>NC_137897.1:51667338-52415270 GCF_963455335.1 Martes martes
AACCCATATGCAGCCTTTTAGCTCTGTGGGTTTGAGAATGGTACTAAAGAGCAATGGATATGTGGTTTCAAAACCCCATGGTTTTTTTGTTTGTTTGTTTTGTTTTGTTTTTATAGACTGCCTCATTCACTTAAACCACACTTTTCTGAACATGGTTTATCAGCTACCTATACCTATACCAGCAAAGCTATTGTATCAATATCCTTGCAAAATTCATTTTCACTTCTGGAGAAAGAATGTAAAGTGTATTCCCTAATAATACTGTGTTAATAATGTTGCCTTCTTCTCAGAAGGGCATTCTTTCTGAAAGGTATATTTGAGCAAAGATTTACAGCAATGGTAGATGGGAGAAATTGCTAAATCCCCCCCTTTCACACACCCAAATGCATATACTAGTCTTTTTCCAAGACCAAGAAACTGTATCTTGATCCAACCTAGGACATTTGGAGACATACTTTGATGAGAGCAAGATTTACATGCATTTTGTCCAATGTCTCACTTCACTGAAACAATTAGAGTGGGGGACTTTATCCCATGACACATATATCTAGGATGGTAATCAATCTAATGTGTTATCATTTGTGCATGTATAATGTAGATTCATTCTTAGGTATTCTGAGCTGAAGACATTTTTCATTGAGAATTTCCTCCCCTCCTGCATTTAAAGTGTCCTCACACACACACATACACACACACACGCCTATACACATACACCTCTATACATTGCATATGTGTGAATACACATAAAATACCTCCATACATATGCAAGCCTATGCACACATACACACACATACAGAAAAATGTACACACACAGATTTATTGTGTTTTTTAAACACACTGGATCATTTCATGACATATTTCAAATTTAAATTTTATTTTTTAGTCATCATTCTTTCAGTTAATTATCTGTTTGAATGAATGAACTCTGTGACCTTTTTAACATTTTCATCATTCTTCCGGGTGCTTAGATGACCATTTTGTACATTGTTGCAGTTGCTAATCCTAACACTAAAATTTCACATTAATCCTAACATTAAAATATCACTCACTTTTCTTGCCTCCCAGCATGGCAAGTGTCTTATTAGCAAATATGTATAAGAATACCACTTGGATATTTGTGGTTCTAAAGAAAACCCACTTAATTTTTTGCTTAAACACACATAAAAACAAACCCTTAAAGGAGTACCAAATTTAATACACACAAACATAAACTCATCCACAGATAACTCTCCCCCCCATATATATATATATACAGAAGTGAATATATACATATACACAGCAATGAAATAAAAACTTTCTAAAGACCTGACATACAAGGGAAACCATTTTAGATCTTCCTAACTCAGAATGACTGTATAAACTCTGTTTAAACCAAAAGCCTGACTTATGGTCCACCACACATGCATCGTATATCTGCTTTATGAATGAGTAGCCTAAAGGAAAACCATCTCTTCCTTGAAATATCAACCAATACATTTTTTTTGAAACAGAGAGAGAGGGGTGGAGGAGGGGCAAAGTAAGAGGGAGAGAGAATCTCAGGTTGGTTCCATGCCCAGTGAAGAGCCTTATGTGAGGCTCAATCTCACAACCCTGAGGTTGTGACCTGAGCCAAAATCAAGAGTTGGAGACGTAACCAAATGAACCACCCAGTCGATCCTCAATCAATAATTTTACTCCCCATATTCCTTGATTTTAAAATTCATGATTCTTTCCTGTATGCTAATTTATAATATTCTAAGTTTTTATAAGATGTAAAAACGTATATGACCCTGTAAAAACTGTTCATTCTCTGGAGCACTTTTTTCTCTGTAAAAATTGTGTTTCCGGGACAACTGTCATTGGGCTTGAATAAAACTCTATTTTCTCTTTGTATTAGAGTTCTCTTTCTGGTAAATTAGTATTGACAACAGAACAAAAAGGTACGTACACAACTTTAAAAAGCCCTTGGCATCAAAGAATCTTGCTGATCCACACTAGAAAACAGATTAAGTGCCATTTTAGTTTTTTTTTACGATTACATATAAAATTGGTATTCAACTGAGAATTCATAAAAACATTGAGACATGTGTTCTCAGACCCTTATTATAATACATAAAGTAAGAAAGAGAACCAAGGGCTAAAATTCCTATTCCTGCATTGTGAGGAATTTCTAAGCTTGAGTTCTCAATGACCTGGTTTAATATGTAGTTTTGTTCCAGGAGAAGTTCATGCCTTAAAATCAGCAAGTGATTACCTGGAACTATAATTACATATGTGGACCTTCTGCTTGCTACTCTGCCATTGTTGAAGGCTGGCAACATCTGTAGACTATGAGGCAAAGCCTAATTTATGGACACTGTTGTCTTCTGGACCATGTTAGGAAGAAAAGAAGATAGTCTTAGTCTGGACAGTTTGAGAATGAGAATGAAGTTGTTTATTCCGATAACTCTTGTTCAGACAGTTTTTTTGTGTGTTTAATTCAAACTCCCTTCCATTGCAATAATAACGAAACTACCCTATATGTGATGATGGCTTTGTGATTTCCAAAGTGAAGCATTTTTTATTTTTTCAACATGCTTATTGTCAGTATTTTCCCTCATATTTAGAAACTAAAGACTGTGGGAATCTGAATAAAGCTGTAGACTTTGTTTGCAAATAAGCTGATGAATGGGGATATGTTGTGAAAACAGCAAGGCACTGGATCAAGCTATTTTTGTATAACTTGGAAAGAAGTGTTTCTATATTCTAGGGAAAGATTGATGCTGAAGGAAATAACCTATCTGGATGCCCAAGGTGGGTACTGTGGGAAAAGTGTAGATTTTAGCTCAATGTCAGTTTCTTGACATGGTAGATGCTAATTTCTAAAGAAAGTACATACTATTTAAATTTATGTAAATAGGTTTGTGCTAATAAGACTAATTGAAATGTAACAAAATTTGTAATTTAGAAGTGAATCTAACTATCCTTTTATTATGAGGTCTTACTAAAAATAAAGTTTCCATTACTTTGATATTTTTTGTGATGATCTTCAAATATACCTAGGAGAGAGACATAGATCCAGCTGGCCCCAAACACATTTAATCTAGAGGTTTTCCCACTCAGAACATTAATCTCAAAGTAGTGTAAAGACTTCATTAAGATTTGGGGAACCGTGAAAACCATTTATGCAGCTTGAGACAGGAGACTGTAAAGAAATTTGTATCTGCAAAGTCGAACTCAAGTAGGAAAATCTAGTATAAAAAACAATCCCTTGTCTAGGGTGGAGTAGAGATGGTGGAGCCAGAGGACTCTAGACTCGTGTCATCCCTAAAACACAACTAGACAGCTATCAAATCATTCTATATATACCAGAAATCAACCTGAAACCTGACAAAATAAATGTCATGACCAAAGGGAGAGAAGAAGCCACATTGAAGAAGGTAGGAAGTACATAGATGTGCATGAGGAGAGAAATGGATCATGGGTGCTATGGAGAGGAGGGAGCTGAAACAGAAAGAAATAGAAAACATGAACAAATTAATAACCAGCAAATAAACTGAATCAGAGATAAAAAATCTCTGACAAAATGAAAAATCTGACAAATGAAATTCAAGGGCCAGTCTTCACAGGTAAATTCTATCAAGTATATAAAGAATTAATACCTAGTCTTCTCAAACTAGTCCAAAAAATTAAAAAATAACCTCCAAATTAATTCTATGAGGCCAGTATTACACTGATACCAACCAGACAAAGACTCCACTAAAAAAGAAAACTATAGGTCAATATCCCTGATGAGCATGAATACAAAAATGCTCAATAAAATACTAGCAAATTGAATCCAACATGATCAAGTGGGATTTATTCCTTGGCTTGCCTTCAGTATTCACAAGTCAAACAACATGGTACACCACATTAATAAAGGGAAAGAGTTGAGATGCCCTTCAATAGATGAATGGATAAAGAAGATATGATCCATATACACAATGGAATATTACTCAGCCATCAGAAAGGATGAATACCCAACTTTTTCATCAACATAGATGGGACTGGAGGAGATTATGCTGAGTGAAATAAGTCAAGCAGAGACAGTCAATTATCATATGGATTCACTTATTTGTGGAATATAAGGAATAGCATGAAGGACATTAGGAGAAGGAAAGGAAAAGTGACTTGGGGGAAATCAGAGGGGGAAATGAAGCATGAGAGACTGTGAACTTTGAGAAACAAACTGAGGGTTTTATGGGGATGGGGATTGGGTGAGCCTAGTGGTAGGTATAAAGGAGGGCACATATTGCATGGAGCACTGGATGTTATATGTAAACAATGAATCTTGGAACATTACATCAAAAACTAATGATGTACTGTATGGAGACTAACATAACATAATTAAAAAAAAAGAAATAGCTGACAAAACAAAACAAAAGAAAGAAAGGATAAGAGCCATGTGATCCTCTCAATAGACGAAGAAAAAGCATCTGACACAGCCCACATCCATTCCTGATAAAAACCCTCAACAAAGTAAGGTTAGAAGGAACACACCTCAGGACAATAAAGGGCTCAATGAAAAATCCACACCGAATATTTTTCTTAATGGAGAAAAACTGAAAATTTTCATCTGTGATCAAGAACAATAGAGGAGTGTCCACTCTCACCACTGTTATTTAACATAGTACTGGAAGTCCTAGCCATAGCAATAAGACAACAACATCAAAAAATAAATAAAAGGCATCCAAATTGGCAAGGAAGAAAGCAAAGTTCCACTATTTGCAGATGACATGGTTCTTTACAGAATCATGAGAACCTGAAAGACTCTGCCAAAAAAATTGCTTGAACTGATACATGAAATCAGGAAAGTCTCGGGATACAAAATCAGCATAAGTCTGTTGCATTTCTATACACCAATTATGAAGCAGCAGAAAGGGAAATCTATCCAATTCACAATTGTACCAAAAACCATAAGATATCTAGGAATAAACCTAAATAGCTAGGTGAGAGACCTGTACTCTGAAAACCATAAAACACTGATGAAAGAAATTGAAGGTGACATGAAGAAAAGGAAAAACATCCCATGCAAATGGACTAGAAGAAAAATATAGTAAAAATGTCTATATTACCCAAAGCAATCTACCCATTTATTGCAACCCCCATCAAAATACCACCAGCATTTTTCAGAGAGCTAGAACAAATCCTAAAATTTGTATGGAACCACCAGAGACCCTGAAAGCAACCTTGGAAAAGAAAAACAAAACTGGAGGCATCATGATTCCAGGTGTCAACATATATTACAAAGCTGTGGTGAACAGTATGGTACTGGCACATATATAGAAAATAGGTCAATGGAACAGAATGGAAAACCAAGAAATGGTCACACAATTATAGGGTCAGTTCATCTTTGACAAATCAGGAAAGACCATCCAATGGAAAAAAAACAGTCTTTTCAAAAAATGGCATTGGGAAAAGTAGATAGCAACATGCAAAAGAATGAAACTGGACCACTTTCATATACCCTATACAAAAATGAATTCAAAATGGATAAAAGACCTAAATGTAAGACAGGAAGCCATTAAAATGCTAGAGAACACAGGCAGTAATCTCTTTGACATTGGCCAATTCAACTTTTTACTAGATGTGTCTCCTGAGGCAAGGGAAATACAAGCAAAAAATAAACTATCAGGACTTTATAAAAAAAAACAAAACAAAACAAAACAAAAAAAAAACTTCTGCACAGTGAGGGAAACAATGAACAAAACTAAAAGGCAACCTTCAGGAGGGGAGACAAGATGGCGGGGAACTAGGAGGAGGCGCCGTTTCAATCTGTACCCTAAAGTGAGCTGATTACCTACTAAAGAACTCTGATCACCCATGAAATCAGCCTGAATTATATTAGAAGTATATGATTAGAATTATACACTGGATCTCTACGGGGGCAGGAGATGTGAGTGGGCAGGTAAAGAGGAGTGGGAACATCAGACTGATATTGGAAGATAAATAAAAGGGGGAGGGAGCCACCAGACGCAACCCATTGGAAAGTAATACCCCAATAGGAGAGTGCCCTGTGACTGGAAAACAGCTTTAACTTGGAGTCTGGTTGAAAGCACTCAAAAAGAGCAAAGGATTGTGGGGGGAAATTGTTGGAATTGGGGTGGTTGAGGACAGGGGCTTAAGTCTCTGGACCGAGGACAGCCATCCCTGGCGCTGAGCCAGAGAGAGTGGGGTGGAGAAACCAGGTCTTGGTCCCTGAGCTGTGAGAGAGCCTGAGAGCGCCTGGGTGGCAGCTCCCGTGAGGGGCTGGGAGCCTCGCCAGCTGGCAGAACCACAGTCCTGTGCACTCTCCATGCGCACGCTGCACCATGCTATCAGAGTCTGAGTAGCACCCCACACCCTCACCTGAGAGAGGTGCGTGCAGGCACCAGCACGATGCTCTCAGACCCAGAAAGTCTGAGCACTCCCAGCCCGGGCCAGCGAGAAAATCTCAGCATGCTTTGCTGCTTGGGACCTCTCTGGCAGTCTGGAGCTGCCCAGACAGCTGCAACTGTCGTGGTTTTGGGTACAAGCAGGAGTTCCTGCATCCCCAGGGACAGCAATTGGGAACGTGCTCTGCCAGCAGCCAAGGGGGAATTTATGTGCTCTGTAGCACCCAGAGGGGAACAGAGGCTTCTCTCTGAGAGGAAGGTCTGGGTGCAGTTTGCTTTACTCTAAACCTCCAAAAACCATCAAAAGCTGTAAAGGCAAGAGAAAACAAACGAACAAACAAACAAAAATCCCTACAGACAACAAAAGCCTGAAAAACCGGTTTCCCCAGAGCCCACCCCCTTGATGGGGGCGGGAGGACTTAACTCAGGGAACACTGCCTGAAAACCCATGGAACAGACCCTTCCCCCAGAAAGCCAAGCAGGAAAAAAAAAAAAAAAAAGACAAGAGAACAACCACTTCATAGATACAAGTTTATTTTTAACTTATTCCCACTATTCTGGTTCATTTTTTATAGGTAATTTTTTTAACCTACCATCACAGTGAGATGTCCAGTACATCAAATTCCACGATAACCTTTTAACCTGAACTTTTTGACACATATACCTGTGTTTTTCTTTTGCTTTTCTACTTTTTAATTTTTTTAAATTTTATTTTATTTTAGTTTCATTTATTCTTTTTTTTATTTTTATTTTTTAATAATCATATAGAGTTAAACTTCAAGGTAATCCTCTTTCCCCAATCAATGCTACCCCTATAGGTAAACCAATTTTTAATCCTTTATCTTAGGAAATTTGAGTCCTTTAACAAAGATATCAAGATACATCCAGGAAGAATCAAAATAACTTTCCTCGCCCACACTAAGAATTTATAACCACTCTCCCATCTTTTTCTTCTGCCAGTGTTTCTGTGTATTTGTGTTTGTCCTGGCAGTATATAACTCTTATACTTGGGGTTCTTTTTGACGAGGGTCTTTTTTTGTTTTGCTTTTATGTGTATATATTTTTTCTCTTGTCATCTACTTGTTTTTTTAAAGATTTCTTATTTTATTTATTTGTCAGACAGAGATTACAAGCAGGCAGAGAAGCAGGCAAAGAGAAAGAGGAGGAAGCAGGCTCCCTGCTGAGCAGAGAGCCTGATGTGGGGCTCGATCCCAGGACCCTGGGATCATGACCTGAGCTGAAGGCAGAGGCTTTAACCCACTGAGCCGCCCAAGTGCCCTTGTCATCTACTTTTATCAGTCTTTTTGATTGTCTGTTTTTGTTTGTATACTTCATAAATCTTACCTTGGAGCCCATTTGGGCTGGGCCTTCTCTTTTATTTTATCTCTCCCCCCCTTTTCTTTTTTCTTTCTTTTTTTCTTTCATTTGGATGGGGACTCCTAATTGCTCCAAAACATTCCAGGGTGCACCTTGCCTGCATGACAGTTGATACATCCAGCTACATCCTTTCAGCCATCTCTCACCAAAATGACTAGGAGGAGGAATGCCCAACAGAAGAAAAATACAGAGGATGGGCCTTCTGCAACAGAGCTAATGGCTATCTACATAGATGATATGTCGGAGAGGGAATTCAGGCTAACAATTATCCAGGCAATAGCTAAGTTGGAGAAAGCCATGGACGACAAAATGGAATTGATAAGGACAGAACTGAAAGCCATCAGGGATGATGTTCACAATGTTCTCAATGAGTTCCAATCTAATCTAAATTCTCTAAAAGCTAGGGTAACTGAGACAGAAGATAGAATTAGTGATCTGGAGGACAAACAGATAGAGAGAAAGGATCAGGAACACTGGAACAAACAGCTTAGAAGCCACGAAAACAGAATTAGGGAAATTAATGACGCCATGAAATGTTCCAATGTCAGAATTATTGGAATCCCTGAGGGGGAGGAGAAAGAAAGAAGACTAGAAGATATAGTGGAACAAATTCTCCATGAAAATTTTCCCAATCTCGCGAATGGAACTGGCGTTCATGTACTAGAGGCAGAACGGTCTCCCCCCAAGATTATAGAATCTAGAAAGTCCTCAAGACACCTGATAGTAAGAATGAGGAATTATATTTGTAGACAGGATCTCTTGAAAGCATCTAGGACAAAGAATCTCCTTATGTACAGAGGAAAGCCCATCAGAATAACATCAGACCTGTCCACAGAAGCCTGGCAAGCCAGAAAGGTCTGGCAAGATGTATTCAAGGCACTAAATGAGAAGAACATGCAGCCAAGAATACTTTATCCAGCAAGACTGACATTCAAATGGATGGAGAGATAAAGAGTTTCCAAGACCGGCAAGGCTTAAGAGTATGTGACCACCAAGCCGACACTGCAGGAAATATTAAGGGGGGGTTCTATAAAAGAGAAAAAATCCTAAAGATATCATAGAACAGAAATATGGTGACAATCTACAGAAAGAAAGACTTCACAGATAACATGATGTCAATAAAAATGTACCTATCAATAATCACTCTCAATGTGAATGGCCTAAATGCGCCCATCAAAGAACATAGGATTGCAGATTGGATAAAATGACAAGACCCATCCATATGTTGTCTACAAGAGACCCATTTTGAACCTAAAGATACACCCAGACTGAAAGTGAAGGGATGGAGAAGCATCTTTCATGCCAATGGGCCTCAAAAGAAGGTTGGGGTAGTGATTCTCATATCAGATAAGTGAGATTTTAAACTAAAGATGGTAGTCAGAGATACAGAAGGACACTACATAATTCTTAAAGGGACTATCCACCAAGATGATCTAACAATTGTAAGTATCTATGCCCCCAGTATGGGAGCAGCCAATTACATAAGAAAACTATTAATTAAGATAAAGAGTCATATTGATATGAATACATTAGTAGTAGGAGATCTTAACATGCCTCTCTCAGTAACAGACAGATCATCGAAGCAGAAAATCCATAAAGAAACAAGAGCATTGAATGACACATTGGACCAGATGGACCGCATAGATATATACAGAACATTCTACCCTAAAACAACAGAATACTCATTCTTTTCAAGTGCACATGGAACCTTCTCCAGAATAGACCACATGCTGGGTCACAAATAAGGGCTCAACTGATACCAAAAGATTGAGATTATTCCCTGCATATTCTCAGATCACAATGCTTTGAAATTGGAGCTCAATCACAAGGAAAAGTTCAGAAGGAACTCAAACACCTGGACGCTACAGACCACCTTGCTTAAGAATGTTTGGATCAACCAGGAGATCAAAGAAGAACTTAACAATTCATGGAAACCAATGAGAATGAAGACACTTCTGTCCAAAACCTATGGGACACAGCAAAGGCGGTCCTAAGGGGGAAATACATAGTCATCCAAGCCTCCCTCAAAAAAACTGAAAAAAATCCAGAATACACCAGCCGACTCTACACCTTAAAGAACTGGAGAATCAATAACAAACTAATCCAACTCCACACACAAGAAGGGAAATAATCAAGATTAGAGCAGAGATCAATGAGATAGAAACTAGAGATATAGAAGAACGTATCAATGAAACTAGAAGCTGGTTTTTTGAAAGAATGAAAAAGATCGATAAACCATTGGCCACACTAATCCAAAAGAAAAGAGAGAAAGCTCAAATTATAAAATTATGAATGAAAAGGGAGAGATCACAACTAACACCAAGGAAATAGAAACAATCATCAGAAGTTATTATCAACAGATATATGCCAATAAGTTAAGCAACCTAGATGAAATGGATGCATTCCCGGAAAACTATAAACTCCAAAAATTGAACCAGGAAGAAATTGACAACCTGAATAGACCGATATCTAGTAACAGGATTGAAGCAGTGATCAGAAACCTCCCAAAAAACAAGAGCTCAGGACCTGACAGATTCCCTGGGGAATTCTACCAAAGTTTCAGAGTCGAAATAACACCTATTCTCCTGAAGCTATTTCCAAAAATTGAAGCAGGAGGAAAACTTCCAGACTCTTTTTATGAAGCCAGCATTACTCTGATCCCCAATCCAGGCAAAGACCGCACCAAAAAGGAGAATTTCAGACAAATATTCATGATGAATATGGATGCTAAGATTCTCAACAAGATGGTAGCTAATAGGATCCAACAGCACATTAAAAAGATTATCCACCATGACCAGGTGGGATTCATCCCTGGGTTACAAGGATGGTTCAACATTCACAAATCAATCAATGTGGTAGAACAAATCAATAAGATAAGAGAGAAGAACCACATGGTCCTCTCAATTGATGCAGAAAAAGCATTTGACAAAATCCAGCATCTGTTCCTGATTAAAACCCTTCAAAGTATAGGGATAGAGGGAACATTCCTCAACTTCATCAAATCTATCTATGAAAAACCCACAGCAAATATCATCCTCAATGGGAAAAAGCTGACAGCCTTCCCTTTGAGATCAGGAACACGACAAGGATGACCACTCTCACCACTCTTGTTCAACATAGTATTAGAAGTCCTAGCAACAGCAATCAGAAAGCAAAGAGAAAAAAAAGGTACCCAAATTGGCAAGGAAGAAGTCAAACTCTCTCTCTTTGCAGATGACATGATATTTTACATGGAAAACCCAAAAGACTCCAGCCCCAAACTACTAGCAGTCATACAGCAATTCAGCAATGTGGCAGGATGCAAAGTCAATGTACAGAAATCAGTTGCTTTCTTATACAGAAAGGGAAATTAGAAAATCAATTTCATTTACTATAGCACCAAGAACCATAAGATACCTGGGAATAAACCTAACCAAAGAGGTAAAGGATCTGTACTCGAGGAACTACAGAACACGCATGAAGGAAATTGAAGAAGACACAAAAAGATGGAACATCATTCCATGCTCTTGGATTGGAAGAATATACATTGTTAAAATGTCTACACTGCCTAGGGGCTCCTGGGTGGCTCAGTGGGTTAAGTGTCTGCCTTCGGCTCAGGTCATGATCCCGGGGTCCTGGGATCGAGTCCCACATCGGGCTCCCACCTCCATGGGGAGTCTGCTTCTCCCTCTGACATTCTCCCCTCTCATGCTCGCTCTCTCTCTCTCTCTCAAATAAATAAATAAAATCTTTAAAAAAAATGTCTATACTGCCTAGAGCAATCTATAATTTTAAGGCCATTATGATCAACATTCCATCAGTATTTTTCAAAGACCTAGAGCAAATAATCCTAAAATTTTTATGGAATCAGGAGAGACCCCGAATTGCTAAGGAATTGTTGAAAAACAAAAACAAAGCTGGCGGCATCATGTTACCTGATTTCAAGTTTTACTACAAAGCTGTGATCACCAAGACAGCATGGTACTGGCATAAAAACAGACATATAGACCAGTGGAACAGAGTAGAGAGCCCAGATATGGACCCTCAACTCTATGGTTAAATAATCTTTGACAAAGCAGGAAAAAATATACAGTGGAAAAAAGACAGTCTCTTCAATAAATGGTGCTGGGAAAATTGGACAGCTATATGTAGAAGAATGAAACTCAACCATTCTCTTACTCCGTTCACAAAGATAAACTCAAAATGGATAAAAGACCTCAATGTGAGACAGGAATCCATCAGAATCCTAGAGGAGAACATAGGCAGTAACCTCTTCGATATCAGCCACAGCAACTTCTTTCAAGATATGTCTCCAAAGGCAAAGGAAACAAAAGCAAAAATGAATTTTTGGGACTTCATCAAGATCAAAAGCTTCTTCACAGCAAAGGAAACAGTCAACAAAACAATGATGCAACCCACGGAATGGGAGAAGTTATTTGCAAATGACAGCACAGACAAAAGGCTGATATCCAGGATCTATAAAGAACTTCTCAAACTCAACACACAAAACAGATAATCATGTCAAAAAATGGGCAGAAGACATGAGCAGACACTTCTCCAATGAAGACATACAAATGGCTATCAGACACATGAAAAAATGTTCATCATCACTAGCCATCAGGGAGATTCAAATTAAAACCACATTGAGATACCACCTTACCCCAGTTAGAATGGCCCAAATTAGCAAGACAGGAAACAACCTGTGTTGGAGAGGATGTGGAGAAAGGGGAACCCTCTTACCCTGTTGGTGGGAATGCAAGTTGGTGCAGCCACTTTGGAGAACAGTATGGAGATTCCTCAAGAAGTTAAAAATAGAGCTTCCCTATGACCCTTCAATTGCACTACTGGGTATTTACCCCAAAGATACAGATGGAGTGAAAAGAAGGGCCATCAGTACCCCAATGTTTATAGCAGCAATGGCCACGGTCGCCAAACTGTGGAAAGAACCAAGATGCCCTTCAACAGATGAATGGATAAGGAAGATGTGGTCCATATACACTATGGAGTATTATGTCTCCATCAGAAAGGACGAATACCCAACTTTTGTAGCAACATGGATGGGACTGGAAGAGATTATGCTGAGTGAAATAAGTCAAGCAGAGAGAATCAATTATCATATGTTTTCACTTATTTGTGGAGCATAACAAATGACATGGAGGACAAAGGGAGATGGAGAGGAGAAGGGAGTTGAGGGAAATTGGAAGGGGAGGTGAACCATGAGAGACTATGGACTCTGAAAAAGAACCTGACGGTTTTGAAGGGGCGGGGGTTGGGAGGTTGGGTGAGCCAGGTGGTGGGTATTATGGAGGGCATGTACTGCATGCAGCACTGGATGTGGTGCATAAACGATGAATTCTGTTACGCTGAGAAGAATTAAAAAAAAAAAAAAGAAATGCAGAATCTCAGGCCCCAGCCCCTGTAAGTCAGAATCTGCATTACAACAAGATTCCCAGGAGATTTTCCTGTATGTTCACATTTGAGAAGCAGGGGATTTATGCCTCTCCCTAATTGTTGTGACTTTCTTAGAAGGAATCTAGTACCTTTGATTCATTGAGCTGCTCATAAGGAGGTCACGGGTGATGAGCTCCAGATGTTGTACGGAAGTGTTTAATCACTATATTATATGCAGGGAACTAATATTATACTGTAAGTGAACTAACTAGAATTCAAATAAAACTTAAAAAAAAGAATAAAAATCATTGAATCAGAAAAAAGTCTAATTTTAAATAGTTTAAAATCTAGTAACTTCTATGACTTTTTCATGCCCAGGTATTATCTTTATAATGATTGTTTTAAAGCCTAGTTCAGACATCTTACTTATATCTGTATTAATTAAATCCCTGGTTATAAATACTACCTCCTGTTCTTTATTTTGGGGTGAATTTCTCCATCTCATCATTTTGTCCAGAAAAGAAAAGAAAGAACAAGAAAAAAACTAGAACAACAACAACAACAATTACAGCAACCAAACTAGATCATGGGTGTGTTTTGGTCTGCTTGTGGTATATATGGTATATATATTTTTTGGTGTATATATATATATATATATATATATATATATACACATATACACACATATACACAATACAATGAAATTCATAAAATACAGTGAAAGTAAACAAACATAGATATAAAGTAATATATAAAAATAAAATTGTAAAAACTAAAGAGTTGAAAAATAAGAAAATAATGAAAAAATAATAAAAAAATAAAGAATTAAAGTACAAATGAGATTAGATCTATTTTCCCCTGGAACTGATGTTTTGCAGCCCTCTATGACTAGTAAACTTTGTTTGAGTGAGTTGTTTATGCTTGTCTTCTGTGGAGGGGCCAGTTGCACTGATTCTCATGTGGACTTGCCCTAGTGGAAATGCACCTGCAGAGGGCAGAGAGGCAGGGCTTGGCTCCAGAGTCCACTAAATGGCACTTTTTTGTTCCCTGAAGGCTCTCAACACTGATGGGTGGGATGAATATGGTGGCGCCCCACTCTCTAGCCTTGGAGTTGAAAATTCACAACCCCCTAATATTCCATGAGCCCTTACAGAAGAGCAAGCAATCATTCTAATCTACCTGGTTTCTGTCAGAACCCTGTGTTCACCCTGCCTTTGTCTGAGGTTTTTATCTCAGGCATGCAACTAAGTTTTGAAAGTCCAAATTTTAGGGATTCCCATGTCAGGGACTAATGCTGTTCCTCTCAGCGGTGGGGGTGTCTCTCCATATTTCTGCTGTTTGCCAGAGCCATTCTAAGAAAGTGGTCAAACAACTACACAGTGATTCGCAGCTTATGACAGTATAGAGCAGAAAGCTTTAACTAGACTTGCAGTTCTCAGCTGGCTTCCAGGCTCCTATGCCTGGAAACAGTGCAGCACTTAGGCACCACCTGTTCTTGCAACCCAGGGGATCCTCAGACCATGGTGTCTCACCAGGGATTCTGCCCACCTCACCACTGCACTGCCTTTTTGCCAGGCACATTCCACAGTTTTCTAAAAGTTCTGATTTTGTACTCCACTGCTTATAAGTTCCGGTTTTGTACTCACTCCTTTGATAACCTCTGTAAGCATACTCTCTCCCTGTCATTGTTTTCACAACTACATTGGCCTTATTCAAGTCTCCACACTTCCTGCCTTCCAAAAGCTGGTCATTTTCCTACTTGTAGACTTGTAGTTTTTGTTCTTTCAGACCTCTGATTGATTTCTCAGGTATTCAGAATGACTTGATAACTAGCTATATTTGAAGGATGAGCAAACTTAGGGTTTCCCTAGTCCTCCACCATCTTAACTTCTCCCCAAATGTCTACTGACTGATGAATGGATAAGCAAGATGTGATACACACACACACAAACACACACATACACACAATGAGATATTACTCAGCCATAAAAAAGAATGAATTCTTGCCATTTGCAGTGACATGGATGGAGCTAGAGGGTAAGCAAAATAAGTCAGTCAGAGAAAGAGAAATACTATATGATTTCACACATATGTGGAAATTAAGAAACAAAACAAATGATCATAGGGAAAAAAAGAGAGAGGCAAACCAAGAAATAGATTCCTTACTCTGGAGAACAAACTGATGGTTACCAGAAGGAAAGTGAATGGGAGGATGTATTGAATAGGTGATAGGGATTAAGGAGTGCATTTGTTGTGATGAGCACCAGGTGTTGTATATAAGTGTTGAATAACTAAATCGTACAACTGACACTAATATTACAGTGTATGTTAACTGACCAGAATTTAAAGATTTTTATTTATTTATTTATTTGACAGAGAGAGATCACAGTATACAGAGAGGCAGGCAGAGAGAGAGGGAAGCAGGCTCCCTGCTGAGCAGAGAGCCCGATGCAGGACTCGATCCCAGGACCTGAGATCATGACCTGAGCCGAAGGCAGCGGCCCAACCCACTGAGCCACCCAGGCGCCCAACTGACCAGAATTTAAATAAAAACTAAAAAAATCAGATATATGATTTTACAGATAACACATGAATGAGTAGGAAAATGCACCATGATCTATGTCTCTTTGTTCTTCCTACTTACGACAAACTTTCTTTCTCAGAAGCAGCTGGAAGATCTGAAGGTAATCTGTAGAAGTGCATTTTAATAAAAATGTGGTTAAAATGTCAGGGGATTAAAAACAGCTGATTCCTAAAGAGAATGGAAAGCATCAATAAGGTCCATAAGTTAAAAAAAAATCAAGTCCTTGTCATTCACTCAATTGTTTTCTAGTAACCTTTTCCTGTGATATTCTTTATCCTTCCTCTCCTTTGAGAACTCCTGCCACAAAGAGTGAGTCTAGTGAGTTAGCTTTTGGTGTAGTATTCCAAGATTCATTGTTTGCATATAACACCCAGTACTCCATGCAATACATGCCCTCCTTAATATCTGTCACTGGGCCAACCCCTCCTCCCACCTCTCTCCCCTCTAAAATCCTCAGTTTGTTTCTCAGAGTCCATAGTCTTTCATGGTCCATCTCCTTCTCAGATCCCCTCCCCCATTTGATGTAGCTTTCTAAGCTGGGAACTGTGAGAAATTCAGTGGGGGTAAAGGCATGTCTCTTTTTTGGGGTCTGTCTTAGGAAGGCCGCTGTGGATAGTGGGAAACGCTTGTGCCTCAGAGTCAGACAGATTTGGGCTAGAATTCCAACATGGCACTTACTGATACAGCCATAGAAAAAGCATGACATTTGTTTGAGTTTCTTTTGTAAAATAAAGGTTGTAAAGAACACCAACCACCCAGGAACATCATGAGGATTGAATGAGACAACATATGAAAGTGAGAAAGCATATGAGAGGTAATGTGTAAGAGCTCAAAATTAAAAGAACTGAATAGGACTCAGGTTCTCTCTCTTTCTTTTGTTTTGAATTGAGTAACTGGGTGGTGTGTATGCCTGTGTGTGTGTGAGTGTGTGTGTGCTGGGGTGGGGAAGGAGGGAAGATGAGAGGGAGAAAGATTGAGATTGAGATGATTTCTGGCAATGCAGGTGTTTAGAAAGTAATCACACTGGCAAACACCAGCCTACTCATAAATCAGTGATCATAGAATATTTTTAAAACAACTTTATTGAGGTATATTTTACATATTATAAAATTCATTCACTTTGAGTGTACATTTCAATGATTTCTATGAACTTTACTGAGTGTTGCAGCCATATCATCGTAACTCGATTTTAGAACATTTTCATCTCCAAATAAGATCCCTTTTCCCAATTTATATTCAACATTTTTTCTCACTCCTAGCCCCAGGCAACCACTAATGTACCTTCTTTTTCTATTAGCTGCTTTTATAGTTTTTATAGAAATTGAATCATACAATATGTGTTCTATTTATCTGGCTTTTTTACTTAGCATACTTTGAGGTTCATCTATGACATACTGTGTGTCAGTTCAATCCTTTTTATGACTGAATAGTATTCCATAATACATATATATGACAATTTGTTTATCCATACACCAACTGATAGACTTTGGGTTGTTTCTACTTTATAGGTGTTAAAACTAATGCTTCTATAAATATTTGTGTAAATATTTTCAGAAAGTCTAGTTAGAATATGCTTTTGTTTTTAAAATTTTATTATCAAAATTAAAGCGCACACAAACACACACTCCTAGAAATTTTGCAGACCTCAGAAGACATGTGCATATATCTCCTAGGGTCATGGAACCCTGTTTAAGAAGTATTAGTTTAGAACACAAAAATTTCTAATAGATTTGTAGCCCAGATGAGAAGATAAATGTTATAAGCAGTTTAAAAAGATAGAAGGAGACCTTGGACTATAAACCAGATCTCCTGAGAGACAGGCCAGTGGATTCCACTACCCCTGATGGTATATCCACAGTAAAAACAAACAAACAAACAAACATTTTCTTATTTCCCTGCTGTACTCACTGAGCAAAGATACACCAGCCAAAGGAAGTATCTTGTTTTTGTTGTTGTTGTTGTTTTGTTTTTCGTTTTTGTTTTTTAAGTGGGGAGGGGACGTGTGTGGAAGTATTTCTGTTTACTGGTTAATAAGAAATATTTCCAGAGCATCAAGAACAAAACAGAACTCTGCCATCTGCCAGTAGCCACACATATATATGGCTCAAGATTTAACAAAATTTCTATAAATAACCAATTTATGATGGAAAAGTAATTAAAATTAACCTACATTCAGTGTAAAACACCAAAGACCTTGATAGTAAGGTGGGCAGGAGGTTAGAGGCATGAGAGATTATCTTCCCAGTATAGTAGGGCTATGTGTTGGGGACAGTGCCACAGTATTGACACTGTTACTTAACCTGGGTCTGAGAACCTTGGAGGAGAAAGTTGCTCTCCTAGATTATTCCCTGTCAAAATCCAAATCCAGTTATACAGAGAGGAAAATATCAAACCAAAAAGCAAACTCATATCTTGTAAACAACTACCTTCCCTTACAAACAAAAAAGAACTTACTTTACTAGTTCAATACAGACAACTCAACTATTATGTGGGCTCGAGGCATGTGGAAAATGTTTTTATTAAGTGCCCTTTGTGCTTCCACTGACGAATAACTCTCCAGTAAAACAAAAATACATAAAAGCAAGGTGTTCAAAGAAAGGTGTCCATACTTAAAAGCAATGAAAAGAAAATCTTTAAAAGCACTCTCCAAAAGCAAACAGCTGAGTGTGATATTTGTCATGGCCAAAGAGCAATTACAAAGAAAAAAAGTATGTTTCACCTCACCTCCACACAAGATACCTTAAAAAGCAAAGTAAAACTTCATTTCCCTATTTCCGTTGCCAACTCCAATTTTTGAACTTTGGAAAAGGAATTAGAATCAAGATAATTCTTGATATGGCTTGGGATGGTCACACAATGTTCATATCATTAGGACTTTGCTCTTGGCTGGCACACCTGTGCACTGAGGTAGCCTTGGCAACCAAGGCTAGTATCTATCTGCATTGCTACAGAAAAAAGTCAGTGCCAAGAAGCTATTCTAGGCTAGGTATTCCAGCCAGGAAGTTTGTTGTCTTGGGTGGGGCTCACATTGAGCTTTGTAGTTACTGTGTTTATAGATACACCAATGGGATATTTTGATACCTGCATGTTGTTTGTTTTGTTTTGTTTTCTGCAATGTTGGCCTGTTTCCACTATGGTATGTGTACTATGTACTGTCCTAAAGCAGTTGTTAGTGGGAGGCCTTGAAGCAGAGGAGAAAGCCTTGCTCTGGGGATTAGAAGACTTGGGCAACTGACCTCTGGCCTAACAAACCATGTATCTAATCTGAGATGGCTTCTTCTTCTTTAAAAAGGGATAAAATAACAGCCAATTCAGGGTTTTAAGAGGATGAAATGGGTGTAAATGTGCTTCATAAATTATAAAGTCTAGAGCAGGCATAGTGAAGAGGGCTGTGTCGTTTTTATGATTGTATTATTGTTATTATTGCTGTGTTACAATCACCATCTTTCCCATAGAACAGTAGTGTTGGACTTGAGCCACTGTCAGGTGCGTGGTGACCTTTGAACACACCTAAGGCCTGCTCAAGCTGAACCATCTTCTGTTTGGGTACTAGTTCTTACCCTACCAGAAGGTGTAGACAAGACTAATTAAAGCCAGTGAGAAAAATAAACCATCCCAGAAATAAAAGAACAGAGAATCTAAATGCCATGGCTGAAAGCCTTGGCTCATACATATTTGCTAATAACTGTGTGATGTCAGACTGTGTGGTGCAGCCTTGTAAATCTATTGCTTCTAGTTCCCAGTCCAGTAGAATGGGCCATTTTACTTTTTCTCAGGTGCTTTTAGCACTCTCATCAATGGGTTGCCCCAGGAGCCCTTAACTGGTGATTATAGATAGAATATCCCCAAAGATGCATTCAATAAAATCCTGAAAGCAGAGGTCTTGCTGTAGAGAACAGTCTTTTTCCGGGGTTAAAACATGGTGATTAAGTGCTCATGGTGCCTAAGTCACTTCATTAACCACCAAGTACTTATGGGATGGGATCTGGCTTTACAGGATTCAGAAAAATAACCAGACAATAAAGAAGAATACAGCCTCCAAGGAGCTTATTCCTCTCTGGTCATGGGGTGTATAAGTAGGACCTAAAGCAAAAACACAATGGGGCTCCTTTTCCTCTCCCACTCAGCTGCCCCCAAGTTAATTGGAGTATCTTTCTGGGAGACCACTGGGAGATAGCTTGGGAAAATCAGCCCCCAGGGGTGCCTCAGTGGCTCAGTAAGTTAAGCATCTGCCTTCCGTTCAGGTCACAATCACAGGGTCCTGGGATCGCGACCCCCCACAGAAGGGAGTCTGCTTCTCCCTCTCCCTCTGCCTGATATTCCCTCTGCTTGTGCACCCTCTCTCTCTCTCTCATAAAAATAAAAATAAAATCTTTAAAAAAAATGATAACTCAAAAAAAAAAAAAAAAAAAAGGAAAGTCAGGCCCCAGAAAGAAGGTCAACTTGGCTCAGAAATTTTCTGTAAGTTTCAAAGACAGTAAGACCTAGCCCTGTTCCCTGCTGGAGTTGGAGAGTTATACCACCTCAAATAAAGAGTGAGACCCAGATAATCGATCCACTGGGAAATCACTTTCTTTGCTCTATGCTGCAATGCAGAAACATTGCTCTTCAAACATGTCTTACGAGCTTCCAGCTGACCCAGGGAGTGCAATGAGTCTGAAGAAACCTGACAGAAGAAGAGGAAAGCAGAGGAAACTTTATAGGCCCTAGGACGTAATAACTACAGAAAGAAAAGTAAAAGAAAAGAAGGGAAAGGAAAGAAAGGAAAGGAAAGGAAAGGAAAGGAAAGGAAAGGAAAGGAAAGGAAAGGAAAAAAAAAAAGGAAAGACCTCTATATTTTGGATGCAGATGAAGTCATATGCTATTTTTCGATGGAAGATCACTGTTAACTCAGCCACAATTTACAGAATATTAGGTCAGATGTTTTTCCTGGTAGTAGGGATGAGCTGCCTTAATCCATCTCCTAAGTCTCTTCCCTAAGCTCCTTAGTGATCCTTTGGGGTTATTTAGGCAGTATCTAATGGAGAGAAAGGACTAGTGTCCTTCCCTGTCCTTTCATAGCCAAGAGCAGTTTCTGCTCTACTTGTTCTTCCCTGGACAATACACTAAGCCATGGGATCAACACTTGGGTCTGGGAGTGGGAGTGGGTATGTGGGGCAGGTTGTATTTCCCAAATATGCATTGCTTTGGATAATTTATTAGTCTTTCTAGGCCTCACTTTCCTCCTTTAAAATGGGCATAATGTGTGAATAAACCTTTTTAAAAATAAACTTTTAGAGACTATAAAGTAATGAAGTTATAGTTGACATATTTACTCCAATATCTGCAATCTACCTGGAGGAGGCTTTTAAAGATGAAATAATTGTACTCCTCCCAGCTCTAAATAAAGAAAAGTCTCAAATATTTGTCCAAGCTAAGATCAGATACTCTTAAACTGGACAGTGGAATATGGGGAGGGGGCGATAGAATGGATGTTCTTACTACCTCCAGCCTTTAGCCAATCTTTTCATATTTCAGAGGCAAAATAAAATAAGACAGGTAGAAAGTGTCTTGTCTGACCTTGCAGCCCTTCTCACTTTTTGACCTCTTGAGGGACAGTACTAAAAGGGAAATCTCTTAGATTTACACTAGGGTCAGACCTGGCAGAAAACGTACATCAAGGCTGGCTGCAGGGTAGGTGTAGTGGAGTTGTAGGGAAGGGGTGAGAATAGGTTTGGCATGTGGGCAAGGACATTACTTCATTCACATAAGAGCCTTATTTGTATCTCCATCTTTTTCCTGCCAAAGATTGTTGTTTTCTGGAACAGATATGCCAGAAAATCAGTATCTCCTTATTCCACAACACTGTCTTTCAGAAAATTAAAATTTTAAGATATTGGAGAGGGCTTGCTATTTACCCCTACATCACCAAGTGACTTAAGGTTAGTCATTTTCCATCTATGGGCCTCAGTTTTCTTATCTGCAAACTGGGGATAGTAATCCTTGCCTTGCTCATCTCAGGGTTTCTATAAAGATCCAATGAGGGGTGGCTGTGTTGCTCAGTCAGTTAAGTGGCTGCCTTCAGCTCAGGTCAAGATCCCAGGGTCCTGGGATCAAGCCCTGCATCAGGCTCCCTGCTCAGTGGGAAGTCTGCTGCTCCCTCTGCTTATGCTCTCTCTCTGTCAAAACAATAAATAAAATCTTTAAAAAAAAGATCCTGTGAGATAATGTTTGTGACACATACTGCAAACTGTAAAGTGCAGCACCTGTATATGCAGTAAATTTCAACACTTCCACCCTAGGATAACTCTGCCCTATCTCTATCCTGAGTTTTTATAAATTAAGTTACACCCAACATTCTGGACTATACATACTGTTCCCAGAGAAAGAAGATTGTTACTCCACTCATCTGAGAACTGTTTTTCTTCAAATCTGATCCACTGTGAGGGAGTGGGCATCAGCTCAAGTGACCCATTATAGACCTAAGAGGGACTTAAAAGCATTCCACAATGCTCAGATCTCTATACTGAGTTTCTCATATGTCCTGTGTCATCAGCCTTGGAGACTGAGTTTCCACTTTATTATAAGAAGCATATGAAACTGGTGGTGAGGGGTCAGAAACTGATTTTGTTCCACTCTAAACCAAGAAAGCACCAATAACCCTTGAGCTCCCCTAAAATCAGGCCTCAGTGAGAACCTTCCGTCCACAGTGCCCCCACTGTAGACCTCAATAACTTCACTGTCACTTCAAAGATCAAATCTCTGAAGTGAGTTTGGTCATTGGGATCTAGATATTTAGCCTTGGGCTTTAGAAGACCAGGTACCAGGAAGGGACAAAAGAGGCAAAAGAAGGAAGATAAATAAAAATAAAAGGAACTTTAGGAAGTACCATTTAAAAGATCAAAAAATATTGAGTTCAATCTTCACTAAAGATGGGTAAATGACCGATATGTGGGGAGGAAGACCCTGGCAAATGGGCTAGCTCCAGAGCTGTCCCAACCACAGAAGTCTAGGAGATGAGTGGGAAATCAAGGTGTCAGGCCTCCCCCAAGATGTGTGTAAAGGAGTGTGTGTGTGTGTGTGTGTGTGTGTGTGTGTGTGTGTGTGTGTGTGTGTTATAGAGGGGGCAGTGTGAAGGAGTTAAAGGGGGAAGGGTTTGATTTTTTCCCTGAAGTGCTAGGTAGAAATATCAGTATCTGTATTATCCTGAGAGGCCTCTCCTCAAGGTCCACCTGACAAACATCCAAACAGTAAAGCTCTACCCCATTCATTGGCATCCCCTCCTTTTTTCTCTATAATTAAGCTAAGCTAGGAACATGTCTGGTAGTTCCATGGCAAAGAATCTTGCTCTCTGGGCTAGCTATAATAAGGAAGCAAGAAATGCTGCAGGTCAGTCTTGGGAAAATGGCAAAGAATCAATCCTTTGGTGGAATGGGATGGATGTCCCCATTCATAGAGTAATGGCTGTTGTGGATACCACATCCCAGGCCCCTGATACTGTTGTGTATAGGACAAAAAGCAGGAGATTCCAGAAAGAATGACTGGGCAAGGTTGCTGAAGCCCAAGAGACCTAGGGAGGGAGCAGAGCAACTTAAACATCTTTGGAGCAATCTCATTATTCTTCTGCTCTCCTTATGTCTCCAACAAAACAAAACACACACAAAACAAAACAAAAAACAAAAGCCACTTATAGTTTAGGTCAATGGTTGAAGATTCAACAGTAGAAATGCATCACTTAGCTAGGTTGATGATAGTTCTACCCTGTTCTATCTAGGTGATACCATTCATCATGAAACTGGGCTCAGTTTTAAGCCCCACATTCTCCAGAGAAACACAAAGTGGTACCTCCCAGAGAGGAAAGGCTATCTTTAGACCTCTTCAGGGCTTTCACAAGGCAGAGAAAGCAGATGAGGTCTGTGTGGCCCAAGGAACAGATCCAGGACCCATGAGTAGATATTATAGGGAGACAGAAGGTTTTTCTTTACATTGAGCTCCAATCTACCAGTTATAGCTGCAGTACACATTGGGCAGTAGTAAGCTCTCTGACACTAAGTATGTGAGCAAATGAGATACAAACATTTGTTGGAGACATTACAAACTGAACTCAAACATGGATTGGAGGACTTGGAAGGGAAGTTGGACTGGATAACCCTGAAGATAAATAAGCTGACTTGTTTGATAGCAGTGTTAGATTTCACCTACATGTTGTTCACATTTTCTTAAGTATATATAGGGGAGGGGGAGACATTAGAGGGCCTAGATAGTATCTTACCTGCAAAAATATGGAAAAGGGTTTTAAAAGGTAGTTGGTTAGTTGAAAAGTACGAATCTACCTGCTCTCCTGCCTCATATTACCTCATACTACTTAAGCCTCTGAGAAAGTAACATTGGCTATGGAACATTCACATTGATATGGTTAGACAAACTCTGGAATGGAGCCCTCAGCTGGGCTCTAGCTTAATTCCAGCACTGATTTGCTCCATGACTTTGAGCAAATCACTTTCCCTCTCTGTCTCGGTTTCTATCTCTATAAAATGAGGCTAACAAACTCTGACCTGCTTACCACAAAAGGGTGTTAGATCAGACAAGTGTAGTCAATATGGAAGGGTATACAAATTGAACTAGGGCTGGGGAAGGAAAGAAAATTAACAAGATTTAAACATTTTGAATGCCTCAGACACTATAAAAGATGCTTGCACATACATTTCTTGTTCAACCTCCCACAAGATCTTATGGGGTAAGTAGTGCTCTCTACCTTTTTATAGTTTAAAGACCTGGGGTTCAGAGAGGTAAAGAGATGTACACAATGTTCACAGAGCTATTAAGGTATAGAGGTAGATTTCAAATATAGGGATGCCAGATGGCAAGGCTTACTTATTTTTCCATTGTGTCATGGTGCTTCTACACATGAGTGGAGATAACTGAATATGAATATTAGACAGTGAGGTCAAGAGAGCTTGTAAAAATCCAGGATAGAAAGACCAGTACCATGTCAAACTGGCTACTTCCTTGACCATTGTAGGCTCAGAAATGTGATATTTAGCTGACAGACTCCAAAGATTAGCATAGCCACTTTTGCCCCTCCAGTGTTTCTAACTTGCTCTTCCTCTACCCCTAGCCCTACTGAACAACAATATTCCAGAGGAAAATTCCTTGGGGGTGGTCCCCAGTTTCTGGTCTTTCTGTCCCACCTTTCCAGCTCACCTCACTAGAGCTAAGGGCTGGAGACTTCAAATGGCATCTTGAACTCGTCTGTCTTCAGAGTTTTCAGCTCTGCCCCCCCACAAGGTCTCAGCTCCAGTATAGGAGGATGAACTAGAAAACTTTTGTAGATTGAGCTCTGTGCATTCGATCGGGGTGTGGACCCAGTGGGAGTGGCTCTCTGAGGCACAGGAGGCTATGGTAAAAGACTCCTGTGTGGGAAAGCCACAAGTTGAGCTGCAGTCGTCATCCAGGATGCGGTTAAGTGGCTGGGTCTCACAGATGCTTTCACTCAGGGGGGACTCAGGACTGGTCTCCTGGCCAGGTGGCATGGTGAAGAGAGATTCCTCTTCTGCTGCCTCAGCAGCCTCAAACTGCAGCGAACCTCCTGCAACTTGAAGCAGAAAGCCACTGGGTCACACAAAGGAAGGAGATCCTTTCAGTAGAGGACCTTGTCCGGAGTACAAGATGGGCAGAGCCTGGGAAGTAGTGCTCCCCTTCCCCTCCCTGGAGATCAAAGTACCTAGCACTAGGCTGAGGTAATACAATTGGGAAACACATTTACACTGGGGTATCAAATTGAGGCTACCTAGTGGTGGATCAGCAAAAAGAGTCAATTTCTCCACAGAATGAGAAACCGTTTGTAGGCAGCAGGATTTTGACCCTCTTTTCCCATGACCTTCATCCCTTAGTGTTATGCCTATGTGTTATATTGTGTCATATGTCAAAAGCACACTGCAGATGGAATTAAGATTATGGCTCTTAAAATAGTGATATTGTCTTGTATTACACAGGTGGCCCCAATGTCATTATATGTGCTCTTAAAAGCAGAAGAATCGGAGAGAGCATCAGAGAGATGTGACATGAAAAGGACTTGACCCATCATTACCAGTTTTGAAAATGAAAAAGGGTCGTAAGCCAAAGAATGCAGGTGGTCTCTAGAAAGTAGAAATGGCCCTCAGCTGAAAGACAGCATGGAAATGGGACCTCATTCCTATAACTGCAAGTAACTGAATTATTCCATCTTTCTTAATGAACAAGGAAATGGATTCTCTCCTCCAGTTTCCTGAAAGGAACACAGTTCTGTGAACACATTTATTTTGGCCTTGGTAAGACTCTAAGTAGAGATCCAGCTAAGTCTACAAAACTTCTGATCCATGGAAATGGTGAGATAATAAATAGGTGTTTTAAGCCATTAAATTTATGGTAATTTGTTATGGCAGTGACAGAAAAGGAGTACATGCTTCATGCATAAGTCTAATACAGCATCAGGTTATAAACTGAGAGTCCATGGGGGTGTGTATTTGTTTGACTCACTGCATTGTGGTTGTTTTATTTGTTTGTTTATCTATTTATTTATTCATTTATTCATTCAGTATGTATGCATGTATTTTATTACTAGAATTCATCATCAGAGCTTCAAACTAACATACAGAAATTTGGATTTCTGTATTCCTCTGAAAATGCAGAAAATCTTAAAACATTGAACATTCTCCCATGGTAAAATAAAGAGAAAGAAGAAAGAAATAAAGGAAGAAAGGAAGAAAGAGACAAAGAAAGATGAAAGAAAGAAAGAATGAACCACCTGGAGTTGAGTAGCAGATTCGCCTTTGGGCAAAAAATGAACTAACTCTTTAGTTTGCCATAGTCCCTACCCCTCTCTATTATGTAATATATTGGATCTAATTCACACAATGATTTCTCCTATATGAATCCAGTATGCGTATTAGTCAGTGACTCGTGATAAACACCCTCTCCAAATGAAAATAAATAGATAAATAAATAAATAAAGTTTTATCCTCTTTCTCCTGTGAAGACTCTGAGGGAAATACTTGCTCTCATATCCTCAGAGAAGGCTACTTAATTATTATCTTGAAGACAGGAGAGGAGCAGAGAAGGGTTACCCATTTCTCCTTTCCTGAGGCAAGAGGAGGGACATAAGCAACTCTCAGATGTTGCCTCATCATCTTTCTGAGGTGTGGAGCCCAAATTCTTCACTGTCTATGTTTCAGGCCCATGCCCAGGGGCTGGGCAACAGCTCTCTTATTTGAGAAACTGTCTCCAAAGTCACAAAGGTCCACCCTGAACCACAATGTTCCAAGATCCACCAAATAGTAGAGGAGAAAGAAACAGAGTTTGAGAGGGGTGATAAAGGGATAACAGTGTTCCCTTTGCATCTCTGCAGCCCATGAAATGCTAGATTCACCATTGCTTAAGCCAAAGCTATATGCTAGGCCTTCTATAGATTATCTGGCATGTCCTAAAACCAAACTTACACAAGCAGGTCTATATAAAGAGATCTTCCCACATAGAGAGAAGTTAAAAAAGTGATACTGTTTTGGGCCCAGTATCCGGTGGGCTGAGGAGGAATCTAAGCACCAGTATATCTAAGAAACTTTATCCTCCCCATTTCTTACTAAACAAACTCTATTCATTAGCCTGGATTCCTGTTTAGGTGTCTCTGCCTAGCTCTCAGTTCTCTCAATGACACGAAAGCTGCACAGAACCTTAATACTCTGGGCTCTTGTTCTAACCCTTTGCCTATTACTGGCCAGCCCATCATCCCATCTCTTCCCATCTTTGCCTTCATTGACCTGGACTTTCTGTCCCACATTTTTGGATAATGGCTAGAGCTGTGCTGAAAGCAGATCACAGTGGTACTCCTGACTTTATGACCTTCCATTGGCAATTTCCATGGCAATCTCCTATGGGCTGGGCCAGACCTCTTTGGGTGTCAGTATTGTCTGGGGATAAATGTCTGGGTCCACCAGCTCCTCTGGAAACTGGATTCTCAGTTACCACATTTGAGATATAACTATACTGATAACAGTTGCCCAAGACCTCACCCATTTTTATTACAGTCATGTCTCAAAAACAGCCATTCATCCTCTATTCCTGATAAGCTCCAGAATCTATACCTATAAGTAGAAATGAAGAATTGGAAAAGAACTTAGAAACCAACTAATCCAACACCAACTCTCATTTTAAAGATTAGGAATGAAAAGGCCCAAAGAAGCTAGACGTGTCGAAAGTTGCATAGTAATGCATCGGTTGATTTAGAACCTAGGTATCCACATTTCTTCCCCAAGGGTTTTCTCATGATGTTGTGTTCCTTTATGAACCCCTTTACCTTAAGGAATCAAGTTCCATAAACTTGCAGGGTTGGCCTCAGTAGTTTCTGAATTCCCATGCTTTCTATTGCCACCCACAGATAGTCCACCCCTGAGGTTTTTCAGCACTGTAGGGAATGCCCATTAACTCTCAACCCCAGAAAATTCCTCTCTTCTGCTAATCAGAGCCTTGCTCCTGATTCGTGTGATATGTGAAGTAGCTACCCTTACCATGCTGGCAATGTCTGTTGAAGAACTGCTTACAGTAGAAGAAGAAGAGCCCCAGGAAGGCCAGGGAAAACACCACAAGCAGACTGCTCATCAGTGCAACAAGTGTGGCCTCCTGAGGGGGCACTGTGGGTATATCTGCCTTCACTAAGCTCAACTGGAAGGCACCTGTGAGATAAGAAAATGGGGGAAGTCAGTCACTATGGGCAGTTAATAGTCACCCTGACACTGGGCCTGAACTTCTTTAAGCTATTGTCCTCTTCCTAGGACCTCCCCCAGTTAGGGCTGCTAAGTTGGTTTTAATTCTTCACAGAGAAGGCAAAAATATAAAGAATGAAATAGAAGAACTTGCAAATACTGTTGGTAAAGTATAAGTTAATACAATTATTCAAACACAAACATGTTTTATGGTCTTTCCATGTCATATCTAGTTATATAACCTAGAAAACTAGAAATAAATTAAAATGTTCATCAGTAGAGTACAGGATAAATAAATCATGTAATGACATAATATTATTATATAATTTAAAATAAATGACCTGTATGGATCAATATAAATAATCCAGAAGGGAAAAAGAAAACTGGGGAAAGTGAGGATATAGCTTGAAAAAAATTATATAAAATATCAAATATGAAATTATGTAACAAAAATACAAGTATTAAAACATGGGTGAAGGGTTTGGCAGAATCATAGTGCTCACCAATTATCCACATGCTTCCCTGCATTTCCTATACACTTTGTAGTTAGGCCATCAGAGTACTTCTGGCCAATGGACGGTGAGTGAAAGTAATGTGTGTCCCTTGCAGACTTAAGTAATTAAGAACCACTATGTTTCTTCCATATCTTCCCTGTTCCATCAACTTAGGAGCCACATGGTCTAGATGGTATAGTCACGAGATGGAGGAATGTCTTTATATAGTGAAAAATAAACTTTTGTATTAAGTTAGGGGTTTGTTACAGTAGCATAGCCTACCAAAAGGATGCATACAATTTTATGACAAAGGTTGTCTTTGGGGGAATAGGGAGAGAATGAAATTCAGAGAGGATCAAAAAGGAAATTCTATAGGGATTCCTGGGTGGCTCAGTCAGTTAAGCATCTGCCTTCGGCTCAGATCACAATCCCAAGGTCCTGGGATTGAGCCCTGCATCAGGCTCCCTGCTCAGAGGGGAGTCTGCTTCTCCCTCCCCCTCTGCCCCTCCTTCATGCTCTTTCTCTCTCTCAGATAAACAAACAAAATCTTTAGAAAAAAATAAATCCTATTAAATCTGTGTAATCTTTGTTCTTTTTAAGAAAACCTGAAATAAGTGTGCAAAATGTTAAAATTTATTAATTTTGGATGTTGTGCAATTAACCTTTTTTAAGATTTTATTTATTTATTTTTGGGAGAGAGAGAGAAAGCACAAGCAGAAGGTAGATGCAGTGGGAGAAGCAGACTCCCTGCTGAGCAGGGAGCCTGACATGGGACTCCATCCCAGGACTCATGACCTGAGCCAAAGGCAGATGTTTAACCAACTGAGCCACCCAGGCACCTGCAAATAACAATTTTTATATATTTTTTTCATTTTAAATATCTCTATATACAAATTTTAGAATTGTTTGTTCCAGCACTTTGAAAAATGCCAGTGGTATTTTGATCGGGATGGCATTGAAAGTATAGATTGCTCTGGGCAGCATTTACATATTTGAGATATTTCATAATATAAACATATCAATAATTTTAAGGAGTGAGTATATCTATCTATCTATCTATCTATGATAAATAGAGAAAAATGATAGATAGAAAAATGGATGGTCGTATGGGCATAGACTAGATCCTAGTACTTCATTCAGGCTTCTCTATTCCTAAGCAATAGAGACTCTTTTAAACCTCATATTACCTCATCATTATCATCTATAAGTGTACGAATAGTATAATTTATAAAGTGCTTTCTAAATCTATTAATTCATTAGACCTAGACCGCCATCCCATAAGGTATGAAGAATGGTGATTATCATGACTTACATTCTTTTCAGATGATGTAAAGAAGGTTATGCATTATAAAATAAGAATTATAAAATAAGAATTCAAATCTAACTGCTTCCCTTGCCAATCTGCTCTACAGGAAGGAGTACAAGGGGGTAGGGAAGCCTTTACTACCCTATCTTGCTACCACCCAATGGGTTGGAGGAAAACAGGAGAAGAGAACTGGATACACACACTGAACCTCAGAGGTGGGTGTCTGCTTTGTGCATGGAATGCACTCTTGGTCTTGCAGTCCTCCAATGCATGTCTTTCGGTAGAACCTATGGTCAGAGCAATAAGGAATGGCAAAGTAATAAAATAAGCCATGCACATGGGCTGGTCCTTACTGAGACCATAAGCAACTTCTGAAAGTCTTGCCCTCCTGGAAGCTGGTACCCATCTCCAACCCTCATGAATGCTCTGCCTCAATATCTGATTCTGAATCAGAGTCCTACATGTTCTACCTCCTCCTTCATTCACCATACCCAATAGCTAAGAGGCAGAATTAATCTTATAAGAGAGGGGAGCACTGCTTTGAAATCAACTGCTTCATGATCTCTTTTAGGTCTACAGTGAGATTTACCTTGAATCTTGGGCATTGGCTTAAGCATGCCAGCATGATGAAAAAATTGTTAAGTATTCATCTGTGACTGACCATGTGCTAGGCACTTTGTAAGGGGATCATGGGAAGACACTGCTTCTCTCTCATGGGACTTTGAGCTCATCATGATATGGACAGTTAGGATATTTCAACTAGACTTTGAGAGGTCAGGATTAAGAAGACCTCCAAGGAATATAAAAGGTCCAGAAAATCTTGGTCTCCACAGCAGGCTCACCTAGGCAGACAGTCTCCACAGACAGCATTAGAGGTAGCTGTGCAGTTGGCCTTCTGGATGCGATTAATGACAGCACAGGTGATGCAAGTCTGACATCTATGGTGGCCCCAGCTGCTTTTGAATCTGTGGGGAGGGCAGGCTGTGCAGTATGCATCTCCACCTTCTCCATAGCCACAGTCCTGCAGAGAGATGGGAATCACTAACACAGCTCTATAGAAAGTTAGAGAGAGGATCAGCTATGGGACAAATGGACATCGTATATAGTAGAGCTTTACAGACTGCAAGTTGCAATACGTTTATGAATCACAAAATCAATTTACTAGTTTGAGATCAGCATTAAAATTGAAAAACAAACCAAAATAATGATATAAAATATCAGTGTGTATATACTAATGCTAAATATCAGTCAACATAGGCTAGGTTATAATATGGCATGTGGGAATTTACAGTGCCTGGATAGATAAAATCTGACTTATATATGCCTCCCTGGATGAGACTAATTGAAAAGCAAAGGAGGAGTGCCCAGAACACCGGCCTCCTTTGAAGTTTCTTGGCTGAAAATGACCAAATTCTCACTGAGGCTCAAGGTTCTTATCTAGGGAGTAAATGTTTAAGTTTTGAAGGAGAAAAAAGGCACCTGTTGTGGTTACATACTTTACAGACTCCTTGCCTTCTTGCCCTTATCACACACTGCCCCATGTATTAATATCCTGACCATTAAAGTTACACTTTATTCCTCACTTTGCACTTGCACCTCATATATTTCTAAGATCCCAATAAAAGTGGAGACAAAGCTTGGCACAGGGTCTTTTGCCACTAGAGAGTCTTGTCCTCAGGCCTCTTCTTTCTCCTACTAAGGTGTCTGGAGAAATCTTTTCATTCGCCATCCTCTGGGTTTGATGGCCAAACCTGACATTGGCAAAAAGCAAATTCCAAACCTCAATGCCTTGAAAGAACAAAAGTTTATTTCTCAATCACCCTATTAGCCTACCGGAGATCTAGTAGGAGCTATGCTTTACATTATTCTCATTGGGCTACACAAGGTAACAGAGGTTTATCTTTGTGTTGCCATGATTGGAACATCAGGGAAAAGAGAACATTGTGAATTGCCACTGGCTCTTATTTTCTTCCAGAAATGATCCATTTCACTTTGCTCGCATGTCTTTGACCACACATACCATCTGACCATTAGTAACTACACAAGTAAAAGAAAGTGCAATTCCACAATGTTCTAGAGGGTAAGGAGGTGGAAATATTTGACAAACAGCTGTAATCACTACCAATACCTCAATATCATCTTACAAAACTTTTAGAGATAAAATAGATGCAAGTATATGTTAGAATGTGACAAAAAAATGTATTCCTTACTCTTGGTAATGGTTAAAAAATATGTTTGAATGGCAATGATATAGAGGAGAGATGAGTGATCCAGCTGATTCTTGCCTTGGGTCTAATATTGACTCAGTGTGACTCTAGCCAGTCCCTCTCTATTTCTAAAGATCAGAAGCCCCAACATTTGAAGAGGGTGAAGTAGATAGTCTCTAAATATTCTTCCAGCTCTGACATTCTAACTTAAGTATAAGGCACCTGCCTGATATATCATAGCTCTTTCAAAAATACAACTCTAGTTATTAAGGGATATTAACTATTTGCTAGTTATGGCAGAAGTAGGCTGACTGCCAAACTAAGTCTCCATTCTTCCTGAGAATACCACTAGCCAACATTCTCTAACCCCACTGTAGTTAGGTGGATCCATGTGCCTAATTTCTAGCTAATGGAATATGGATAAAGTGATGTTTGCCTCCCTTAGGCCTGCCCCCAAGAAAACTGCCTGTTTTTTTTCTTTATACTTATTTTATATTTAAAAATGATTTAATTTTATTTATACTGTGATTTTCTGGAACACAGGAACACCCAGAGAAATGCTGAATTCAATATATTAAAAATGACAGGACATCAGGAAAATGGAGGAGGTGGCAGCTCCAAACTTTCATTTCCTCATAGTAACACAGAAAAACAGGCAGAGGGACACTTGGGTGGCTCAGTTGGTTGAGCATTCAGCTCCTTATTTCAGTTCAGGTCATGATCTCAAGGTCCCAGGATTGAGCCCCACATCAGGCTCCATGCTCAGCAAAGTGTCTGCCTGAGGGTTCCTCTCCCTCTCCCTCTGCCCCTCCCCTGGCCCGTGTTCTCTCTCTCTCTCTCTCTCTCTCTCTCAAATAAATAAATAATTCTTTACACAAAGTATGCAGAAATTGTCACAATCAATACTTCAGGACTCTGGGAAACAAAGATTTACAGCAATTAAGCAAATGCTGAACCAAGAAAAAGATGACTTGAAAACGAAAGGGAAATTTTATGCCATTTTTGTTTGCCTTTACTACACCCCTCTCCTGAGCAGCACCAGCATAAAGTGGAGGCAATCTTAAACTGGCAACAGCCTGTGTTCTTAGTGGGAAGACTTCATCCCTAGTTCCAGAGTGAATTGAGCAAAACTTATTCGAAATTATTATGTATGACTGTTCTAACCTGTCTGTTGGCTACCTGAAAGACTGGTACAAAGTATTCACCTCTGTTTCATTCAATTCAGAATTAAGACTTGGAAAGGGGTAGGCATTAAAAAAAAAAAAAAAAGATTGCAAAGCAAACTAATGAACAACAGATACCTAGGGCAAGAAATTATGAGCAAATAAACACAATAGACATCCTAACCTTGGAAGGGTTAGAAAGATGAAAGAAATGTGGGATAAATGAGAAATGTGTTGTGAAATGAAAACATTCAGAAGCACCCATATATATGGGGGAATTTAGAAAGGCACATGCATTCCTAGGGCATGAGAAATGCTTATAAAAGGAGAAGACCCAAAGCTTCTACATCGGGCTGATCCACAGGCTAAATGCAATTTTGGCTAGGGAATGCTTCAACACAAACCCAATCTGCAAAGACTGGGAAAGGTGTGTTTTTGTTTATTTTTTGGTTATTTTGCTTAACTTATAACACTCAAGGAAATCACTATCAAAATATAATTGGGGCATCTGGGTGGCTAAGTCTGCTAAGTGTCTGCCTTCAGCTCAGGTCATGATCTTGGGCTCCCGGGATCCAGCCCTACATAGGGAATCCATGCTCAGCAGGGAGTCTGCTTTTCCCTCTCCCCCTGCCCCTCCCCCCTGTATGTACTCCTTCTCAAATAAATAAATAAATAAATAAAAATAAAAATATTACCTAACCATGATCTGAATGAACACAGATTACATGACAACATATGGCAAAGAATACAGTGTCTGAAAAAAGAGTTTGGAAAAAACACCTAAATAAGTGACCCAATATAGCTTTCAATAAATTCATTAAAAAAAAATAAACTAAATGTGAAGATGGAAAAAAACTGATTAACACCACATTATAATAAGAAAATGGTTAGTTTTGAACAAAATGGTGACAAAGCATATAAAGAAATAGGGATGTATGGCTCATTTAAAGAAACAAATAAAATTGATAGAAAGTGTTTCTGAGGAAGTCCAGACATTGGACTTATTAGACAAAGACTAGAAGACTAATATCTTAAATATATTCAAAAAATCATGAAAAAAGGAAATTAGAAATAAGTGTTTGAACAAAATTGTAATATAAAAATTATAAGAGAGAAACCAAACAGAAATCCTGGATCAGAAAATAAACTAAGTGGAATAAAAATTCACTATAAGAGTTCAACAGCAGCTCTCAGCAGGTAGAAAAATGAATAAACAAACTTGAGGACAGTTGAAATTATGAAGTGTGAAAAACAGAAATAAAAAAAGGAATAAAGAGAGTAAACAAAACCTAAGAGACACCAAAAAGTGGAGTAACAAACAATGGGGATTCCTAGAAGGAAAAGAGAGAAATAAACAAGCAGAAACCATATTTGAAGAAATAATGGCTAAAATTTTATGAAATGTGATGAAAAACATTAATAAACACATCCATAATGCTCAATGAACTTTAATAGGAAAAATTCAGAGACCCATAGTAAGACATATTAAAAATAAGATATACAGAGCCAAAGACAAAGAAAAAACCTTGACATAACAATAGAGAAACAACTTGTCAGGTACAAGAGATCATATTTTTCCTAAAAAAGTATGGAGCCTGGAAGGCAATAAGATGACATATTTAAGTATCGAAAGAAATAGACTGCTAACAAATTATTCTTTATCCAGGAAAAAAATTCTTCAAAAATGAAGGAGAAATTAAAATATTTCTAGATAAACAAAAGCTGAGGCAGTTTAATACTAACAGACCTATACTGCAAGAAATGCTAAAGGGAATCCTTTAGGTTAGAATTAAAGGGTGCTGGGGGCCCCTGGGTGGCTCAGTGGGTTAAGCCTCTGTCTTCCACTTAGGTCATGCTCTCAGGGTCCTGGGATCAAGCCCCACATTAGGCTCTCTGCTCAGTGGGGAGCCTGCTTCACTCTCTCTCTCTGCCTGCCTCTCTGCCTACTTGTGATCCTTCTTTCTCTCTGTCAAATAAATAAATAAAATCTCTAAGAAAAAAAAATTAAAGGATACTGGATAGTCGCTTAAAGCCACACAGGGTGATAAATATCTTTGGTAAAGGTAAATACATGAACAAATATAAAAGGCATCATTATTGCATTTTAAGTTTTCCACTCCACCTTTTATTTCCTATACTATTTAAAAGAAAATGCAATAATTATAAATCTATGATATTGGCACATAGTTAAGACAAAAGTGAAGGGTGCCTGGGTAGCTCGGTGGGTTAAGCCTCTGCCTTTGGCTCAGGTCATGATCTCAGGGTCCTGGGATCGAGACCCACATTAGGCTCTCTGCTCAGTGGGGAGCCTGCTCCCCGCCCCCACCGCTTGCCTCTCTGCCCACTTGCGATCTCCTTCTCTCTCTGTCAAATAAATAAATAAAATATTAAAAAAGTGAAAATAATAACATAAAGAGAAGTGAGACAAAGCTGTATAAATTAGAGGTTTTGTATGCCATTGAAGTTAACTTGGTTTCAATTTAAACTACATTGTTAAAATTAAGGATGTTGAAGGGAATCTGCATGGTAACAGAAAGAAAACAACTAAAACACATATAAAAGGAATGAAAAGGAAATTAATAAAACTCACTGCAAAAAAATCAACTAACAAAAATGGTAATAATGTAGGAAATGAGGTACAAAAATGGTATAAACCATACATAAGACAAATAACAAGATGTAAGAAATACTCCCTTAACAATCTCTGTCTCTGTCTCTCTCTCTGTCTCTCTCTCTTTTAAGTATTTCTTTTAATGTCAATGTTCTAGATGCTCCAAAGGCAGAGATTGGCAGACTAGGTAAACAACAACAATAACAACAAAAATATACATGCATGACCCATCCATATGCTGCATACAAGATTCAAAGACACAAATGATTCAAAGTAAAAGGATGAAAAACATATTCCTTGCAAATAGTAACAAAAAGAGACCTGGAGTGTCTGTATTGATGCCATATAAAATAGACCATGAACAACAACAACAACAAATCTATAAGAAACAAAGAAAAGGGGGGAGCAGTTAACATGGCAGAGAAGTAGGGGGACCTTGTGCTTTTCCTCATCCCTTGAAGACAGCTGTACTGAGGTCATATCACTTAGAACATCCATGAAATCAACCTGACGAATGGGAGAATGATACCCATGGTTGGAGAGAGATAACCTGGCAAGTGCCAAGTGCATGGAAGTGAACTTGAGGAGATAAAAACTGTGGTGCTTTAGGGAGGAGGGAATAATTTCCATGGAGAGAGAAAAAAGAGAGAAAGAGAGAGGTGTTGAAAGAATGTAGCATCAGGTTCACACAAGAAGAAAACCTCTTTGGACCAAGGACTGGAGAGGGAGGGTTGCTGAGTGTTGCAGGATTTTTGCAAATAGTGTATGGAGCTCAAACTCTGAGGTTTTGGAAGAACATGACTTTCACCAGAGTGCAACTATGACATGCACTCCTGGGGAGGAGGGAGCTAGCCTAGGAGCATATAATGTGGTGTAGGAATATCCTGGGTCACACTGGGAGAGAATATTCCCCTCTTGGAGTACATTTGGAAGAGGGTATATTGCCTCTCTAAGGACAAAAGACACTTCAGGTGCCAGCAAAGGGCCTTTCATCAATAGGGGACAGAGGCACATGCAGAGGGTGGCTAACCTGTTTGCTGCATTTCATTGTGCTACAGCATAGATTCCATGCACTGCACAGGCAAGGGACTATTTTTCTGGGGCAAAGGACACCAGATACAGCAGGGTGAGGCTCCATGGTAAAGGATGGGGATAGGCCCAAACAGTGCCAGGTCCTCTAAAATTTGGAGTTTTGAATTCATCAAGCAGCAAAGATAAAATGCAGGAGAACTGTGGTGTTGGGTGGGCTGAGGTCCCCTGCTACTTTGTAAGGTCTTCCTGACAGGGACAAGAGAGTGGGGTGGAGCCATTTTTCCTCTCAAAAACAACAGAGTCAGACTTCAGAGTGCAACACAGTGGCCCCAAGAGGAGGTGAGACCTGCTTATACCAAAACCTACCCCCTGTGCCTAACGACTGCATATGTACTGAAACATGTTTGATTCTGAGCCAGTGCATGGGGCCTCTCCCCCAGAAGACCAGCATAGGCAGCATCCCGCATGCACAAGGTCTACTGATCACAGGGTGCTTCAAAGTGTCAGCAGCATTTCTGGTGGAAATAGGACCAGGGTTTACTTTTTAGTTTTTTTCTATTCTTTAGAATCAGGCTTATAGTTTTTTTTTTTTTTCCTTCCTTTTCTCTTTGCGGGGTGGGGGGGGGTCAGAATTGTTTTTCTCTCCTTTCTTTCTTTTCTTAGGAATCAGGCTTATAGTTTTATGATCGTTTTTATTTGTTCTTATTCCTGTTATTCCTTTTTCTTTTTTTTTTTAGTATATGTGCTGCCGAAGCGAGCACATCTTTTTTCTTTTTTTTAATCAGATGTTTTCCCCTTTTTTCCAGGCTTATTTGAACAAACAAATCAAAATACGCCTAGTTAAAGGTCCAAACACTCCCCACCACAAGTAAGGAGGAACTCTACAGGGTTGGACCAGTGAGAAAGAGTAGACAAAACTCAACAACAAAGTACACATAGCATACATGAGAAACACTTCCTAAAGTGTCAGACCCTGGACAGTGTATGACCCCTTTTTAATATAGCATTACTCTCAGGTGTAGGAAAGATAACACACTTATAAAACATGCAAAAGATAGAAGCTTACCCAAAATGAAAAGATGGAGGAAATTCTCTAATTCTCTAATCCCTAAAAGAAAGGTCGGGAAGAAATCACGGCTAAGGACTTTCTCAAAGCTGATAAAAGCAATATATCTGAACAATAATTTAAAGCAGCAGTCATAAGACTACTAGCTGGACTTGAAAAAGCACAGAAGACACCAGAGAAACCCTTGCTACAGATATAAAAGAATTAAAATTAGTCAGGTTGCCATAAAAAGTGCTACAACTGAGATGAAAAACTGGATACAATTACAACAAGAACTGAAGAAACAGAAGAGAGATTTGGTGATATACATAGATAAATAAATAGATAAAATTATGGAAAATAATGAAGCTGAAAATAAGAGGGAAAGAAAATTACTAGATCATGCATGTAGCCTTAGAGAACTCAGTGAATCCATAAAGGAACATAATATCCATATCATAGGAGCCCCAGAAGAAGAAGAGAGGAGAAAAATGGGCATAAAGTTTATTTGACACAAATTGTAACTGAGAACTTCCCAAATTTGGGGAAGGACATATGCATTCAAATCCAAGAAGCATAGAGAACTTACCTCAAAATCAATAAAAACAAGTCAACACCCAGACATATCACAGTGAAACTTGTAAAATACAAGGGTAAAAGAGAATTCTGAAAGCAGCTAGGGAAAGGATCTTTTTTTTTTTTAATTACTTGTTGTGTTAGCTAACATATATTACATCTTTATTATTTGATGTCATGAGAAAAAAAAAAAAAAGTCCTTAACCTACACGTGTAGACACATAAGGTAGCAGCAGACCTGTCCCTTGAAACTTGGCAGGCCAGAAGGGAGTGGAAGGAAATATTCAACATGCTACAAGGAAAAATATGCAGCAAAGAATTCTTTATCCAGAAAGTCTGTCATTCAATATAGAAGAAAAGATATAGTTTCTCAGATAAGTAAAAACTAAAAAAGTTCATGAACACTAAACCAGTTCTGCAATAAATATTGCAGTTCTGCAATAAATATTGAAGGGGACCATTTGACTGAGAAAGAGAGACCAAAAGCAACACAGTCTAGACAGAAACAGAGACTTTACAGGTAATATAAAGGCACTAAGCTCATATATGTCAATAATTATTCTGAATGCAAATGGAATAAATTCTCCAAAGGGCATAAAGTATCAGAATGAATTAAAAAAAAATACTCAAGACCCATTGATATACCACTTACCAGAGACTCATTTTAGACACAAAGACACCTCCAGTTTGAAAGTGAGGGGGTAGAGAATCATTTATCATGCTAATGAACATCAAAAGAAAGCTGGAGTAGCCATACTTATACCAGACAAACTAGATTTTCAAACAAACACCATAATGAGAGATGAAAAAGGGCACTATATCATAGTAAAGGGGTCCATTCAGCAAGAACACCCAACAATTTTAAATATTTGTGCTGCTAACTTGGGAGAAGCCAAATATATAAATCAATTAATAAAAAAATAACTTGAAGAAACTGATTGATAATGATACAGTAATAGTAGGGGACTTTAGCACCCTACTCACATCAATGAACAGATCATCTATGCAGAAGATCAACAAGGAAACAAGGGTCTTGAATGATACACTGAACCAGATGGACTTAACAGATAGATTCAGAGCATTACATCCAAAAGCAGCAGGATATACACGCTTTTCGAGTGCGCATGTAATATTCTCCAGAATAGATCAATTACAAGATCACAAATTAGGCTTCAACCTCTACAAAAAGACTGAGATCATCCTTACACTACTGGTGGGAATGAAAGTTGGTGCAGCCACTTTGGGAAACAGTGTGGATATTCCTCAAAAAAATTAAAAATAGAGCTACTCTATGACCCAGCAATTGCACTACTGGGTATTTACCCCAAAGATACAGGTCTAGTGAAAAGAAGGGCCACATGTACCCCAATATTTATAGCAGCAACGTCCATATTAACCAAACTGTGGAAAGCGCCAAGATGCCCTTCAACAGATGAATGGATAAAGAAGACATGGTCCATATATACAGTGGAACATTACTCAGTGATCAGAAATGATGAATACCCAATTTTTGCATCAACATGGATGGGAGTGGAGGAAATTATGTTAAGTGAAATAAATCAAGCAGAGAAAGTCAATTATTATAAGGTTTCACTTACTTAAGGAACATAAAGAATAATATGGAAGACATTAGAAGAAGGAAGGGAAAAATGAAGGGGGGGGTAGAATTGGAGGGGGAGACAAACCATGAGAGACTGTGGACTCCATGGAATAAACAGGGTTTCAGAGGAGAGGGTGGGGGGGTATGTTGGCCCAGTGATGGGTATTAAGGAGGGCACCTATTGCATGGAGCACTGGATGTTATACATAAACAATGAATCTTGGAACACTACATCAGAAAATAATGACATACTGTATGGTGACTAACATAACATAATGATAATAATAAAAAGGATAGATGGTATTTATTCTGGGATGGCAGGGTTATTCAATATCCCCTAAAAATCAAAGCGATACACCACATCAATAAAAGAAAGCATAGCAACCAAATGATCCTCTCAATAGATGCAGAACATGCATTCGGCAAAATACAGCATCCTTTCTTGATAAAAACCCTCCACAAAGTAGGGGTAGAGGCAACATAGCTCAACATCATAAAAGCCATATACAAAAGGAAAAACTGAGAACTTTTCCCATAAGGTCAGGTACAATACAGGGACATCCACTCCCACCACTGCTGTTTGACATAGTACTGGAAGTCCTAGCCTCTGCAATCAGCAACTAAAACGAATAAAATGCATCTAAATCATCAAAGAAGCCAAAATTGCACTCTTCAAAGATGACAAGATATTCTATGTAGAAAACCCAAAAGACTCCACCAAAATTTGGCTAGAACTGATACAGGAATTTAACAGAGTCGCCAGATATAAAATCAATACACAGAGGTGTGTTGCATTTCTATATACCAATAATGAAGCAACAGAAAGAGAAATCAAGGAATTGATCCCATTTACATTTGTACCAAAAACCATAGGATACCTAGGGATAAACCTAGCCAAAGAGGTAAAAGACTGTAGTCTGAAAACTATAGAACACATATGAAAAAAATTGAGGTCGACACAAAGAAATGGAAAGCATTCCATGACCATGGATTGGAAGAACAAATATTCTTAAAATGTCCATACTTCCCAAAGCAATCCACAAATTCTATGCAATCCCTATCGAAATAACACTAGCATTTTTCACAGAGCTAGAACAATGAATCCTAAAATTTGTATAGAACCAAAAAGGATCCTGAATAGTCAAAATAATCTTTTAAAAAAGAAAACCAATGTGGGAGGCATTACAATTCTTGACTTCAAGCGGTATTACAAAGCTGTAATTAACAAGAGGGTATGTTTCCTTTGCCTTTGGAGACATATCTTGAAAGAAGTTGCTGTGGCTTCCTCTAGGATTCTGATGGATTCCTGCCTCACATTGAGGTCTTCTATCCATTTCGAGTTTATCTTTGTGTACAGCGTAAGAGAATGGTCGAGTTTCATTCTTCTACACATAGCTGTCCAATTTTCCCAGCACCATTTATTGAAGAGACTTCTTTTCACTGTATATTTTTTCTTGCTTTATCGAGGATTATTTGACTATAGAGTTGAAGGTCTTTATCTGGGCTCTCTGCTCTGTTCCACTGGTCTATGTGTCTGTTTTTATGCCAGTACCATGCTGTCTTGGTGATCACAGCTTTGTGGTAAACCTTGAAATCAGGCAACGTGATGCCCCCAGTTTTGTTTTTCTTTTTCAACATTTCCTTAGCAATTCGGCATCTCTTCTGATTCCATACAAATTTTAGGATTATTTGCTCCAGCTCTTTGAAAAATACCCGTGGAATTTTGATCGGAATGGCATTAAAAGTATAGATTGCTCTAGGCAGTATAGACATTTTAGCAACATTTATTCTTCTCATCCATGAGCATGGAATGGTCTTCCATCTTTTTGTGTCTTCTTCAATTTCTTTCATGAGTGTTCTGTAGTTCCTTGAGTACAGATCCTTTACCTCTTTGGTTAGGTTTATTCCCACGTATCTTAAGGTTCTTGGTGCTATAGTAAATAGAATCAGTTCTCTAATTTCCCCTTCTGTATTTTCATTGTTAGTGTATAAGAAAGCAACTGATTTCTGTACATTGACTTTGTATCCTGCCACATTACTGAATTGCTGAATGAGTTCTAGTGGTTTGGCAGTAGAGTCTTTGGGTTTTCCACATAAAGTATCATGTCATCTGTGAAGAGAAAGAGTTAGACTTCTTCATTGTCAATTTGAATGCCTTTTATTTCTCTTTATTGTCTGATTGCTGTTGCTAGGACTTCTACTACTATGTTGAACAAGAGTGGTGAGAGTGGGCATCCTTGTTGTGTTCCTGATCTCAAAGGGAAGGTTGTCAGCCTTTTTCCATTGAGGATGATATTTGCTGCGGATTTTTCATAGATAGACTTCATGAAGTTGAAGGATGTTCCCTCTTTCCCTATACTCTGAAGGGATTTAAATCAGGAACAGAAGCTGGATTTTGTCAAATGCTTTTTCTGCATCAATTAAGAGGACCATGTTATTCTTCTCTCTTTTCTTATTGATTTGTTCTATCACATTGGTTGTTATGCAAATGTTGAACCACCCTTGCAATCCATGGATAAATTCCACCTGGTCATGGTGGATAATCATTTTAATATACTGTTGGATCCTATTAGCTATGATCTTGTTGAGAATCTTAGCATCCATATTCATCAGGGATATTGGTCTGAAATTCTCCTTTTATGGTGGGGTTTTTACCTGGTTTGGGGGTCAGGGTAATGCTGGCTTCATAAAAAGAGTCTGGAATATTTCCTTTTGCTTCAATTTTTTGAAAGAGTTTCAGGGGAATAGGTATTATTTCTTCTTTGAAAGTTTGGTAGAATTCCCCAGGGAATCTGTCAGGTCCCAGGCTTCTGTTTTTTGGGAGGTTTTTTGATCACTACTTCAATTTCATTACTAGATATTGGTGTATTCAGGTTGTCAATTTCTTCCTGGTTCAGTTTTGGAAGTTTATAGTTTTCCAGGAATGCATCCATTTCATCTATGTTGCTTAACTTATTGGCATGTAACTGTTGATAATAATTTCTGATGATTGTTTCTATTTCCTTGGTGTTAGTTGTGATCTCTCCCTTTTCAGTCATAATTTTACTAATTTGGGTCTTCTCTCTCTTCTTTTGGATTAGTTTGGTCAATGGTTTATCGATCTTATTGATTCTTTCAAAAAAGCAGCTTCTAGTTTCATTGATGCATTCTACTGTATCTCTTGTTTCTATCTCATTGATCTCTGTTCTAATCTTGATTTTTTCCCCTTCTTGTGTGTGGAGATGGCTTAATTTGTTGTTGATTCTCAAGTTCTCTAAGATGTAAAGACAGCTGGTGTATTCTGGATTTTTCCATTTTTTTGAGGGAGGCTTGGATGGCTATGTATTTCCCCCTTAGGACCACCTTTGCTGTATCCCATAGGTTTTGGACCAAAGTGTCTTCATTCTCTTTGGATTCCATGAATTTTTTAAGTTCTTCTTTGATTTTTTGGTTGATCCAAACATTCTTAAGCAAGGTGGTCTTTAGCTTCCAGGTGTTCGAATTCCTTCTGAACTTTTCCTTGTGGCTGATCTCCAGTTTCAAAGCATTGTGATCTGAGAATATTCAGGGAATAATCTCAATCAGGGGCGGGGGGTGGGAGGTTGGGTGAGCCTGGTTGTGGGTACTATGGAGGGCACGTATTGCATGGAGCACTGGGTGTGGTACATAAACAATGAATTCTGGAACACTGAAAAGAAATTAAAAATAAATAAATAAAAATTTTGAAAAAAGAAGAAAAAAATGATCAATGCTAACATCACCAGAAATGGAAAAAAAAAAAAAAAACCAACCAAGAGAGTATGTTACTAGCAAAGAAACAGACACATGGATCAATGGAACAGAACAGAGAACCCAGAAATGGGCCTACAACTCTATTGTCAAGTAATTTTTGACAAAGCAGGAAAGAATATCCAATGGAAAAAAAGACAGTCTCTTCAACAAATAGTGTTGGGAAAATTGGACAGCAACATTCAGAAGAATGAAACTGTACCACTCTCCTATACCATACACAAAAATAAAATCAAAATTGATGAATGACTTAAATCTGAGACAAGAAGCCATCGATATCCCAGAGAATACAGGTGGCCATATCTTTGACCTCAGCTGCAGCAACTTCTTACTAGACACATCTTTGGAGGCAAAGGAACAAAAGTGAAAATGAACTGTTGGGACTTCCTCAAGATAAAAATCTTCTGCACATCAAGGGAAACAGTCAATAGAACTAAAAGGCAACCAGTGGAATGGGAGAAGATACTTGCAAATGAAAAAAAAAAATCAGATAAAGGGCTAGTGCCCAAATAGATAAGGAACTTACCAAACTCAACCCTCCACCCCCCAAAAAAATCTAGTTAAGAAATGGGCAGGGGCTATGAACAGGCATTTCTCCAAAGGAGACACAAAAATGGCTAACAGACACGTGAAAAAAATGTCAATATCACTCATCATGAGGGAAATAAAAATCAAAACCACAATGAGATACCACCTCACACTAGTCAGAATGGCTAAAACTAATAACTCAAGAAACAGCAAATATTGGTGAGGGTCAGAGAAAGGTGAAACATCTTATGGTGTTACTGGGAAAGCAAATTGGTACAGTCACTCTGGAAAATAGTGTGGAGTTTCCTTCAAAAGTTAAAAATAGAGCTACCCTACAACCCAGGAATTTTACTAATAGGTATTTACTCAAAGGATAAAAAAAGAGTGATTCAAAGGGACATATGCATTCCAGTGTTTATAGCCATTATTCACAATAGCCAAAATATGGAAAGAGCTTAGATGTCCATCCACTGATGAATGGATAAAGAAGAGGTACTATATTATGAGATTATATATAGATATATATATATGTGTGTGTGTATATATGTGTATATGCTACATATATACATACATATACATATGTACATAACATATATATACATATAACATATATACATACATATACACAACATATATACTCATATGTATATAACATATATTATATATGTGTTATATATATAAAATATACATATATAATATATATATTTATTTATATATTTTATATATATATATATATAAATATATATGTATAATGGAATATTACCCAGTCATCAGTAAGAATGAAATCTTGCTATTTGTGGGGTGCCTGGGTGGCTCAGTGGGTTAAAGCCTCTGCCTTTGGCTCAGGTCATGGTCCCAGGGCTTTGGGATCGAGCCCCACATCAGGCTCTCTGCTCAGCAGGGACCCTGCTTCCCTACCTCTCTCTATCTGCCTGCCTCTCTGCCTACTTGTGATCTCTGTCTGTTAAATAAATAAATAATATATTAAAATATATTAAAAATATATTTAAAAAAAGAAATCTTGCTATTTGCAATGATGTGGATCAAATCAGAGTGTAATATGCTAAGTGGAATGAATCAGTCAAAGAAAGACAAATACCATATGGTTTTGCTCATATGTGTAAATTTAAGATTCAAAACAGACGAACATTGCATAAGGGAATGAAAAATAAAATAAGATAAAAGCAGAGAGGGAGGGGCGCCTGGGTGGCCCAGTCGTTAAACATATGCCTTCGGCTTGGGTCATGATCCCAGGGTTCTGGGATCGAGCCCCACATCGGGCTCTCTGCTCGGCAGGAAGCCTGCTTCTCCCTCTCCTACTCCCCCTGTTTGTGTTCCCTCTCTCGCTGTGTCTCTGTCTGTCAAATAAATAATAAAATCTTAAAAAAAATAAAAAGCAGAGAGGGAGACAAACCATAACAGACTCTTAACTATAAGGTAAAAAACTTGGGTTGCTGGATGGGAGGCAGGTAAGGGGGTGGGTTTAATGATTGATAGGCATTAAGGCAAGCATTTGTTGTAATGAGTATTTGGTGTTATATGGAAGTGATGAATCACTAAATTCTACCCCTGAAACTAACACTACACTATTTGTTAACTAGCTTGAATTTAAATACAGTCTGAAAGAAAGAAAGAAAGACCATCTATATTTAAGGAACAACATATATTAATATAGTATCACTATATCAAGAAAATGTAATTATGAATATTTATAAACCAAACAGAGCCCAAAATTTGTTAAGCAACCACTGACAAAATTCAAGTCCAGTGATAGAACTTCTACAAAATTCTTTGGAGATTTCAATACTTCACTTTCCAAAATGGCTTGCATATCTGTAGAGACTATCTATAGTAATATAGAGGGCTTTAAATGCTATAAACCAATTAGGCCTAATTGACATATAGAACATTACAAACAATAAAGAAAAAATGTTCATTATACTCAATTGCACATGGAATGTCCTGCAGAATAGACCATATGTTTGGTTTCAAAACAAGTCTAAAAAAAAAAAATTAAAAAAAAAAGCCCAAATCATACAAACTGTTTTTTTTTTTCCTGATCATGATAAAATGAAGCTCTAAGTCAGTAACAGAAGGAAAGTGGGAAAATACACACATATGAAATTAAATGATACACTCTTTTTTAAAAATATTTATTTATTTATTTATTTATTTATTTGACAGAGAGAGATCACAAGTAGGCAGAGAGGCAGGCAGGGAGAGAGAGGAGGAAGCAGGCTCCCCGCTGAGCAGAGAGCCTGATGCGGGGCTTGATCCCAGGACCCTGGGATCATGACCTGAGCTGAAGGCAGAGGCTTAACCCACTGAGCCACCCAGGTGCCCCTAAATGATATACTCTTAAAATAACCAATGGGTCAGAGAAAAAAAAATCACAGGGAAAACTAGAAATTACTTAGAGATGAGTGGAAATAAGAATGCAATATTTAAAAATTATAGTATACAGCAAATAAAGTAGTACTTAGAGGGAAATTAAAACCAGTAAATGCCTACATTACAAAAGAGAAAAAACACTATCTCAAGTCAATAATCTAACTTTACACCTTGAAAAATTAGAAAGGTAAACCAAAAATTAGAAGAAAAAAAAGAAATTACAAAACAGAGTAGAGATAAATAAAATACTGTAGAAAAACTATATAATAAATGAAATAAAAAGTTCATTATTTTAGTGAATAACAAAATTGACCAACAAAATTGATAAACTTTTAGATATGCTATAAAAAATAAGAGAGAAGATAAGAATAACTAAAATTCAAAATGAAAGTGGGCATTTTACTACCAAGTTTCAGAAATAAAAAGGATTATTAAGGAATAATATGAATAATTATACACCAAGTATATAATCTAGATGAGATGGCAAATTCCCAGAAATCCATAAATTACCTATATTGACTCAAGAAGAAATAGTATCAACAGAGCTATTACAAAGAGATTAAATGAATCATCATAAAACTCTCAATGAAGCAAAGTCCATCATAAGATGGCTCTGCTGGTGAATTCCACCAAGCATTTGAATAATTAATACTAGTATTACTCAAAACCTTCCAAAAAATTAAAGAAGAGGGAATATATCTTAACATCCTATGAGGTAGGCTAATCAAACACCAGGTTAAAATTATATCACAAGAAACTATAAGGCAATGTACTGAATGGGAGAAGATATTTATGAATGACATATCTGATAAAGGGTTACTACCTAAAATATAAAAATAACTTATAAAATTCTACACCTATTCTATTCCATAATGGGGAAAACAGCTTTTCATATATGGTCTTTATTTCTTTTTTCTTCTACAGTAAGGAACAGGAAAGGAATGTCCACTCTCACCAGTGTTGTTTAACATAGTACGGGAAGTCCTAGCCAAAGCAAGCAGACAGAAAAAAGAAATAAAAGGTATCCAAATGAGCAAGGAAAAAGTTAAACTTTCTCAATTTGCAGACGACATGATACTCTATACAGAAACCCTGAAAAGCTCCCCCCCAAAAAAAATTGCTAGAACTGATACAAGAATTCAATAAAGTTACAGGATAAAAATACATGTAGAGAAATCTGTTGCATTTCTATATACCAACAATGAAGCAGCAGAAAGAGAAAGCAAGGAATCAATCCAATTTACAATCACACCAAAACCCATGAGATATCTAGGAATAAAACTAACCAAAGAGGTAAAAGACCTCTATTTTGAAAACTATAAAACGCAGATCAAAGAAATAGAAAATGAAACAAGGAAATGGAAAAACATTCCACGTACATGGATTTGAAGAACAAATATTGTTAAAATGTCTATACTACCCAAAACAATCTGCACATTTAATGCAATGCTATCCAAACAACAATAACATTTTTCACAGAGCTAGAGCAAATACCAAAATTTGTACGGAACCACAAAAGACCCTGAATAGTCTAAACGACCTAAAAAAAGAAAAGCAAAATTGGGGGCATCACAATGCCAGCCTTGACAAAGCTCTAGTAATCAAAACAGTATGGTACTGGCATAAAAATAAACAAATAGATCAATGGAACATTTATGAAAACCCAGAAACATATCCACAAATATAAGGTCAATTAATATTTGACAAAGCAGGAAAGAATATCCAATGGAAGGAAGACTGTCTCTTCAACAAATGGTTTTGGGAAAACTGGACACAACATGCAAAAAAAAATGAAACTGGACCACTTTCTTACACCAAACACAAAAACAAATTCAAAATGGATTAAAGACCTAAATGTAAGACTTGAAACCATAAAAGTTCTGGAGGAAAACAGAGGCAGTAACCTCTTTGACATTGGCTGTAGCAACTTCTTTGCGGATATTTCTCCTGACACAAGGGAAAGAAAAACAATAAAAAAGTATTGGTGGGGGGGCCTGGGTGGCTCAGTGGGTTAAAGCCTCTGCCTTCAGCTCAGGTCATGATCCCAGGGTCCTGGGATCGAGCCCCACATTCGGCTCTTTGCTCAGCAGGGAGCCTGCTTCCTCCTCCTCTCTCTCTCTCTGCCTACTTGTGATCTCTATCTGTCAAATAAATAAATAAAATCTTTAAAAAAAAGTATTGGGACTTCTTCAAAATAAAAAGGTTTTGCAGAGTGAAGAAAGAATCATCAAAACTAAAAGGTAACCTAAGGAATGGGAGAAGATATTTTCAAATGACATATCAGATAAAGATTAGTATCCAAAATATATAAAGAACTTATGAAACTCAACACCCCCAAAAACAAAAACAAAAAGTCCAATTAAAAAAAAAATGGGCAGGAGGACAAGATGGCGGGGAAGTAGGAGGAGGCGCCTTTTCAACCTGTACCCTAAAGTGAGCTGATTACCTACGAAAGAACTCCGATCACTCATGAAATCAGCCTGAGATCAAATTATACACGTCTGGATCTCTACGGGGGGCAGAAGACGCCAGTGGGCAGGTAAAGTGGAGTGGGAACGTCAGACTGATATCGGAAGATAAACAAAAGGGGGAGGGAGCCACCAGAGGCGACCGATTGGAAAATAATACCCCAATACGAGAGTGCCCTGCGTCTGGGGACCAGCATTAACTTGGAGTCTGGTTGAAAGCACTCAAAAGAGCAAAAGATCGCGGGGGGGAAATTGTGGGAATTGGGGCGGCTAGGGACAGGGGCTTAAGTCCCCAGACCCAGGACAGCCTCCCCTGGCGCTGAGCCAGAGAGTGCGGCGGAGAAACCAGGTCTTGGTCCCTGAGCCGCCAGCGCGCCCGAGAACCAGTGGAATCCGGCTCCCATGAGTGGCTGGGAGCCACACCAGATGGCAGAAAGTGCACCTTGCCTGAGATACAAGCACGCGGGCGCCTCACCCTCCCCTGAGAGAGGTGCACGAACGCCCAGCCTGGTGCTCTGGGACCCCCGCCGTCCCGCACCCCACAACCTCCCCTGGGAGAGGTGCGTGCAAGCCCTGCACCCTTAGACCTGGAAAGATCTGGCAGCCCCAGCCCCGGCCAGCGGGGAAATCTCAGTGTGCGATTGCTGCTTGGAACCTCTCTGGTGGTCTGGAGCTGCCCAGACAGCCGCCCCTGCTGTGCTTTTGCATACAAGCAGGAGATCCTGCCTCCCCAGGGACCATGACTCAGAACCTGCTCTGCCAGCGGCCCAGCTGCTGCAGCACCTGCAGGGACACAGACTGAGGCTTCTCTCTGAGAGGGAGGTCGGGGTGCAGTTTGTTTTCCTCTAAACCACCAAAAACCATCAAAAGCTGTCAAGGCGAGAGAAAAGAAGTGAACAAACATAAAAACCTCCAGAGAACAAAAGCCTGAAAAAACTGTTTTCCTCAGAGCCCACATCCTTGAGGGGGGCTGGAGGACTTAACTCAGGGAACATCACTGACTGAAAACCCACATGGCAGCCCCCTCCCCCAGAAAACAAATCAGGAAAGAAAGAAAAAAAAAGACTACAAGAGAACAACCACCACTATTTCATAAATACAACTTTTATTTTTAACTCATTCCCACTATTCTGGTTCATTTTTTTTCTTTTTTTATATAGATAATGTTTTTTACCTATTTATCATCACAGTGAGATGTCCAGTACATCAAATTCCATAATAAACTTCTAATCTGAATTTTTTGATACATACACATGTGTTTTTCTTTTGCTTTTTTATTTTTTTAATTTTTAAAAAAAATTTAGTTTAGTTTAGTCCAGTTTATTCCTTCTTTATTTTTATTTTCTAATATTCATATAGAGTTAAACTTCAAGGTAACCCCCTTTCTCCAATCAATGCTACCCCTATAGGTAAACCAATTTTTAATCCCCCTTTTATCTTAGGAAAGTTGAGTCCTTTAACAAAGATATCAAGATAACATACAGGAAGAATCAAAATAACCTTCCTCGCCCACACTGAGAATCTATAACCATGTTCCCATCTTTTTCTTCTTCCAGTGTCTCTGTGTATTTATGTTTGTCCTGATAGTATAAAATTTTATACTTGGGGTTCTTTTTGACGAGTTCTTACTTTTTTTTACCTATATATATATATATTTTCTCTCGTCATATACTTTTATCAGTCTTTTTGTTTGTCTGTTTTTGTTTGTATGCTTCATAAATCTTACCCTGAGGCCCATTTGGGCTGAACCTTCTCTTCTATCTTCCCTTTTTTCCCTCTCTCTCTCTCTCTCTCTTTTTTCTTTTTCTTTTCTTTTTTCTCTCATTTGGGTGGGGACTCCTGACTGCTCAGAAGTGTTCCAGGGTGCACCTTGACTGCACCACGGTCGATACATCCAGCTACATCTGTCCAGTAATCTCTCACCAAAATGACTAGGAGGGGGAATCCCCAACAGAAGAAAAATACAGAGGATGGGCCTTCCGCAAAAGAGCTAACAGCTATCAACATACACAATATGTCGGAAAGAGAATTCAGGCTAACAATTATGCAGGCAATAGCTAGGTTGGAGAAAGCCATGGATGACCAAACGGAATTGATTAAGGCAGAATTGAAAGCGACCAGGGATGAAGTTCATAATGTTAAGGCAGAGCTGAAGGCCACCAGGGATGAGGTTCACAATGCTCTCAATGAGTTCCAATCTAATCTAAATTCTCTAAAAGCTAGGGTAACTGAGACAGAAGATAGAATTAGTGATCTGGAGGACAAACAGATAGAGAGAAAGGATCAGGAGGAAGCCTGGAACAAACAGCTTAGAAGCCACGAAAACAGGATCAGGGAAATAAATGATGCCATGAAACGTTCCAATGTCAGAATTATTGGAATCCCTGAAGGGAAGGAGAAAGAAAGAAGTCTAGAAGATATAGTGGAACAAGTTCTTCATGAAAATTTTCCCAATCTTGCGAATGCAACAAGTGTTCATGTACTAGAAGCAGAAAGGTCTTCCCCCAAGATTATAAATTCCAAAAAAACATCCAGACACCTTATAGTAAAATTGAGGAATCATAATTGTAGATACAATCTCTTGAAAGCCGCTAGGACAAAGAAGCTCCTTATGTACAGAGGAAAGCCCATCAGAATAACGTCAGACCTGTCCACAGAGACCTGGCAAGCCAGAAAGGGCTGGCAAGATATATTCAGGGCACTAAATGAGAAGAACATGCAGCCAAGAATACTTTATCCAGCAAGACTGACATTCAAAATGGATGGAGAGATAAAGAGTTTCCAAGTCTGGCAAGGCTTAAAAGACTATGCAACCATCAAGCCGACACTGCAGGAAATATTAAGGGGTGTTCTATAAAAGAGGAAAAACCCTAAGAATAGCATTGAACAGAAATATAGAGACAATCGACAGAAAGAAAGACATCAAAGATCAAAGATAACACAATGTCAATAAAAACGTATCTCTCAATAATCACTCTCAATGTGAATGGCCTAAATACGCCCATAAAATGACACAGGGTTGCAGATTGGATAAAACGACAGGACCCATCCATATGTTGTCTACAAGAGACCCATTTTAAACCTAAAGATACAACCAGACTGAAAGTGAAGGGATGGAGAAGCATCTTTCATGCCAACGGGCCTCAAAAGAAGGCCGGGGTAGCGATTCTCATATCAGATAACTTAGATTTTAAACTAAAGACAGTAGTCAGAGATACAGAAGGACACTACATAATTCTTAAAGGGACTATCCACCAAGATGATCTAACAATTGTAAATATCTATGCCCCCAATATGGGAGCAACCAATTACATAAGAAAACTATTAATCAAGATAAAGAGTCATATTGATATGAATACATTAATAGTAGGAGATCTTAATATGCCTCTCTCAGATATAGACAGATCATCGAAGCAGAAAATCATTAAAGAAATAAGAGCATTGAATGACACATTGGAGCAGATGGACCTCATAGATATATACAGAACATTCCACCCTAAAACAACAGAATACTCATTCTTCTCAAGTGCACATGGAACCTTCTCCAGAATAGACCACATACTGGATCACAAATCAGGGCTCTACCTATACCAAAAGACTGAGATTATTCCCTGCATATTCTCAGAACACAATGCTTTGAAACTGGAGCTCAATCACAAGGAAAAGTTCAGAAGGCACTCAAACACCTGGAAGCTAAAGACCACCTTGCTTAAGAATGCTTGGATCAACCAGGAGATCAAAGAAGAACTTAAACAATTTATGGAAACCAATGAGAATGAAGACACTTCACTCCAAAACCTATGGGATACAGCAAAGGCGGTCCTAAGGGGGAAATTCATAGCCATCCAAGCCTCCCTCAAAAAAATTGAAAAATCCAGAATACACCAGCTGTCTCTACACCTTGAAGAACTGGAGAATCAACAACAACTCAAACCAACCCCACAGGTAAGAAGGGAAATAATCAAGATTAGAGCAGAGATCAATGAGGTAGAAACCAGAGATACAGTGGAACATATCAATGAAACTAGAAGCTGGTTTTTTGAAAGAATCAAAAAGATCGATAAACCATTGGCCACACTAATCCAAAAGAAAAGAGAGAAAGCCCAAATTAATAAAATTATGAATGAAAAGGGAGAGATAACAACTAACACCAAGGAAGTAGAAACAATCATCAGAAGTTATTATCAACAGTTATATGCCAATAAACTAAGCAACCTAGATGAAATGGATGCATTCCTGGAAAACTATAAACTTCCAAAATTGAACCAGGAAGAAATTGACAACCTAAATAGACCGATATCTAGTAACGAGATTGAAGCAGTGATCAAAAACCTCCCAAAAAACAAGATCCCAGGACCTGACGGATTCCATGGGGAATTCTATCAAACTTTCAAAGAAGAAATAACACCTATTCTCCTGAAGCTGTTTCAAAAAATTGAAACAGAAGGAAAACTTCCAGATTCTTTTTATGAAGCCAGCATTTCCCTGATCCCCAAACCAGGCAAAGACCCTACCAAAAAGGAGAATTTCAGACCAATATCACTGATGAATATGGATGCCAAGATTCTCAACAAGATCCTAGCAAAAAGGATCCAACAGCACATTAAAAAGATTATCCACCACGACCAGGTGGGATTCATCCCTGGGTTACAAGGATGGTTCAATATTCGCAAATCAATCAATGTGATAGAACAAATCAATAAGAGAAGAGAGAAGAACCACATGATCCTCTCAATGGATGCAGAAAAAGCTTTTGACAAAATCCAGCATCCGTTCCAGATTAAAACGCTTCAAAGTATAGGGATAGAGGGAACATTCCTGAACTTCATCAAATCTATCTATGAAAGACCCACAGCAAATATCATCCTCAATGAGAAAAAGTTTGCAGCCTTCCCTTGGAGATCAGGAACACGACAAGGATGCCCACTCTCACCACTCTTGTTCAACATTGTATTGGAAGTCCTAGCAACAGCAATCAGACAACAAAGAGAAATAAAAGGTATCCAAATTGGCGAGGAAGAAGTCAAACTCTCTCTCCTCGCAGATGACATGATTCTTTATTTGGAAAACCCAAAAGACTCCACCCCCAAACTACTAAAACTCATACAGCAATTCAGTAATATGGCAGGATACATAGTCAATGTCCAGAAATCAGTGGCTTTCTTATACTTTAATAATGAAAATACAGAAAGGCAAATTAGAGAATTGATTCCATTTACTACAGCACCAAGAACCATAAGATACCTCAGAATAAACCTAACCAAAGAGGTTAAAGATCTGTACTCGAGGAACTACAGAACACTCCTAAAAGAAATTGAAGACACAAAAAGATGGAAGACCATTCCATGCTCTTGGATCGGAAGAATCAACATCGTTAAAGTGTCTATACTGCCCAGAGCAATCTATACTTTTAATGCCATTCCAATCAAAATTCCACCAGTATTTTTCAAAGAGCTGGAGCAAATAATCCTAAAATTTGTATGGAATCAGAGGAGACCCCGAATTGCTAAGGAAATGTTGAAAAACAAAAATAAAACTGGCGGCATCACGTTACCTGATTTCAAGCTTTACTACAAAGCTGTGATCACCAAGACAGCATGGTCCTGGCATAAAAACAGACACATGGACCAGTGGAACAGAGTAGAGAGCCCAGATATGGACCCTCAACTCTATGGTCAAATAATCTTTGACAAAACGGGAAAAAATATCCAGTGGAAAAAAGACAGTCTCTTCAATAAATGGTGCTGGGAAAACTGGACAGCCATATGTAGAAGAACGAAACTCGACCATTCTCTTACACCGTACACAAAGATAAACTCGAAATGGATAAAAGACCTCAATGTGAGACAGGAATCCATCAGAATCCTCGAGGAGAACATAGGCAGTAACCTCTTTGATATCAGCCACAGCAACTTCTTTCAAGATATGTCTCCAGAGGCGATGGAAACAAAAGCGAAAATGAACTTTTGGGACTTCATCAAGATCAAAAGCTTCTTCACAGCGAAGGAAACAGTCAACAAAACAAAGAGGCAACCCACGGAAATTGAGAAGATATTTGCAAATGACAGAACAGACAAAAGGTTGATATCCAGGATCTATAAAGAACTCCTCAAACTCAACACACACAAAACAGACAATCATATTAAAAAATGGGCAGAAGATATGAACAGACACTTCTCCAATGAAGACATACAAATGGCTACCAGACACATGAAAAAATGTTCATCATCACTAGCCATCAGGGAGATTCAAATCAAAACCACATTGAGATACCACCTTACACCAGTTAGAATGGCCAAAATTAGCAAGACAGGAAACAACGTGTGTTGGAGAGGATGTGGAGAGAGGGGAACCCTCTTACACTGTTGGTGGGAATGCAAACTGGTGCAGTCACTTTGGAGAACAGTGTGGAGATTCCTCAGGAAGTTAAAAATAGAGCTTCCCTATGACCCTGCAATTGCACTCCTGGGTATTTACCCCAAAGATACAGATGGAGTGAAAAGAAGGGCCATCTGTACCCCAATGTTTATAGCAGCAATGGCCACGGTCGTCAAACTGTGGAAAGAACCAAGATGCCCTGCAACGGATGAATGGATAAGGAAGATGTGGTCCATATACACTATGGAGTATTATGCCTCCATCAGAAAGGACGAATACCCAACTTTTGTAGCAACATGGACAGGACTGGAAGAGATTATGCTGAGTGAAATAAGTCAAGCAGAGAGAGTCAAGTATCATATGGTTTCACTTATTTGTGGAACATAACACATAATATAGACGACAAGGGGAGATGGAGAGGAGAAGGGAGTTGAGGGAAATTGGAGGGAGAGGTGAACCATGAGAGACTACAGACTCTGAAAATCAACCTGGGGGTTTTTGAAGGGGCGGGGGGTGGGAGGTTGTGGGAACCAGGTGGTGGGTTTTAGGGAGGGCACAGATTGCATGGAGCACTGGGTGTGGTGAAAAAACAATGTATACTGTTATGCTGAAAATAAATAAAAAAAAACAAAAAAAATGGGCAGAAGACATGAATTGACATTTTTTTTCCAAAAACATACAAATGGCTAAGATACACATGAAAAGATGCTCAACATCACTCATCAGGGAAATACAAACCAAAATTGCAATGAGATACCAACTTGCACCTGTCAGAATGGCTAAATGTGTAGCCCAACTCATCAAGTAGAAAGTGCCCCAATAAATAATCAGAAATGTAAAAGGGAAAGTTACAATAGACACCATAGAGATACAAATGGTCATAGTAGATTACTATGAGTAATTATATACCAACAAACTTGAAAACCTAGAAGAAATGGATAAACTTCTTTAAACATACAACCTTCCAAGACTGAATCATGAAGAAAGAAAATGTGAATAGACTTACTACACACAATAAAATTGAATCATTAACATAAAAACTTCCCCCAAGACAAATCCAATGACCAGATGGCTTCACAGTTGAATTCCATTAAATATTTAAAGAAGAGTTAATACTTAACTTTCTTAAATTATGCCAAAAAATTGAATAGAAATGAATACTTCTGAGGTCATTTTACAAAGCCAGAATTATAAGGCTACCAAAACCAAAGACACCATAAAAAAAAAAAATAAGGGCTAATATTCCTGAAGAACATAGATGCAAAAATCCTCAAAAAATGTTAACAAACCCTATCCTATAATACATTAAATGGATCATGGGGCACCTGGGTGGCTTGGTTGGTTAAGCATCTGAGTCTTTTTTTTTTAAAGATTATTTATTTGACGGACAGAGATCACAAGTAGGCAGAGAGGCAGAGATAGATAAGGTTGCAGGTTCCTTGCTGAGCAGAGAGCCCAATGCGGGGCTTTATCCCAAGACCCTGGGATCATGACCTGAGCCAAAGGCAGAGGCTTAAACCACTAAGCCCCCCAGGCGCCCCTAAGCATCTGACTCTTAATTTTGGCTCAGGTCATGATCTCAGGTTGTTAGAATCCTTAGGATTCTCTCTACTCGTCTCCTTCTGCCCCTACCCACTGCTTGTGGTCTCTCTCTCTGTTTCCCTCTATTTAAAAAAAATAATAAAGAAAGAAAGAAAAATAAATAAAAAATTAAAAAAAAACCCGAACCAGAAAAACAAAAAGAGTTTCTCTTCCTTTCTTAAAATAAATAAATAAATAAATAAAAGTATCATACACTATAACCAGGTGGGATTTATTACAGGAATGCAAGGATGGTACAGCATCTACATACCAATCAACCAACATGATATACCACATTAACAAAACGATGGATAAAAATCATATGGTTGTCTCAATAAAGACAGAAAAAAATTTGAAAAAACTCAGCATACAGTTATGATAAAAATTCTTAATAAAATGTGTACATAAGGACAGTACTTCAGTATAATAGGCCATATAGGACAAAACCACACCTCAACTTTTATTGAATGGTGAAAAAACTTTTCCTATAAGGTCAAGAACAAGGCAAACATGTCTACTCTGATTTTTATCCAACATACTATTGGAAGTCCTAGTCAGCCCAATTAGGGAAGACAAAGAAATAAAACCCATCCAAATTGGAAAGGATGAAGTGAAAGTGAAAGGATGAAGTGAAAGTGAAAGTATCACTATTTGCAGTTGACATGATACATAAAAATATAAGTATAGGAAACCCTAGACTCTACTACACCACTATTAGAACTAATAAATGAATTCAGTAAAATCACAAAATACAAAATTAGTATTGGGATTGGTTTTGCTTCTATACACTAATAATGAGCTATCAGAAAGAGAAATTGAGAAAAAATAATCTTATAATCTTATTTACAATTGCTTCAAAAAGAATAAAATACTTGGGAATAAATTTAAGCAAAGAGATGAAAGACCTGTACAATGAAACCTATGAGACACTGACCAGAAAAATTGAAGAAGACACTGGAAAAATACTCTGTTCTCATGGATTGGAAGAATTAATTTGTTAAAACATGTATACTAACCAAGCAATTTACAGAGTTAATGTAATCCTTGTCAAAATATCAGTGGCATTTTACAAGAAGTAGAAGAATCCTACAGTTTGGATGGAACCACAAAAGACACCAAATAGTAAAAGCATTCTTGAGAAATAACAAATCTGGAGGCATTACACTCCCTGATTTCAAACTATACTATGAACTATAGTAATCAAAATAATATGGCACTGGCATGAAATATATATACGTGTGTGTGTGTGTGTGTGTGTGTGTGTGTGTAATTAATTTATGATGAAAGAGGTAACTGTATAATACAATGGTGAAAAGAGAATCTGTTAAATAAATGATAAAAAAAAACAAATAAGTGAAACCATATGATACTTGACTCTCTCTGTTTGACTTATTTCACTCAGCATAATCTCTTCCAGTCCTGTCCATGTTGCTACAAAAGTTGGGTATTCATCCTTTCTGATGGAGGCATAATACTCCATAGTGTATATGGACCACATCTTCCTTATCCATTCATCCGTTGCAGGGCATCTTGGTTCTTTCCACAGTTTGACGACCGTGGCCATTGCTGCTATAAACATTGGGGTACAGATGGCCCTTCTTTTCACTCCATCTGTATCTTTGGGGTAAATACCCAGGAGTGCAATTGCAGGGTCATAGGGAAGCTCTATTTTTAACTTCCTGAGGAATCTCCACACTGTTCTCCAAAGTGACTGCACCAGTTTGCATTCCCACCAACAGTGTAAGAGGGTTCCCCTCTCTCCACATCCTCTCCAACACACGTTGTTTCCTGTCTTGCTAATTTTGGCCATTCTAACTGGTGTAAGGTGGTATCTCAATGTGGTTTTGATTTGAATCTCCCTGATGGCTAGTGATGATGAACATTTTTTCATGTGTCTGGTAGCCATTTGTATGTCTTCATTGGAGAAGTGTCTGTTCATATCTTCTGCCCATTTTTTAATATGATTGTCTGTTTTGTGTGTGTTGAGTTTGAGGAGTTCTTTATAGATCCTGGATATCAACCTTTTGTCTGTTCTGTCATTTGCAAATATCTTCTCAATTTCCGTGGGTTGCCTCTTTGTTTTGTTGACTGTTTCCTTCGCTGTGAAGAAGCTTTTGATCTTGATGAAGTCCCAAAAGTTCATTTTCGCTTTTGTTTCCATCGCCTCTGGAGACATATCTTGAAAGAAGTTGCTGTGGCTGATATCAAAGAGGTTACTCCCTATGTTCTCCTCGAGGATTCTGATGGATTCCTGTTTCACGTTGAGGTCTTTTATCCATTTCGAGTTTATCTTTGTGTATGGTGTAAGAGAATGGTCGAGTTTCGTTCTTCTACATATGGCTGTCCAGTTTTCCCAGCACCATTTATTGAAGAGACTGTCTTTTTTCCACTGGATATTTTTTCCCATTTTGTCAAAGATTATTTGACCATAGAGTTGAGGGTCCATATCTGGGCTCTCTACTCTGTTCCACTGGTCCATGTGTCTGTTTTTATGCCAGGACCATGCTGTCTTGGTGATCACAGCTTTGTAGTAAAGCTTGAAATCAGGTAACGTGATGCCGCCAGTTTTATTTTTGTTTTTCAACATTTCCTTAGCAATTCGGGGTCTCCTCTGATTCCATACAAATTTTAGGATTATTTGCTCCAGCTCTTTGAAAAATACTGGTGGAATTTTGATTGGAATGGCATTAAAAGTATAGATTGCTCTGGGCAGTATAGACATAATATAGAGGACAAGGGGAGATGGAGAGGAGAAGGGAGTTGAGGGAAATTGGAAGGGGAGGTGAACCATGAGAGACTACAGACTCTGAGAAACAACCTGAGGGTTTTGAAGGGGCGGGGGGTGGGAGGTTGGGGGAACCAGGTGGTGGGTATTAGGGAAGGCACAGATTGCATGGAGCACTGGGTGTGGTGAAAAAACAATGAATACTGTTATGCTGAAAATAAATTAGAAAAAAAAAAGAGAAGTAATAGTAGGAACTAAAAAAAAAAATACTGAACTGATTGCATTTGAATGTGTGTCATCCAATTTTATGTTTTGAGGTTCTTTTGTGTTAATAACTGAGACAGAATTGATCTTTTCTACATTGAAACCATTACATATGATTTTTTAAATTTTAGCATGAACATTTTTGTGTGCTATTGAGCAATAAAATATATATCCTATTAATTTAAAAAAATAAAAAATAAAGAGCGCACTCCTTGTGATGAAAAAAAAAAAAAACAGAGAGTTACATGGAAAACAATGGATGTGGACCACCATCTTATGCCACAATAAAAACAAATGCAAAAGGGATTGCAGATTTGAAGGTAAGTCCTAAATCCATAAAACTGCTAAAAGAAAACACAATAAGCAGTTTGACATTTTCTTTGCAATATTCTTTGGACCAGGTTTCTCAGGCAAGAGCAACAAAGCTAAAATAAACAGATTGAATTACATCAAACTAAAAAGCTTTTGCACAGCAAAGGAAACTATCCACAAAACAAAAAGGTATTCTACTGAAAGGGAGAAGATATTTGCAAATCATACATCTGATAAGGAGTTAATATCCAATATATAAAGAACTTACATAACTTCATACAATAAAATAGTCTGATTAAATATTTGGCACAAGACTTGAAGAAACATTTTTCCAAAGAAGATGTAGAGATATACAACAGGCATATAAAAAGATGCTTGACATCACTAATCATCAGAGAAATGGAAATCAAAACCAGAATGAAGGACCATGTCATTGCCATTGGATTTGCTTTCATCAAAAAGGCAAAAAAATAAGTGTTGACAAGAATGTGGAGAAAAGGGAACCCTCATACACTGTTTCTGAGGATATATATATATATATATATATAGGCACAACTACTATAGAAAACAGTATGGCATTTCCTCAAAAAAACATAGATAGAAAGACCATACAGTCCAGCAATTCCACTTTTGTGTGGTTGTCTGAAGAAAACAAATACCTCAATATAAAGAGATATATGCACGTCCCCCCCCCATGTTTGTTGTAACATCATTCACATTTGCCAAGCTATGTGGCTTATGGAAGCAAACTATGTGTCCATCTATAGATGAAAGGATAAAGAAGATGCAGTGGGTATGGAATATTAGCCATAAAAAGTAATGAAATCTTAACATTTGTGACAATGTGGATGGACCTAGAGGGTATTATGCCAACTCAAATAAATCAGACAGAGAAAGCCAAATACCACATAATTTCATTTTTATGTGGAATTTAAGACAAAACAAAACAAGTAAGCAAAACAAAATGGAAACAGATTCATAGATACAGGAAACAAACTGTTGGTTACTAGAGGGGGAAGGATTAGGGGTGGGGGAAAGAGGTGAAGCAGATTAAGTAGTACAAACTTCCAGTTATAAAATGAACAAGTTATGGAGATATATTGTACATAATAGGAAATGTAGCCAATAATATTGAAATAACTTTTTATGGTTACAGATGGTAAATGTACTTTGTGGGGATCAATCATAATATATAGACACATGCAATCAATATGGTTTACAGTTGAAACTAATAGGATAAATGATAGCAAAGAAAAAAAATTCAATGAAATTTTAAAAATTAAAAAATAAAAGTATTTTGCAGTAGCTTTTTTTAACCTATTAGATTAACAAAAATTTAAAATGTTTCACAGCACTGTTGCCAAAGCTATAGGGAAACAGGCATATTGTGGTGGTGATAGATGTTGGTTAACTGAGCATTAAAAAAAAAGAATAGGAGAGGTATTAGGATGTATGGTGGATTGCAAACTCACCATAAGATAAAAATCGCATTATGGGAAACATAAATATGAGCCAAATGTAACAAAATCTTTTATAATAAAAAAAGGGAAAAAGAATGTCACAGCCTCTCGATAAGGGAATTTGGCAATATCTAACAAAATTGCATAAGCATTTACTCCTCAATCCAACAATTGTACATTTAGAAATCTATCACGTAGGTACAACTGCAACCATATAAAAATTTGTGTGTATAACTCTACTCATAGTACTGTTTTTAATAACAAAACTGTCCATCAAGAGAAGACTGCTTGCATAAACTGTGAAATATATATATATACACACACACACATACATAAAGTGGAAAAATTTGCAGGTATAAAGGAATGCAGATTATCTAGATAATGGAATGGATGATCTCCTAAACATATTATCAATTGAAAAACATGAAGGAAGTGAAAAGCATGATATCATTTATCTAACAGGTGGGTTAGGTAAGGTTGGTAACAGTTCACAAACACACACAGAGACTTTTGCTTATATTACAGAAATAAACAAAAGAAATATAAACCATAAAACTAAAAATGACAAAATAAAGGCAAGAGGGAAATTAACTTTAAAGGCAAGTAAAGATTAGGAGGGACAGAACAATGATAGAAGTGAGAATTTGAGAATATGCTTTGTTTTATACATTTGAATTTGGAATACTATATTTTTACATAATTATAAAACAAAATTAAATTAAGAAAAAAATCCCTAAAATTTTAAGTTAAAAAAAGTAACCTAAAATGAAGAGAGCAGAGTGTTTGAAGGTGGTGGCTCTCCTCATCCCACAAATACTACCTGAGGACTAATAGTTCAATCTGCACAAATACAGGGAGAGAAGAGGTCACTTTGAGGAAGGTGGGAAGTGCAGAGAAATGGTTTGGGGGATAAATGGGTCTTAGGTTCTGTGGGGGGGAAGGAGCCCTGGTTACAGAGAAAGGTGAGAGAGCATTGCGCTTACGGATACAAACAAAGTAAACACTTCCCCAAAGCATTTGGCAGGGAAAAAGAGGTGCTGAATTTCATGAGGTTTCATCATCCATGGGCCTCACAGGCTGGAGTTTTAGAGATCCCCAGGACTGACTGGGATGGAAACCTGAGGACACTACCTTACTCCTGGGGCAGAGGCAGGAAAACAAACCTGTGGCAGACTGTATGATCTCAGGATTGCCTAAAAGGTATGGGGACAGAGAGTTAATACATTTTTAAAAAGATTTTAATTATTTTATTTGACACAGAGAGAGAGATCACAAGTAGACAGAGAGGCAGGAAAAGGGGGAGAGGGAAGCAGGCTCCCTGCTGAGCAGAGATTCCTGATGTGGGGCTCAAACCCAGTATCCTGAGATCAGGACTTGAGCTAAAGGCAGAGGCTTAACTCAATGACCCACCCAGGCAACCCTGTTTATACCTTTTTTTTTTTTAAGATTTTATTTATTTATTTGTCAGAGAGAGTGAGCACAGGCAGACAGAGAGGCAGGCAGAGGCAGAGGGAGAAGCAGGCTCCCTGCTGAGCAAGGAGCCCGATGTGGGACTCGATCCCAGGACGCTGGGATCATGACCTGAGCCGAAGGCAGCCGCTTAACCAACTGAGCCACCCAGGCGTCCCTGTTTATACCTTTTTTTAAAAGTTCATTTAAATAATTCATTTTTGCCCTTTCTTCCCTTGCCTTTGGCAATGTTTCTAAGATGAAGTTGCTGTGGCTGAGGTCGAAGAGGTTACTGCCTATGTTCTCCTCAAGGATTTTGATAGATTCCTGTCTCACATTGAAGTCTTTCATCCATTTTGAGTCTATTTTTGTGTGTACTGTAAGGAAATGGTCCAGTTTCATTCTTCTGCATGTGGCTGTCCAATTTTCCCAGCACCATTTGTTGAAGAGACTGTCTCTTTTCCATTGGACATTGATGCCTGCTTTGTCGAAGATTAGTTGACCATAGAGGTGAGGGTCTATTTCTGGGCTCTCTATTCTGTTCCATTGATCTATGTGTCTGTTTTTGTGCCAGGAACATACTGTCTTGTTGATTACGGTTTTGTAATAGAGCTTGAGGTCTGGAATTGTGGTGCCACCAACTTTGGCTTTCTTTTTCAACATTCCTCTGGCTATTTGGGGTCTTCTCTGGTTCCATATAAATTTTAGGATTATTTGTTCCATTTCTTTGGAAAAAAAAAAAGATGGTATTTTGATAGCGATTGCATTAAATGTGTAGACCACTTTAGGTAGCATAGACATTTTCACAATATTTGTTCTTCCAATCCATGAGCATGGAATATTTTTCCATTTCTTTGTGTCTTCCTCAATTTCTTTCATGAGTACTTTAGAGTTTTCTGAGTACAGATTCTTTGCCTCTTTGGTTAGGTTTATTCCTAGGTATTTTAAGGTTTTGGGTGCAATTGTAAATGAGATTGACTCTTTAATTTCTTTCTTCTGTCTTGCTGTTGGTGCATAGAAATGCAACTGATTTCTGCACATTGATTTTTTATCTTGACATTTTACTGAATTCCTGTGTGAGTTCTAGAAATTTTGGAGTGGAGTCTTTGGGTTTTCCACATAAAGTATCATATCATCTCCAAAGAGTGAACGTTTGACTTCTTTGCTGATTCAGATGCCTCTGTTGTCTGATTGCAAAGGCTAGGACTTCTAGTACTATGTTGAATAGCAATGGTGATAGTGGACAGCCCTGCCATGTTCCTGACCTTAGGGGAAAAGCTCTCATTTTTTCCCCATTGAGAATGATATTCACTGTGGGTTTTTCATAGATGGTGTTGATGATATTGTGGCACATACCTTCTATCCCTACACCTCGAAGAGTTCTGATCAAGAAAGGATGCTGTGCTTTGTCAAATGCTTTTTCAGCATCGAATGAGAGTATCATACGGTTCTTGTTCTTTCTTCTATTAATGTATTGTATCACATTGATTTGCAGATGTTCGACCAACCTTGCAGCCCAGGAATAAATCCCACTTGGCTGTGCTGAATAATCCTTTTAAAGTACTGTTGGATCCTATTGGCTAGTATTTTGGTGAGAATTTCTGCACCCATGTTCATCAAGGATATTGATTTGGAATTCTCATTTTTGTTGGGGTCTTTGTCTGGTTTTGGGATCAAGGTAATGCTTGACTCATATAATGAGTTGGGAAATTTTCCTTCCATTTCTATTTTTTGGAACAGTTTCAGAAGAATAGGTATTAATCCTTTAAATGTGTGGTAGAATTCCCCTGGGAAGCCATCTGGTCCTGGGCTTTTGTTTGTTTGGAGATTTTTCATGACTGTTTCAATCCCCTTACTGGTTATGTGTCTGTTCAGGTTTTCTATTTCTTCCTGATTCAGTTACGGTAGTTTACATGTCTCTAGGAATGCATCCATTTCTTCCAGATTGTCAAATTTGTTGGCGTAGAGTTGCTCATAAAATGTTCTTATAATTGTTTGTATTTCTTTGGTGTTGGTTGTGATCTCTCTCATTCATGATTTTATTTATTTGGGTCCTTTCTCTTTTCTTTTTGATAGGTCTGGTTAGGGGTTTATCAATATCATTAATTCTTTCAAAGAACAAGCTCCTAGTTTCATTGATTTGTTCTACTGTGTTTTTTTGTTTGTTTGTTTGTTTGTTTCTATTTCATTGACTTCTGCTCTGATCTTTGTTATTTCTCTTCTCCTGCTGGGTTTAGGCTTTCTTTGCTATTCTTTCTCCAGCTCCTTTGTGTAGGATTTGGTTGTGTATTTGAGACTTTCTTTTTTCTTGAGAAAGGCTTGTATCACTATATAGCTTCCTCTTAGGACTGCCTTTGCTGTGTCCCAGGGATTTCGAACAGTTGTGTTTTCCTTTTCATTTTTTTCCAAGAATTTTAAAATTCTTTAATATCCTGGTGGACCCATTCATTCTTTAGTAGGATGCTCTTTAGCTTTCATGTACTTAAGTTCTTTCCAGCTTTCCTCTTGTGATTGAGTTCTAGCTTCAGAGTGTTGTGGTCTGAGAATATGCAGGTAATAATCCCAATCTTTTGGTACTGTTGAGACCAGATTTGTGACCCAGGATGTGATCTATTCTGGAGAATGTTCCATGTGCACTAGTGTATACTGTTGCTTTGGGATGGAATGTTCTGAATATATGTGTGGTGTCCATCTGGTCCAGTGTGTCATTTAAAGCCTTTATTTCCTTGTTTTTTTTTTTTGTTGTTGTTGTTTTTGTTTTTGTTTTTGCTTGGATGATCTGTCCATTTCAGTGAGGGGAGTGTTAATGTTCCCTACTATTGTTATATTATAGTCAATGTGTTTCTTTGATTGTGTTATTAATTGGTTTATATACTTGACTGCTCCCATGTTAGGGGCATAGATATTTAAAATTGTTAGACCTTCTTATTGGACAGACCCTTAGTATGATATAGTGTACTTCCTCATCTCTTACTCTAGTCTTTGGCTTAAAATATTTACTTTATCTAAGGATTACCACTCCAGCTTTCTTTTACTGTCCATTAGCATGGTAAAGCATTTTCTACCCCCTCACTTTAAATCTGGAGATGCCTTTGGGTCTAAAATGAGTTTATTATAGACAACATATTGATGGATATTGTTCTTTTTTTTAATCCCTTCTGATTCTCTGCATCTTTTAATTGGGGCATTTAGACCATTTGCCTTCAGGGTAACTATTGAAAGATATGAATTTAGTGCCATTGTAATGCCAGTAAGGTGACTGTTACTGTATATTGTCTCTGTTCCTTTCTGGTCTACTACTTTTAGGTTCTCTCTTTGCTTAGAGGACCCCTTTCAATATTTCCTGTAAGACTGGTTTGGTGTTGGGAGGGGAGAAAGATGGCAGAGAAGTAGAAGGCTGAGACGACAATGGGTAGCAGGAGATCAGCTAGATAGTTTATCTAACCATTGTGAATACCTACAAATCCAACAGGAAATCGAAGAGATGAAGAGCAACAATTCTAGAAACAGAAAATCAATCACTTTCTGAAAGGTAGGACCTGCGGAGAAGTGAATCCAAAGCGACGGGAAGATAGACCCTGGGGGGAGGGGCTGGCTCCTGGCAAGCAGCAGAGCAACGGAGCACAAAATCGGGAATGTTAAAAGGCTGCTCCACTGGGAGACATTGCTTCAGGGGCTAAACCGTGGGAAACCCAGGCGGGGTCAGCATAACCCCAGGTCCCGTGGGGTCACGGAAGGATCGGGGGTGTCTGAGGGCCGCGGAGCTCACAGGTATTGGAGCAGGGAAGCTGGCTACAGCGACAGAGCTGAGGACTGAGCTCTCAGCCCGGGGTTACCTTGTGCCGGTTGCAGGCTGGGTTGGCTCGGAGCGCAGCCGGAGGCCACAGAGACGGAAGTGACCGGGAGCTTTTCTCCAGCTCCAGCAATTGACTACTTTCCTCAAGGCGCGACGGCAGGCCAGGGAGGCGGGGTGGTTGGGCGCTTTGCTCTGGGGGCTCACTGAGGAACGGAACCCCTAGCTCTCGGCTCCTCCAGGCTGAGAGATTGGGAGGCTGCCATCTTCATTCCCGTCCTCCAGAACTCTACGGAAAGCGCTCAGGGAACAAAAGCTCCCGAAAGCAAACCAGAGCGGATTACTTAGCCCGGCCCCTGGCAAGGGCAGTGCAATTCCGCCTGTGGCAAAGACACTTGAGAATCACTACAACAGGCCCCTCCCCCAGAAGATCAACAAGAAACCCATCCAAAACCAACTTCAGTCACCAAGAACAGCAGAATTCCACAGCAGGAGAAAGCAAATATTATCTGGACAAAATGACAAGGCGGAAAAACTCACCTCAAAAAAAAGAACAAGAGGCCGTACCGAAGGCTGGAGACCTAATCAATACGGACATAGGTAACATGACAGATCTAGAGTTCAGAATGACGATTCTCAAGGTTCTAGCCAGGCTCGAAAAAGGCACAGAAGATATTAGAGAAACCCTCTCCGGAGAGATAAAAGCCCTTTCTGGAGAAATAAAAGAACTAAAATCTAACCAAGTTGAAATCAAAAAAGGTATTCATGAGGTGCAATCAAAAATGGAAGCTCTCACTGCCAGGATAAATGAGGCAGAAGAAAGAATTAGTGACATAGAAGACCAAATGATAGAGAATAAAGAAGCTGAGCAAAAGAGAGACAAACAAATACTGGACCACGAGGAGAGAATTCGAGAGATAAGTGACACCATAAGACGACACAACATTAGAATAATTGGGATTCCAGAAGAAGAAGAAAGAGAGAGGGGAGCAGAAGGTATATTGGAGACAATTATTGGAGAGAATTTCCCTAATATGGCAAAGGGAACAAACATCAATATCCAGGAAATGCTAAGAACGCCCCTCAAAATCAATAAAAATAGGTCCACACCTCGTCACCTGATAGTAAAATTTACAAGACTGAACGACAAAGAGAAAATCCTGAAAGCAGCCCGGGAAAAGAAGTCTGTAACATACAAGGGTAAAAACATTAGATTGGCAGCGGACCTATCCACAGAGACCTGGCAGGCCAGAAAGAACTGGCATGAGATATTCAGAGCACTAAACGAGAAAAACATGCAGCCAAGAATACTATATCGGGCTAGGCTATCCTTGAAAATAGAAGGAGAGATAAAGAGCTTCCAGGACAAACAAAAGCTGAAAGAATGTGAAAACACCAAACCAGCTCTACAAGAAATATTGAAAAGGGTCCTCTAAGCAAAGATAGACCCTAAAAGTAGTAGATCAGAAAGAAACAGAGACAATATACAGTAACAGTCACCTTACAGGCAATACAATGGCAATAAATTCATATATCTCAATAGTTACCCTGAATGTTAATGGGCTAAATACCCCAATCAAAAGACACAGGGTATACGAATGGATAAAAAAACAAAACCCATCAATATGCTGCCTACAAGAAACTCATTTTAGACCCGAAGACACCTCCAGATTTAAAGTGAGGGGGTGGAAAACAATGTACCATGCTAATGGACATCAGAAGAAAGCTGGGGTGGCAATCCTTATATCAGATCAATTAGATTTTAAGCCAAAGACTATAATAAGAGATGAGGAAGGACACTATATCATACTCAAAGGGTCTATCCAACAAGAAGACCTAACAACCTTAAATATCTATGCCCCTAACATGGGAGCAGCCAACTATATAAACCAATTAATAACAAAATCAAAGAAATACATCAACAGTAATACAATAATAGCAGGGGATTTTAACACTCCCCTCACTGAAATGGACATATCATCTAAGCAAAAGATCAACAGGGAAATAAAGGCCTTAAATGACACACTGGACCAGATGGACATCACAGATATCTTCAGAACATTCCAACCCAAAGCAACAGAATATACATTCTTCTCTAGTGCACATGGAACATTCTCCAGAATAGACCACATCCTGGGTCATAAATCAGGTCTCAATCGGTACCAAAAGATCGAGATCATTCCCTGCATATTTTCAGACCACAATGCTCTGAAGCTAGAACTCAATCACAAGAGGAAATTTGGAAAGAACGCAAATACATGGAGACTAAACAGCATCCTTCTAAAAAATGAATGGGTCAACCAGGAAATTAAAGAAGAATTGAAAAAATTCATGGAAACAAATGATAATGAAAACACAATGCTTCAAAATCTGTGGGACACAACAAAGCAGTCCTGAGAGGAAAATATATAGCGGTGCAAGCCTTTCTCAAGAAACAAGAAAGGTCTCAAATACACAACCGAACCCTACACCTAAAGGAGCTGGACAAAGAACAACAAAGAAAGCCTAAACCCAGCAGGAGAAGAGAAATCATAAAGATCAGAGCAGAAATCAATGAAATAGAAACTTAAAAAACAATAGAACAAATCAACAAAACTAGGAGCTGGTTCTTTGAAAGAATTAATAAGATTGATAAGCCCCTGGCCAGACTTATCAAAAAGAAAAGAGAAAGGACCCAAATAAACAAAATCATGAATGCAAGAGGAGAGATCACAACCAACACCAAAGAAATACAAACAATTATAAGAACATACTACGAGCAACTCTACGCCAACAAATTTGACAATCTGGAAGAAATGGATACATTTCTAGAAATGTATAAACTGCCACAACTGAGCCAGGAAGAAATAGATAACCTGAACAGACCCATAACCAGTAAGGAGATTGAAACAGTCATCAAAAATCTCCAAACAAACAAAAGTCCAGGACCAGACGGCTTCCCAGGGGAATTCTACCAAACATTTAAAGAAGAATTAATTCCTATTCTCCTGAAACTGTTCCAAAAAATAGAAATGGAAACTCATTCTATGAGGCCAGCATCACCTTGATCCCAAAACCAGACAAGGATCCCACCAAAAAAGAGAATTACAGACCAATATCTTTGATGAACACAGATGCGAAAATTCTCACCAAAATACTGGCCAATAGGATCCAACAGTACATTAAAAGGATTATTCACCACGACCAAGTGGGATTTATCCCAAGGCTGCAAGGTTGGTTCAACATCCGCAAATCCATCAATGTGATACAATACATTAATAAAAGAAAGAGTAATTGAGTAATGAGAGTAATGATACTCTCAATAGATGCTGAAAAAGCATTTGACAAAGTGCAGCATCCCTTCCTTATTAAAACTCTTCAAAGTGTAGGGATAGAAGGCACATACCTCAATATTTTCAAAGCCATCTATGAAAAGCCCCCCGCAAATATCATTCTCAATGGAGAAAAACTGAAAGCTTTTCCGCTAAGGTCAGGAACACGGCAGGGATGTCCGTTATCACCACTGCTGTTCAACATAGTACTAGAAGTCCTAGCCTCAGCAATCAGACAACAAAAAGAAATTAAAGCATCCAAATTGGCAAAGAAGAAGTCAAACTATCACTCTTTGCAGATGATATGATATTATATGTGGAAAACCCAAAAGGCTCCACTCCAAAACTGCTAGAACTTTTACAGGAATTCAGTAAGGTGTCAGGATACAAAGTCAATGCACAGAAATCAGTCGCATTTCTTTACACTAACAACAAGACAGAAGAAAGAGAAATTGAGGAGTCAGTCCCATTTACAATTGTACCCAAAACCGTAAGATACCTAGGAATAAATCTAACCAAAGAGGCAAAGAATCTATACTCAGAAAACTATAAAGTCCTCATGAAAGAAATTGAGGAAGACACAAAGAAATGGAAAAATATTCCATGCTCATGGATTGGAAGAACAAATATTGTGAAAATGTCTATTCTACCTAAAGCAATCTACACATTTAATGCAATCCCTATCAAAATCCCATCCATTTTTTAAAGAAATAGAACAAATAATCCTAAAATTTATATGGAACCAGAAAAGACCTCGAATAGCCAAAGGAATATTGAAAAAGAAAGCCAAAGTCGGTGGCATCACAATTCCAGACTTCAAGCTCTATTACAAAGCTGTCATCATCAAGACAGTATGGTACTGGCACAAAAGACAGACATATAGACCAATGGAACAGAATAGAGAGCCCAGAAATAGACCCTCAACTCTATGGTCAACTAATCTTTGACAAAGCAGGAAAGAATATCCAATGGAAAAAAGACAGCCTCTTCAACAAATGGTGCTGGGAAACTTGGACAGCCACGTGCAGAAAAATGAAATTGGACTATTTCCTTACACCACACACGAAAATAGACTCAAAATGGATGAAGGACCTCAATGTGAGAGAGGAATCTATCAAAATCCTTGAGGAGAATGCAGGCAGCAACCTCTTTGAACTCAACTGCAGCAACTTCTTCCTGGGAACATCGCCAAAGGCAACAGAAGCAAGGGCAAAAATGAACTATTGGGATTTCATCAAGATCAAAAGCTTTTGCACAGCAAAGGAAACAGTTAACAAAACCAAAAGACAACTGACAAAATGGGAGAAGATATTTGCAAAAGACATATCAGATAAAGGGCTAGTATCCAAAATCTATAAAGAGCTTATCAAACTCAATACCCAAAGAACAAATAATCCAGTCAAGAAATGGGCAGAGGACATGAACAGACATTTCTGCAAAGAAGACATTCAGATGGCCAACAGACACATGAAAAAATGCTCCACATCACTCGGCATCAGGGAAATACAAATCAAAACCACAATGAGATACCACCTCACACCAGTCAGAATGGCTAAAATGAACAAGTCAAGAAATGACAGATGGTGGCGAGGATGTGGAGAGAGGGAAACCCTCCTACACTGTTGGTGGGAATGCAAGCTGGTGCAACCACTCTGGAAAACAGTGTGGACGTTCCTCAAAAAACTGAAAATAGAGCTACCCTATGACCCAGAAATTGCACTACTGGGTATATATCCTAATGATACAAACGTGGTGCTCCGAAGGGGCACGTGCACCCGAATGTTTATAGCAGCAATGTCCACAATAGCCAAACTGTGGAAAGAGCCTAGATGTCCATCAAGAGATGAATGGATAAAGAAGAAGTGGTATATATACACAATGGAATACTATTCAGCCATCAAAAGACATGAAATCTTGCCATTTACGATGATGGGGATGGAATTAGAGGTTATCATGCTTAGCGAAATAAGTCAATCGGAGAAAGACAACTATCATATGATCTCTTTGATATGAGGAATTGGAGATGCAAGGCGGGGGGTTGGGGGGAGGTAGGAACAGAAAAAATGAAAAGATGGGATTGGGAGGGAGACAAACCATAAAAGGCCCAATCTCAAGAAACAGACTGATGGTTGTGGGGGGAGGGGGGATGGGAGAGGGTGGTGTGGAAATGGACATTGGGGAGGGTATGTGCTATGATGAGTGCTGTGAAATGTGTAAACCCGCGATTCACAGACCTGTACCCCTGGGGATTAAAATACATTATATGTTTATTAAAATAAAAAAAAATTAAAAAAAAAAAGACTGGTTTGGTGTTTGCAAATTCTTTCAATTTTTGTTTGTCCTGGAAGCTTTTTATCTCTCCCTCTATTTTCAAAGGCAGTCTAGCTGGATATAGTATTCTTGGCTGCATGTTTTTCTCGTTTAGTGCTCTGAATATATCATGCCAGTTCTTTCTGGTCTACCAGGTCTCTGTGAATAAGTCTGCTGCCAATCTAAGATTTCTACCATTGTATGTTATAGACTTCTTGTCCCAAGCTGCTTTCAGGATTTTCTTATTGTCACAAAAGTTGTAAGTTTTATTATTAGATGATGGGTTGTGGACCTATTTTTATTGATTTTGAGGAGGATTCTCTGTGCCTCCGTTCATACTTTTTGAAGCACATCTGTGAGAGGTGACATTGCTTCTATGGGGACAAAAGAAACAGCAGGCACCATTCCCACCCCACCCCCCCAGCATAGGTGCAGAGACAGTTGCTAAGGGCAGCCAACCCATACACTGGTTATTTGGCATGTTTGTTTCAAATCCATGCCTCTGGACTCTGTCATGGCTTCAGTTCTGGGTCAAACCTGCATTAGTCTCAGTAGGGCAAGAGCCTTTCCAGGGGACCAGTGTAGGTCCTCACACTCATGTAATTTTAAAAATCTCCAGGCCTATTTATGGTAGAGCCAAAGTTGTGCTGTTCTGCTCCAGACAAGCAAGTGACCCAGAGACAGTATGAAGTCAGCAATCTGATAAATGCTTATGATACATAAGGGGAAATTATTGGCTCCTCTGAAAGTGGCTCCCTGAGAGCAGCAAGCATGGACTTCCCTGTCCAGGGACAAAGGAGCTGACTGTTGCCATTTCTTTCCTCCACCCCTCATTATAAGCCAACTTCAGTGAACAATATGGGGCCAACATTGGCTGCCTAATATGCTTACACCAAATTTTTACTCCTGTTGTCTACTTCTACTGCTTTTCTTGGGCAAATTTTGCCTAGCAACCAGCACAGAGGGTTCCTCTCCAAGAAGACCAGAACAACCCATCAGAGGCACCGTGTCTACTAACCAGAGTTCTGCAAAGCTTCAGTTCTAGTGGAAATAGCATCAGCTCTCTTTTAACAAGCAGACCAGAGCACACCTAGTTAAAACTTGCCACTCTCTGGCCAAGGTCACACACTCCCCACAGCAGGTAAAGAGAAACTCTGCAGATGACTGACCTGAGGGGTAGAGAAAACAAAACACAGCAGCAGAGTGCACACAGCACACACCAGAGACACTAAATGGCAGGCCCTGGATATTATATGGACTCTTCTTTATAAAGCCATTACTCTTGGGAGCAGGAAACATAACAGGTTTTCATAACACAGAGAAGAACACAGAGACCTAGATAAAATGCCAAAATGTAAGCATTCATTCCAGAAAAAAAGAACAGGAAGACATCACAGCCAGGGATCAAATCGAAACAGATATAAGTAACATGCCTGATCCAGAATTTAAAGCAACATTCAAAAGGATATTAGCTGGGTTTGAGAAAAGCATGGAAGACATCAGGGAGACATTTACTGCAGAGAAAAAAGAGGTAAAAAAGATATCAGACCAAAATGAAAAATACAATAGCTAAGATTAGAAACTCACTGGACATAATTACCACAAGGATGGAAGAAGCAGAGGAACATATATGTGATAGAAGATAGAATTATATAAAGTAATGAAGTTGAACAAAAAAATAGAAAGACAAATTTTGGACTACAAATGCAGACTTAGGGAGCTCAGTGACTCCATCAAATGTATGAACATTCATATTTTAGGAGTCTCAGAATAAAAGAGAGAAAAAGGGGTAGAAATTATAGCTAATCTGCAGAAGGAAACAGACATACAAATCCAGCAGGCCCAGGGAACTCCCATGAAAATCAACAAAAGCAGGCTAACACCAAGACATATTATAATTAAATTTGAAAAATATAGTATAATGAAAAAGTGGTAAAAGAATCAAGACAAAAGAAGTCCCTGATTTACAATGGGAGACTCCTAAGGATAGCTGCAGATCTCTCCACAGAAACTTTGCAAGCCAGATGAGAGTGGCATGATATATTCAATGTGTGGAATGGGAACTATTTGCAGCCAAGTATACCATATCCAATAAGACTAACATTCAGAAGAGAAGGAGAGATAAAAACATCTCAAACAAATTAAAACTAAAGGAGTTTCTAACCACTAAAGCAGGCCTGCAGGAAATATTAAATAAGGAAAGACCAAAAGTGACTAAGACTAGAAAGGAACAGAGAAAAATCTCCAGAAACAACAAATAATACAATGACACTAAATACATACTTATCAATAATTACTCAGAATGTAAATGACTAAATGCTTCTACTAAAAGGCATAGGGTGGCAGATTGGAAAAAAAATAGTAAGACCCATGTATATGCTGCCTACAAAAGACTCATTTTAGACATAAAGACACTGCAGATTGAAAGGGGATGGATAATCAATTACCATGCAAATGAACATTAAAAGAAAGCCAGAGTAGCAATAGTTATATCAGGTAAACTAGATTTTAAAACAAAGAATGTAACAGGAGATGAAGAAGGACACTATATCGTAATAAAGAGGACTGCCCAATAAGAAGATCTAACAATCTCAAATATTTTCCCCAACATGGGAGCACTCTATTATATAAAATAATTAATTTCAAACATAAAGAACTCATTGATATTAATAAAATAATATTGGGGACTTTAACATCCCACTTACATCAGTGGACAGATCATCTAAGAAAATCAACAAGGAAACAATGACTTTGAATGACACATTGGACCAGATGGACATAACAGATATATTCCAAAGATTCCATCCTAAAGCAGCAGAATACACATTTTTTTTCAAGTGCACAGCAGACATTCTCCAGAATAGATCACATACTATTCCACAAATCAGTCCTCAACAAGTACAAGAAGACTGATATCATACCATGAACACTATCTGACCACAATGCTGTGAAGAAACTTGAAGTCAACCACAAGAAAAAAAAATTTAAAAGACCACAAATACAAGGAGGTCAAAGAACATGCTACCAAAGAATGAACGGGTCTATGAGGAAATTAAGGGAGAGATTAAAAAATACATGGAAACAAATGAAAATGAAAAGACAATGGTCCAAAACCATTGGGATGCAGCAAAAGCAGTACTAAGAGGAAAGTATATAGCAATACTGGCCTACCTCAAGAAGCAAATAGAAACTTAACCTTACACTTGAAGGAGCCAGAAAAAGAAGAGAAAATGAAGCCTAACGACAACAGAAGAAGGGAAATAATAAAGATTAGAGCAGAATTAAATGATGTAGAAGGGCAAAAACAAACAAAAACCACTTGAACAGATCAATAAAACTGGAAGCTGGTTCTTTAAAAATATTAGTAAGATTGATTAACCTCTAGCCAGATTTATGAAAAAGAAAGATAAATGACCCAAATGAAATTACAAATGAGAGAGGAGAAATAACAACCAACACCACAGAAATACAAAAAATTATAAAAGAATATTAAGAAAAATTATATATCATCAAATTGGACAATCTGAAAGAAATTGATAAATTCCTAAGAACATATAAACTACTAAAACATGAAACAGGAAGAAATGGAAAACTTGAACAGGCTGATCACCAGCAAAGAGATGGAATCAGTAATCAAAAATCTCCTAACAAACAGAAGTTCAGGGTTAGATGACTTCCCAGGAGAATTCTACCAAAAATTTATGGAAGAGTTAACACCTATTTTTCTCAAAGTACACCCCCCAAAAATGTAAGGAAAACTTCCAAATTCATTCCTTGAGGCCAGCATTACTTTGATTCCAAAACCAGACAAAGACTCCACTATAAAAGTGAAATGAATACAGGCCAATATCCCTGATGAATATGGATATAAAAATTCACAACAAAATACTAGCAAATTGAATCCAATGGTACATTAAACAAATCATTCAATATGATCAAGAGGGATTTATTCCTGGGATACAGGAGTGGTTCAATATCCATAAATCAATCAGTGTGATAGATAAGAAACATATGATCCTTTCAATAGATGTAGAAAAAGCATTTTACAAAGTATAACATCCATTTGTGATAAAAACCCTCAACAAAGTAGGGATAGATGGAATATATCTCAACATAATAAAGGTGATATATGGAAAAACCACAGCTAATAACATCCTGAAAAGGGAAAAACTGAGAGCTTTACCTATATGGTCAGGAATAAGACAGGAATGTTCACTTTTACTACTGTTATTTAACATAGTAATGGAATGCCTAGTCTCAACAGTCAGACAACAAAAAGAAATAAAAGCCATCCAAATTTGGAAGAAGTCACACGTTCATTATTTGCAGATGACATGATACTCTGTACAGAAAATCTAACTCCACCAAAAAATTACTAGAATTGATACACTAATTGGGTAAAGTTGTGGGATATAAAATCAATGTACTGAAATTTGTTTCACTTCTATTCACCAATAATGAAGCAGCAGAAAGAGAAATCAAGGAAATGATCCCATTTACAATTGCACCCCAAACCATAAGATATGTAGGAAGGAACTTGACCAAAGCGAAAAAAGATTGGTACTTTCAAAACTATAAAATACAGATGAAAGAAGTTAAAGATATCACCAAAAAATGGAAAAAAATCCATGCTCATGTATTGGAAGAACAAATATCATTAAAATGTCTCTATTACCCAAAGCAATCTACACATTTAATACAATCCCACAATACCACCAGCGTTCTTCACAGAGCTAGAACAAAAAAATTCTAAAACTTGTATACAGTACTAAAGGCTACAAATAGCTAAAGCAACCTTGAAAAAGAAAAGCAAAACTGGATGCATCACAAATCTGGACTTCAAGTTATATGACAAAGATGTAAGGATCTTATAGCAGCAATGGCCACGGTCGCCAATCTGTGGAAAGAACCAAGATGCCCTTCAATGGATGAATGGATAAGGAAGATGTGGTCCATATACACTATGGAGTATTATGCCTCCATCAGAAAGGATGAATACCCAACTTTTGTAGCAACATGGACGGGACTGGAAGAGATTATGCTGAGTGAAATAAGTCAAGCAGAGAGAATCAATTATCATATGGTTTCACTTATTTGTGGAGCATAACAAATAGCATGGAGGACATGGGGAGATGGAGAGGAGAAGGGAGTTGAGGGAAATTGGAAGGGGAGGTGAACCATGAGAGACTATGGACACTGAAAAACAATCTGAGGGTTTTGATGGGGCAGGTAGTGGGAGGTTGGGGGATCCAGGTGGTGGGTATTGGGGAGGGCACATATTGCAGGGAGCACTGGGTGTGGTGCAAAAACAATGAATACTGTTATGCTGAAAAGAAAAAAAAAAGACAGTATGGTACTGGCACAAATATAGACAAATAGATAGATCAATGGAACAGAATAGAGAATCAAGAAGTGGACCCACAACTATATTGTCAACTAATCTTCAACAGAGCAAGTAAGAATATCCAGTGGAAATAGGACACGCTCTTCAACAAATGGTGTTGGGAAACTGGACAGCTACATGCAAAAGAATGCAACAGGACCACTTTCTTATACCATATAGAAAAATAAATTAAAAATTGATGAATGGCCTAAAAATGAGACAGGAAACCATCAATATTCTAGAGGAGAACACAGGAAGTAACTGCTTCGAGGTTGGCTTTAGCAACTTCTTTTTACATATGTCTCCTGAGGCATGGAATACAAAAGGAAAAATAAACTATTGGGACTTCATCAAGATAAAAAGCTTCTGCACACCAAACCAAAAAAATCAATAAAACAGAAAGACAACCTTTAGAATGGGAGACAATATTTACAAATGACATATCCAACTACAGGTTGTGTCCAAAATATACAAAGAAGTTATAAAACTCAATACTCAAATAAACAACCCAGTTAAAAAATGGGTAGAAGACATGAATCAACATTAAATGGGTAGATTTAAATCTACCCATTTAAAAAATGGGTAGAAGACATGAATCAACATTTTTCCTAAGAAGATGTACAGATGGCTAGTAGACACATGAAAAGATGCTCAACATCACTCATCATCACGGAAATACAATCAAAACTACAATGAGATACCACCTCACACCTATCAAAATGGCTAAAATTAATAATAGAAGAAACATCAGGTGTTGGCAAGGATGCAGATAAAGGGAACTCTCTTACACTGCTGGTAGGATGCAGATGGTGCAACCCCTCTGAAAAATAGTATGATGGTTTCTCAGAAAGTTAAAAATCAAACTACCCTAAAATCCAGCAATTGTACTACTAGGTATTTACTCAAAGGATACAAAAATACTGATTCAAATGGATACATGCACCCTGATGTTTATAGCAATGTTATGAACAATAGCCACATTATGCAAAGAGCCCAAATGTCCATGGACTGATGAATGGATAAAGATGTGGTATTTTTATACAGTGGAATACAACTAAGCCATCAGAAAGAAATGAATTTTGCCACTTGTGGGGAGATGGATGAAGATAGAGAGTATTATGCTAAGGAAAAAATGTCAGTCAGAGAAAGATGGATACCATATAATTTCATTCATATGTGGAATTATAAAAGAAAATAGATGAATATAGTGGGGGCAAAAAGAGAGTCAAACCAGAAAAAGATTCTTTACTATAGAGAACAAACAGGGTTTCTGGAGAGGAGGTGGGTGGGGGGATGTGTTAAATGTGTGATGGTTATTAAGGAGGGCATCTGTTGTAATTAGCACTGAGTGTTGTATGTCAAGTGATGAATCACTAAATTCTACATCTCAGACTACTATTACACTGTATGTTAACTAAGCAGAATTTAATAAATCTTGGAAAAAAATGAATGAGAGAGAGAAGGAGTGGAGAGGAAGAAGTGGAGGGATAGAGAATATGAATGATTATAACATACTGTCATCATGCTTGGCAGTTGTATGTCCTGAATAAACAGGATTTTCCTCTATAAGGCTAATTTTTATAACAGTATTTTCCTCTATAAGGCTAATTTTTATATTATCAGCAAAACTGGAATCAGTATACACAAACCTGACTCATCACTTACTCACTTACTAGAGAAGGGAATGATGGGAGCAAGTTAGTATTTATTGAGAATCAATCATTTGTCAGCTACTTCTCATTTTACTAATTCAGAATTTATTATTGGGCAACTCCTATGTGCAAGGATGCTATTCAGGATGTTGTGACTAGGTAATTGAATTTATCAATAAGACAAAAATCCCTGCCCAATGTATTTACATTCTTGTATATTCTCCACAAAACTGGGCCTTATCATTTTCTGTTTCACAAATAAACAAACATGAGACACAAATGGTTCTGTCACAAGTGGTCTGGCCTGGGAAGCTTCTTACCTACAGTCCTGAGTCTCCTCATCCACAATCAGAGAAACCAGACAGCCAGGGTACCATATAGCTGGATCTCAAAGCCACAAGTGCCCAGTCCAAGAAGCCTCCTTGTCTTGTAGGTCTGAGATTCTTCTTCCCCACCTAGAGACAGGTCACCATGGCACACTGGCAAATGGTATCCTACAACAACAAGCAGTTTTTTTTTTTGCTTTTTTTTTCTTTTTTATTAAATTTTTTAATTTTAATAAACATATAATGTATTTTTATCCCCAGGGGTACAGGTCTGTGAATCGTCAGGTTTACACATTTCACAGCACTCATCATAGCCCATACCCTCCCCAATGTCCATTTCCCCACCACCCTCTCCCGTCCCCCCTCCTCCCCGCAACCCTCAGTCTGTTTCTTGAGATTGAGTCTTTTATGGTTTGTCTCCCTCCCAATCCCATCTTTTTGTTTTTTCTTTTCCTACCTCCCCCCAAACCCCCGCCTTGCATCTCCACTTCCTCATATCAAAGAGATCATATGATAGTTGTCTTTCTCCGATTGACTTATTTCGCTAAGCATGATACCCTCTAGTTCCATCCACGTTGTCGCAAATGGCAAGATTTCATGTCTTTTGATGGCTGCATAGTATTCCATTGTGTATATATACCACTTCTTCTTTATCCATTCATCTCTTGATGGACATCTAGGCTCTTTCCACAGTTTGGCTATTGTGGACATTGCTGCTATAAACATTCGGGTGCACGTGCCCCTTTGGAGCACCACGTTTGTATCTTTAGGATATATACCCAGGAGTGCAATTGCTGGGTCATAGGGTAGCTCTATTTTCAGTTTTTTGAGGAACCTCCACACTGTTTTCCAGAGTGGTTGCACCAGCTTGCGTTCCCACCAGCAGTGTAGGAGGGTTCCCCTCTCTCCGCATCCTCGCCAGCATCTATCATTTCTTGACTTGTTCATTTTAGCCATTCTGACTGGTGTGAGGTGATATCTCATTGTGGTTTTGATTTGTATTTCCCTGATGCCGAGTGATGTGGAGCATTTTTTCATGTGTCTGTTGGCCATCTGGATGTCTTCTTTGCAGAAATGTCTGTTCATGTCCTCTGCCCATTTCTTGACTAGATTATTTGTTCTTTGGGTATTGAGTTTGATAAGCTCTTTATAGATTTTGGATACTAGCCCTTTATCTGATATGTCTTTTGCAAATATCTTCTCCCATTTTGTCAGTTGTCTTTTGGTTTTGTTAACTGTTTCCTTTGCTGTGCAAAAGCTTTTGATCTTGATGAAATCCCAATAGTTCATTTTTGCCCTTGCTTCTGTTGCCTTTGGCGATGTTCCTAGGAAGAAGTTGCTGCGGTTGAGGTCAAAGAGGTTGCTGCCTGCATTGTCCTCAATGATTTTGATAGACTCCTTTCTCACATTGAGGTCCTTCATCCATTTTGAGTCTATTTTCGTGTGTGGTGTAAGGAAATAGTCCAATTTCATTTTTCTGCATGTGGCTGTCCAATTTTCCCAGCACCATTTGTTGAAGAGGCTGTCTTTTTTCCATTGGATATTCTTTCCTGCTTTGTCAAAGATTAGTTGACCATAGAGTTGAGGGTCTATTTCTGGGCTCTCTATTCTGTTCCATTGGTCTATATGTCTGTTTTTGTGCCAGTACCATACTGTCTTGATGATGACAGCTTTGTAATAGAGCTTGAAGTCTGGAATTGTGATGCTACCGACTTTGGCTTTCTTTTTCAATATTCCTTTGGCTATTCGAGGTCTTTTCTGGTTCCATATAAATTTTAGGATTATTTTTTCTATTTCTTTAAAAAAAATGGATGGGATTTTGATAGGGATTGCATTAAATGTGTAGATTGCTTTAGGTAGAATAGACATTTTCACAATATTTGTTCTTCCAATCCATGAGCATGGAATATTTTTCCATTTCTTTGTGTCTTCCTCAATTTCTTTCATGAGGACTTTATAGTTTTCTGAGTATAGATTCTTTGCCTCTTTGGTTAGATATATTCCTAGGTATCTTATGGTTTTGGGTACGATTGTAAATGGGACTGACTCCTCAATTTCTCTTTCTTCTGTCTTGTTGTTAGTGTAAAGAAATGCGACTGATTTCTGTGCATTGACTTTATATCCTGACACTTTACAGAATTCCTGTATAAGTTCTAGCAGTTTTGGAGTGGAGCCTTTTGGGTTTTCCACATATAGTATCATATCATCTGCAAAGAGTGATAGTTTGACTTCTTCTTTGCCAATTTGGATGCCTTTAATTTCTTTTTGTTGTCTGATTGCTGAGGCTAGGACTTCTAGTACTATGTTGAACAGCAGTGGTGATAACGGACATCCCTGCCGTGTTCCTGACCTTAGCGGAAAAGCTTTCAGTTTTTCTCCATTGAGAATGATATTTGGGGTGGGTTTTTCATAGATGGCTTTGATAATATTGAGGTATGTGCCTTCTATCCCTACACTTTGAAGAGTTTTAATAAGGAAGGGATGCTGCACTTTGTCAAATGCTTTTTCAGCATCTATTGAGAGTATCATATGGTTCTTACTCTTTCTTTTATTAATGTATTGTATCACATTGATGGATTTGCGGATGTTGAACCAACCTTGCAGCCCTGGAATAAATCCCACTTGGTCGTGGTGAATAATCCTTTTAATGTACTGTTGCATCCTATTGGCCAGTATTTTGGTGAGAATTTTTGCATCTGTGTTCATCAAAGATATTGGTCTGTAATTCTCTTTTTTGGTGGGATCCTTGTCTGGTTTGGGGATCAAGGTGATGTTGGCCTCATAGAATGAGTTTGGAAGTTTTCCTTCCATTTCTGTTTTTTGGAACAGTTTCAGGAGAATAGGAATTAATTCTTCTTTAAATGTTTGGTAGAATTCCCCTGGGAAGCCGTCTGGTCCTGGACTTTTGTTTGTTTGGAGATTTTTGATGACTGTTTCAATCTCCTTACTAGTTATGGGTCTGTTCAGGTTATCTATTTCTTCCTGGTTCAGTTGTGGTAGTTTATACATCTCTAGAAATGTATCCATTTCTTCCAGATTGTCAAATTTGTTGGCGTAGAGTTGCTCGTAGTATGTTCTTATAATTGTTTGTATTTCTTTGGTGTTGGTTGTGATCTCTCCTCTTTCATTCATGATTTTATTTATTTGCGTCCTTTCTCTTTTCTTTTTGATAAGTCTGGCCAGGGGCTTATCAATCTTATTAATTCTTTCAAAGAACCAGCTCCTAGTTTTGTTGATTTGTTCTATTGTTTTTTTAGTTTCTATTTCATTGATTTCTGCTCTGATCTTTATGATTTCTCTTCTCCTGCTGGGTTTAGGCTTTCTTTGTTGTTCTTTGTCCAGCTCCTTTAGGTGTAGGGTTCGGTTGTGTATTTGAGACCTTTCTTGTTTCTTGAGAAAGGCTTGCACCGCTATATATTTTCCTCTCAGGACTGCTTTGTTGTGTCCCACAGATTTTGAACCGTTGTGTTTTCATTATCATTTGTTTCCATGATTTTTTTCAATTCTTCTTTAATTTCCTGGTTGACCCATTCATTCTTTAGAAGGATGCTGTTTAGTCTCCATGTATTTGTGTTCTTTCCAAATTTCCTCTTGTGATTGAGTTCTAGCTTCAGAGCATTGTGGTCTGAAAATATGCAGGGAATGATCTCGATCTTTTGGTACCGATTGAGACCTGATTTATGACCCAGGATGTGGTCTATTCTGGAGAATGTTCCATGTGCACTAGAGAAGAATGTATATTCTGTTGCTTTGGGATGGAATGTTCTGAAGATATCTGTGATGTCCATCTGGTCCAGTGTGTCATTTAAGGCCTTTATTTCCCTGTTGATCTTTTGCTTAGATGATATGTCCATTTCAGTGAGGGGAGTGTTAAAGTCCCCTGCTATTATTGTATTACTGTTGATGTATTTCTTTGATTTTGTTATTAATTGGTTTATATAGTTGGCTGCTCCCATGTTAGGGGCATAGATATTTAAGATTGTTAGATCTTCTTGTTGGACAGACCCTTTGAGTATGATATAGTGTCCTTCCTCATCTCTTATTATAGTCTTTGGCTTAAAATCTAATTGATCTGATATAAGGATTGCCACCCCAGCTTTCTTCTGATGTCCATTTGCATGGTACATTGTTTTCCACCCCCTCACTTTAAATCTGGAGGTGTCTTCGGGTCTAAAATGAGTTTCTTGTAGGCAGCATATTGATGGGTTTTGTTTTTTTATCCATTCTGATACCCTGTGTCTTTTGATTGGGGCATTTAGACCATTAACATTCAGGGTAACTATTGAGAGATATGAATTTAGTGCCATTGTATTGCCTGTAAGGTGACTGTTACTCTATATTGTCTCTGTTTCTTTCTGATCTGCTACTTTTAGGGTCTCTCTTTGCTTAGAGGAACCCTTTCAATATTTCCTGTAGAGCTGGTTTGGTGTTTGCAAATTCTTTCAGCTTTTGTTTGTCCTGGAAGCTCTTTATCTCTCCTTCTATTTTCAAGGATAGCCTAGCCCGATATAGTATTCTTGGCTGCATGTTTTTCTCATTTCGTGCTCTGAATATATCATGCCAGTTCTTTCTGGCCTGCCAGGTCTCTGTGGATAGGTCCGCTGCCAATCTAATGTTTTTACCCTTGTATGTTACAGACTTCTTTTCCCGGGCTGCTTTCAGGATTTTCTCTTTGTCGCTCAGACTTGTAAATTTTACTATCAGGTGACGAGGTGTGGACCTATTTTTATTGATTTTGAGGGGCGTTCTTAGCATTTCCTGGATTTTGATGTTTGTTCCCTTTGCCATATTAGGGAAATTCTCTCCAATAATTGTCTCCAATATACCTTCTGCTCCCCTCTCTCTTTCTTCTTCTTCTGGAATCCCAATTATTCTAATGTTGTGTCATCTTATGGTGTCACTTATCTCTCGAATTCTCTCCTCGTGGTCCAGTATTTGTTTGTCTCTCTTTTGCTCAGCTTCTTTATTCTCTATCATTTGGTCTTCTATGTCACTAATTCTTTCTTCTGCCTCATTTATCCTGGCAGTGAGAGCTTCCATTTTTGATTGCACCTCATGAATAGCTTTTTTGATTTCAACTTGGTTAGATTTTAGTTCTTTTATTTCTCCAGAAAGGGCTTTTATCTCTCCGGAGAGGGTTTCTCTAATATCTTCTATGCCTTTTTCGAGCCCGGCTAGAACCTTGAGAATCGTCATTCTGAACTCTAGATCTGTCATGTTACCTATGTCCGTATTGATTAGGTCTCCAGCCTTCGGTTCGGCCTCTTCTTTTTTTTGAGGTGAGTTTTTCCGCCTTGTCATTTTGTCCAGATAATATTTGCTTTCTCCTGCTGTGGAATTCCGCTGTTCTTGGTGACTGAAGTTGGTTTTGGATGGGTTTCTTGTTGATCTTCTGGGGGAGGGGCCTGTTGTAGTGATTCTCAATTGTCTTTGCCGCAGGCGGAATTGCACCACCCTTGCCAGGGGCCGGGCTAAGTAATCTGCTCTGGTTTGCTTTCGGGAGCTTTTGTTCCCTAAGCACTTTCTGTAGAGTTCCGGAGGACGGGAATGAAGATGGCGGCCTCCCAGTCTCCGGCCCGGAGGAGCCGAGAGCTTGGGGTTCTGCTCCTCAGGGCGCTCTCAGAGCAAAGCGCCTACCGCCCCGCCTCCCTGGCCTGCGGTCGCGCCTTGAGGAAAGCAGTCAATTGCTGGAGCTGGAGAAAAGCGCTGGGTGGCTTTCGTCTCCGTGGCCTCCGGCCGCGCTCCGAGCCCACCCAGCTTGCGACCGGCACAAGGTAACCGTGGGCTTAGAGCTCACTCCTCGGCTTTGTCGCTGGAGCCGGCTTCCCCGCTCTAATACCTGCGAGCTCTGCGGCACTCAGACACCCCCAGTCCTTCTGTGACCCCGTGGGACCTGGGGTTATGCTGGCCTGGGTTTCCCCCCAGTTTAGCCTCTGGAGCGATGTCTCCCAGTGGAGCCGACTTTTAAAAGTCCCGATTTTGTGCTCCGTCGCTCCGCCGCTTGCCGGGTGCCGGCCCCTCCCCCCGGGGTCTATCTTCCCGTCGCTTTGGATTCACTTCTCTGCAGGTCCTACCTTTCAGAAAGTGATCGATTTTCTGTTTCTGGAATTGTTGCTCTTCTTCTCTTCAATTTCCCGTTGGATTTGTAGGTGTTCACAATGGTTAGATAAGCTATCTAGCTGATCTCCTGCTACCCGATGTCGTCTCAGCCTGCTACTTCTCCGCCATCTTGACTCCTCCACCAACAACAAGCTGTTTGACCAGGGAAGTGTTCTTCCTTTCTACAACTCAGAGACTTTTTTTTTTTTTTTTTTACAATAGAAAACCACCAGTTAGTTCCTAACCCAGGGAAATTTCTTCTACCCCTCAGGCACCACCAGTAAAGAGTAGTGGGAGCCACAGCAGCACAAGATAAACTATATAGACTAAACTTATACTACAAAGACCTGAAAAATAAAGTGTCATTAGAACCATACTCACAAAAGTAGGTCAAGACAGATGTGCTAAACCTAGTGATCACCTACTAAAATTTAGATAAAACCCTCAATCTCTTAACATGATTATCAAAATAACCAAGACATATTTTTTTAAAACCTTCTATCATAACAAGAGTTAAGAAAAATCACATAAAAGAGAAAAGACAATCAACTGATACCAACACTTAAATAAATCAGATGTTGGAATTGTCTGACAAGGATTTTAAAGCAGCCATCATACAAATGCTTCAACAAGCAATTAAAAATTGTCCTGCAATAAAAGAATTAGAAAATCACAGCAACAAGTTATAAAATATATATTTTCATGTAAAAATAAAGAATTGAAACAACTCACTGAATGGGCTCAATGGTAGAGAACTGACAGATGAAGGAATTACCAAACTTGAGGACAGAGCAATTGAATCTACATATAATAAACAACAGGAAGAAAGCAGACTGAAAATATAATGGATCTTTGGGGCAATAACAAAAAGTTAAACAATTGTATTATCAGAGTTTCATGAAAAGAAAAATAAAAGAATATGTATCTAAAAAAAGAACAAAGAAATAAAGCCTGAAAACTTCACAAATTTGGCACAAGACCTACAGATTCAAGCAGGTAAGCAAATCCCAAGTAGAATAAATTCAAATAAATATATAACTGTAAGCATTGCAATGAAACTTCTGAAAACTAAAGACAAATGAGGTATCTCGGAAATAGACAGGAAAAAAAAAAGGCATTACCTAAAGACAACACTAATTGGAATGACAGTGAGTTTCTAACTGAAAAGTCCAGAAGGAAGTGACCAACGTTTTTTCAAGTGATGAAAGAAAAGAACTTTTCCAAGTATAAATTATACATCCAGCTAAGCTACCCTTAAGGAATGAAGGGGAAGGAAAGGCATCCTAAGGCAAAACAAAACAAAACAAAACAAATGAAAAGATCCCAAAACAACAGCAACAACCAAAACAAAACAAAAACCTAAAATAATTTGTTTGTAGTAAACCTACACTTAAAGAATGGCTAAAGGGAGTTCTTTAAACAAAAAAAAAAAAAAGAAATGATAAATTTTTAAAAGGAATTTAGAGACAGGAAGAAAGAATAAAAACATAGGTATAACAATAAATTATTTTTATAAGTTTTATAAATTATGTCCCATGTTCAAAGGAAAAATCACACTATTTGATTCTCAAGGCAGTATTTATTTAAAAGTGGAGAAAGTAAAGAAACCTAAATGGAAGTAGTGTTTTGAAATTTTACTCAGAACAATAAATTTCTACCAGTTTTATTGTGAAATAATTCACATGTGCCACTGTATAAATTTAAGTCATACAGCATGATGGTTTGATTTGCATATATTGTGAAATGATTACAGTAGGTTCAACTAATACCCATTTTCTCATGTACATACAATAAAACGAAGAGAAAACATCTCTCCTTGTGATAAGAACTTTTAGGATTTACTCTATTAATAACTTTTCTATATAGCATGCAGCAGTGTCAGTTACAGTCATCACATTGCACATTATGTCCCTAGTGCTCTTTTTTTTTTAAAGATTTTATTTATTTATTTGACACAGAGAGAGAGATCACAAGTAGGCAGAGAGGCAGGCAGAGAGAGGGAGGGAAGCAGGCTCCCTGCTGAGCAGAGAGCCCGATGTGGGGCTCGATCCCAGGACCCCGAGATCATGACCTGAGCTGAAGGCAGAGGCTTTAACCCACTGAGCCACCCAGGCGCCCCTCCCTAGTGCTCTTTTATCTTGTACCTGGAAATTTGTACCATCTGATCATCTTTATTTACCCCCTCACCCTGACTCTGGTAACAAGTCTGATCTATTTTTTCTGAGTTGTTGTTTGTTTTAGATTCCACGTGTAAGTGGGATTGTACAGGGTTTGTCTTTCTCTGTCGGACTTATTCCACTTAGCATAATGCCTTCAATGTCCATCCATGTAGTCACAAATGGCAGGATTTTCTCATTATTTATGGCTTAACAATATCCCTGGGTGTGTGTGTGTGTGTGTGTGTGTGTGTGTGTGTGTATGCCACAATATCTTTATTTATTCATTCATCCATGAATACTGAGGTGGTTTTCACATCCTGGCTATTGTAAATAAGCCTGCTATGAACATGGGGTTACAGATGCCTTTCCAAGTTAGGGTTTTTGTACACTTTGGGTATAGTCCCAGAAGTGGAATTGCTGAATTATATGTTAGTCCTATTTTTAAGTTTTTGAGGATCCTCCATACTCTTTTCCAATAGTTGTACCAATTTACAATTTCATCAAAAGTTCAGAAAGTTTCCTTTTTCCTACATTCATGCCAGGCTTTATCTCTTCTTTTTGATGATGTCCATTATAACAGGTGTGAGGTGATACCTCACTGTGGTTTTATTTTGCATTTCCCTAATGACTATTGATGTTTAGCATCTTTTCATGCATCTTGCTGGAATTTTATATATCTTTTTGGAGAAATGTCTGTTCAGCATTTTTGCCCATTTTTAATTGTGCTATTATTATGCTATTGAATTATATGAGTTTTCATATATTTTGTTATTAACCCCTTGTGACATATATGACTTGCAAGTATTTTTCTCATTCTTATGTCATCTATTCACTTTGTTGATGGTTTCTTTTGCTGTGCAGAAGCTTTTTGGTTTGATATAGTCCAACTTATCTATGGTTGTTGTTGTTGTTTGTGCTTTAGGTATCATATTAAAAAAAAGTCATTACCAAGACCCACATCAAGTCACTTTGTTTCTATGTTTTTGTCTAGAAGTTTTAAGGTTTCAGGTCTTACATTTAAGTCTCTTATTCATTTAATGTTAATTTTTTTTTCATTTAATGTTAATTTTTGTGAGTGGTGTTAAGACATGAGGTCAGTTTAATTTTCATACATATGAATATCCAATTATTGCAGCATCATTTATTGAAGAGACGGTCTTTCCTCCATTGAGTATTTTGGCTCCCTTGTCAAATATTAGTTGGCTGTATACATTTGTGTTTGTTTCTGGACCCTCAATTTGGTCCCATTGATCTATATGTCTATTTTTACAGGAGTACAATACAGTTTGATGACTATAGCTTTATAGTATAACTTGAAATCAGGAAGCACAATACCTTTTGCTTTGTTCTTTCTCAGTATTTCTTTGACTAGTTGGGGTCGTTTGTGGTTCAATATAAATGTTATGAGTGTTTTTTTCTACTCTTATAAAAGTGTCATAGGTATATTGATAGAGATTGCATTGAATCTATAGATCACTTTCAGTAGTATTGACATTTTAATATGAATTCTTCCAATCCATGAATGTGAAATAGCCTCCCATTTGTATATGTTCTCTTCACTTTCTTTCATCAGTGTTCTATAGTTTTCAGTGCAGAACACTTTCCCCTTCTTACCTAAATTTATTCCTATATTTTAGGGAGCATGCCTGGGTGGCACAGTCAGTTAGGTATCTGACTCTTGGTTTTGGCTCAGGTCATGATCTCAGGGTCCTGAGACCCAGCCCTACATGGGGCTCCTTACTCAGCAGGGAGTCTGTTTATTTCTCTCCCTCTGCCCCTCCCCCAGGCATTCTCTTTCTCTCTCTGTCTCTCTGTCTCTCTCAAATAAATAAGTAAAATCTTTTAAAAAAAAATCTGAAAAAAATAAAAAATAAACACTAACAAATTATCCTCAATAATAACTTCTTGAATAAATGAATGAGTTGTTTTCTAGAAAATTAAAAAAAAAGTATAAGGCAAAAATTATATTGAGACTTTTCTTTCCTAATTATGTGGCAAAGGTAATTATCCCAAATGATGTGGTCCCCCAAACTAACAAGTTTTATAATTAGAAGAATATCAATACTATTAATTAATTTTACCCAGCTAGGACAATTATTTTACTTTCAATTTTTATTTATTTCTAAATTACTTTTCAGTGTACCAGAATTCATTGTTTATGTACCACACCCAGTGTTCCATTCAACACATACCCTCCATAATACCCACCACCAGGCTCACCCAACTTCCCACCCTCTGCCCCTTCAAAACCCTCAGATTATTTTTCAGAGTCCAGAGTCTCTCATGGTTTGTCTCCCCTTCCAATGTCCCCCAACTCCCTTCTCCTCTCCATCTCTTTCCTCCATGTTATTTCTTATGCTCCACAAATAAGTGAAACCATATGATAAATGACTCTCTGTTTGACTTATTTCACTCAGCATAATCTCTTCCAGTCCTGTCCATGTTGATACAAAAGTTGGGTATTCATCCTTTCTGATGGAGGCATAATACTCCATAGTGTCTATGGACTACATCTTCCTTATCCATTTGTCCATTGAATGGCATCTTGGTTCTTTACACAGTTTGGCGACTGTGGCCATTGCTGCTATGAACATTGGGGTACAGATGGCCTTTCTTTCATTACCTCTGTATCTTGGGGGTAAATACCCAGTAGTGCAATTGCAGGGTCATAGGGAAGCTCTGTTTTTAATTTCTTAAGGAATCTCCACACTATTTTCCAAAGCAGCTGTACCAACTTGCATTCCCATGAACAGTGTAAGAGAGTTCCCCTTTCTTCACATCCTCTCCAACACACGTTGTTTACTGTCTTGTTAATTTTGGCTATTTTCACTGGTGTAAGGTGGTATCTCAATGTGTTTTTTCTTTTCAAAGATTTTATTTGTTTATTTGTCAGAGAGAGAGAGAGAGAGAGTGTGTGAGCACAGGCAGACAGAGTGGCTGGCAGAGACAGAGGGAGAAGCAGGCTCCCTGCAGAGCTAGGGGCCTGATGTGGGACTTGATCCCAGGATGCTGGGATCATGACCTGAGCTGAAGGCAGCCGCTCAACTAACTGAGCCACCCAGGCATCCCCTCAATGTGGTTTTGATTTGAATCTCCCTGATGGCTAGTGATGATGAGCATTTTTTCATGTATCTGTTAGCCATATGTATGTATTCATTGGAGAAGTGTCGGTTCATGTCTTCTGTCCATTTTTTGACCTGATTATCTGTTTTGCATGTGTTGAGTTTGAGGAGTTCTTTATAGATCCTGGATATCAGCCTTTTCTGTACTGTCATTTGCCAGTATCTTCTCACATTCCATGGGTTACCTCTTTGTATTGTTAACTGTTTCCTTTGCTGTGCAGAAGCTTTTGATCTTGAAGAAGTCCCAAAAATTCATTTTTGCTTTTGTTTCCTTTGCCTTTGGAGACATATCTTGAAAGAAGTTTGCTGTGGCCGATATCGAAGAGGTTACTGCCTATGTTCTCCTATAGGATTCTGATGGATTCCTGTCTCACGTTGAGGTCTTTCGAGTTTATCTTTGTGTACAGTGTAAAAGAACGGACGAGTTTCATTCTTCTACATATAGCTGTCCAATTTTCCCAGCACCATTTATTGAAGAGACTGTCTTTTTTCCACTGTATATTTTTTCCTGCTTTGTCAAAGATTATTTGGCCATAGAGTTGAGGGTTCATATCTGGGCTCTCTACTCTGTTCCGCTGGTCTATGTGTCTGTTTTTATGCCAGTACCATGCTGTCTTGGTGATCACAGCTTTGTAGTAAACCTTGAAATCAGGCAACGTGATGCCCCCAGGTTTTTTTTTTTTCCTTTTTCAACATTTCCTTAGCAATTTGGGGTCTCTTCTGATTCCACACAAATTTTAGGATTGCTTGCTCCAGCTCTTTGAAAAATACCAGTGGAAATTTGATCAGGATGGCATTAAAAGTACAGATTGCTCTAGGCAGTATAGACATTTTAACAATGTTTATTTTTCCTGTCGATGAGCATGGGATAGTCTTCATCTTTTTGTGTCTTCTTCAATTACTTTCATGAGTGGTCTGTAGTTCCTCGAGTACAGATCCTTTACCTCTTTGGTTAGGTTTATTCCCAGGTATCTTATGGTTCTTAGTGCTATAGTAAATGAAATCAATTCTCTAATTTCCCTTTCTGTATTTTTATTGTTAGTATATAAGAAAGCAACTGATTTCTGTACATTGACTTTGTATCCTGCCATGTTACTGAATTGCTGTATGAGTTCTAATGATTTGGGAGTGGAGTCTTTTGTTTTTTCCATATAAAGAATCATGTAATCTGCGAAGAGAGAGAGTTTGACTTCTTCATTGCCAATTTGAATACCTTTTATTTCTCTTTGTTGTCTGATTGCTGTCGCTAGAACTTCTAATACTATGTTGAACAAGAGTGGTGAGAGTGGGCATCCTTGTCGTGTTCCTGATCTCAAAGGGAAGGCTGTCAGCTTTTTCCCATTGAGGATGATATTGAGGATGAGGATGATATCCCTCTATCCCTAAACTTTGAAGGGTTTTAATCAGGAACGGATGCTGGATTTTGTTAAATGTTTTTTCTGCATCAATTGAGAGGACCATGTGGTTCTTCTCTCTTCTCTTACTGATTTGTTCTATCACATTGATTGATTTGCCAATGTTGAACCATACTTGCAACCCACGGATGAATCCCACCTGGTCATGGTGGATAATCTTTTTAATGTGCTGTTGGATCCTGTTTGCTAGGATCTTGTTGAGAATCTTAGCATCCACATTCATCATGAATATTCATCTGAAATTCTCCTTTTTGGTGGGGTCTTTGCCTGGATTGGGGATCAGGGTAATGCTGACTTCATAAAAAGAGTCTGGAAATTTTCCTCCTTCTTCAATTTTTGGAAACAGCTACAGGAGAATAGGTGTTATTTCTTCATTGAAAGTTTGGTAGAATTCCCCAGGGAATCATTCAGGTCCTGGGCTCTTGTTTTGGGGGAGGTTTTTGATTACTGCTTCAGTCTCGTTACTAGATATTGGTCTATTCAGGTTGTCAATCTCTTCCTGGTTCAGTTTTGGAAGTTTATAGTTTTCCAGGAATGCATCCATTTCATCTAGGTTGCTTAAGTTATTGGCAGATAATAATTTCTGATGATTGTTTCTATTTCCTTGGTGTTAGTTGTGATCTCTCCCTCTTCATTCATAATTTTATTAATTTGGGCCTTCTCTCTTTTCTTTTGGATTAGTTTGGTCAATGGTTTATTGATCTTATTGATTCTTTCAAAAAACCAGCTTCTAGTTTCATTGATACATTTTACTGTGTCTCTACTTTCTATCTCATCGATCTCTGCTCTAATCTTGATTATTTCCCTTCTTGTTTGTGGTGTTGGCTTAATTTGTTGTTGATTCTCCAGTTCTTTAAGGTGTAAAGACAGCTGGTGTATTCTGGATTTTTCCATTTTATTGAGGGAGGCTTGGATGGCTATGTATTTCCCTCTTAGGACCGCCTTTGCTGTATCCCATAGGTTTTGAACTGAAGTGTCTTCATTCTCATTGGTTTCCATGAATTGTTTAAGTTCTTCTTTGATTTCCTGGTTGATGCAAGCATTCTTAAGCAAGGTAGTCTTTAGTTTCCAGGTGTTTGAGTTCCTTCCAAACTTTTCCTTGTGATTGAGCTCCAGTTTCAAAGCATTGTGATCTGAGAATATGCAGGGAATAATCTCAGTCTTTTGGTATCAGTTGAGCCCTGATTGGTGACCCAGTATGTGGTCTATTCTGAAGAAGGTTCCATGTGCACTCGAGAAGAATGAGTATTCTGTTGTTTTAGAGTGGAATGTTCTGTATATATCTATGAGGTCCATCTGGTCCCATGTGTCTCTCAATGCTCTTATTTCTTTATTGATTTTCTGCTTCGATGATCTGTCTATTACTGAGAGTGGGGTGTTAAGATCTTCTACTATTAATGTATTCATATCAGTATGACTATTTATCTTGATTAATAGTTTTTTTACGTAATTGGCTGCTCCCATATTGGGGGCATACAAATTTACAAATTGTTAGATCTTCTTGGTGGATAGTCCTTTTAAGAATTATGTAGTGTTCTTCTGTATCTCTGACTACAGTCTTTAGTTTAAAATCTAATTTATCTGATATGAGAATCCAGCTAGCACAATTCTTACATAAATTTTGATGCTGATAGTGTTATAAATATATTTATTGGTTATAAATAAAATATTAATTTATAAAACATAAAATGACATGCAACCCAAAATCACAATCAAAATGGGCTTATCCTTGGAATGTAAGATATTTCAATATTTGGAATTTATTGATATATACAATCGAATTAACATGTTAAGGGGAGAATAGATGAAATTGTCAGCAAATGCTGATAAAATGTGACAATATTTGAAACCATTTCTTATTTTTAAAAATATTATATATTATATAAAAGATTTAAAAAACACTCCATATGCTGCCATATTGTATGTCTACTGATGATGTGCCTTAAACTAGTAAGTAATAAACAGAGAAAATCAATTATCATATGGTTTCACTTGTGGAACTTAAGGCATAACATGGAGGACATTAGGAGAAGGAAAGGAAAAGGGAAGGGGGGAAATCGGAGGGGGAGATGAATCATGATACTGTGGACTCTGAGAAACAAACTAAGGATTTTCAAGTGGAGAGGGATGGGGCGTTGGGTGAGTTTGGTGGTGGATTTTAAGGAGGGTACATATTACATGGAGCACTGGGTGTTATATGTAAACAAAGAATCTTGTTTACATATAACATAAAACTAATGGTGTATTGTAGGGTGCCTAATATAACACAATAAAAAAGAAGAAACAATAAATGATGAAGAGTAAAACAATCTGAAATAGTTCACAAAATTGAAAATGCAAATAGATAATAAACTCAAAAAAATTTCCCCCATCAAATAGAAGAAAGAGTAAGATAATATAAAGTTCTCATAAATTAGTAATTTTAAATTACAAAGGGAGGTATAAAATTAATAGATGATAGAAACATGCATTGTTCATGTGTGGTTTGGCTTTTGGGATATAAGAAATCCATGCACTATTCAAAATAATATAATTGTAATGGACATTAGTAAAAAAAAATTCAGAAATATTATCTGCTCATATATTTCAAGAATTTCTAAATAGTGTGCATAAATTTGCATAGTAATCACACTTCTAGAAATAAGTCCTGAGGAAATAGTGTTGATTTTCTGTAAAGATTTATTTATAGTAATGTTTACAATCCATATGAGTAAATTTTAAAACTAAATATACCTAACTGGAAAACAAGGCTGTGCCAGATGATGTTAGCTGCTTATCTAAACGTTATTGCCCATTTTCTTATTTATTAATAGCACATTGATTTCATTCTCATTTGCAAGGTAACCAGTCTCAAGAACTGATTCTTGGTTGACCTTAGTTAATCTTGGTAATCCCATTACCACTTGCCAGGTATTCGTTTCCTAGCCTTTCTTGCAGTTTAGAGATACAACATCGAATTTGCACCCATAAGATAAAAGGAGAAATCTACTCTGAGGAGCTTCTAGGAAAATAATTCTTCCCTAATAAAAGTCAAGCTACTTTGTCCTTGCCCCTTCTTTCTGACTTTGACTATGCTGTGAAGATGTGATGCTTTGAGTTATGGCAAAAGAGGACACAAGCATGAGGACAAAACAAGATACTGAAGATGAAGAATAAAAAGAGCCTGGGTCCCTGAAAACATTGTTGATCTGCTCAACCAAACACAGTCTCCTGACCTCTAGACTTCATTACATAAATAAATGTGTTTAGCATTCAAGTCACTGTTGCTTTATGTTACTTTTAACTTAGCACATCCTAATTGAGTCAGAGATAAACTAATTTCCTCATAGCAAAGCTGAGACTCAAACCCTTGTTTATCTGGCTCATGTTTATTTTTACTGAGCCATTTTGACTTTGGGAAAGTCATGCATCCTGAGTCTTAGTTTCCTAATCTAAAATGGGGTTCTTAATACCTCCTTGGTGGGACTTAGAGCCAAATTAGACAATGCACATGAAAGTCCTTTACAAGGTACAGACTGCTATACAAGTACAATCCGTTTATATATAAAGCTTTTGCAGGAACACAACATTGCATCTCATTGGTTTTCTCTGAGCTTTCTAGTGGTGTTGAAATACACAAATGTACATTTCATCATGGGTCATGTTTTAAGAGTTTGGTAACAGCAGTTTGATAGATAGACTAATTTTTCTACCTTGAAGAATATGTGAAATAGAGAGATAGGAAGATGGGCTAAATAACTGTATTTTACTTTACTTATAGGATCATGTCGCTTTTCTAATCAAAACCCTCCAAGGGTTACCTGGTGTAGCTAGGGAAAAAGTGAAAATTTCTCATCACAGATTTTAAGACTCCACATGGTTCGGCCCAGACCTTCCTCTACAACCTCATTGTGTACCATGCTTTATTTCACTTTACATCAGATGCACTAACCTTCTTCTTTTTCCTTGTATATAACTAGTTCATTCCCACCTTGGGATTCTGTACTAGCTATATTCTGTCCCCAGAAGACACCTCCTTAGAGAGGCTTTCCTCTGCTACCTGCTGAACTACCTCTGTATCAGATCAGACCTGATATCTGGCTCCTGAATCCCAAGAGGGTGGGCCCTAATTTAGTTGACAGATTTCCCTAATACTAAACAGTCTTCTTGGGCCTCTGCATTCCATATTTGCTCTTGATATATGCCATTATCTCGTGGAATCCTCCCCTGACCCTGATCCTGTCAAGTGGACTTTTTGTTGGCACTGTCACTGCTATTATCATAATCTTTGGATTCCATGTTTTGTCTACTAAACTGGATTAGCCACAGGTTAATGACTCTCTTAATCGTGGACCCACTCAGTTGTGAGGCTGAGTCCTAGAATATGACAGAAGTAAGTATCCTGATCAGAGGTACTTACCTTAGAGAGTTCTTGTCCAGGTCCACACAGCTGGCAGGTGACACACTGTCCCCATTGGGACATTGTCCCAGTACTCATTTTCTTGGCAATCCATGGTGGGAAGGCTGTGGGTACATAACACAAAAAATAGGGAGCTAGTGAAAAGGGAAGGTGGTGGCTTGCTTTATGGGTCACTTGGTTTATGGGTCCACTTTATATAGTCTCTGGCTCTGAGTTACAGAGGGTGAGAAAGCCAGTCCAAAACCACTAACACTTATATAGCTCTGACCATGTGCCAGGAACTCTTTTAAATGCTTTACACTTAATAATAATTAATTGAATACTTTACCCCACCATATCAGAGATTATTATTATCCCTGTATGAGGAAACTGAGGCACAGAGGCCAAGATATTTCCCAAAGTTCACACTATTAGTTGCTGTACAACTTGCTGACCTTGAAGGAGAGTAAGACAGGGAGCTAGCGTCTACCTCAGTGGGTAGAGAATAACCACAATTTCTTACATGTGACCAGCTATTAACAGTTTAGAAAGCACTTTCACATCCATTATTATTTGATCCACACAACAACCATGTGAAGTAAGAAATACAGGGATTATTGTCATTGTTTTGTGGATAAGAAAACTGAAACATGGTTTTCTTTTGCCAAAACTGTCTTGAATACCTTTGAGGGCCACTACTAGCTGCCATTGTTTCTGTCCTAGGGAGAGTGGGACGGGAGGTGACCCATCATGAAGAAATATCCTGGTACACTAAGGTATAGAGAAGGAGAAACACTACTCAGATAACAACTCTCAGAATACAGATGACATAGGGCAGCATCACTAGTATTGGCCCGAGACCTGGGAGATAATAGATTTTAATCCTGGCTATAGGGTAACCAATCATCCAGGTTTGCTTAGAACCAAGAGGCTTCCCCAGCATATGAGGTTTTGAGTGCTAAAACTGGGATAGTTTCAGGCAAACTGGGATGGTTCAACACACCTATCTCTTTTTCTTTCAACCTATGTCCTTGGATGAGTCACTTTGTGTTTCCTGGCCACAATTAATCTGAAAAAAAAAAATGGACAATATGTTTCTTACCTACCTTATATAGTTCTTGGGAAGATTACATGAGCTAAGGCCCATCAGACCATTATGAAGTCTTTAAAAATATAGACGAAACAAGACAGAGTTAAGTACACAGAGAGATAGGTTTCTACAGAGATGAATTTTAATGAAGGAAACTCAAGTAATTGATACAGACAATTTGCACTGTAAAAAGACAAAGTTGGAGGGAGATTCTTTTGCTTGTTCCTTAACCTCATAGCAAGGTGAACTTCAGGTGGCTATTCAAAGTGCTAAAAATCCCAAGTATGTATGTTGGAAGAGAGGAGAGTGAATGTGAACCCTGAGAGGCCACCCCTCTTCCCCTTAAAACTCTCCAGTGGTATTAGGGTTAGTCATCCTGGCTGGCATTCTTGCTTGAATGTGTCTTTCTCCACCATCAATTGGACCATTCTTCTTCATTCCTTTATTCAAAAGAGAGTGGGCCACAAAATTCATTTTTGCACAAATTAAAAAATGTTCCCACTTGTGTTGTTTTAATTACAGGCCTGTAGTTGTCAGCCTCAATAAACATAGTCCCCTCCATACCTACACTTCTTAGTAAGGACCAAAACCATCATTGGTCTCATGGGCCTTATGAAAAGGGAATTAAGTGTCATGGGCACAGAGCCAGTATACTGGCCCGGACAACTACCCTGTATGATTTCCTTACCCACAAAAGCAGAAAAACATTGGCAGAAACCAAAGAGCATCCCTGACCTTGAGATAAGCTCCTGATATAGGCATGTGAAATCTCCACAGCAGCTGCTTCTAGCCTCTGGGTGTCTAAAACACCCTATTTTGTTTGACTTCCACAGCCCCATTTCTCTAATAAATGTCATTTGTCATGAATCTTAACACATCCCTCTAACATGGGCTTTAAGACCTATGTTTAGGTTTATTACTAAATCCTCATAGCAGAATCCAGGGAATGAACAGACAGCCCCCCCTTTTTTTGGTCAAATTGCTTATCTAAAGGATATAAAATAAATTGTCTTTCATTATAAACTTAAGAAGTTGTCTTTATTACAGAGAACAAAATCACATAGACTCTGGAGTGTTTTGAAGTCAGGGCATATAGGAAAACTGTTTAATAATGGTTAAGTACTATTATCCAAGACAAACTCAGAAGTTATGACAAATTTTTCTCTGTGATCATCAATTGTCCTCTGGCAGATGTAATTGCCTTTTTATTGTAAGAGAAGGTGAGAGATAACAATTAGGTTTTGAGAAAATTAGGACTACTCTGAGGTGTCTCATAACTACACCTTGACATACTTCTAAAATGTCACAGAGGATGAGACTGAGTCATCCAAAATCAAATAGACAGGTCTATAATTTTTTTTACATTAGTATATAATCATATAAACACTATCCAGATAAAATACAGAATCTTTTCATTGCCTCAACTAGCTGTCTCATGGCCATTCTTGGTCAATACCATCCCCTTCTCCCCAGTAATTTGTATTTTGGCTTCTAACACTGTTTTTAGTTTTATCTGTCCTTGAACTTCATATAAATTGAATTAATACAAGAACCCTCTTCTTTCTGGCTTTCTTAGCTCAATGTTATTTCTGTGAGATTCATCCATCACGTGCTCAGCAACATTTCTTTCTGACCATCGTTGTTTATCATCTCATTATATGGCTTTGCCATAATTTATTTACACTTTTTTTGGGTTGATAGACATTGGACTTTTTCCAGTTTGTGGCCATTATAAATAAACTTGTTATGCTATGGTCAACTAATTATCAAAAAGAGTGCTAAGGCTATTTAATGGGAAAAGAACAGTTTTTTTAAAGGTGTTGTAACAATTGAATATTCACATGAAAACTGGTCAAATTAAACCCTTCACATTATATGCAAAATTAACTCAAAATGGAGCAAAGCCCCAAATGTAAGGGACAAAGCTATAAAACGCTTATTTATAAGAATTTTCTTTTTAAGCAAACTTTTTTAAAATAATTTCTCTTTTTTTCTTATAAAAATATAGATTTAAATATTGGTGACCTCGGATTAGGCAAAATTTTTGATATAACACTAAAAGCACAAGCAAGAAAAGAAAAAAATAATTATATGTAATCAAAATGTAAAATTTTGTGGGTCAAAGGACACTTAAAAATAAAAAGACAATCTATATAATGGGAGAAAAACCCTGAAAATTCTAGAGATCTGATAAAACACACGTAGAATATGTAGTTATGTCTTACAACTCAGAAATAAAAAGACAACCCAGTTAAAAGTGGGCAAAGTGGGGGTGCCCCGGTGGTTCAGTCAGTTGAGCATCCAACTCTTGGTTTTGGCTCAGGACATGATCTCAGGGTCTTGGAATTGAGCCCTGAGTGGAGCTCCATGCTCAGTATGGATTCTGCTTGAGAATCCTTCGGCTCCTCTCCCCTGCTCAAACTCTCAATCTCTCTCTATTTAGCTCTCAAACAAATAAATAAATAAAATCTTCAAAAATGGGCAAAGTATCTGAATATATATTACCCCAAGAAGATATACAAATGGCCAATAAGCATATGAAAAAATGCTCAACGTCATTAGCAATTAGGGGAATGCAAATCAAAATTACAACGAAATCCCACTTCACATCCACTAGGGTGACTATAATAAAAAACAGGGAAGATAAGGGAGTGTTGGCAAGGATGTGGAGAAATTAGAACTCTCATATATTGCTGGAGAATTGGGACTTCTTTGTTTTCCAGCTGATCTATAAGGTGTCTCTTTATACCTGCTTAGTGGGTTAGAGTTTTTTAACTCAGACAAATAAAAAGGTGAAATAACTGGCTGCTGGATCCTTGCACGTCATAACCAAGTGCTAGAAGCCTTAAAGAATCAAAGGTCTGCCACAACCTCTCTTTATCAGTTTTCTTATTTAGTATTTTAAATACCCATTAGCCCTATGTTCTCAGATGATATATTTTGTTTAGACCTATTTTGCTCCAGAATTCTTAAGCCTATATAAAGTAACTGGTATATCTATTATAATTTTACATTGAGTCAAAACATTTTTAACTAGCTAATCAGTTGGTAATTCATGTTTAACTTTTTTTCTTTTTACTCATCAGCTTCAAGGAAAATCTTGTAATTTTTAATCTTAAACACCGAATAATATTTTTTCCAAAAAATTTGTAACATAAATATAATGCAAAATGTAATGTAAAAAAGAACATGAAATGGTGCAATCCTTCTGAAAAATGTTTTTGCATTTCCTCAAAATGTTAAGCACAGTTACCATGTGACCCAGCAATTCCACCCTTAGGTATATACCCAAAATAATTGAAAGTATATATCCACATACAAATTTGTACACAAATGTCCCTAGTATCATTACACACAGTAGCCAAAATGTAGAAACAATTTAATGTCCATCTCTAACCACACAATGAAATATTATTCAGCCACAAAAAGGAATGCAGTACTTGATATGTGTTACAACATGGATTAATTTTGAAAACACTATGCTAAGCTAGACAAAAAAGGACAAATACTGTATGATTACATTTACATGAAATACCAGAATAGATAATTCATAGAGAAAGAAAGTAGACTAGTAGTTGCCACGGACTGGGGGAAAGAGAGAATGGGGAATGTTTAATGGGTGAGCTTCGTTTTGGGGTGATGAACTGGCCTAGAACTAGGCAGTCATGATGTTTGCACAAATTTGTGAATATGTTAAAGAAATAGTGAATTGAACATTTTACAAAGGTGAGTTTTATGGTATGCAAATGATACCTCAATTTTTTTCTAAAGCTGGTTCTTCAGCTTTTTCTTTAATACTATGAGCTACCCTGTATTATCCAGGAGTTTTTACCTATCTAAGTTAGCCCCAAAATTAAAATTTTAAATAACTACTATGAATATGCTTATATGTGCCTCTAACTGTGATTTTTTTTTCCACTCAACTTTTCACCCACATTTATCTAGTGTTGTTTGGGTATATTGACTGGGCTTAACCAATCAATACATCACTTGCTGACAAGTGGCAAAATAACTAGTGTATTTTGTTTCTTTGTCATGTGGCTACTCTCCCTGCTCGTCCCTCTGTCCTGATTCCAAAATAATAATAATAAATAATAACAATAACCTAGGAGAGTAAGAATGCAAGTAGACAGGGAAGAGGAGAAATCGTGAGACTGACATTAATAATAATCCTCACATTAGCTCATTGTGCCCTGAATAATCAATGTTGGCCAAGTTTCCAGTAGATGTAATGTACTCAGGCTGCTGCTGCTGCAGCTGCCTTTGGCCGTAGCTTGTGGCTGCTGCTCTTCTCAACTTGCGCATGCTTGTGGGGTGAAATATGCTCTTTGTATCTAGGATGGGTGGACAGGACAGGATGACAGGTCTAAATTAAGAACTCAGAACTTCAGGGAACATATTTACTTTGCCTGAGCAGTGCAGGAGGTGTGGTATTAAAGAGATTGAGGACGACAGCAGCTGGTCCACACACTGTACATTCCTTTCCTGTGGGCCTACCCAGTGGTGCACATGCATAAGACTGATAAAAATAAAAGCAGTTGCTCAGTCTGGCCTTGAGAACACTGCTTTCTTTGAAAATTAAACTTCTAATCTCATTATAATAATGTGTGCCTTTATTATTTCCAGACATTTGGCCTATAATCCAGTTGTTGCTTTATCATTTGGTGCTGACTCTCAACCCTTCATTTCCTGGCCTTACATATGGCCACTCCTATCCCAGCTTTCTCTTGCTTAAAACCTACTTCCAAACTATCAAGTATCTTACCTTCCTCCTGCACCACTATCTGTTAATTTTACATTCCTCAGTATAGTGAATGATCCCAGGCCCAGCTCTCCCATCAGAAGCATGTTCCTCCCCAGTGCTAGACTCAAGGTCCCCATTCATACTGAATTTGGCTGATCTCTTTGACCAGTGGTTCTTTGTATAGGTTGCACCTTGGGAGCTTCAAAAATTACTGATAATTGGATCCCATTCCTGAGATTCTAATGTAACCAGTCAGAGGTGGGGCCTTTATTTGGAATTTTTAAAGTTTATCAGGTGATTTTTGTGTGGAGCCAACTTTGAAAATCACTGCTTTAAGGGCTTTTGTTGTTGTTATTTTTGTTGTTCTTGTTCTTGTTCTTGTTCTTGTCTCTTTTGCCTGACTATAAGGTGTAGTCAGAAAAAGTTAGGGTTTTTTGTTTGTTTTTTGTCTCCCCCACATTCAGAGGAAACTTGGTGAAGGAGTGAACTGGAGTCTACCTATTGTTTTCTCTTTGTTTGTTTGTTTGTTTTATTTGTTTTTAGAAAAAAATTGGGTGATGAAGACAAAGGGGTTTAGAGTGGAGAGTTAGTTTTTAAACATGTTAGATCATGTCATTTCCAATCTCAAAACCTATTGATGGCTCTGCACCTCACACAATACTATTAAAGTCCTTAGAATGGTCAGTGAGGCCTTAGATGATGTGCCTATTTCTCCTTATACCATTACCTCTTCGACTTTATGATCTACTACTCTTCCTCCTATTCTCTTAGCTCCAGCCATGCTGGCCTCTTTGCTATTGCTCAAACTAACCAGAACTATTCCCAACTTAAGTTCTTCACACCTGCTGCTCCTTCAGCCAGGAAGGTTTTCCCCTAAATATCCATATAACCCTCCCCCCTTATCTTCTTCAGTTCTTTATTATACTCTCTTCCTAGTGAGGCTTCTCTGGCCATTCCTTTAAAACTATAACTTCCTCCATATCTCCTATATCCTTTTGTTATTTCATTCTTCTCAATATTACTTATGACCATCTAACATCCTATACATCTTATGTACACTGTTATGGCCTGTTCTTCATCCATTCAGAATGTAAGTACCATGAGATCACACTGCTTTATCTCATATACTTAGAACAGTGTCTGGCACATAATAGGCACTAAATTAATATTTGTTGAATTAATAAGTGGTTAAAGACTATGAAATAATGACCACCAATCTTCTGCCTCAGTGAGAAGTTTCACAATTTCTAAAAGGTTTCCTATCAGTCAGTTCAATGGATCCTTACAATAACCCCAGGAGTAAGCCAGAGATTATCATCACCAATTAATAAATTTTAAAACGTCTCAAAGAAAAAATGATTCCTCTGAATTTATTTATATAGTAAGAAACAATACCAGACCACAGGGAATTTAGGATCTATGAATCTGGCATGCTTTCTAAGGCAGTGAACTCTAAAATAGGGAATTGAGGCCCTCCCAGGCTATCACTGAAATTTAATTTTTCATTAGTTATATCTTTGTTTGGCAAGAAGGTATTTCCTGAATGCTAATCTGATTATATTTAAAAGAATGGTTAGACAGGGTTACTTCCCAAGCCTTAAGAGATAAGGACCAGGACATGGGTGGTAGCAATAATAGAAAGTAATGGGGGGAGCAGACTTTATAAAAAGTGAGGGGAACAGGCTTTATAAAAAGCACAAACAGAACCTTACAATTCCATGGATGTGAGAGTCAAAAGAAAAATATGAGTCAGAGAAGATTGAGGGAAACCAGAAGAACCTCAAGGACATGAAGAGTGTGAAAGGATATTTCCTTGTTAGAAAAAAAAAAAAGTCAATGTAGTTGGGTTTTCAAATCATTTTAAGTATGGAGGGGACAGAGGAAATGTCAGTGGTGGTACCTAGCAGGCAATTAAAATATGCAGAACATAGGTTGAGCTTAGAGATAAGTCAAATGCATAAAAGATGGATACACACCAAAATCATCAAGAGGACTTTTAAAAAATACCTATATCCTAGGTTAATTAAATCAAAACCTCTGAGAGACTTTGAGAACCACTGGTGTAGGTAAATTATAGTGGAGGCTTAGATGAACAAAGAAAAATATCAAGAACAAAATATTGAGGGACATCCATATCTGAAGCTAGAAGAGGAAGAAGAACCAGCAGCAACCAAGAAGGCGTAGCCAGGGAAGAAAGAATAAAACTCAGATAGGGTAGTACAGGGCAAAGTTTTAAGAAGAGGTGAACTTCAGTGTCAACTGTTGGTACAGGGCAGTAGAGGATCATTGAAAAGAAGTGTTTAGCTAAGAATATAACAATATAATTAATAAAATAAGTGGGATGAAATTAAGGCCAGCAAAGTTTGGGCTGATTATAAGGGGGGGAAATATCATTTTAATGATTATTGAAACAGTCTTTCCAAGTGGGAGCAAAGACACAGACTTCCCTGGATAATGTTCAAGGGGAAAATGAGATAATGCATGTGAGAGTACTCTGGAAACTCTGGCTTGTGCTACACATGTGAGATTTCCTTTGATTGTTGTTACTATCCTATCCAGTGCGGGGGAGAAAGGAAACTGGGACAAGCCACAGGCCAGATAACCACTTAGCCAATATGCAAAGTCCCTGTTTTGGTCCACTGTGGTCTTAGCCAAAGTGAGTCACTTATTAATGTACCAACAACCACAGGCACCATGAAATTACAGGATCATCAAAAGTTCAGTATCCTGTCAGAAGGACTGGGGATGAATATTTATTGACTTCCTAAGGAGGATATGCTTTTGGCTGAGTTATCCCAACTGGAAAATTGATTCATGGTATGATTTCTTTGCAGGGCTGGGAACTGGATAAAACTCAGTCAAGGGTATTAATTTCTGATTTCTATTAGCATTTTTAAAATTTTTTCTTCACATTATCTCCAGCCTGTCCAATTTACCAAGCAATCTAGAATAGTTACATCTCTTTAAAGGTAACTATTCAGTAAGAGCAGTGCCCTATCTCTGGAAGCAATCTAAATCCAATCAAGCACACCATCCCTTCCTTATTGGCCATAGAATAAAATATCCTAAAGAAGCAGACATACAACCTGATGAGCATTTGAGAGTATAGCTCTCAAAGGATAGAAGGTCCACTTATCCTTCTAACAGAAATGGGAGAACCAGTCCATAAAATAAAGCCTGCCTTTATAGGATATGAGATATTGATACCCAAATTTTTTTTGCCTTTTTAAAGGGTTCCCAATAAAAAGAAGACACACATAAGACTTGGCAGGGTAGTGGGGAAAAGGTGAGACATATAGCAAGAAACCTATGATCTTGTATGTAAACATACATTCTATAAGACAATTTTCCGAATCCTACAATCTTAGAGTTAGAAGGAAGTTTAAAACTCTAATTCTTAGAGTTAGAAGGAAGTTTAAAACAGCCACAACTGCCTGTTGCCCAATAAAGACTTGCCATCTAGCTTTACTTGATTTATTTTATTTTATTTTATTTTATTTAGAAATAGGTACCTCTATTCACATGACAGCATATTCCATTATTATTTTTTTTTTCCTCTTTGGCAGCTGGTTAAAACTTCAAAGAACCAGATAATTGAAAATGTATTGTCATGGAATCCCAAAAGGATTCAAACTAACCCCATTCCTTGATGATCTAGATAGGACAACGAAGGCCCAGAGAAGGGAAAAATTTTTCCCAAAGTCACATAGTTGATCAGTAGCAGAGACAGGACTAGAATCCAAGTAACCAAATTCAGGGCCCAGTGGCTTGTTTATTCCCCATAATTAAAGAAGGGGTGGGCCCAGGTTTAAGACTAATTACTTGGTGAATAATTAGGTTGTAGCTTCTCTTTTTTCCCCCACAGTCCCACCACCTAAACTTGGTTCATTTTATCCTCAACACAAAAAAGTTCAGGAAGGAATTGGATCAGGAAGATATGGCCCATGGAAGGGAAGTGGGCCTTTTGGCTTACTCACCTTACCATGGTGACTAACAATCCCCTATAAGTGAAGACATCTTAGTCTTTAATTCCACCATATATGTTACATGACAGTTTCTTTATTTTTGAGAATGTCATGATATCTTTTAGGATAATTAAAGGATATCATAATGTAGTCACCCTGGGAAGGGAAGGATGGATTTCCATTTACTCAAAAAAATACTTAAATACCTTCTATGCTAGGCATTCTGTTAGGACATGGTGGCAAGAGGGAAAAAAAAAAGACAGAGGTGAATAAAACATTTTCTTTAACTTTAAGAAATCATGGTCTTATGAGGAACATAGAAAACATATATTGTTAGTTCTAATCCAAGACAAACTATAGCCATCCTCATATTTCCCATGAACACAGAAAAATACCTTCCGTTTTGCAGACCGATGGTGAAGCTGACTCACATCCCTTCTGTTACATATCCAATGGGAAAAGTGATAGATAGAGCTAGTCTCCAGAAAGGAAGCAGAGTAAAGTAGCTTCTGCTTCAACCTCTGGATTCAGCTCTGAGGAATATCTCCAAAAAATGTTTCATTCTCTGCAAAAGCCATTCAAGTGGAGCAGGTCAAGAAGACATCTAAAGGAAGGTTTTATGGCCTAGCTTGTGCTCCCAGGTAGAGGCGTTGCTTGCCTTTCCTCTGGCACTAGGGACCTTTTCTCCCTTAAAGAGCTTTTCTAAATGAGGTCTTCCAAAGAAAGAAAAACTAGTATAAAGCAATTAGATAATCCATTCTCCTCTAGTCTCTTTCCCTAGTGTCAAAGTTGGCCTAATTTCCCAGCCTATATTTTAAACACAAAAAACTGGAAAATGGAAAAAAAAATGACATTAACCTTGGAGTAAGAAAAATTTAACTTTGAGTTATGGCTCAGACACTGACTAAACAATCTCTAGAAAGTTTTATTTCCTTTGGCTTGTTCGGCCACCTGTACAATTAAAACAAGAAGACTTTACCTTTCCTAGTTGGATTTTTTGGGTTTGAAAATATCTGTCACATAGTGGGAACTTCAGAATTAATAAATTATTGAGGCACCTGGGTGACTCAGTTAGTTAAGCATCTGTCTTCAGCTCAGGTCATGATCCCAGGATCCTGGGATTGAGAACCATGTGGGGTTCCCTGCTCAGCAGAGAGCCTGCGTCTCTGTCTCCCTCTGCCTGCCACTCTGCCTACTTTTGCTCTTTCTCTCTGTCAAATAAATAGAATCTTTAAAAATAAACATTTTTTAAAAAGTAAAAAAATCATGCTCCCCCAACATATTTCTAAATGTTGTATAGAAATACATTCCTTCTAGGAATGATGGATAAATAATATGTTGAGGATCACAGAGAGCAGACAAGTAACAGACTTAGGACTTGAACACAGCTAACTCAGAAAGTGGATATACTTTTTATTAAACCATCCAGAGAAATAGATGGCACTGGGATTGGAATGTACATTTTTGAAGTTTAAGCCAGTCCCAAGAGATTCTGATTCTTTTCATTCCTCCTTTTTTAACCTCATATGATTTATCAACTTTTAATTCTGTAGATTAACTTTGTGTGTCAAGGGAATTTATTCCCTCCTTTCTTTTTTATTTTATTTTTTTCAGGGTTCCAAGATTCATTGTTTATGTACCACACCCAGTGCTCCATGCACTACATGACCTCCATAATACCCACCACCAGACTCACCCTCCTTTCTAGTCCCAAAACCACCACCTCAGCTCCAGGTCCCATCCCCTCTCTGCATCTCATTTATCCATTTCTCACGCTTTTCTACTGCAATCCAGCTGACTCATATTTACCAGATTTTTTCCCCAAAACATAAATTTGACTTTTTTCTTTAGTTCAGAAATTTTTAATGATTTTCCATTGTTTGTCCAATCAAACAGAAAGTCTAGCCTCCAAAAGTTTTCCGGTTTGCCACCGAATCTACCACAGCAAACTTAACTTCCACTTTTCCCTAACTGTACTCTAAAATCCTGATTAATCTGTGTTCTCTTCACATGTCTTGATCTTCCCTGCCTCCAAACAGTTGTTCCTGTTGTTTTTCCTGCTTCATTTGCCTTCTCTCCTATCTCCACCTGTTGAAATACTATCTGTGTTCCATGGTCCATCTTAAATAATAATAATAGTTAACCTTTATTGAGTTTGTTTTGGTGCAGTCCTGTGCTAAGTGTGTACAAATATTTTACATGGATTATCTAATTTAATCCTCACAAAAACTATGTAGTAAGCACTATTATTATCTCCATTTTAGCCTGGAGTAAACCAGAGTTCTGAAAGGGGTAAGTAATTCTAATTGTCCAATGTCACACAAGTTAATAAATGGTGGGGTTGGGATTTGAACTCAAGTAGTGTGTCTCTGGAGCCCTAAAAGGTGTGAAAATGTCAAAAATGTCTTTCTGATTACCCTGGCTCAACTTGAAGTTTGACAACCTCAAAGGATTTTGAGTAAAACTTTAAAGCCTATCTTGTGTCATATATATTTGTTCTTACACCCATGGTGAAACTGTCATCATTTTAAGAGATTTTAAGTATCTATCTCACACAGTAGTGACAAAATGTAGCTGCTCAGTGAGCTTGTTACATTGAATTGAAGATATATAGGTGTAAAGGAGGGGATAGGAGAGTTATATAGGGGAAGAAGCTCCACATTCTTCTTGCTTTAGCTACCCTACATGACAGGGCACTGGCCATCACTGCTAACACCAGTCCAAATGAGAATTTGCAGTCTCTGTTTCCCCAGGTTTCTGGCAGGTCTCTTATTGTACCCCCAGTCGCACAGCTGCTTTAGTGTTTGGGGTAAAACAAGATCAAAATATCACTGCCCGGGGCTCAGCTTCCAGGAGTGAGGGATCTAGGAAAACCTAGTGAGTGGGCAAAGGGGCAGACTGAAAGCCCCCAAATAGACCCTGAGTGTTCTTTACACAAGCCCTGACTTGCCCAGGGGCCACGTGTGTGAGCTGGCAGCTCAACTTCCCTCCGGATGCTCCACATGTCTGATCCAACCCCTCCCTCTCTCACAGTCTTCTTTTCCTTAGCTCTAAACCCCAGGTGCTCAGGGTGTTTGGATATGTCCAGGCATGTTCCCAAAGGCCATGCAGGTCCAGTAAAAGCCTACACAGGGGCACACTGGCCCTCCAAAGCCATTGGGGTATTAACTCAGGTCCTCAGCATGTTAGACAGCATTCTCTGGATACTGGATGGACAGACAAACCACCAGAATGCCTTTGCAGATATTTTGATTTTGTAGCTCCTTACCAGGGTCACCCTAACTTGATCCTGAACTTCCATCCCTATGTCCCACAGGTCTGAGCTGCCTTGACAGGCCAGGGAGTGTTTCTGCATTTACCCTGTAAATATATGGATGGATGGATCTTGTTCCAGCTACAGAATCTAGACAAACACACCTCAGTGCAAGTCAGACATACCATCAAGCCCCCACCCCTCAGCCCCCAGCCTACATAACACACTCACAGTAGATGAAATCTGTTGCAATCACTCAGGCTCATTTCGCATCCCTGTGTAGCAACAACAGCCTAAACCCATTCTCCTTTTCTTTAATGCTATGCCTATTTCTCCCCCCGCCCCAGGCTCCCAAAGCAGCTACTAGGTTATTCGAGTGTCTAGGCGTGGCTATGCAAAGAAATCCCACCCCTGAAAGGGACACAGTGTTACTGGGAGGCGGGGAAGGGGGGAGCTAAACAGAGACCAAGCCACTACTACTGAAGGAATAAAAAAGCTCCAGGGACTGTGGGCAGACAGGGAGTTAGGTTTTGCCTGGTCTGTGGGAACAGAGGGAGGGTCAACTGGTCAGAGGCACTGTGCAGACTTCTTTTCTTGTAATTATTGCATGGTAGGATGCAGCTGAGCTCTTCAAAGTTCTGTACATGAAAGTTAGCAGGCCTGGAATTTTTCAGAAAATTAGTGTTGGAAAATTAACAATTTTCAGACACATGGATAAGTCACTTCCCAGCTTTGGCCCTCCTTTTTTTTTTTCCCCTACTCCTTTGTTCAGAAAGTTAGATAGGATTTGGACAGGAGGAAAGGAGACATAGAACAGGGGAAAGCCCACTCAAAATTAAAGAGAATTTGATTGGGGAATCGCCTTCTCTGGGCCCCAGAGTCTCTATACAAAAAAGAGATTGTACTAGATTGTACTAGATAGACTCTTAAGGTTGTTTTGGTTTGGTTTGGCTTTTTTTCCAGCAATGACATTCTGGGAGTTTAGAAGTTTGTAATCACAGAGTCAGCAGTGGAGAAGTACTGGAATGTTACTAATACCTGACCCTGAAGAACCTACAGAGGAATAGGAGAGATAAGACAGACTGGGCATAGAGAACAGTACACAATGCTGAATGAGGGGCTAGAAGCCTAGCAAGGGAGCAGAGAAAAAGGAAAAATAAGAGAGAAAATATGTCCAGGGAAGGACATAAAGGGGTGAAGGAGACTGATACACAACAGAAGGAACAAAACAAATTAGTGGAAGAGCCGGGAGGCAAAAGACAAAATGCAAGAGGCCAGGAAGACTTTGAATATATTGAACTTCAATTGCCAGGGGGACCCATATGTTGAAATTTTTCACAGATGAAGAAAAGTTAGTTGGGAGCAAGAGGGACCCTTTAGACTGTCCCCTACCTGGCACAGCCATGCTGTCTTTTATTTTTTAAACACAAGCCCCTTCCAGCTAAGATAAGAGCATCCTTCAAGGCCAGGATTAGTGACCTTTCTACAACCTCAGGCTCAAGCGCTTACCCAACTTTTGTGCTCTCAGGTACACTGCTCTACTTCTTTGATCCTACTTAGCGAATTGAGTACAAGGACAGGAAACTATGTTAGGCCATTGGTGACACTTACCTGAGTGAACTGAATTGAAAGGACAGTCACTGGTACACTAGCTAGGGGAAAATATAATCAAAATTATTTTTTGAAGAACAGGTGGGAAGGAATATTTACTGAGCAGTTATAAATCATGCAATGTGCTCCTTTGTAGCTTACAACAGCCTACAAAATAGGGATTACTATCCCCATTTTACAGATTAAGAGACTTGTACTTGTACTTGTACTCCATAATGTTTCCCTTCCAGGAGAATAGGAAGAAGCCTGAGATAAAGGTATGAGGGAAACTTCAGAGTCCACAAGCTCTTGTTTCATTATTTGGAAAGTAACCTTAGGCAGCATGTTTGAAACTACTGTCCTCCACCATTACTTTTCTAATAATACTGTAACAGTGACTAACCTTCAACAAGCAATTGCTAGGTAGTGTTCTAAATGTTTTACATGGATTCATTTATCTCATCCTCACAAAAACTCTGTGAATCCAGAAACACTAGAATCTTTCTTTCCTCTTTTTTTTCTCACATCTCATATTCAATCCCTCAACACAGCAGATCAGCTCTGTCTTCAAAATATACTATGAATCCCACAACTTCTCAGCATATTCATTCAACTACTCTGCTGCAAGCCACCATCAGTTTTCAGCTAGATTATTGCCATAACCTACATTTGGTCTTGCTCTTGACTTTACTCCACTCCCATCAATTCTTAGCACAGCAGTCAGAGTGATCTTTTGAAAATGCAGATCAGTTCAAGTCTGTCCAAACCATTTAAATGGCTGGCTTTTAATTCAGAGTAATAGCCAAAGTCCTTAACAATAGTCTACATTCCATCCAACTCCATCCCACCTCCACCACCCTACCCTTATATCTTTAATATCATCTACCACTGCCCGTTAACCACCATATCCAACCACACTGGCCTCTTTGCTGTTTCTCCCAACACTCAAAGCAATCTCTAAATTCAGACTTTGTAATCCTTGCTTCAGTCTGGGCAACTCTTCCCCAGACATCTGCATGGATCTTTCCTTCACTTCCTCTTAGTATCTGCTCAAATTTTACTTTATAAGGAAGAACACTCTTAAATCTATCTAATATAGAGTAATGGAATTACCAATGTCTTTTGGACTTTTCCTCAGCACTAGCCCCCAAGAACCTGAGGTGGGATGTGGGGGTCAGTAGAGCTAAGGCTCTTAGCTGTGCTCTCTATGAGGGATCCACTTTAGCCCCCATACCTGAGTGGTAGAAGTGAGGTTCAGTTATCTCATCTCTTGGGGGATTTCTCATTCCCTACTCTCAAGATGGGCAGGAGTCACTTCGTGAACTCAAATCAAGTACTCACAGGTAAAGGGTTTCTCTGATTACACTTCACTGCTGGAATCAGCCTGAAATGACACAGAATAGATAGGGTCAGCCTCCCCCCTGCATATCTCTGGGGTCAGAGATGTTCTTCTGGGGCCCAGTGAGAGATTTGAGGTTCCCTGATGCTACCCTCAGCTTTTTCTCAGAGGTTACATAGGGTCACTTAGGGGAATGCTGACCTTGGCTATGTCTTAGAAAAGCCAGGTCAGCCTCTAATTCTAGAGTTTGATGCAGGCAGAGTGACATCTCATGTGAGATATAGACACATTGGGGACCTCAAAGACCCTCTGGAGACTAGGAACAGAAAGCAGAATCAGAGACTGAAAGTACCAGGAGATACTGACGTGTATGGGGCAGTCCCTATGGAATCCAGCATCTATAGGGATATATATACCTGGATACCAAGATCGGCTCCTTTTGTCAGCCTGTGTGATATGTATTGATAACTATGGCCATAGTCGTCTGAGGCAATGGCATTTACAATCCTGTATATTCTGAATTCAAAAGGTAGGACATAAGAAAGAGCTCCTCTTATCCCTGGGAGTTTTCACAGTTCAGGTGGACCATAGTTTATTTCAATAGTTTTTTCTTTCGTCCTTAATCATCTTTCTTTTCACCTGCCCAAGATGGCTATTTCAAACTTACTCCTCTTACTCAAGCACCCAACATTAATATATCCTATTCAAAACTCCTAGTAGGTAAGACTTCACCTCCAATTTCACTAATACCATAGCATAGCACCATGTTAAAACCCTCTAAACTACTTCAGATCCCTCCCACTTTGAGCTTATTCTTGTCTTTTATATGAGAGTTCCTTTCTGTTCCAGATTAATCTATCTGTGTTTCCTTCCCCCATTTACCCTGCTTTACTCTATCTGGTATCTTCACAGTCCCTCTTTCTCTGGATCATTCCCCTAAACTTGTTCTTTCCATTTTGAGCCAAGATTCTGGAAGGGGTTTTCCATAGTCATTGCTTCCATATCCTTACCCCATCTCATAATTTCTAAATTCATTATATTCTGATCTCCTCAGGATCACCCATGAATTCTTTTATAGTCAAACCCACAGCTTCTTCCTGTCTTATTTGAATTCTCTGAAGCATCCAAAGTTTTTGTTTGTTTGTTTGTTTTTGTAACTTACATTTTTTTATTATTATTATTATTTTTTTTAATTTTCAGCATAACAGTATTCATTGTTTTTTCACCACACCCAGTGCTCCATGCAATCTGTGCCCTCCCTAATACCCACCACCTGGTTCCCCCAACCTCCCACCCCCCGCCCCTTCAAAACCCTCAGGTTGTTTTTCAGAGTCTGTAGTCTCTCATGGTTCACCTCCCCTTCCAATTTCCCTCAACTCCCTTCTCCTCTCCATCTACCCTTGTCCTCTATATTATTTGTTATGTTTGTTTGTTTTTACTGACTCTCTTGACTTTCATCCTATATTTCCTGGTTTCATTTCTTTTTTTATAACTTTTCCCAGATTCTCCTTCTCCATTTATCCCTCAAATGCTGAGGTTTTCCAGAGTCCCCCACCCCACAACATTGCCCTTCTTTCTTGATTCTAATTTCTCTTACTGGAACCTATGTGTCAGAGATCTTACCTGTCATGTGACTGGTTAATTATCTCACACAAAACAGAACCTAAAGCATACTAAGGGTTCAATATATCTTTGTTGAATAAATGAGTGAAAAAATAACTGAAAGTAGAATGTTAACCTTTGTATTCACCCATCTTTAATGAGTTCTCTGACCCCAGGTGAGTGACCATACAAAGAAAATAGCAAAAAAAAAAAAAAAAAAAAAAAGAACATTCATGCCTGCACCCAAAATACTAACAACAGCCAACACTTGATCAGCATTTGGATTAACTCTGTATGTCAGGCCCTGTGCTAAGTGTTCTACGTCCAATACCTCATTTAATCTTTACAATAACCCTATGAGGTAACTATCATATCCTTCCTATTTTACAGATGAATAAATTGAGTCACAGAAATGAAAGGTAACCTGTCCATGGGGCCACAACTAGTGTCATCTGGCCCAAGACTCTCAAGGATAGCTGATATCTCAATTATTCACTATTACACTCAAAAGTAGAATCTTTCCTTCCCAGTCTGAAGTTTTCCCATTTTCCCTGGACTACTATTCTAAATGACTACTTTTTTTAAAGTTCTTACTCTGGCAGCTAATTTACAGTCTAGAAAATGCACTCCTTGGGAACCTGGGTGGCTCAGTGGGTTAAAGCCTCTGCCTTCAGCTCAGGTCATGATCCCAGAGTCCTGGGATCGAGTCCCGCATCGGGCTCTCTGCTTGGCGGGGAGCCTGCTTCCTCCTCTCTCTCTGCCTGCGTCTCTGCCTACTTGTGATCTCTGTCTGTCAAATAAATAAATAAATAAATAAATAAATAAAAAAAAAAAAAGAAAATGCACTCCTGTCTTCTTCATAAAAAGAAAAAAAGAAATCAAAACCAAAACCAAATCAAACCAAACCAAACCAAAACAAAAAACAGATTTTGTTAGACATGAATTACCTCTATCCCATTCCCTTATGCTTATAATGTTGTCTCTCTCTTCAGCCACTCTAGCTTTTCTTCTGGGGGGACAGGAAAAGATCATTAGCATTTTCCCTGTTTCCTGCCTCTTATGGACCATGCTTCATTTTTTAAAATTTATTTATTTGTCAGAGAGAGTGAGCACAGGCAGACAGAGAGGCAGGCAGAGGCAGAGGGAGAAGCAGGCTTCCTGCTCAGCAAGGAGCCCGATGCGGGACTCGATCCCAGGACACTGGGATCATGACCTGAGCCGAAGGCAGCTGCTTAACCAACTGAGCCACCCAGGCATCCCCATGCTTCATTTTTTAACACCTCTCTCATGTTATCTTTAGTATTCACCTTCTCTCTTGTGTCCAGCCCTTCTACCCACAAACGTATTCAAATTCTTCCCACTGCAAAATAAAATCAAACCTTCTTCTATGCTGCCTCCTCCTCAAATAACAGCCACCTCTTTCTTTTTTTCTCAGTCAAATTTCTGGTCACAGTAATCCTCATTCCTTGTTTCCATGCCTTCACTTTCCTTTAGATTCCCAATCTACTGCAGCCTGGCTTCTAGCTCTATTTTCTCTCCTTGCGGTCACAAATGACCTCTTTTACTGACAAATTTTAAGGAAAATTTTCACTCATTTTTAAGGTATATTTGCAGTGTCCTTCCCCTGACCCCCACCCCAAGCGTTGGTCACTGTTTTCTTTGGGAAACATTATTTCCTTGCTGGGAAACATCATGGTCTCCTGGTTTTCCTCTATATCTCTAACCTCAAGGGCATGGCACAGCAGTAAAGTGGCTTTGGATTTTGAATTGGGATCCTAGGTCTATCACTTACTAATCTGTGTTCTGTGTGATCTTAAGAAAGTACTTAACATCTTGCAGCCTCAGTTCCCTCATTTAGAAAATATGACAAGAAAAAAGTCAGATGGGAAGATTAAAGAGGAACATTATGGGCTTCCTAACCCAGTTCCAGATACAGGAACTTAACAACTGAGATCTGTTAGGATGATAGTTATAATGATGACTATAGTTATTAACCTTTTGTCCCCCAACTAATTTTTCCACCTTTTTGTCTAAACTTATTAGTCTATTTTTTATTTCTAGTTTCTGTCTTTATTTGTTTTGCCCAACTCAAACCTCCTTCGAGAGAAATTTGTAATTTTGACTGAGGCAAGTAGACAAACCCTTGTGTCTTTCTTGCGCTACTTCCACAGGCTGAAGCTTAGAAGCTCAGCATACACACTGACAAGAAGGCTGTGCAACTCTGACTCTTCTACACATGTATTTTAAAATATTGGGTAGTATAGTCCTTTAGAGTTCTGTGCACATGTACAAAACTCATCTAATATTTATAACCACAGGAAAGCAGTATTACTATTATGCCAGTTTACTAATTGGAAAGTTCAGAAATGCAATCTCTTGAATGTGAACTTTATGCAGGCACCCTGATGGACAATTTATAGGTTACCTCACAAACACTAGAGCACTTCCATCATCTGGGGATTATTAGCTTCATTTTTTAAAATGAAAAAAAAAGGACTAACATTGCACTGTATGATAAAGAACTGCAATTTAAATTAAAACTTTAGAAGAAAAAATAAGAAAAAATGATTATATAAAACACCGAGTAACATCCAAATGAGTACAGCATTGTTAAGCAGGGGTGTTGAGATTTGAATCTGAGTTTTCTAAGGCTACCCAAAGCTCTTTTTTTAAAAAAAATCACATTTATTTATTTGACAGAGAGAGATATCACAAGTAGGCAGAGAGGTAGGCAGAGAGAGAGGGGCAAGCAGGCTCCCTACTGAGCAGAGAGCCTGATGTGGAGCTTGATCCCAGGACCCTGAGATCATGACCTGAGCCAAAGGCAGAGGTTTAACCCACTGAGCCACCCAGGTGCCCCTACACAAAGCTCTTTTCACTGCATCATGCTACTTCTTACTTACAAAGAGCCTTGTGGGGATAAAAAAATTATCACTGAGAATGTAAAAAAGGTTTAGATAGTTCACTCTAAAATCCTACTTATAGGAGAACTTTACAGCACCATTTGTGTAAAATATCAAGATTGTTTAGCTTGCTTTAATTTCCAAGAAAAAAAAAACTGCAGCATGATATGTCTGGATGAAAATAAATAAATAAATAAGGAAAGGGTAAAAGTTATTGTTGTGAATGACAACATTAAGTGATACATAATCATATAGAAGATTCATAATCATGTGTGATTTATCTGGTGTCAAGAGGGCAGGTTCTAATATTCTTATTCTCCTTAGTATTGGTGAGTTATCCAGACATCCACTGCACTGCCACTCCACTACCACTGTGTTCTTTGGTTTGAGAAAATTCAGGAAGATGTGGTCACTTTCAGCCAATATCTGAAGGGCTGTCATAGGCTAGAAGGAACAAATGAGATTCGTATATCTAAAGAGGGCAAAGTAAGGGCCTATGGCTAAAATGTACAGACTTACAGATTTATGGTCACTATAAGGAACAATTTTCTAATAATCACAATGAAGAGTCAAGTCAGTGTCTAGGGCTCCAGATAATAGTTTCTTCTTCCATTTATCTGCACTAATATAATGTTTTTAGCATGGAGTGGGGCAGCCATGGTCATTCTCCTTAGTGTTAGTCTCTAGCCTGTCTGGATTCAAAGTGATTCTTCCAAGAGAAGGTTCAGACCTAAGATTTCCTTCAAGCTATTTCTCAAGACTTCTCTTCAGTCGGGCTTTGCAGGCCTCAGTTGTGTTACCCTTCAGTAAGTTGCAAATTGACCCCTCATGGCAAGTCTCAAGGCTAAGTGCAGGCTGGGGCTCTCAGTCTGCTCTGGAATAATTCTAATAGATGATCTAAAGATGAAGTAGATGCAGGCTTAAGTGTAGAAGATACAGAGTTATAAATTAGCCTCAGGAAGCTGGCATCTTCAGAAATTCCCTAGAAAGCAGTTAGCATCCAGGAGTGAGGTGAAGGCAGTCTTAGGCCCTGAATGTAGAGATGAGGATAGGGCAGAGAGGAGAGGTTGCCAGAAAAATGCTCAGTCTTCTTGGACTAATTTTGAGTACAGTCAAGCTATTATCAGGCCCTGATAAATATAAAACACATAGAGGTGTTTTTTGTGTCTTAACTAATTTAATTTTCACAACAACCTTATAAGAGAAGTATTATGATTATCATCCTTATTTTTCAGATGAGAAACTAAGATATAGAGAAACCAGGAAACTTGTTCGTAATCATACAACCAAAAAACAGTAATCGATTCAAGAACTTTAATTCAGGTTTTTAACCAGCAAAATCATCATCACTGGGAAACTTGTTTGAAATGTAATTATCTAGTCCCACCCCAGACCTAATGAATCAGAAATTTCCAGAGGCAGGCCCAGAAATCTGTTTTAATAATATCTTCGGGATGATTCTGATGCTCATTCAATTTTGAATACCACTGTTCTAAAGCAATAAATGAAACATTTTCTCTCCTTCCCAATCAAATATTTTCCCCATGCTTCCTGCACAGCTATTCTAAATTTCTACCTCTTTCCTAAGGTCCTTACTTTGGCACCTAGTTGTCAGTCCAAGAAAATGGACCCTCTCCTTATCATCCAGAAAAAAAGATTATTTAAGTTATGAAGCCCTTCCACCTCTTTTTCTTACCCTGTAAGTTTCTCTCTCTCTCCACCCATCCTGGCCTTTCCTCTTGGTGGAGACAAGGGGAGTGTGAGCCTCTTTCCTCTCCCCTATCCGCTTTGGGCCATACTTTATTATTAACCACTCTCTCATTGTACTTTTATCACCCACCTTCTCTCTTCTGTCTGCTTCCCTACCCATAAACATATTCAAATTCTTCCCACTAAAGTGGAGGAAACCTTACCACTACTTTAACTACTTCTCAGATTACTGTGCCTCTGGGTTTATTTCAAGGGACTTTAAGATTATCCAGCAATAACCCTACGCATGCTTCTATCCAACCACTTCCTTCTACTTCCCTCTGATAACCTCATCTCCCTCACCCTAGCACTACACCTGTGGAAAACCACCTCATTAAGCTCAAAAGCCACCTGAGGGCCACCTAGAATTGACCCTTCAACACCAAAATGCCACTAGTTGTTATATAGTCCCTGCTGCAGAACCTCTATATTCATCAATATGGACCTCGCTTTATAAATAGTATGTATTAGACATTGATTTATTGATAGTTAATTAAGGGAGTTTACAGGTGGAAGTAGCACCTAAAATAGGATGGAAAAGGATGAACTGGGGCTGAATCTTTTGCATTAAGAAAATAATCAATAGAGAAGTCCTTTAATGATTCATAGGTGAACCTCTTGAGCTCATCAATATCCAGTCAAATTTATCCAGAGAGGCCAAGAAAACCAACAGAGAGAACTATAAATATGAGCAGTTAAGAGATGTTTGCCCTTATTTCCCTGGTCTCCTTTTTCCCAAGACCAGAACAGTGGGTTCTTGAAAAAGGAAGTGAATAAAGTACCTTTAGAACTTGACCCTGCTCCTCTCCCAACACACACATATACAAATAACAATTCCAAAGTTCTGGAGATGGAGAAGGAGAAGGAAAATAATATTCTGGATCACCTTTACAGTTTAGGTCCTTCAAGCTAAGGAACTTGAGAGGAAATCATTCTGGACTATCCAAGTGGACTCTAAAGCAAATGACAAGTATCCTTATGAGAGACACACAGAAGAAAGACACACAGGGAGAAGGAGACACCCATGTGAAGGTGGAGGCAGAGATTGGAATTATGTAGCCACAAACCAAGCAACACCTACAGCCACCAGAAGCTGGAAGAGACAAAAACAGATTTTCCTCTAGAGCTTTTGGAGAAAGTGCAACCCTGCTGACATTTTGATTTCAAACATCCAGTCCCTAAGAACTATGAAAAAATGAATTTTTGTTGTTTTAAGCCACAAACTTTGTAGTAATTTGTTATGGTAGCCCTAGCTAACTAATACACTGCCTCACTTTATCTTCCCCTATTAAAGTATAATACATGAACATATATTTTAAAAAATCACCACCACCATCCCAGAAGTTCCCCCTTTTGCTCCGTTCTAGTCACTAAACACCTCCAAAGTCACCATTAATAGGACTTCTAACAGCACAGATTAGATTTCACTGTTTTGTGATTTATTTGAATAGAATCATAAAATTTATACTCATTTCTGGCTTGCTTTGTTTGTGAGATTCATCCACATTGTTGTATGTAACTGCAGAAATTTCACTGAATTACTGTAGAGTATTCTTTGTATAGATTGTATTTATTCATATTCTCCACCTTATTGTTGTTGTGTATATGGGGAGTTTCCAGGATTGGGTTATTGCAAATAGTACTGTTATGAATATCCCTGAACAGGTCTCTTGCTGAGCTTATTTATCCATTTCTTTTGGTTAACCTAAGAATGAGGTATGCCTATGTTCAGTTTTAGCAGATATTATCCAACAGTTTTTCCAAGCATTCGAATCAATTTACACTGCCACTGAACAGTAGATGACATGCTCCGTGTCTTTACCAAAACTTGGTATTTTCCATCTTTTTTATTTTATTCATTCTGGTGAGTGTTTGATGTCATTGTAATTTGTATTTTGCTGATGACCAATGAAATTAGTCACTTCTTTGTATGCTTACTGGGAATTTGCATATAGATTTTAAAGCGTCTTCAAGTCTTTTGCCTATTTTTTCTAATAGACTGTCTTTCTTATTAATTTATAGGTATTCTTTATACAGCCTGGATATGAGCCCTTTGCCAGATATATTGCTCATATTTTCTCCAACTTGGAGGTGTTTTATTTCTCTTGACATGACATCTTTAATGAACAGAAATTAGTAATTTTAATGTAGTTCATGTTATTGAGCTAAAATTTACCTTTATGGATAGAGCTTTTGTTATGCTTTAGAAATCTTTGCTTACTTCAAGATCATGAAAATATTCTATATCTTTTTTTAACTAAAGGTTTATTGTTTTACTCTTAACCTTTAATATTATAATACATCTGACATTGATTGCCAGGTATGGTCCAGATTTACATTTTTTCCCAATATGGCAATCCAACTGACACAGCACCATTTATTGAAGAGTAAATTATTTCTTCACTACACTGCAGTGTTACCTTCATCACAAATCAGTTGTCTATATATCTGTGGGTATGTTTCTGGACTATTTATTCTGCCTCATTGGTAAGTTGGTTTATTCTTGTGCTAGTATACCAAATTGTCTTATTTGCTATAGCTTTCTGATAGGAATATAAGTCCTGTGGCCAAGATTGCCCTGGCTATTCCTAGCCCTTTGAAATCTATATTATTTTTATTCATCATTTTCCTTTTTTATTGTGTTATGTTAGTCACCATAAAATACATCATTAGTTTTTGATGTAGTATTCCAAGATTCATTCTTTATGCCTTACACCCAGTGCTTTATGCAATACATGCCCTCCTTAATACCCACTAATAGGCTCACCCATCCCACCACCCCCCTTCCCTATAAAACCTCAGTTTGTTTCTCAGAGTCTACAGTCTATCATGGTTCATCCCCCCCTCTGATTTCCCCCCCTTCACTTTTCCTTTTCTTCTCCTAATATCATCCATGTTCTTTCTTATGTTACACAAGTAAGTGAAACCATATGCTAATTGATTTTATCTGCTTGAATTATTTCACTCAGCATAATCTCCTCCAGTGCCACCCATGTTGATGCAAAAGTTGGGGATTCATCTTTTCTGATGTCTGAGTAATAGTCTATTGTATATATGGACCACATCTTTATCCATTTATCTGTTGAAGGGCATCTTGGCTCTTTCCATAGGTTGGCTATTGTGGCAATTGCTGCTGTGAACATTGGGGTACATACGACACTTCTTTTCACTACATCTTTGGTGTAAATGACCCATGGTGCAATTGCAGGGTGATAGGGTAGCTCTACTTTTAAATTTTTGAGGCATCTCCACAGTGTTTTCCAACGTGGCTGAACCAAATTTCATTCCCACCAACAGTGTAAGAGGATTCCCTTTCTCCACATCCTCTCCAACATTTTTTGTTTCTTGCCTTGTCAATTTTGGCCATTCTAACTGCTGTAAGGTGGTATCACAATGTGGTTTTTATTTGTATTTCCCTGATGACTGATGATGATGAACATTTTTTCATGTGTCTGTTAGCCATCTCTATTTCTTCATTGGAAAAGTATCCCTTTATGTCTTCTGCCAATTTTTTGACTTGACTATCTGCTTTTCTGGGTGTTGAGTTTGAGAAGTTCTTTTTAGATCTTGGATATCAGCCCTTTGTCTGTAGTGTCATTTGTGAATATCTTCTCCAATTCCATGTGTTGCCTCTTTGTTTGGTTTACTGTTTCCTTTGCTGTGTAGAAGCTTTTAATCTTGATGAAGTCCCAAAAGTTCATTTTTGCTTTTGTTTCCCTTGCCTTTGGAGATGTGACTTGAAAGAAGTTGCTGTCTCTGATATCAAAGAGGTCATTGCCTATGTTCTCCTCTAGGATTTTGATGGATTCCTGTCTCACATTGAGGTCTTTCATCCATTTTGAGTTTGTCTTAGTGTATGGTGTAAGAGAATGGTCAAGTTTCATTCTTCTGTACATAGCTGTCCAATTTTCCCAGCACCATTTATTAAAGAGACCATCTTTTTTTTCCACTAGATATTTTTTCCTGCTTTGTCAAAGATTATTTGACCATAGAGTTGAGGGTCAATATCTGGGCTTTCTACTCTGTTCCATTGGTCTATGTGTCTGTTTTTGTGCCAGTACCATGCTGTCTTGGTGATCACAGCTTTGTAATAAAGCTTAAAATCAAGCAATGTGATGTCCCCCACTTTGTTTTTCTTTTTCAACATTTCCTTGGTGATTCAGAGTCTTTTTTGGTTCCATAGGAATTTTAGGATTGTTTGTTCCAGCACTTTGAAAAATGCTGATTGTACTTTGATCAAGATGGGGTTGAAAGGATAGGAAGTCTATATGATTTTTAGAATGAGCTTGAAAAATTGGCTAAAAAGGAAATAAACCAACAAATCTGTTGCTTGGGATTTTGTGTGAGGTTGTGTTAAAACTATATTTATTTTGGGAAGGACATATACACCTTTAAAATGTTGAGTCTCTCAGTTCATGAACATGCTATATCCCTCTCTTTAGGCCTTCTTTAATTTCTCTCAATAATGTTTTATTGTTTTCAAAAGATTTTTTTTTAATTTTGTTATGTTAGTCACCATACAGTACATCATTTGTTTTGGATGTAGTGTTCCATGATTCATTGTTTGCATATTACACCCGGTACCCCGTGCAATCCATGCCTTCCTTAATACCCATCACCAGGCTCACCCATCCCCCCCACCCCCTCCTTCCTAAAACCCTTAGTTTGTTTCTCAGAGTCCAAAGTCTCTCAGGGTTCATCTCCCCCTCCAATCCCCCCGCTTCATTTTCCACTTCTTTCTTCTGATATCTTCTATGGTATTCCTTACATACCACAAATAAGTGAAACCATATGATAATTACTTTATCTTCTTGACTTATTCCACTTAGCATAATCTCCTTCAGTCCCATCCATCTTGATGCCAAAGTTGGGTGTTTATCCTTTCTGATGGCTAAGTAATATTCCATTGTATATATGGACCATATCTTCTTTATCCATTTGTCTGTTAAAAGACATCTCAGCTCTTTCCACAGTTTGGCTGTTGTGGACATTGCTACTATGAACATTGGGGTACATAAGGCCCTTCTTTCAACATCTGTATCTCTGGGGTAAATACCCAGTAGTGCAATTGCTGAGCCATAGGTAGGGTAGCTCAATTTTTAATGGCTTGAGGAAGTTCCACACTGTTTTACAAAGTGGCTGCACCAACTTTCATTCCCATTAACAGTGTAAGAGGGTTTCCCTTCCTCCACAAATTTTCCGACATTTGTTGTTTCTTGCCTTGTTAATTTTGGCCATTCTAACTGGTGTAAAGTGGTATCTCAATGTGGTTTTTATTTGTATTTCCCTAGTGACTATGATGATGAATGTTTTTTCATGTGTCTGCTAGCCATTTGTATGCCTTCTTTGGAGAAGTGTATGTTCATGTTTTCTGCCCATTTTTTTGACTTGATTATTTGTTTTTTGGGTGTTGAATTTAAAAAGTTCTTTATGGGGGCGACAACATGGCGGGGAAGTAGGAGGAGGTGCCGGTTCAGCCTGTACCCTAAAGTGAGCTGATTACCTACTAAAGAACTCCAATCACTCATGAAATCAGCCTGAGATCAGAATTATACACGTCTGGATCTCTACGGGGACAGAAGATGCCAGTGGGCAGGTAAAGCAGAGTGGGAACGTGAGACTGATATCAGAAGATAAACAAAAGTGGGAGGGAGCCACCAGAGGCGACCCATTGGAAAGTAATCCCCCAATACAAGAGTGCCCTGCATCTGGGGACCAGCATTAATTTGGAGTCTGGTTGAAAGCCCTCAAAAAGAGCAAAGGATCACTGGGGGTAATTGTGGGAATCGGGGCGGTTAGGGACAGGGGTTTAAGTCCCCAGACCGAGGACAGCCACCCCTGGTGCTGAGCCAGAGAGAGTGCGGCAGAGAAACCATGTCTTGGTCCCTGAGCCACCAGCGCACCTGAGAATGCGTGGGGTCCAGGTCCTGTGAGGGGCTGGGACCCTCACCAGCCAGCAGAATGCCACAACGTACTATCAGAGCCTAAGACACATGCACCCCACACCTTCCCCTGAGAGAGGTGTGCGCAGGAGCCAGCCAGGTGCTCTCAGACCCGGAAAGACCAGGCACCCCCAACCCAGGCCAGCGGGAAAATCTCAGTGTGTGATCCCTGCTTGGAACCTCTCTGGTGGTCTGGAGCTGCTCAGAGAGCTGCCACTGGTTTTGGGTACAAGCAGGAGTTCCTGTGTCCCCAGGGACCATGACTCGGAACCTGCTCTGCCAGTGGCCGAGGGGAAACTTAATGTGCTCTGGAGACCCAGAGGGGAACAGACTGAGGCTTCTTTCTGAGAGGGAGGTCGGGGTGCAGTTTTCTTTCCTCTAAACCTCGAAAAACCATCAAAAGCTGTCAAGGCAAGAGAAAACAAAGTAACAAACAAACATAAAAACCTCCAGAGAACAAAAGCCTGAAAAACCGGTTTCCTCAGAGCCCACCCCCTTGAGGGGGGTGGGAGGACTTAACTCAGGGAACATTGTCAGAAAACCCAAGAGGCAGGCCCCTCCCCTAGAAAACCAACCAGGAAAAAAAAAAAAAAAAAGACGACAAGAGATCAACCACCACTACTTCATAGATACAACTTTTGTTTTTGTTCGTTCCCACTTTTCTGGATCTTTTTTTTTACATAGATAATTTTTTAACCTACTTACCATCACAGTGAGATGTCCAGTACATCAAATTCCATAATAACCTTTTAACCTGACCTTTTTGATACATATACCAGTGTTTTTCTTTTGCTTTTCTATTTTTTAATTTTTTTTAATTTTAGTTTAGTTTAGTTTTGTTTATTCTCTTTTTATTTTATTTTTTAATATTCATATAGAGTTAAACTTCAAAGTAATACCCTTTCCCCAACCAATGCTACCCCTATAGGTAAACCAATTTTTAATCCCCCTTTATCTTAGGAAAGTTGAGTCCTTTAACAAAGATATCAAGATACATCCAGGAAGAATCAAAATGACCTTCCTTGCACACACTGAGAATTTATAACCACTCTCCCATCTTTTTCTTCTGCCAGTGATTCTGAGTATTTGTGTTTGTCCTTGATAGTATATAAATCTTATACTTGGGGTTCTTTTTGACAAAGTTCTTCTTCTTCTTCCTTTTTTTTTTTTTTTGCTTTTATATATATATATATATATATATATATATATATATATATTGTCATATACTTTTATCAGTCTTTTTGTTTGTCTGTTTTTGTTTGTATGCTTCATAAATCTTACCCTGGGGCCCATTTGGGCTGAGCCTTCTCTATTATCTTCCCTTTCTTTCCTCTCACTCTCTCTCTCTTTTTTCTTTTTTTCTTTTTTCTCTGACTTGGGTGGGGAATCCTGATGCTCAGAAGCATTCCAGGGTGCACCTTGACTGCACCATGGTAGATATATCCAGCTACATCCATTCAGCCATCTCTCACCAAAATGACTAGGAGAAGGAATGCCCAACAGAAGAAAAATACAGAGGATGGGCCATCTGCAACAGAGCTAATGGCTATCAACATAGACAATATGTCAGAAAGAGAATTCAGGCTAACAATTATCCAGGCAATAGCTAGGTTGGAGAAAGTCATGGATGACCTAACAGAATTGATTAGGGATGAACTGAAAGCCACCAGGGATGATGTTCACAATGCTCTCAATGAGTTTCAATCTAATCTAAATTCTCTAAAAGCTAGGGTAACTGAGACAGAAGATAGAATTAGTGATCTGGAGGACAAACAGATGGAGAGAAAGGATCAGGAGGAAGCCTGGAACAAACAGCTTAGAAGCCACGAAAACAGAATCAGGGAAATAAATGATGCCATGAAACGTTCCAACGTCAGAATTATTGGAATCCCTGAAGGGGAGGAGAAAGAAAGAAGTCTAGAAGATATAGTGGAACAAGTTCTTCATGAAAATTTTCCCAATCTCGCAAATGGAACCAGCATTCATGTACTAGAGGCAGAACAGTCTCTCCCCAAGATTATAAATTCCAAAAAAACATCAAGGCACCTGATAGTAAAATTGAGAAATCATAATTGTAGATACAATTTCTTGAAAGCCGCTACGACAAAGAGGCTCCTTACATACAGAGGAAAGCCCATCAGAATAACGTCAGACCTGTCCACAGAAACCTGGCAAGCCAGAAAGGGCTGGCAAGATATATTCAGGACACTAAATGAGAAGAACATGCAACCAAGAATACTTTATCCAGCAAGACTGACATTCAAAATGGATAGAGAGATAAAGAGTTTCCAAGACTTGCAAGACTTAAAAGACTATGCAACCACCAAGCCGACACTGCAGGAAATATTAAGGGGGGGTTCTATAAAAGAAGAAAAATCCTAAGAATAGCATTGAACAGAAATATAGAGACAATCTACAGAAAGAAAGACTTCAAAGGTAACACAATGTCAATAAAAACGTATCTATCAATAATCACTCTCAATGTGAATGGCCTAAATGCGCCCATAAAAAAACACAGGGTTGCAGATTGGATAAAACGACAGGACCCATCCATATGTTGTCTACAAGAGACCCATTTTGAACCTAAGGATACACCCAGACTGAAAGTGAAGGGATGGAGAAGCATTTTTCATGCCAATGGACCTCAAAAGAAGGCCGGGGTAGCGATTCTCATATCAGATAAATGAGATTTTAAACTAAAGACTGTAGTCAGAGATACAGAAGGACACTACATAATTCTTAAAAGGACTATCCACCAAGATGATCTAACAATTGTAAATATCTATGCCCCCAATATGGGAGCAGCCAATTACATAAGAAAAGTATTAATCAAGATAAAGAGTCATATTGTTATGAATACATTAATAGGAGATCTTAACACGCCTCTTTCAGTAATAGACAGATCATCCAAGCGGAAAATCCATAAAGAAACAAGAGCATTGAATGGCACATTGGACCAAATGGACTGCATAGATATATAGAGAACATTCTACCCTAAAAGAACAGAATATTCATTCTTCTCAAGTGCACATGGAACCTTCTCCAGAATAGACCACATACTGGGTCACAAATCAGGGCTCAACTGATACCAATAGACTGAGATTATTCCCTGTATATTCTCAGATCACAATGCTTTGAAAGTGGAGCTCAATCACAAGGAAAAGATTGGAAGGAACTCAAACACCTGGAAGCTAAAGACCACCTTGCTTAAGAATGCTTGGATCAACCAGGAGATCAAAGAAGAACTTAAACAATAGATGGAAACCAATGAGAATGAAGACACTTCACTCCAAAACCTATGGGATACAGCAAAGGTGGTCCTAAGGGGGAAATACATAGCTGTCCAAGTCTCCCTTAAAAAAAAAAAAATGGAAAAATCCAGAATACAGCAGCTGTCTTTACACCTTAAAGAACTGGCGAATCAACAACAAATTAAGCCAACTCCACACACAAGAAGGGAAATAATCAAGATTAGAGCAGAGATCGATGAGATAGAAATAAAGACACAGTAGAATGCATCAATGAAACTAGAAGCTGGTTTTTTGAAAGAATCAATAAGATCAATAAACCATTGACCAAACTAATCCAAAAGAAAAGAGAGAAGGCCCAAATTAATAAAGTTATGAATGAAAATGGAGAGATCACAACTAACACCAAGGAAATAGAAACAATCATCAGAAATTATTATCAACAGTTGCATGCCAATAACTTAAGCAACCTAGACGAAATGGATGCATTCCTGGAAAACTATAAACTTCCAAAACTGAACCAGGAAGAGATTGACAACCTGAATAGACCAATATCTAGTAACAAGACTGAAGCAGTGATCAAAAACCTCCCAAGAATCAAAAGCCCTGGACCTGAATGAGTCCCTGGGGAATTCTACCAAACTTTCAGAGAAGAAATAATACCTATTCTCCTGAAACTGTTTCAAAAAATTGAAGCAGGAGGAAAATTTCCAGACTCTTTTTATGAAGTCAGCATTACCCTGATCCTTAAACCAGGTACAGACCCCACCAAAAAGGAGAATTTCAGACGAATATTCATGATGAATATGGATGCTGAGATTCTCAACAAGATCATAGCTAATAGGATCCAACAGCACATTAAAAAGATTATCCATTATGACCAGGTGGGATTCATCCCTGGGTTGCAAGGATGGTTCAACATTGGCAAATCAATCAATGTGAAAGAACAAATCAATAAGAGAAGAGAGAAGAACCACATGGTCCTCTCAATTGATGCAGAAAAAACATTTAACAAAATCCAGCATCCGTTCCTGATTAAAACGCTTCAAAGTTTAGGGATAGAGGGATATCATCCTCATCCTCAATATCATCCTCAATGGGAAAAAGCTGACAGCCTTCCCTTTGAGATCAGGAACACGACAAGGATGCCCACTCTCACCACTCTTGTTCAACGTAGTATTAGAAGTTCTAGCAACAGCAATCAGACAACAAAGAGAAATAAAAGGTATACAAATTAGCAATGAAGAAGTCAAACTCTCTCTCTTCGCAGATTACATGATACTTTATATGGAAAAAACAAAAGACTCCACCCCCAAACTACTAGAACTCATACAGCAATTCAGTAATGTGGCAGGATACAAAGTCAATGTACAGAAATCAGTTGCTTTCTTATACACTAACAATGAAAATACAGAAAGGGAAATTAGAGAATCAATTCCATTTACTATAGCACTAAGAACAATAAGATACCTGGGAATAATCCTAACCAAAGAGGTAAAGGATCTGTACTCAAGGAACTACAGAACACTCATGAAAGAAACTGAAGAAGACACAAAAAGATGGAAGACCATCCCATCTTCTTGGATCAGAAGAATAAACATTGTTAAGATATCTATACTTCCTAGAGCAATCTATACTTTTAATTCCATTCTGATTATAATTCCACCAGCATTTTTCAAAGAGTTAGAGAAAACAATCCTAAAATTTGTATGGAATCAGAATAGACCCCAAATTGCTAAGGAATTGTTGAAAAAGAAAAACAAAAGTGCGGGCATCAGTGGGTGACAGGTGGAGTCCTCTGGTATTGTTCAGGTGTCCCCAGCATGTAGGGCATGCATGCCAGATTTCAAGGTTTACTACAAAGCTGTGATCATCAAGACAGCATGGTACTGGCATAAAAAGAGACACATAGACCAGTGGAAAAGAGTAGAGAGCCCAGATATGGACCCTCACCTCTATGGCCAAATAATCTTCAAGGAAGCATGAAAAAATATACAGTGGAAAAAAGAGAGTCTCTTCAATAAATGGTGCTGGGAAAATTGGACAGCTATAGGCAGAAGAATGAAACTCGACCATTCTCTTATACCGTACACAAAGATAAACTTGAAATGGATAAAAGACCTCAGTGTGAGGCAGGAATCCATCAGAATTACAGAGGAGAACATAGGCTGTTCGTCTTCGATATCGGCCACAGCAACTTCTTTCAAGATATGTCTCCAAAGGTAAAGGAAACAAAAGCAAAAATGAATTTTTGGAACTTCAAGATCAAAAGCTTCTGCACAACAAAGGAAATAGTGAACAAAATGAAGAGCAACCCAAGGAATGGGAGAAGATAGTCGCAAATGACAGTACAGATAAAAGGATGATATCCAGGATCTATAAAGAACTCCTCAAACTCAACACACACAAAACTGATAATCATTTCAAAAAATGGGCAGAAGACATGAACAGACACTTCTCCAATGAAAACATACAAATAGCTATCATACACATGAGAAAATGTTCATCATCACTAGACATCAGGGAGATTCAATTCAAAACCACGTTGAGATGCCACCTTACACCAGTTAGAATGGCCAAAATTAACAATACAGTAAAAACATGTGTTGGAGAGGTTGTGGAGTAGAGGAACCCTCTTACACTGTTGTTACAGCCACTTTGGAAAACCATGTGGAGATTCCTTAAGAAATTAAAAATTGAGCTTCCCTATGACCCTGCAATTCCACTACTGGGTATTTACCCCAAAGATACAGATGGAGTGAAAAGAAGGGCCATCTACACCTCTACATTCCTAACAGCAATGGCCACAGTCACCAAACTGTGGAAAGAACCAAGATGCCCTTCAACAGAAGAATGGATAAGGAAGATGCGGTCCATATACACTATGGAGTATTATGCCTCCATCAGAAAGGATGAATACCCAAATTTTGTATCAACATGGTGTGGGCTGGAAGAGATTATGTTGAGTGAAATAAGTCAAGCAGAGAAAGTCAATTATCATATGGTTTTACTTATTTGTGGAGCATAAGAAATAACACGGAGGACATGGGAAGATGGAGAGGAGAAGGGAGTTGGGGGACATTGGAGGGGGAGATGATCCATGAGAGACTATGGACTCTGAAAAATAATCTGAGGGTTTTGAAGTGGCACAGATTGGGAGGTTGCATGAGCCTGGTAGTAGGTATTATGGAGGGCACATATTGAATGGAACAATGGGTGTGGTACATAAACAATGAATTCTGGTACATTGAAAATAAATTTAAAAAAAAAAGGGATGCCTGGTTGACTCAGTGGGTTAAAGCCTCTGCCTTCAGCTCAGGTCATGATCCCGGGGTCCTGGGATTGAGCCCTACATCGGGCTCTCTGCTCAACAGGGAGCATGCTTCCTCCTCTCTCTCTGACTGCTTCTCTGCCTATTTGTGATCTCCGTCTGTCAGATAAATAAACAAAATCTTTAAAAAAGGATTTAATAAAACTATCTGGACACTGGTATTGATACATATGTTTATATGGATCTGTTTTGAAATGTCAGCCATTAATGATGGTAGAGAGTCTTCACAGGTAGTCTTCCCTATGCTTTCAGACCATCTCCAAAGGCAGTGCCTTGTCCATTTGATGGATGAGGCCAATTTTTCTGTGTGTGGCAATAATTTTGAGGAAGACAGGTGAGCGCAAATAAAATATCAATCAAGTAGTTGTTCCTCAACATCATCTACTAAGATAATTCTGGATTTCCCGTAGGAAAAAAGGCACTATCCATCCTATGCCCTATTCCATTGAGGCTTCCATCAGTAGCAGCTTTCTCTGGGAAAATACAAATTAGAGTAATCTAATCCCCAAACTACACCATCAAACCAGCTTTACAAACTCCAAAGGCAAAGACCAGTTGCTGGGAGCAGTTTCTTAGGGGGCAACTCTTTTAGCAGGCATGTGGAATGGCTGCTGGTGTGACATAATAGAGCAACCCAATGTACTTCGACCTGTCACCCCTGCTTCAGTTCAAGGTCTGTTTGATAAAATTGCTTGTTGACATCTACAGGAATACTTGCGAGAATTACTGCTTTTAACATTAAAACTCTGGCATTAGGCTTAGTTTATAGAAGAGCAAAGAGAAGCAGAATGGGAAGGGATAGAATCTGGCTCACTAGGCTGGACAGTTCTCTCTGGGCTATCAGTAAAAGTGAGGCAATATGAAGGTTATGAATAGGGACCTTTGTATTATGGGTTTAGTTCTTATTCATGCTTCTTAGCTGTTGACATTCAGTAAGCAGTGCTGCCGTGAGGATAAAATTAGGTAACACAATTTATGCATTACAATATCTGGCACATGGAAGGCATTCAGTAAAGAGCACTCTATTGCAAAAAAAAATCCCATTTACAATGACACCACAAATAATAAAATACCTAGGAATAAACTTAACCAAGGAGATGAAAGACCTGTACTTTGAAAACTATTAAACATTGATGAAAGAAACTGAAGATGACACAAACAAATGGAGATACTCTATGCTCGTGATTTGGGAGAATCAACTTTGTTGAAATGCCTGTTCAGCCCAAAGCAATCTATGGATATTTTTAAAGGTTTTATTTATTTATTTGAGAGGCACAGGGAGAGAGAGAATCTCCAGCAGACTCCACACTGAGTATGGAGCCCAGCATGGGGCTCAATTTCATGACGCTGAGATCATGACATAAGTTGAAATTGAGTAGGATGCTTAACCAACTGAGCCACCCAGGTGCCCCACAATCTTCAGATTTAATGTAATTCCTATCAAAATGCATTTTTCACAGAACTAGAAGAAATTATCCTCAAATTGATACAGAAACAAAAAAGACCCCCTCCAAACAGCCAAAGCAATCTTGAGAAAGAACAAAGGTAGTGGTATCACAACTCCAGATTTCAATATATACTACAAAGCTCTACTTATCAAAATAGTATAGTAGTGGCATGAATAATAATATTTCAAGGGCTGATGTCAAAGTAATTACTGTCTGTGATTTCTAGTTTTATGATTTCATTTTTCACATTTAGATTTTTCATCCATTTTGAGTTTGCTTTTTTCTGTATGATGTAAGTAATCGTGTTTTATTCTTTTGCATATATCTGTCCAGTTTTCTCAGGACCATGTATTGAAGAGATTGTCTTTTCTCCATTGTATAATCTTGTCTTGGTTTGTCAGATTAATTGACCATATAAATGTGGGTTTATTTCTGGGCTCCCTATCTGGTTCCATTGATCAATATGTCTATTTTTCTGCCAGTACTATGGTGTTTGATTACTTCGTCTTCATAGTATATCTTGAATCTGAAATTGTGATACCTCCAGCTTTGTTCTTCTATCTCAAGATTGCATTGGTACAAAGGGATATACTTTTCAATAAAGTCATTGAAGTGAAAAAAAAACTTTCTTTGAAATATCTTTTCTCAAAAACATTAAAAAATAGAAATACCATACAATCCAATAATTTACTTCTGGTTATTTACCCATAGAAAATTAAAAGCAACAACAACAACAACACCAATTTGAAAATACATATGGGCCCTTATGTTTATTTCAACATTTTTACAATAGCCAAGTTATGGAAGCATCCTAAGTATTCATCAATAGATAAATGTATAAGGAAGGTGTGGCATATATATTATGCAGGTATTTAAAAAGGATGAGGGAGGAAGCAAGATGGTGGAGAAGTAGCAGACTGAAACAGCATTAGGCCTCAGAAGTTCAGCTAAATAGTTATCAAATCATTCTGAACACCTGCAAACTCAACAGGAGATAGAAGAGAAGAAGAGCAGCAATTCTAGGAGCAAAAATTCGACCACTTTCCTTAAGGTAAGATGTGTGGGGAAGTGAATCCAAATGAGACAGGAGTATAGATCCCGGGAATAGGGGCTGACTGCTGGCAAGCACTGGAGCAGTGGAGCACAAAATCAGAACTTTTAGAAGTCTGCTCCACTGATGGACATCGCTCCAGAGGCTAAGCAGGGGTAGAGACCTCACAGGGACAGGGTGGTTTCAGGACCCACGGGGTCACAGAAAGACCAGGGGTGCCTGAATGTGGGAGTGCTTCCAGGTATCAGAGCAGGGAAGCTGGTTGCAGAGACAGAGTTGGAGCTGAGGAGTGAGTGCTCAGCTCGGAGTTACATTAAGCTGTGATCCAAGGCACAGTTGGACCACTGCCCTTTGAGCAGAGACCCCACAAGTGGCAGATCTGGAGAGACCCCCCTCCTTCCTCCTTCAGGAGGACTGGCACAGGAGCATGCTGAAAGAATTTGCTGGGTTTGGAGACTCCAAATGGGGCCATGCACCAGGGACAGAAATGCTCGGTCTCAGGCTGGGCAAGCACAGAGTGGGGCCAGAGACCAAGGAGACAGGAGAGATTGACTGCTTTTCTCTGAGAGCACACCAAGGAGTGGAGCCTCAAGCTCTCGGTTCCTCCTGCAGGAGATTGTGAGGCCACCATTTTTACTCTTGTCCTGCAAAACTCTATGGAAAGTGTTCAGGGAACAAAAGCTCCCGAGAGTGACTCTGAGCAGATTACTTAGCCTGGCCCCTGGCAAGGGTGGCACAATTCCACCTCAGGCAAGGACATTTGAGAATTACTACAACAGACACGTCCCCCAGAAGATCAGTAAGAACATTCAGCCAAGACCAAGTTCGCCTATCAATGAGAACTGGGAACTCCAGAGCTAGGGGAAAGCAACATAAAGAATTCATAGCATTTTTCCCATGATCCTCTAGTCTTGCAAATTGAATTACTTTTATTTTATTTTTTTCTTATTCTACTTTTTAAACTTTTTCTCTTTCTGCTTTTAATGTTGTTTAACTATTTTACCTTAAAAATACCTTTTCTAAAAAAAAATCTTTTTTAAGGTTTCATTTTTATAGTCATATTTTATCCCTTCATTGTATTTAATCTTATTTTTAGTATACATATAGTTTTTTTTTCTTTAAAATTTAGGATACAATTTCTTCTAATAGATCAAAATATACCCTAAATCTAGCACATGGCTTTGCTCTAGTCTCCAGTCTGATAACATTCTCCCTTCTTTATTTTCTTTCTCGAACCAACTTATCTTATCACTTCCTATTTTAGGATCTTTTTAAAATTTCCATCTTTACAGTCATATCCCATCCCTTCATCATGTTTACCCTTTTTTTGTATATATATGAGTTTTCTTTCTTTAAAATTTTGGGAGGTAGTTTCTTCTAAGAGACCAGAATATGCCCAAAATCAAGTGCATGGCTCTGCTCCATTCACTAATCAAAAAAAAAAAAAAATATATATATATATATATAAAATTTTCCCCTTTCTTCTCCCCCCACTTTTGGGTCTCTTCTGATTTCGTTAGCATATGTTTTTCTGGGGTCCTGCCACACTTTTAGTATTTTACTCTCTCATTCATATATTCTTGTCTAGATAAAATGACAAGGTAGAAAAACTCACCACAAAAACCAAACCAAAGCAAACAAAACAAAAACAAAAAACCAAGAGGCAGTACCGATGGCTAGGGACATAATCAATATGGACATTGGTAATATGTCAGAACTAGACTTCAGAATGATGATTATCAAAGTGCTAGCTGGGCTCAAAAAAGGCATGGAATATATTAGAAGAACACTTTCTATAGAAATAAAATCCCTTTCTAGAGAAATAAAAGAACTAAAATCTAACAAAGTTGAAATAAAACAAAAAACTATTAATGAGGTGTAATAAAAAATGAAGCCTCTTACTGCCAGGAAAAATGAGGCAGAGGAGAGAATTAGTGATATAGATAACCAAATGATGGAGAATAAAGAAGCTGAGCAAAAGAGAGACAAACAACTACTGGACCATGAGGGACGATTTCAAGAGATACCTGATATCATAAGACAAAACAGTATTAGAATAATTGGGATTCCAGAAGAAGAAGAATGAGAGAGAGGGGCAGAAGGTATATTGGAGCAAATTATAATAGAGAATTCCCCTAATATGGCAAGGGGAATAAGCACCAAAATCCAAGAGGCACAGATAAGCTCCCTCAAAATCAATAAAAATAGTTCCACACCCTGTCATCTAATAGTAAAACTTACAAGTCTTAGTGACAAAGAGAAAATCCTGAAAGCAGCTCAGGACAAGAGGTCTGTGACATACAATGGTAGAAGTATTAGACTGGCAGCAGACCTATCCACAGAGACCTGGCAGGCCAGAAAGGACTGGCATGATATATTCAGAGCACTAAATGAGAAAAGTATTCAGACAAGAACACTATATACAGCCAGACTGTCATTGATGATAAAGGGAGAGACAAAATCTTCCAGAACAAACAAAAATTAAAAGAATTTGCAAACTCCAAATCAGTCCTACAGGAAATATTGAAAGGGGTCCTCTAAGCAAGAGAGACCCTAAAAGTAGTATACCAGAAGGAAACAGACAATATACAGTAACAGTCACCTCACTGGCAATACAATGGCACTAAATTCATATCTTTCAATAGTTGTCCTGAATGTAAATGGATGAAATGCCCCAATCAGAAGATGCAGGGTATCAGAATGGTTAAAAAAACAAGACCCATTGATATGTTGGCTACAAGAAACCCATTTTAGACCCAAAGACACCTACAGATTTAAAGGGAGGGGCAGAAAACAATTTACCATGCTAATCAGAAGAAAGCTGGAGTGGCAATCCCTATATCAGATAAATTAGATTTTAAGCCAAAGACTATAATAAGAGATGAGGAAGGCCACTATATCATATTCAAAGAGTCTGTCCAACAAGAATATCTAACTATTTTAAATATCTATGTCCCTAACGTGGGAGCAGCCAACTATATAAACCAATTAATAACACAATCAAAGAAACACATTGACAATAACACAATAGTAGGGGACATTAACAACCCCCTCACCGAAATGGACAGATTACCCAAGCAAAAAGATCAACAAGGAAATAAAGGCTTAAATGACACACTTGACCGGATGGACACCACAGATATATTCAGAACATTCCATCCCAAAGCAACAAAATACACATTCTTCTCTAGTGCACATGGAACATTCTCCAGAATAGATCACATCCTGGGTCACAAATCTGGTCTCAACCAGTACCAAAACCTTGGGATTATTACCTGCATATTTTCAGACCACAATGCTCTGAAGCTAGAACTCAATCACAAGAGGAAATCTGGAAAGAACTCAAATACGTGGAGGCTAAAGAGCATCCTACTAAAGAATGAATGGGTCAACCAGGAAATTAAAGAATTGAAAAAAAATTTTTTGGAGACAAATGAAAATGAAAACACAACTGTTCGAAATTTTGGGGATACAGCAAAGGAGGTCCTAAGAGGAAAGTATATAGCGATAGAAGCCTTTCTCAAGAAACAAAAAAGGTCTCAAGTACACAACCTAACCATACACCTGAAGGAGATGGAGAAAGAACAGCAAAGAAAGCCTAAACCCTGAAGGATAAGAGAAATAATAAAGATCAGAGCAGAAATCAATGAAATAGAAACCAAAGAAGAGTAGAACAAATCAACAAAACTAGGAACAGGTTCTTAGAAAAAAACAATAAGAGATAAATCCCTGGCCAGACTTACCAAAAAGAAAAGAGAAGGGACCCAAATAAATAAAATTATGAATGAAAGAGGAGAGATCATAACCAACACCAAAGAAATACAAACAATTATAAGAACATATTACAAGCAAATATACGCCAGCAAATTTGACAACTAGGAAGTATTGGATAAATTTCTAGAGACATATAAACTACCAAAACTGAACCAGGAAGAAATAGAAAACGTGAACAGATGCATAACCAGAAAGGAAATTCAAGCAGTCATCAAAAATCTGCCAAAAACAAGAGCCCAGGGCCAGACGGCTTCCCAGGGGAATTCTACCAAACATTTACAGAAGGATTAATACCTATTCTCCTGAAACTGTTCCAAAAAAAAAAAAAAAGAAAGAAAGAAAAAGAAATGGAAGGAAAATTTCCCAATTCATTATATGGGCCAAGCATTACCTAGATCCCCAAACCAGACAAAGACCCCAGCAATAATGAGAATTCCAGACCAATACCCTTGATGAACACGGATGCAAAAATTCTCACCAAAATACTAGCAAATAGGACCAAACAGTACATTAAAAGGATTATTCATCACGGCCAAGTGGGATTTATTCCTGGGCTGCAAGTTTGGTCGAACAACTGCAAATCAATCAATGGGATACAATACATTAATAAAAGAAAGAACAAGAACCATATGATACTCTCAATAGATGCTGAAAAAGCCTTTGACAAATTACAGCATCCTTTCTTGATCAAAACTCTTTGAGGGGTAGGGATAGCAGGAACATTCTCCAATATCATCAACACCATCTATGGAAAACCCATAGCGAATATCATCCTCAATGGAGAAAAAACTGAGAGCTTTTTCCCTAAGCTCAGGAACATGGCAGGGCTGTCCACTATCACCATTGCTATTCAACATAGTACTAGAAGTCCTAGCCTCAGTAATCATACAACAGAAAGAAATAAAAGGCATCAGAATCAGCAAAGAAGTAGTCAAACTCTCACTCTTTGCAGATGATATGATACTTTATGTGGAAAACCGAAAGGACTCTACTCCAAAACTGCTAGAACTCATACAGGAATTCAGTAGAGTGTCAGGATGTAAAATCAATGTGCAGAAATCAGTTGCATTTCTATGCACCAACAGCAAGACAGAAGAAAGAAATTAATGAGTCGATCTCATTTACAATTGCTCCCAAAACCTTAAGATACCTAGGAATAAACCTAACCAAAGAGGCAAAGGATCTGTACCCAGAAAACTCTAAAGTACTCATGAAAGAAATTGAGGAAGACACAAAGAAATGGGAAAACATTCCATGCTCATGGATTGGAAGAACAAATATGGTGAAAATGTCTATGTTACCTAAAGCGGTCTACATATTTAATGCAACTGCTATCAAAATACCATCATTTTTTTTCAAATAAATGGAATAAATAATCCTAAAATTTATATGGAACCATAAAAGACCCCAAATAGCCAGAGGAATGTTGAGAAAGAAAGCCAAATTTGGTGGCACCACAATTCCAGACTTCAAGCTCTATTACAAAGCTGTCATCATCAAGACAGTATGTTTCTGGCACAAAACAGACACGTAGATCAATGGAACAGAATAGAGAGCCAAGAAATAGACGCTCAACTATATGGTCAACTAATCTTCGACAAAGCAGGAAAGAATGTCCAATGGAAAAAAGACAGTCTCTTCAACAAATGCTGCTGGGAAAATTGGACAGCCATATGCAGAAGAATGAAACTGGAGCATTTCCTTCTACCATACATAAAACCAGACTCCAAATGGATGAAAGACCTCAATGTGAGAAAGGAATCCATCAAAATCCTTGAGGAGAACACAGGAAGCAACCGCTTTGACCTCAGCCACAGCAACTTCTTCCTAGAAACATCACCAAAGGCAAGGGAAGCAAGGACAAAATTGAACTATTGGGAATTCATCAAGATCAAAGCTTTTACACAGCAAAGGAAATAGTCAACAAAACCAAAAGACAACTGACAAAATGAAAGAAGATATTTGCTAACGACATATCAAATAAAGGGCTAGTATCCAAAATCTATAAAGAACTTATCAAACTCAACACCCAAAGAACAAATAATCCAATCAGGAAATGGGCAGAAGACCTGAACAGACGTTTCTGCAAAGAAGACATCCAGATGGCCAACAGACACATGAAAAAGTGCTCAACAGCTCTTGGCATCAGGGAAATACAAATCAAAACCGCAATGAGATACCACCTCATACCAGTCAGAATGGCTAAAATTAAGAAGTCAGGAAATGATAGATGTTGGCAAGGATGTGGAGAAAAGGGAAAACTCCTACGCTGTTGGTGGTTTAGCCACTCTGGAAAACAGCATGGAAGTTCCTCAAAATGTTGAAAATAGGCTACCCTATGACCCAGCATTCACACTACTTGGTATTTATCCTAAGGATACAAATGTAGGGATTCGAAGGGGCACGTGCATCCAAATGTTTATAGCAGCAATGTCCACAATAGCCAAACTATGGAAAGAACCTAGATGTCCATCAACAGATGAATGGATAAAGAACATGTGGTACACACACACACACACACACACACACACACACACACACACAGGAATACTATGCAGCCATGAAAAGAAATGAAATCTTGCCGTTTGCAACAACATGGATGCAACTAAGAAGGTATTATGCTGAGTAAAATAAGCCAATCAGATAAAGACAATTATCGTATGATCTCTCTGATATGAGGAAGTTGACAGACAGGGGAGGTTTTGGGGGGTATGGAAGGAAAAAATGAAACAAGATGGGATCAGGAGGGAGAGAAACCATAAGAGACTCTTAATCTCACAAAAGAAACTGAGGGTTGCTGGGGGGTGGCGTATGGAGAGGGTGGTTGGTTTATAGACATGGGGGAGGGTATGAGCTATGATAAGTGCTCATGTGAAATGTAAGCCTGTGATGTGAGCTGTGAAATGGTAAGCCTGATGATTCACAGATCTGTACTCCTGGGACAAATAATACATTATATGTTAATAAAAATTTTAAAAAAATAATACTGTGGGAAAAAATATGCTAAAGAGCATTCAGTTTAAAACCAAGCTGATTTTATTTTAGACCAAACTGATGTTAAATTGGGGACGCTAACTGAGTGAAATACAGGAGATCCTGCTAGCAAATTAAAAAAAAAAAAAGGATGAAATTATGACATTGTGATGACATGGAGGGACCTAGAGGGTATTATGCTAAGTAAAATAAATCAGTCAAGAAAAAATATGATTTCACTTATATATGTAATCTTAAAAAAAACAATTGAATAAACAAACAAAAAAGTAGAATCCTTTTGACAGATGAATGGATAAAGAAGATGTGGTTCATATATACAATGGAATAGTACTCAGCCATCTGAAAGGATGAATACCGACCATTTGCATCAGCATAGTTGGAACTGGAGGGGATTTTGCCAAGTGGAATAAGTCAAGCAGAGAAAGAAAATTATCATATGGTTTTACTCATTTGTGGAACACAGAGAATAGCACAGAGGAAAATAGTGGAAGGAAGGGAAAACTGAAGGGGAAGAATAAGAGAGGGAGAAAAACCATGAGAGACTATGGATGCTGTGAAACACACTGAGGGTTTCAGAGGGTAGGTGGTGGGGCGTTGAGGTAGCCAGGTGATGGGTATTAAGGAGGGCATGGGTTGTAATGAACATTGGGTGTTTTACACAACTAATGAATCATTGAACACTACATCAAAAACTAATTATATACTTTATAGTGGCGAACTTAACATAATAAAAAAAGTAGAACCGCACCTATAAATACAGAAAACTAAACAATGGTTGCTTCAGGAGAGGGAATGCAATATTAGAAAAATGAGTAAAGGGAAGTGATAGATACAGGCATCAAATTATGGAATTAATAAGTAACAAGAATAAAAGACACACAGAAGAAATATAGTCAATTATATTGTAATAGCATTGTATGGTGACAGATGGTAGCTATGCTGGTGGTAACCTTAGTATAATATATTGGAGAATTTGAATCATTATGTTGTACACCTGGAGTTAATGTAACACTGTGTGTCAAAAATACTTACAAAATTTTTTAAAGAGTCCATTCATGGGGTGAAGGTGACATAAGTTCATCTGTCCCTCTTCTTTGTGTACTGGGGTTTTTGTCCTGTTTTTTACAACATTTAATTTAGTTTATTTGTTTATTTGTTTATTTATTTATAGAGCAGGGGGAGGAGCAGGGGGGAGAGAGAGGGACAAGCAGACTCCACACTGATTGCAGAGCCTAATGCGGGGCTCAATCTCACAACTGGGATATTAGGACCTGAACCAAACCCAAGAGTTGGGCATTCAATTGACTGAGCCACCCAGGTGTTCCTCCTGTTTTTAGTAAAATAATTCAGGGGTCTATCATTGGCTATAGTGTTTAGAGCCTAGTGGTCTAGGGGCACAAAAGGGCAGGGAATGTCAATAAAGAAAATTAATAAGGTAGGACAGAGCCATATATCCCAGAGGGCCTTGTGCATGAAATCAGAAATTTTGGCTTCATTCTATAGGTCATTCTTCGCAAATATTGGCAAGAGGTTTCCCAGCATGCATGGAAATGTTAGAGAGTATTTTAATTTATCTGGCACATCCTTTTGAAATAATACTAATGTTCAATAATAATTTTAAAAACTATTTTAATATTTTAGAGCACACAAGGATATATAAACTTTAATTTTTTTGACAAAACATAGGATTTTAAAGAAATCTCATGCCTCCAAGCTGTCCACTTTAGATCATACTCTTATGCTTCTAGAGGTAAGAGTTCACAGTTCTATTACAGGTCATTATTTTAGAAGTGTGTAAAAATCATTTTGTAGAAGACTTGGGCCATGGGAAAGTTTTAAGTAGGAGAGTGATGACAAAATAAACATTTGGAAACCAACTCTGGTAGGTGTTACAGAAGTGGAAGGGACTAGAAACCAATTACATGCTATTTCAATCATCAAGACAAGAGAAAAAAAAAAGGATCTTACCCCTAAGATAGCATGGATGGTCATCACATGTATGCTATATACATGCCTGAATATAAAGTGACCTCTGAATATAAGCAATATAAGCAATCCCTCATTCTCCTAATGGAAAAATACACCCCAAGATAGTTTTTACTAGAATGAATAAGTAAACTGTTAAAGATGATGTAATCAGGTATAGTTTATCATTTATTTAAACATACACCTTTTAAGTTACATCTAAATAGAATCCACAGGCAGGATGAATAAATAAATGAATGAACGAATGAAAAGGCAGCAGATATCTTGTGTGAATGGAGTGGGAGAGTATAGTATTTCTGGCTTGGATCAGAAGTTTACCAAAATCATAATGCTGCCAGTCATTTAGAAGGGAAGCACTGGGGATCAAGTTTTGGGGGTCAAGTGAGGGTTGGGGGTGTGAATATGTTTAGTTGTTTTTTTTAAGATTTTATTTATTTATTTGACAGACAGAGGTCACAAGTAGGCAGAGAGGCAGGCAGAGAGAGGAGGAAGCAGGCTCCCCGCAGAGCAGAGAGCCTGATGTGGGGCTCAATCCCAGGACTCTGGGATCATGACCCGAGCTGAAGGCAGAGGCTTTAACCCACTGAGCCACCCAGGTGCCCTATAAGTTTAGTTTTAAACATACTTAGTTTGAGGTGCCCAGGGGAACAAGTGGAAATATTCAGTAGACAGGTTGGTAGTTGGCAGTATAGGTGTAGAACATAGTAGGCAGACAGAAATGTTTTATAGCTGACACTTGAATAACAGAAGATTTTACTGTACTGATCTTCCAGCACAGTAAAAAATCCACACATAACTTTTGGCTCCCCCAAAACTTGACTACTAATACCCTACTGTGGACTGGGAGCCATACCAAGAATATGAACATTTGATTAACACATATTTTTTATGTTATATGTAGTATATACTGTATTTTTAAAATAATACCTAACTTTTTTCTTAACTTTGTTTTTGGTATTTCTAGGCTACATAGTTTGTGTGTGAGTTTTTTCAGATTGTTGAAACAAAGCTTTTAAAGCCGTAACTATAATAATATCACACCTAAAATATTAATATATCAAATTTATGATCAGTTTTCAAATGTCACTCACCATTGCCTAACTTTTGTGTGTTGTTCAAATAAAGTCCATATGTTGCTGTTGATACGTCTCTTAAATCTCTCTTTATATACAGATTTCCAGGGACTGTTTTATTTTTATTAAATTTAAAAGATACCTGAAATATTTCAATAGGAAATAGGATAATCTACTTTTTAATTTAAACATTAGTCAGTTAACATACAGAGCAATATGGGTTTCTAGAATAGAATTCAGTGATTCACCACTTACATACAACACCCAGTGCTCATTACAAGTGCCCTCTTTAATACCCACCACCCATCTAGCCTACTCCCACGTCCACCTCTCTCCATCAACACTCAATTTTTTCCATTCTGGCTTTTCTCCCTTTCTCCTTTTTTTCTTTCTCCCCTTTCCATGTTTTCTTTCTTAAATCCCACATATGAAGGAGATCATATGGTATTTGTCTTTCTCTGGGTCATTTCAATTAGCATAAAAATACACTCTAGCTCCATCCACATCATTGGAAATGGCAATAATTCATTTTTGATGACTGATTAATATTCCACTGTAAAATTATATTAATTAATTAATATAAATAATATAAATAATATATAATTAATATAAATAAATAATAAAATAATAAAATAATATAAAATTAATTAATTAATTAATATCCCACTATAAAAATCTTTTTTTATCCATACATCAGTTGATGGATATTTGGGCTCTCTCCATAATTGGCTATTGTTGATAATGCTGCTATAAACACTGGGGTGCCTATACCCCCTTCAAATCTATATTTTTTTATCCTTTGGGTAAATACCTAGTAGTGAAATTCCTGGACTATAGGGTAGTTCTATTTTTAACTTTTTTTTTTAACTGCACGTACTTCTTTTAATCTATTATCATCATCGGTCCCAGGCCTGTAAGAGGAAACCTCTCCCATACCCACCTCCCTTCGTTTGTACCAAGATCCTCATCTCAGTTTCCATGGGTCCACAAAGGGGTTCCTTTAGCAAGGTAGGAAGATCTTCCAGGCTGTAAGAGAACCAGGTTCCACCAGTTCTAAATCAGCTGTTACTATGCAGCTCCAATGAAGGTATTCTATAGGCAGGCAGGCCTCGCACACTATCCCGTAGGGTATACAGCAGCATCAGTACCAGGCTTAGCACCTTCAGCCCGTGGTCCTTGGTGCGAGGAGTGCCCATCTCCACTGCGACCAGCTGCTGGAGCGTCAGGCGCTTGGCATTGAAGTGGGCCACGATGCGTGTCCCAGGCCCCGTGAGTGAGCTGCAGTAGTTGGCATGCTCCACGTGGAAGTCGGCCACGGTGTTGCCCAAATCCTAAGTCAGCTCACGGTTCAGCCGGGTCTCCAGACTGCCATCCTGCGTGTTGACGAAGCCCCCGGGAAAGCCAAGGTGCCCATCAAAGCACATCTCTTCAAGATGGCCTAAGGGGGCAGGATGCGGCCAAACAGCATCCCTGGTCTGGCGCCCCTATTACAGCGAGTGGCACGTGTGCCGCCAGCCAGACCCCAGTACCAGGCTTCCTCCAGCTCCAGCTTGTGGATCCTGGCCATGGCCCTAGACCTGTCCCCGCCACCCTTCCGAGGGCCCAAGGGGCCAGGCCAGCAAGCGGCAGCCAATCAGGGCGGGACTTGCAGGCCTGGGGAGCGGGTGCTGTGGAGGGAGGATGAGGGGAACAGAAAGCCTCGTGCTTATTTTTTTAACATTTTGAGAAACCTCCAAACTGTTCTCCAGAGTGGCTGTACCAGTTTGCATTCCTACAAATAGTGCAAGAGGGTTCACTTTTCTCCATATCCTCACCAACACCTGTTGTTTCCTGTGTTAATTTTAGCCATTCTGACAGGTATGAGGTGGTATCTCATCATGGCTTTTATTTATATTTCCCTGATCTTTATATGTGTCTGTTAACCATATGGATGCCTTCTTTGGAACTCTGTCTATTCATGTATTCTGCCCATTTCCTAACTAGTTTATTTGTTTTGGGGATGTTGAGTTTGGTAAGTTCTTTATAGATTTTTAATACTAACCCTTTATGACATACACAGTTTAGAAATACCTTTTCTTATTCCATAAGCTGCATCTTAGTTTTGTCAATTGTTTCTTTCACTGCAGAAGCTTTTTATCTTGAAGAAGTCTCAATAGTTCACTTTTGTTTTTGTTTCCTTTGCCACCAGTAAACCGTTGTGACAGCCAAGGTCAAAGAGGCTTCTGCCTGTGCTCTCCTTTAGGATTTTGATGGATTCCTCTCTCTCATTTAGATTTTTCATACATTTTAAATTTATTTTTGTGTATGGTATCAGAAATTGGTCCAGTTTCATTCAATTCTTGTGTCCTCTTCAATTTCTTTCATAAGTATTCTGTAGTTTTCAAAGTACAGATCTTCTACCTCTTTATTTAGGTTTATTTCTGGGTATCTCATTGTTCTGGGTGTAATTGCAAATGGGATCAAGTCCTTCATTTGTTTTTCTGCTGTTTCATTATTGGTGTATAGAAATCCAACATATTTCTGTACATTATTTTTACATACTGCAACTTTGCTGAATTCATGTATTCATTCTAGAAAGTTTTTGGTGGAGTCTTTTGGGTTTTCTACATAGAGTATCATGTCATCTGTGAACAGTGAAAGTTTGACTTCTTCCTGCCTGATTTGGATCCCTTTTATTTCTTTTTGTTTGATTCCTGAGGCTAAGGCTTCCAGTACTATGTTAAATAGTAATGGGGAGAGTGGACATCCTTGTGTTGTTCCTGACCATAAGGGAAAGGCTCTTTGTTTTTCTCCATTGAAGTTTACACTAGCTGTTGATCTTTCACATATGGCCTTTATAATGTTGAGGTATATTCCATCTATTCCTGCTTTGTTGAGGGTTTTTATCAAGAAAGATGCTATATTTTGTCAAATGCTTTTTCTGCAACTATTGACAGGATCATATGGTTCTTTTTAAAAAATATTTAATTTATTTATTTATTTGGCAGAGAGAGAGAGAGCACAAGTAGGGGGAGCAGCAGGCAGAGGGCGAAAGAGGCTCCCTGCTGAGCAGGGAGCCCCAAGTGGGGCTGGATCTCAGTACTGGAGGATCATGACCTGAGCTGAAGGCAGATTCTTTTTTTTTTTAAGATTTTATTTATTTATTTGTCAGAGAGAGAGAGGGAGAGTGAGCGAGCACCGGCAGAGGCAGAGGGAGAAGCAGGCTCCCCGCCAAGCAAGGAGCCCGATGCGGGACTCGATCTCAGGATGCTGGGATCATGACCTGAGCCGAAGGCAGCTGCTTAACCAACTGAGCCACCCAGGCGTCCCTGAAGGCAGATTCTTAATGACTGAGCCACCCAAGCACCCCAGGATCATTTGGTTCTTAACCTGTCTTTTATTAATGTGGTATATCATGTTTATTGATTTGTGAATGTTGAACCACCCCTGCAGCCCAGGAATAAATTCCACTTAATCATGGTGAATAATACTTTTAGTGTATTATTGAATTTGATTTGCTAGTATTTTATTGTGAAGTAGAATAATCCATTTAGAAAGGTCCCTGAGGATATTCAATATGGAGTCACAAAATTATTTATTGGGCACTTAGTACATGCCAGACGCTATGCTAAGCACTTAACATACAAATATTACAGCATTTCAATCCACACAAATACCCTTAGAAGTTATTATTACCATTCTTGTAATGGTAAGGACTCTTTCAGTTGAAGTGAAAGAAATTTTAAAAAGCTCAGATTGAGTTTAAGCAGAGAAAGGAATTTATTAACTCATGTAGTTAAGGACAAAGGACCACATCTGTCTTGTTTCCTGCAATATCTCAATATCTGAAGCAGTGCTTGAAATGTAATAAGCACTCAACAAATATTTGCTAAATAAATACACTGAAAAAATGTAGGAGTAAATGACTTCAGTCATGGCTCTATCTAAGAGTCCAACCCATATCACCAGGACCCAATATCTTTCAGCCCCCCTTTTCCCTATACTGATGTCATTTAGTAATGTTCTCATCATAGGGTATCCCCCACTAGTAAAAGGTTCATGTCTGCCCTCATTGTAGTCCATAAAAAGGAAATCTCTTCCTCAATTGTTTTTTTTGAAGATTTTATTTATTTTATTTATTTATATTTATTGCAATATTTATTTATTTGCAAATATTTCTTGTCAATTGTCATCTGTTTTTATTTATGGTGTCGTTTGACATGCATAAGTTTTTCTCTTTTTCTTTTCTTTTTTTATGTATAAGGGTTTTTTAAAAGATTTTATTTATTTGACAGAGAGAGACACAGTGAAAGATGGAACACAAGCAGTGGGAGAGGGAGAAGCAGGCTCCTGGCCAAACAGGGAGTCTGAGGTGGGACTCAATCCCAGGACCCCAGAATCATGACCTGAGCGGAAGGCAGATGCTTAATGACTGAGCCACCCAGGCGCCCCTATGCATAAATTTTTGTTTGTTTGTTTGTTTGTTTGTTTGTTTTTGTTTTTGTTTTTTTAAGATTATGCTGACTGAAATAAGTCGAGCAGAGAGAGTCAATTATCATATGTTTTCACTTACTTGTGGAGCATAAGAAATAACATGAAGGACATTAGGAGAATAAAGGATAAGTGAATTGGGGGAAATTGGAGGGGGAGATGAAGCATAAGAGATTGTGGAATCTGAGAAACAAACTGAGGGTTTTAGAAGGGAAGGGTGAAGGGATGGGTGAGCCTGGTGGTGGGTATTAAGGAGGGTACGCATTACATGGAGCACTGGGTGTGGTGCATAAACAATGAATCTTGGAACACTGGAAAAATAAAAATAAAAATAATAAAATAAAATGTATATGGTCAAATATCTCAATCTTTTCCTCTGTGACTTTTTTTCTGCTTGTGCCTTAGAATAATATTACTTATCCCAAGTTTATTACATATTCTGTTAATATTCTTTCAATTTTTATAAGCTTTTTTAAAAGATTTTATTTATTTATTTGACAGACAGAGATCACAAGTAGGTAGAGAGAGAGAAAGAGGAGGAAGCAGGCTTCCCACTGAGCAGAAAGTCCGATGCGGGGCTCGATCTCAGGACCCTGGGATCATGACCTGAGCCGAAGGCTGAGGTTTTAACCCACTGAGCCACCTAGGCACCCCTCAATTTTTATAAGTTTTAACTCTTACATCTAGATTTGTAATCTATAGGTAATTTATTTTTTATTTTTTTTAAATTTATTTGAGAAAGATCAAGAGAGAGAGGGAGAGAGAGAAGACTCCGCATGTTGCTGGGAACCTGATGCGGGACTCAATCCCAGGACTCTGGGATCATGACCTGAGCCAAAGGCAGTCCCTTAACCAACTGAGCCACCCAGGTGCCTGGTAATTTACTTCTGTGAATGACCTGAGGTAGAGATTTTTCCCCTAATACAGCTAGCCACTTGCCTCAAAAACATTTTAAATATAGGCCACAGCTTCTTCATTGACTTGAAATGTCAACCCATATTAAATTCCCATGTATACAAGGTTTATTTTTGGACTTCTCTGTTCATTAGTAATATTTTTAAAAATGCCTCTTGTATTTTTGGTTATGTCTAAAATATTACTTCTAATGTTATCTGTGCCTTCTCTTTTTATTTTTTGAACTACTCATCAAAGATTTGCCTATTTAATTGGTCTTCCAAAAAACAAACAAACAAACAAACAGCTTTTGGTTTTACTGACCAATTCCATGGCTTATTGTATATTTTATACTTCATTACTTTCTTTCAAATGATTAATCTATCCCTTTTACTTTCTTCTTCAGTTTTCAATATTTTCCATTATGTATGGTGGAAGATCCTCAACCCAAACTGTGGGTCCAACAGAATCATCTTCCAAAGGCAGCAGGATTCAAATGAAGGGTATAAAATTTTAGCAGTACTAACAGAATTGTAGTGTTTGAGTCATATACTCAACTCTTGGAGAGCCAGATGTTTTCCAGCACAATGCCTAGCTCATGAATAAGTAGGAGATTGTTCAGGAGACTCAAGGAAAATAATATTTGGTGAATATTTGGGTTTGATTCACTGGAGCCTGTAGGCTCAGAAATTTCCCATATTATAGATTCTGTGGTGTAAAATTACGTAGTTAAGGGGCACCTGGGAGTCTCAGTTGCCTTTGGCTCAGATCGTGATCCCAGGGTCCTGGGATCAAGCCCCACATCGGGGTCCCTGCTCAGCAGATAGTCTGCATCTCCCTCTCCCTCTGCTCCCCCCCCCCGACACGTGCCCTTGCCCATTCTCTCTCTCTCAAGTAAATAATTGAAATCTTAAAAAAAATATGCAGTTAAGAGAAAAATAAAAATTAAAGGAGCTGCAGGTCATCAAATAGGCAATTTATACATTGGAAAATCACTATGTCCTCTCTCTGAGTCTCTTCTCCATCTGTTAAATGAGTTATTGCCTTCTATAGGTTATCTATAGGGTTATCAACTCGCCAAGGGAAAGGATCACATGTCTGTCTTAATTATCACTTTTTTTCCAGTATCTTATCTGGCAAAAAAAATAGGTTTTCAATAATTATCTACTGAATAAATGAATGAATGAAGTTCTTTAAGCCTGTGAGATAATGTTGAGATTGATAAATCACAGTATTCTGATGAAGGAAAAATATTGGCCTCTGTGTCCCATAGAAAACCTTCTATTGTGTTTGTACATCATAGAACCTTAATACATTTATTAACTGGATGGATGAATCAGAGAATTAACGATAACAGATTCAGGACTGTAATTTAGGTTTCTCAATTCCAGTACTTTAATGACAACATACTTAGAGGAATTTTCTACACACACACACACACACACACACACACACACAGTGCAATACCATTCAATGTTCCATGGAATGTAAACTCACAAAACAGCAGAAGATATTTAATTTAGACACTTAACATCCTCATATACATAATTTTGTAGTGTAACAGAACTAGAAATAATAAATAAATAGATACACACTGACAGGGGAATGTGGACTTCTGAGGTCTTTGTATCTTCAGTTGAAATCTGGAGTGTTTGGAAGTTGTGTATGCTAAATTGGGGGTAGATTTAGAACAAGTAAGACAATGACATAAATTCAGGTCTTTGTTCCCTCAGAAAGCTGGACAGGAAATAATATCAATTGGCTCAAGAAGAGTTGTGATAAATACAAGGGTGATGTTTTCATAAGTCCTTAGGAAAATCTGAGCAGATTTGGGAAATCACAAAGTATCTCAGGTGACACCTGTCTCCAATGGAGCAGTTAGAGAAATCATGAGACTAATGAAAGGAAGAATGTGAAAAGAGAGGAAAGCACTTCAGAAGTCCTCTCTGAGAAGGGTCTACTATAGAAATAGTTTAACTCATTTCATTTTAATATAAATATATTGAAATTTCTCAATATTTTCCTCTATGAATTTTTGTTCTTGTGCCTTGAAAAAACATTTTTTTCCTTCTTCTTCATGTGCTTACTATGGGCTAAGTACAGTTCATGGCACTGGAGATAGATGAAGGACAAAAGTCACAGCCAATACATTGACATACTTCCATTCTACTAAGGGTAACAGACATATCAGCAAATAATTACAACATAGTAATTTCATGTGATAGAAATATATACAGAATAAAGAAATAGTAGAAGAATGTAATAAACTAAGAGAGTAAGAGAAGGTTTTAAAGAAGACGTGATGGCCTGAACAATCCAAACACATACTTACTAGGCAGTCTAGGTGAGAATATGCATTATAAGAAGAAGAAATAATAGTCAAAGGCATAGAAACATGGAATATCATTGTATATTTATGGAATTACAAAGGGCAAGTGATAGGCAGGGGGTTGAGTATCTTGGACATTATCTTGTACAGCTGCAGAATCATTCAAGGGCTTCAGACTAGGGAGTTAAAAGGTCAGATCTGGCTTCTAGATAGAACACTCTGGATGCAGTATGAAGAATAGATCAGGAGGAGCATATCCAGAGAATGCTATTGCAATACTTTAGGCAATAGATGATGAGAGTCTGAACCAAGACAGCAGTAAAGAAACCTCAGAGGAAAGAAAAAAATTCAGAGCTAACTAGGAGACAAAAACAGGATTTTAAATCTACTTCCAGATATTTCCCCATTTTTGTCTGTCTTTCATAACTAATCTTCTTAAAAGAGCTGTCTGCACTATTTGATAACACTTCCCCCACCTTTCATTTACTTCGCAACCTATTCTAATATGGTTTCTATGTCAAATTCACCACCCAAATTCAATTTTTGCAAGGTTCCTAATGATCTCCATGTCAATAACACCAATAGATATATTTTGGCCTTCATCTTTTGATTCCCTTTCTTTTTAAAGTACTCTTTTTGCCTTCTGGAGCACTAGACATTCCTAGACTTCCTCTTATCTATTTGCCTGTGCAAGTGCTGGCAGTGTGTGTGTGTGTGTGTGTGTGTGTGTGTGTGTGTGCCTGCCAATTCATATATCTCTCCCGGATTTTTCTTTTTTTTTTTTCTCCTGGATTTTTCAATGTTAGAAATTCTCAAGGTTCAAAACTTTATCTCCTTCTCTTTTGAGTCACATTCTCAAGGTTCAAAACTTTATCTCCTTCTCTTTTGAGTCACAATTTCTCCCTAAGTGATATTCATGTTCCCGGTTTCAACAAGAAAATTTAACTAAAATAAGTGAAACCATATGATACTTGACTCTCTCTGTTTGACTTATTTCATTCAGCATAATCTCTTCCAGTCCTGTCCATGTTGCTACAAAAGTTGGGTATTCGTCCTTTCTGATGGAGGCATAATACTCCATAGTGTATATGGACCACATCTTCCTTATCCATTCATCCGTTGAAGGGCATCTTGGTTCTTTCCACAATTTGGCGACCGTGGCCATTGCTGCTATAAACATTGGGGTACAGATGGCCCTTCTTTTCACTCCATCTGTATCTTTGGGGTAAATACCCAGGAGTGCAATTGCAGGGTCATAGGGAAGCTCTATTTTTAATTTCCTGAGGAATCTCCACTCTGTTCTCCAAAGTGGCTGCACCAGTTTGCATTCCCACCAACAGGGTAAGAGGGTTCCCCTTTCTCCACATCCTCTCCAACACACGTTGTTTCTTGTCTTGCTAATTTTGGCCATTCTAACTGGTGTAAGGTGGTATCTCAATGTGGTTTTAATTTGAATCTCCCTGATGGCTAGTGATGATCAACATTTTTTCATGAGTCTGGTGGCCATTTGTATGTCTTCATTGGAGAAGTGTCTGTTCATATCTTCTGCCCATTTTTTAATATGACTGTCTGTTTTGTGTGTGTTGAGTTTGAGGAGTTCTTTATAGATCCTGGATATCAACCTTTTGTCTGTACTGTCATTGGCAAATATCTTCTCCCATTCCGTGGGTTGCCTCTTTGTTTTGTTGACTGTTTCTTTTGCTGTGCAGAAGCTTTTGATCTTGATGAAGTCCCAAAAGTTCATTTTCACTTTTGTTTCCTTCGCCTTTGGAGACATATCTTGAAAGAAGTTGCTGTGGCTGATATCAAAGAGGTTACTGCCTATGTTCTCCTCGAGGAATCTGATGGATTCCTGTCTCACGTTGAGGTCTTTTATCCATTTCGAGTTTATCTTTGTGTACGGTGTAAGAGAATGGTCGAGTTTCATTCTTCTACATATAGCTGTCCAGTTTTCCCAGCACCATTTATTGAAGAGACTGTCTTTTTCCCACTGTATATTTTTTCCTGTTTTGTCGAAGATTATTTGACCATAGAGTTGAGGGTCCATATCTGGGCTCTCTACTCTGTTCTACTGGTCCATGTGTCTGTTTTTATGCCAGTACCATGCTGTCTTGGTGATCACAGCTTTGTAGTAAAGCTTGAAATCAGGTAACGTGATGCCGCCAGTTTTATTTTTGTTTTTCAACATTTTCTTAGCAATTCGGGGTCTCTTCTGATTCCATACAAATTTTAGGATTATTTGCTCCAGCTCTTTGAAAAATACTGGTGGAATTTTGATTGGAATGGCATTAGAAGTATAGATTGCTCTGGGCAGTATAGACATTTTAAGGGGAGATGGAGAGGAGAAGGGAGTTGAGGGAAATTGGAAGGGAAGGTGAACCATGAGAGACTACAGACTCTGAAAAACAACCTGAGGGTTTTGAAGGGGTGGGGGGTGGGAGGTTGGGGGAACCAGGTGGTGGGTATTAGGGAGGGCACAGATTGCATGGAGCACTGGGTGTGGTGAAAAAACAATGAATACTGTTATGCTGAAAATTAAAAAAAAAAAAAAAGATGACAAAGCCGTGTATCTGAAATGAATTTTTGTTTAGAAGAGAGATATACCTTCATGGAAAAAGAACAAATAAAGTTGACAAAATAGTTAAAAAAAAAGAAAATTTAACTAAAATTAATATGGCATCCACTTCAAGAAGTATCATTATTTTATATATCACTGGGAAATTAAAAAAATATTTTCAGTTAAACTATGATACCTCAAATTCAACTAATCATTTCACTGCACTCCAAATTTATTCTTCCTGATACTGTTCCCAATTCAGAAATTACACTACCTGGGGCGCCTGGGTGGCTCAGTGGGTTAAAGCCTCTGCCTTCGGCTCGGGTCATGATCCCAGAGTCCTGGGATCAAGCCCTGCATCGGGCTCTCTGCTCAGCAGGGAGCCTGCTTCCTCCTCTCTCTCTCTCTCTGCCTGCCTCTCTACTTGTGATCTCTGTCTGTCAAATAAATAAATAAAATCTTAAAAAAAAAAAGAAATTACACTACCTTCACTTAGTTGTTCAAGCAAGAAACTGGAAACCTAGGACTTTTATTCTCTCTACCTCTCCACCTCTTAGCCCTTATATCTAGCCAATCCCCATGTCCTATTGTTTTATTTGCTAAAATAATCCCTGAATATGCTCATCTCTCTGACCTTCACTGTTATAAAACTAATAGAAACCACCATCTCTCGCCTGATCTACCTCAAAAGCATCCTAACTGGTTTCCCCAGTTTTCTGATTTGCTTTTCAGCAGGCAGAATTATCTTTTCAAAGCCCATATCTGATCATGTCACTTCTCTGATGGAAACTTTTCAGTTGCTCCTCATTAGTTTTAGGAAAAAGTCCAAATTCTTCCTACAGCCTGTAAAGCTTCCACTCACCTTCCCAGCCTTGTTTCATGCCACTTTGTCCTGTGTTCTCTAAGTGCCAACCACAAAATAGCCTTTTTGATTCTCAAATACGTCACCCTTCTCACTGCTTCAGGACCTTATACACATGCTCTCTCCTCTGCCTAGACTCTCTCACTTCTCTTTATCTAATTAATGCCTATTCATTCCTCAGCCCTCAATTCAAATATCACCTCCTCAGGGAAGTCTTCCATGATTCTAGATTAGGTGTTTCCATAGTACATCATTCATCATTCTCAGGATTTAAAATTGTAATTAAGTGTGTAAGTCACAGCTTAATATAACAGTCATTACAGTCTTGGTACTGTAATGAAAGTTGCATGAAGACAGGGCCTGTGCTAGGGACTGAACTAGGTGCTATATCCTCAACACCTAATATAATTCTGGGAACAAAGTAGGTGTTCAGTTAGTACTTGTTAAATGAACAGATAAATTGATGATTGCTGAGATATAAGAGTTAAAGTAGAGGGTCGCCTGAGTGACTCAGTGGGTTAAAGCCTCTGCCTTCAGCTCAGGTCATGATCCCAGGGTCCTGGGATCGAGCCCCACATTGGGCTCTCTGCTCTGCAAGGAGCCTGCTTCCTCCTCTCTCTCTGCCTTCCTCTCTGCCTACTTGTGATCTCTGTCTGTCAAATAAATAAATAAAATCTTAAAAAAAAGAGTTAAGGTAGAAAAAATAAATCAAGAATTATAGCCAAAGTTCTGGTTTTGGTGACTAAGTTGGATGGCAGCACTTTGGACCTAAGGCAAGGGGAAAATGACAAATACAGTATACTTTTGAAGAAAGAGTTGGAGGTGCTTGTGAGATATATGGTAGGCAGTTTGATATGTAGGTCTTAGTTTGAGGAAAACAGCCTGGGCTATGGACATAAATTTAATAGCCATTAGCTTCAGATGTTGTTTGAAACTGAGTGAGGGGTAAGATCATCCAGGAAATAAATGTAACATAAGAAGAAAAGGCCAAGGACATATCTCTACAGAATATCAATACTTAAGGGATAGGCAGGGGAAAATAAACCATAAAAGGGGAGGGAGATGATATCTTACAGATCAAGGGTCAATAAAGTTATAAGTAACACATGGGTGAGGAGAGTGCCTACTGGCTTTGCCAATGAGAAGGACACTGATAAAATGCTTAGAGAAATGAGTTGATAGGGGAAGCAGATGTGAAGGCTGTGAAACACAGCTCTCTTTTTTGAAACCTGCTCAGAAGAGAAGTAGAGAAGGTGACAGCTGGAGATGGAGCAGTGTCAAGGAAATCTTTTACTTTCTTTTAACGTGTGAGAAACCTGGATAAATCTGAATGTTAATAAGGCACATCAAAATTAAGTTACTCTACTATAAATGAGTTGGGCTGTCCAACATGTAATTTGCTCCCTGTCACACGTGTTCAAGCCCAAGAACCACAGAACCACCAGAGGATTTATTCTCAACTACAAAATGTGAGTCATGGTTAAAAGATTTAACCCAAGTTTCTACAAGGTCCTTTGCACTAGTCCATCACAGAATAATATAAATAGCACTAAACTAAGAATCTAGAATCCTAACTTTGTCACTGACAAGCTGAACAACCCTATGTAAGTTATTTAGCCTGTCTCTGTCTCAATGTTCCTTATGTGTAAACCAACCCGTCATAAGGAGGATTAAAGGAGATAATTGATGTTGATAATATAACAGCATGAGATCCTCTAATGTGGCCAAGGTTTATTAAATTTGGGGGAAGCTATTAAAGTATTTTTACTTAATAAATGTTTACTATAACAATTTTTAGTTAATAAACTCATTTTATAACAACCCTGAGAGGTAGTCACTGCTATTATCCTTATTTATACCGGTGAGTAACTGAAGCACATTTGGGTTAAGATGCTTGCCTAAGATCACACAGCTAGAGGTTAGTGGAGTATAGATGTGAAACTAGAGTCTGACGCTAAAATTCTACATAATCATTATAGTACCTTATCCTTGGCCTAGAACCTCATAATTCTAAAGGAAAGATTCACCAATCCCTTTGGGAAAATCTAATGAAATCTTTAAACACTCTCTATTCCAAAATGTGCAGAAAATTACACATGCATGTTTTTATATACTATATCAGAGCCTTCACTCATTGACCTTCACTCATTGACTGCCACAAAGCCCTGCTATGTGACTCACACAAGTGTCTCAGATTAAAACCCTTTGCTCTAAAGTCTAAATTCCACCAGCCTTAAACTTCAACTCAGCTTCAAATCCTGTCCTAACATCTCAGTTCTAGACAAAAATAAGGACTGGCTGTGGCTATCATGCTGACCTCTACCACCGCCTAGTGGACTATCCGCATTAATGACAACATCGCCATACCTGTCAGAGAACGCTTCAGATTTTTCCAAACTGCTTTCGCAAGAAAAGTGCTGTCATAGCTCTGGGGTCCAAAACCCCAAATCCAGCGGTCTGCGTCTGGGGTCCATCCTCCAGTCATTGCTTCCAAGTCCTTCCCGTTATGCTCTATGACAGACATATAGTGTACGGGCGTCGCCGCCATTTTAGCTTTTTCTCTTACTGCCTGCCTCGCTAAGAGATCGGTAGACAGCTTTTAGGATTCAGCAGAGGGCACTGGAGTCCATCTTTCGTGATTGAAGCTGTGGTTAGCCAAAAAGGCAAAAATCTAAATTTTCTAACCTGCTCTTTACATCCCATGTTTCCTTTACAGACTGCGTATACTTCCTTAGCAGGCAACCTTCCAACTCTATTGTCATTCACTTTTCCTTGGCCTTGTGACCAAGGAATGCTCTTATTTTAGTGATAAGGTTTGTAAAACTTTGGAGTTACTAATGTGGAAAAAACAAAGTTCCTTCCACCCTCCACCCCTCACTCTCCCCCCTACCAAGACCCAGTTTAAGATCCTGTCTTCTAATCTCTCTCTCATTATCTTGCTGTTCATACTTGCCATCCCTCCCTATTCTTGTAGTCCTTTTTACTGACCATCTTCCAGTTCCAAACCAGGAAGTAGTAATCAGAACACTATATTGAGAATCAGGGCAGCCCTATAGATTTAAGTTTTGTTACTTTATTAGCTGTATGACCAGTCACTTTACCTCTCTGGAATCTCAATCTATAAAACTGAATGAAGTTGCTTAATATTGGAGGATCTCTATGAGACTTTTCTGACCTGCTAGAAATTTGGGAGTCTTCTCTGTTCTTTACATTCTACAATGTCTTTACATTTACAAACAAATCCACCCACAACTTTAACTCTCAGAGCAACATCTCTAAAATTGGGTTACACACCCTTATTTAAATCCTGTAGTGTCCACCTTTTGCCCAAAATAAAGAGTTCAAACTTTTCTATTGTGACAACTGGGTTGTGAAAATTTCTGTCTGATTTCCACCCTTGTCATTTAACTCCCACAGATGACACAGTTTAGGTAGTGTGGCTCCCATTGCCAGAACAGACTAGGTTAGATGCTAATTTAATCTTTATCCCAGCATTGTCAAACTCTATCTTAATTATCTTTCCTCCAGTCTAGGCTTTGATATCCTTGAAAACAGGAACCACTGCTGAATCTCCAGCTCCCAGAACAATGCCTGACTTTGTCATTGTTCAATAAATATTTGTTGATGAACAAATTATTATATGTTGCTGAAACCCCAAAGCCTATCACCATGCAGGACATATAGTAGATGTTCAATGAATACTGAGTGACTAAATTAATTTTCAAAATCTCATTAACTTCCCCAATATTTCTTGTATCCTGTCCTTCCTTCTTTAGTACTTGTCAGGTAATAATCATTTCTATCTGGGTTATTAGAAATTCTCCAACTAGTTTCCCAAACCTAGTCTTGCTCCAGTTAAGATAATTAAATACACACACACACACACACACACACACACACAATCTTCTAGGACTCCCTATTGCCTTTAGGATCAAGTCTAAATTCTCTCACCAAGCAATCAAGAACCTTCTTCAACCTCTTGATCCAGGCAAACAGATTGTTTCTTTTTCCTCAACTCATGTCCTACTTGTCCCACTCCATACACAATAAGATCAGGCAAGAAATAATAAGGATCCAAATGGGGCCTGGGCAGTGGGGTTGAAGAAGAGGGGATGGATGTGAAGACATGCACACTTAAAATTCAGGTTTCCCTTTATTCTTCCTGTTTCTTTCCTTTCATAGGTGCTGCCAAACTTCATGAAGCACATATTTCTCTCATTTTGGAAATAATACAAGCCAACATTCATTGGGAGCGTCTTGTGTGTCAAACATTGTTGTAAGTGCTTTGTATGTGTTAGTACATTTAATCATCCCAATATTCTTTGTGGAGAGTATTAATGGTGTTCTCTCTTTACATATAAAGGGAGTTGAGGTAAATTGGAAGGGGAGGTGAACCATGAACCATGAGAGACTATGGACACTGAAAAACAACCTGAGGGTTTGAAGGGGCGGGGGGGTGGGAGATTGGGGGAACCAGGTGGTGGGTATTGGGGAGGGCACGTATTGCATGGAGCACTGAGTGTGGCGCAAAAACAATGAATACTGTTACGCTGAAAAGAAATAAAAAAATTGAAAAAATAAAAATAAAATAATTGTAAATATTAAAAAAGACACTGAGGCAAATTTGGGATTACATAACCTGCTCAATGTTGTATAACCATTGAAAATATTACAAATGGGACTTAACACAGGTTAAGGGTTGTGGGCGTTATGGTTTTAATTACCATATTACATTACCACATGCTTCTGTCGACTCTTGTGATACTGCCTATTTCTAATTCTTTTTATTTAATTTCAAATCCTTTATTTCTTTTCATAATAGCATCACCCTCTTTCTTTTCTTTTTTTTTAAAGATTTTATTTACTTATTTGACAGACAGAGATCACAAGTAGGCAGAGAGGCAGGCAGAGAGAGAGGAAGGGAAGCAGGCTCTGCTAAGCAGAGAGCCCAATGCAGGGCTTGATCCCAGGACCCTGGGATCATGACCTGAACCATAGGCAGAGGGTTAAACCCACTGAGTCACCCAAGTGCCCCAACATCACCCTCTTTCTTTACTGGCTCCCATCATCCCCAAATATATAAATCTCACAAAGTTCTGTCTTTTCAAAATGCTTAAGTAGGTAACATTTATTGAGTGCATTGTGTCAGAGACAACGTTAGCATGCTTATACGCTTTATCTCACTGACTCTGTTCAGTAGCCCTCTGATTTATGTGCTATTATTACTTCTGTTTCATAGAGGAGAAAACAAAGACACAAAAAAAGCTGGCAAATGTCAGAGCTTGAATTGGAACCCAGGCTGTCTGATTCCTGAGGTCACATTTACGTAGTTCATACATTTGTGCTGTTCTGTTTTGTAGTTAAGAGCCAGACTCTAGAGCTAGACTGCTGTTTGCAAATCCTAACTTATTCTGCTTTCTAGCTGTGTGAAGTTGGGCAAGTGGCTTCACTTGGCTGAGCTTCAGTTTCCTCATCTTAAAACAGAAATATAATGAGGCTGATAGGAAGATAAAATGAACTCATCTGTAAATGATTTTCTGTAAAAAATGCTTAGAATAAATTCTGATACCAGGTAAGCATTACATAAATATTATCTATATTTATTATTTTATTTTTATATCATCTGGAATTTTTAATTTTTGTATTGCTTTTATCTTTTTCCTGCTTTATTGAGATGTTATTAACATAAAACATATGTAACTATAAAGGGAAAAATGTGATGCTTTGTTGAACCTATATGTTGTAAAATGATTACCACAATAAGATTTGTTAACATTTTGGGGCATCTGGGTGGCTCAGTGTGTTAAGCCTCTGCCTTTGGCTCAGGTCATGATCCCAGGGTCCTGGGATCGAACCCTGCATCTGGCTCTCTGCTCAGCAGGGAGCCTACTTCCTCCTCTCTCTCTGCCTGCCTCTCTGCCTACTTGTGATCTCTCTCTGTCAAATAAATAAATAAAATCTTAAAAAAATATCTAGTTAACATTTTAATTCCCTCACATAACTACCATTCTTTTTGTAGCACTAACATTTAAGAACTATACTCGACAATTTTCAAGTATGTAATACAGTAATGTTCATTATAGTCATAAAGACATGCATTTGAACCCTAGAACTTATTTATCTTATTGCAGGAAGTTTGTGCCTTTGACCAATATCTTTCCATTTCTTGCACACCACAGTGTCTGAAAATCACTGTTTTACTCTTATTTCTGTGAAATGCCAATAGTATTTTTTACAGAACTAAAACAAACAATCTTAAAATTTGTATGGAATAACAAAAACCATGAATATCCAAAGCAACATTGAAGAAGAAAAACAAAGGTGGCAGCATTATAATTTCACATTTCAAGATTTATTACAAAACTGTAGAGATCAAAATAATATGTAATGGCAAAAAATAGACAAATAGATCAATGGAAAAGAATAGAAAACCCAGAAATGAGTCCAGAACTATATGGTCAATTAGTTGTGGACAAAGTAGGAAAGAATATCCAATGGGTAAAGATAGTCTTCAACAAATGGTGTTGCAAAAACTTGACAGCTTCATGCAAAAGAATGAAACTGGACTACTTTTTTAATGCCATAAGCAAAAATAAATTCAAAATGAATTAAAGGCCTATATGTGAGACCTGAAACCATACAAATCCTAGAAGAGAGAACAGGCAGTAATTTCTCTGACATCAGCTGTAGCAACATTTTTCTAGATATGTCTCCTAAGGCAAGGTAAACAAAAGCAAAAATACACTATTGGGACTAACGAAAATAAAAAGCTTCCACATTGAGAAAGAATCTATCAACACAACTAAAAGGCAACCTACTAAATGGGAGAAGACACTTGCAAATTACATATCTGAAAAAAGGTTAGATCCAAAATATACAAAGAACTTTAAAACTCAACACACACACACACACACACACACACACACACACAAACCCAAATAATACAGTTTAAAAATAGACGTGGGACACCTAGGTGGCTCAGTTGGTTAAGTGTCCAACTCTTGATTTCAGCTGAGGTCATGATTTCAACGTTGTGAAATAGAGCCCTGCATTGGGCTCTGTGCTGGGTATGGAGGCTGCTGAAGATTCTCTCTCTCCCTTTCCCTCTTCTCCCCCACCTAAAAATAAAAATGGGCAGAAGACATGGACAGACATTTTTCAAAAAAGACATCTAGTTGACCAACAGATACATGAAAAGATGTTCAGCATCACTCCTCAGGGGAAATACAAATCAAAATTACAATGAGATATTACATCACAGCAGTCAGAATGAATAAAATAAAAAACGCAAGAGACAAAGAGTGTTGGTGAGGACATGGAGAATGAGGAAACTTCTTGTAATCTTGGTATGAATATAAACTGGTGCAGCAATGGTGGAAACCAGTATGGAAGTTCTTTAAAAGGTGAAAAATAGAACTACCTTACAAACTGGTAATGGAACTATTGGGCACTTACCCCCAAAATACAAAAACACTAATTCAAAGTGCTAAATGCACCCCTATGTTTATAGCAGGATTATAAACAATAGTCAACTTATGGAAAAAGCTCAAGTGTCCCTAAGTAGATGAATTGATAAAGAAGTTGTGTGTGTGTGTGTGTGTGTGTGTGTGTGTGTATATAATGGAAAATTATTCAACCATAAAAAGAATGAAATCTTGCCATTTGCAACAACATGGATATAACTAGAGGGTATAATTCCATATGAAGTAAGTCATCCAGAGAAAGGCAAATACTTTATGAATTCACTGGTGTGTCGAATTTAAGAAACAAAACAAATGAGTAAAGGTAAAGAGAGAGAGAGAGAGAAACCAAGAAACAGACTCTCTACTATAGAGAACAAATTGATGGTTATCAGAGGAGAGGTGGGTGAGAGGATGGATGAAATGGGGAGAGTGATTAAAAAGTATATGTAATATGAAGAGCACTGATTTACATGTTGAATTGTCACATCACTACGCTGTATATATGAAACTAGCATAACAATGCATAAGAAATACATTGGAATTTTAAAATAAGAAACATATTGTAAGACTAGAGGAGGCCAGATGGCAGAAGAGTAGGGGACCTAGTTTCATCTGCACCCTTGAATTCAGCTAGATACCTATGAAATCATTCAGAATACCTATGAATTCAGCCTGAAAGGTAAGAAAATAATTGCTGGCATTTTACAAATAGAAAAATGGCCAATCTTTGCAAGGTAAGAGGTTCAGAGACACGAATCTGAGGGAGTATATCAGAAGGTAAATGGCAGGCATGGAGGGGTGGGAGAGTCTCCATAAGCCAGCTAATGGAAAGTGATATAACCCTGGTGCACAAAATTGGAACTTCTGGAAATCTAGAATCTATGAGGGATGTCTCTGCCTGAAATGTGCTCAGGTGGCAAAGCAGGGAACAATCCTAGGTGAGGTAGTGTGGTCTCAGGATCCCCAGGGTCACAGAAAGAACAAGGGTGCCTGAATGTGGCAGAGTTCCCAAGCACTGGAGTTGGGGAAGCCAGCTACAATTAGCAAACCCTGGAGTGGCCTCTCAGCAAACCATGATATGATCGTGTGACTGTTCTCCAAGCAGTGTCCCAGCAGGTGACAAATGCTGTGAGACCCTGTTCCTTCTCCTGGGAGGAGTGGTGTGGATACAGGCATAGTCGAGCAACCACTCCCCAAGCAGGGACCCAACAGACAGTCAGGGCATGGTAAGACACCCTTCCCTCCACTGGGAGGATTGGTTCAGGTGTGCACCACAAGAGTCTGCAGAGTTTGGTACACACAAAGGGATTGATTGCTTCTCCCTGAGCATGCACTGAAGAGTGGGGACAGTAGCCGTTCAGATCTAGGGCTGGAGATCAGGACACTGCCATCTTTACCTTTTTTTCATCATCTAAAGCAGCATGGAAAGCCTTCAGGGAACAAACGTAACGTAGAACATCCTTAAGTAACTTACACTGAGCCCAGCCCCCAGGCAAGTGGTGAAGCAACTCTGCCCAGGCAAAGACACCTGAGAATCAGTGCAAAAGGCCCCTCCCACAGAAGACTAGCAAGAACATCAGGTGAATACCAAGTTTATGGTCCACACAGAACTAAAATCACCTATGCTAGGGTAAAATAGTATATGGAATTGAAGGCTTTTCCTTATGAGTCTTTAGTCTTTCAGTTTAAAATTTTCTTTTTCTTTTTTTCCCCTTTTCAACTAGTTTCTTATTTTATCAACTCTTTGTTTTTAGGTCTTTTTTTAACTTCCATTTTTATATTTACATTTTATAGATATATTCTTCATTTTGTTTCCTTTCACTGTATTCAATTTTAATTTTATTTATATATAAGCTTTTCTTTCTTTAAAATTTGGGATTTAGTGTCTCCTAACAAACAAACAAACAAACCAACCAAAATACACACAGGACCAAGCAATGGCCTTGTTTTGTCCACCTGGGAGATTATATTCTCCCCCCACAGACTTTTTTTTTTCTTTTCTTTTTTGGTTTCTGACCTCTTTGGATTTGTCTAGTGTGTATTTCATTTGTATTTTTTATTTTGTTCCCTTGTTCATACATTCTTCTCTGGGCAAAAAGACTATAAGGAGGAATTCAGAACAAAAAAAAAGAAACCGAGGTAATACCCTTTGCCACAAACCTAACTGGTATGGATACAAGTAAAATAATCAGAGCTGGAATTCAGGATAACAATTATAAAGTTACTAGCTGGGCTTGGGAAAAAAAAAAGCATAAAAGACACTAGAGAATCTCTTAGTGCAGAAGTAATATCTAATAAGGCTGAAATTAAAAATTCTTAACTGAGATGAGGTCTAAAATGAATGCTTTAATAGCTAGGGTAAATGAGGCAGAAGAGAGGCTCAATGACATAGAAGTCAAGATGATGGAAAGGAAGGAAGCTGAGGGAAAGAGAGAGAAACAACTAATGGACCATGAGGGCAGGCTTTGAGAAATCAGTGATACCAGGGGCGCCTGGGTGGCTCAGTGGGTTAAAGCCGCTGCCTTCGGCTCAGGTCAAGATCCCAGGGTCCTGGGATCGAGCCCTGCATCAGGCTCTCTGCTCAGCGGGGAGCCTGCTTCCTCCTCTCTCTGCCTGCCTCTCTGCCTGCTTGTGATCTTTGTCTGTCAAACAAATAAATAAAATCTTTAAAAAAAAAAAAAAGAAATCAGTGATACCATAAAGCAAAACAAGTAATCTTGTTTCTAATGAATAATTCTAATGAATTTTTGGGGTGGAGATTATATATATATATAATTATATATATATATAATTATATATATATAGATATAGATTATAGATATATTCTATATATATAGATTATATATCTATAATCTATATCTATATCTATATCTATATATATAATCTCCACCGGAATATAAAAAAAGAATGCAATATTGCCATTTGCAATGGCATGAATGGAGCTAGAGAGTATAATGCTAAGCAAAATAACTCAGTCAGGGAAAGACACTTATCATACAGTTTTTACTCATATATGGAATTTAAGAAACAAAATAAGCAAAGAGGAAAAATAAGAGAGAGACAAACCAATAAAGAGGCTCAGTTATAGAGAACAAAGTGATGGCTACCATAGGTGAGGGCAGTGGGGGTGATGGATGAAATAGGTGATGGGGGATAAAAGAAAGAAGTAGGTGATGGGGATTAAAGAGTGCACTTGTGATGGGCATTGGGTGATGTATGGAAATGTAGAATTACTCTATTGTACACTTGAAAGTAATATAACTCTATATGTTAACTAACTGGTTTAAAATAAAAACTTGGGAAAGAAAAAAAGAGAATGTGTTCAAAATTAAATCACCATCAACTTAATACAGCCTGCAATATGAAGAAGAGGTTATATATAAACCCAATCATAGTCATATATCAAAAATCACTAATAAATATGCAAAGAATAAAGGTAAAGGAATTCAAGTGTCACTAAAGTAATCAGCAAACCATGAAATAGAGAAAGACAAGAAAGGATCAGAGAAAATCTCCAGAAACAACCACAAAACAAATAATAAAATAATAATAAATACATGTTTGCCAACAATTATTTTGAATTTAAATGGACAAAATGCTCCAATCAAAAGAGATAGGGTAATAGAATGGATAAAAAAATAAGACCCATGTGTATGATATCTAGAAGAGTCTCATTTTAGAGCTAAAGACAATGGAAGATTGAAAGTGAGGGGATGGAGAAATAACTACCATACAAATGGATGTCAAAGGAAAGCCAGAGCAGCTATTCTTATATTGGATAAAGTAGACTTTAAAACAAAGACTGTAACAAGAGACAAAGAAAGACAATATATAATAATGAAAAGGGAAAATCCAACAAGAAGATATAACAATTGTAAATATTTATGACCCCAAATATGGGGGCACCCAAATATATAAAACAATTAATTAGAATCATAAAGGAACTAATTGATAATAGTACAATAATAATAGGGAACCCTAACACCCCAATTACATTAATAGACAGATGATCTAAACAGAAAATCAATAAGGAAATAAAAGCTTTGCATGACACACTGGACCAGATGGATTTAAGAGATATTTTCAGGGCATTCCATTCTAATACAGCAGAATGCACGTTCTTTTCAATCGCACCCAGAATGTTCTCTGAAAGAGATCACATATTAGGATATAAAACAAGCCTCATAGATCCTGGATATCAACCTTTTATCTGTACTGTCATTTGCAAATATCTTCTCCCATTCCGTGGGTTGCCTCTTTGTTTTGATGACTGTTTCTTTTGCTATGCAGAAGCTTTTGATCTTGATGAAGTCCCAAAAGTTCATCTTTGCCTTTGTTTCCTTTGCCTTTGGAGATATATCTTGAAAGAAGTTGCTGTGGCTGATATCAAAGAGGTTACTCCCTATGTTCTCCTCGAGGATTCTGATGGATTCCTGTCTCACGTTGAGGTCTTTTATCCATTTCGAGTTTATCTTTGTGTACGGTGTAAGAGAATGGTCAAGTTTCATTCTTCTACATATAGCTGTCCAGTTTTCCCAGCACCATTTATTGAAGAGACTGCCTTTTTTCCACTGGATATTTTTTCCTGTTTTGTCGAAGATTATTTGACCATAGAGTTGAGGGTCCATATCTGGGCTCTCTACTCTGTTCCACTGGTCCATGTGTCTGTTTTTATGCCAGTACCATGCTGTCTTGGTGATCACAGCTTTGTAGTAAAGCTTGAAATCAAGTAATGTGATGCTGCCAGTTTTATTTTTGTTTTTCAACATTTCCTTAGCAATTCAAACTCAACACACACAAAACAGATAATCATATTAAAAAATGGGCAGAAGATATGAACAGACACTTCTCCAATGAAGACATACAAATGGCTACCAGACACATGAAAAAATGTTCATCATCACTAGCCATCAGGGAGATTCAAATCAAAACCACATTGAGATACCACCCTACACCAGTTAGAATGGCCAAAATTAGCAAGACAGGAAACAACGTGTGTTGGAGAGGATGTGGAGAAAGGGGAACCCTCTTACACTGTTGGTGGGAATGCAAACTGGTGCAGCCACTTTGGAGAACAGTGTGGAGATTCCTCAGGAAATTAGAAATAGAGTTTCCCTATGACCCTGCAATTGCACTGCTGGGTATTTACCCCAAAGATACAGATGTAGTGAAAAGAAGGGCCATCTGTACCCCAATGTTTATAGCAGCAATGGCCACGGTCGCCAAATTGTGGAAAGAACCAAGATGCCCTTCAACGGATGAATGGATAAGGAAGATGTGGTCCATATACACTATGGAATATTATGCCTCCATCAGAAAGGACGAATACCCAACTTTTGTAGCAACATGGACAGGACTGGAAGAGATTATGCTGAGTGAAATAAGTCAGAGAAAGTCAAGTATCATATGGCTTCACTTATTGGTGGAGCATAACAAATAATATAGAGGACAATGGTAGATGGAGAGGAGAAGGGAGTTGAGGGAAATTGGAAGGGGAGGTGAACCATGAGAGACTATGGACTCTGAAAAACAACCTGAGGGTTTTGAAGGGGCGGGGGGGTGGGAGATTGGGGGAACCAGGTGGTGGGTATTAGGGAGGGCACAGATTGAATGGAGCACTGGGTGTGGTGAAAAAACAATGAATACTGTTACGCTGAAAATAAATAAAAAATTTAATTAAAAAAAATAAAAAAAAAAACAAGCCTCAGCAAATTCAAGGTCAAATTCATACCATGCTTCTTTTCTGACCATAATGTATGAAAGTAGATGTCAACCACAAGAAAAATCAGGAAAGACCAAAATACATGGTGGTCTAATAACATGTTACTAAACAATGAATGGATCAATTAAGAAATCAAGGAAGAAATTTTAAAAAAGCATATGGAGCAAGTGAAAATGAAAACACAATGATCCCAAACCTGTGGGATACAGCAAAAGAAGTTTTAAGGGAAGTTTATAGCAAAATAGGCCTACCTTAAAAACCAAGAAAAATATCAAATAAACAACTTGAACTTTTGCACCTAAAGGAACTAGAAAAAGAACAAATGAAGTCCAAAGAAAGCAGAAAGAAGGAACTAATGATTATAGCAAAAATAAATGATATAGAAACTAAACAAACAAACAAACAAAGAGTAGAACAGATCAATGAAATCAGGAGCTGGTCCTTGGATAAAGTCAATAATATTGATAAATAGCCACATTTATGAAGAAAAATATAGAACTCAAAGAAATAAAATTACAAATAAGAGAGGAGAAATAACAACCAATACCACATAAATACAATCATAGGAGAATATTATGAAAAAACCATATACCAACAAATTGGACAACCTAAATGTAATAGATGAGTTCCTAGAAACATATCAAGTCCCAAAACTGAAAAAAGAAGAAATAAAAATTTTGAATAGACCAAAAACCTGCACAGAAATTAAATCAATAATCAAAAATTCCCAACAAATAAGAGTCTAGAACAAGATGGAGTCATAGGTAAAATTTTTCCAAACATTTGAGTTAATACTTACTCTTCTCAAACTATTCTAAAGAAAAAGAAGTGGAAGGAAATTTCCAAATTCTTTCTATGAAGCCAGAATTACCCTGATATGAGAACCAGGTAAAGATTCCACTAAAAAAGAGAACTACAGTCCAATATTCCTAATGAACATGGATAAAAAAATTCTCAATAAAATACTAGGAAACCAAATCCAACAACACATTAAAAAATAATTCACCACAATCAAGTGGCATTTATTATTGGGTTACAAGGTTACTTCAGTACTCACAAATCAATATGATATATCACATTAATAAAATAAATTATAAGAACTGTATGATCGTTTTAGTAGATGCAGAAAAATTATTTGACAAAGTACAACATCAATTCACAATAATCACCCCTCCCTGCAAAAAATAGGTTTATATAGAACATGCCTTAACTTAATAAATGTCATATGTTAAAAACCTACAGCTAACATCATCCTCAGTGAGGAAAAATTGAGAGCTTTTCCCCTAAGGTCAGGAACAAGGCAAGGATATCCACTCTCACTACTTTTATTCACCATGGTACTGGAAATCCTAGCCACGGCAATCAAACCACAAAAAGGAATGAAAGGAATCCATATCAGTAAGGAAAAGGTAAAACTTTTCCTATTTGCAGATGACATGATACTTTGTATAGAAAACCCAAAAGAGAGAGACAAGATGGCAGGGAAGTAGGAGGAGGCGCCGTTTCAACCTGTACCCTAAAGTGAGCTGATTACCTACCAAAAAACTCCGATGACCAATGAAATCAGCCTGAGATTAGAATTATACACGTCTGGATCTCTACAGGGGCAGAAGAGGCCAGTAGGCAGGTAAAGCAGAGTGGGAACATCAGACTGATATTGGAAGATAAACAAAAGGGGGAGGGAGCCACCAGAAGTGACCCATTGGAAAGTAATACCCCAATACGAGAGTGCTCTGTGACTGGGGATCAGCGTTAACTTGGAATCTGGTTAAAAGCACTCAAAAAGAGCAAAGAATCATGGGGGGAAATTGTGGGAATCAGGGCGGTTAGGGAAAGGGGCTTAAGTCCCCGGACCCAGGACAACCACCCCTGGCACTGAGCCAGAGAGAGTGCAGCAGAGAAACCAGGTCTTGGTCCCTGAGCCATGAGCACGTCTGAGAGTGCGTGGGGACTGGCTCCCATGAGGGGCTGGGAGCCTCACCAGCCGGCAGAAGCACAGACTTTTTGCAGTCCCCATGCATGCCCTGTGCCATGTGATCAGAGCCTGAGTCGTGCCCCACACCCTCCCCCAAGAGAGGTGCGTGCAGGTGCCAGCCCTGCGTTCTCAGACCCTGAAAGACCAGGCACTCCCAGCCTGGGCCAGTGGAAAACCTCAGTGTGCAACTGCTGCTTGGAACCTCTCTGGCGGTCTGGAGCTGCCCAGACAGCTGCTGCTGTCGTGGCTTCAGGTACAAGCAGGAGTTCCTGTGTCCCCAGGGACCACGACTTGGAACCTGCTCTGCCAGTGGCCAAGGGGGAACTTATGTGATCTGCAGCAGCCAGAGGGGAACAGACTGAGGCTTCTCTCCGAGAGGGAGGTCTGAGTGCAGTTTGCTTTCCTCTAAACCTCCAAAAACCATCAAAAGCTGTCAAGGCAAGAGAAAACAAATGAATAAACAAACATAAAAACCTCCAGAGAACAAAAGCCTGAAAAACTGGTTTCCTCAGAGCCCATTACCTTAATGGGGGTGGGAGGACTTAACTCAGCGAACACTGCCTGAAAACCCATGTGGCAGGCCCCTCCCCCAGAAAGCCAACTGGGAAAAAAAAAAAAAAAGATGACAAGAGAACAACCACCACTACTTCATCGATACAACTTTTATTTTTAATTCGTTCCCACTATTCTGGTTCATTTTTTTGATAGAGATAATTTTTTGACCTACTTACCATCACAGTAAGATGTCCAGTACATCAAATTCCATAATAACCTTTTAACCTGACATTTTTGATACATATACCCGTGTTTTTCTTTTACTATTCTATTTTTTAAAATTTTTTAAAATTTTATTTTAGTTTAGTTTATTCTTTTTTTATTTTTATTTTTTAATATTCATATGGAATTAAACATCAAGGTAATCCCCTTTCTCCAATGAATGCTACTACTATAGGTAAACCAATTTTTAATCCCCCCTTACCTTAGGAAAGTTGAGTCCTTTAACAAAGATATCAAGATACATCCAGGAAGAATCAAAATAACCTTCCTCACCCACACTGAGAATTTATAACCACTCTCACATCTTTTTATTCCACCAGTGATTCTGTGTATTTGTGTTTGTCCTGATAGTATATAAATCTTATACTTGGGGTTCTTTTTGACGAGGTTCTATTATTTTTATTTTTTTTGTTTTTATATATATATTTTTTCTCTTGCCATATACTTATATCAGTCTTTTTGTTTATCTGTTTTTCTTTGTATACTTCATAAATCTTACCTTGAGACCCATTTGGGCTGAGTCTTTTCTTTTATCTTTCTTTTTGTTTTTTGTTCCTCTCTCTCTGTCTCACTCTCTCTTTTTTTCTTTTTTTCTTTTTTCTCTCTTTCTTTTTTCTTTCATTTGTGTGGGGACTCCTGATTGCTCAGAAACATTCCAGGGTGCACCTTGACTGCACCACAGTCAATATATCCAGTTACATCCATTCACCCATCCTTTCACCAAAAAGACTAGGAAGAGGAATGCCCAACAGAAGAGAAATTCAGAGGATGGGCCATCTGCAACAGAGCTAATGGCTATCGACATAGACAATATGTCAGAAAGGGAATTCAGGCTAACAATTATCCAGGCAATAGCTAGGTTGGAGAAAGCCATGGATAAAAAAACAGAATTGATTAGGGCAGAACTGAAAGCCACCAGGGATGATGTTCACAATGCTCTCAGTGAGTTCCAATCTAATCTAAATTCTCTAAAAGCTAGGGTAACTGAGACAGAAGATAGAATTAGTGATCTGGAGGACAAACAGATAGAGAGAAAGGATCAGGAGGAAGCTGGAAAAAACAGCTTAGAAGCCACGAAAACAGAATCAGGGAAATAAATGATGCCATGAAAAGTTCCAACATCAGAATTATTGGAAACCCTGAAGGGGAGGAGAAAGAAAGAAGTCTAGAAGATATAGTGGAACAAGTTCTTCATGAAAATTTTCCCAAACTCACAAATGTAACCAGTGTTAATGTACTAGAGGCAGAACCGTCAACAACCAAAATTATAGATTCTTGAAAGTCCTCGAGACACCCAATAGTAAGAATGAAGAATTATAATTGTAGCAGACCCTCTTGAAAGCTGCTAGGACAAAGAAGCTCCTTACGTACAGAGGAAAGCCTATCAAAATAACGTCAGACCTCTCCACAGAAACCTGGCAAGCCAGAAAGGGCTGGCAAGATATATTCAGGGCACTAAATGAGAAGAACATGCAGCCAAGAATACTTTATCCAGCAAGACTGACATTCAAAATGGATGGAGAGATAAAGAGTTTCCAAGACCGGCAAGGCTTAAAAGACTATGCAACCACCAAGCCGACACTGCAGGAAATATTAAGGGGGGTTCTATAAAAGAGGAAAAATCCTAAGAATAACATTGAACAGAAATATAGAGACAACCTACAGAAACAAAGATTTCAAAGGTAGCACGATGCCAATAAAAACGTATCTATCAATAATCACTCTCAATGTGAATGGCCTAAATGCACCCATAAAACAACACAGGGTTGCAGATTGGATAAAACGACAGGACCCATCCATATGTTGTCTACAAGAGACCCATTTTGAACCTAAGGATACACCCTGACTGAAAGTGAAGGGATAGAGAAGCATCTTTCATAGCAATGGGCCTCAAAAGAAGGTCAGGGTAACAATTCTCATATCAGATAAATTAGATTTTAAATTAAAGACTGTAGTCAGAGATACAGAAGGACACTATAATTCTTAAAGGGACTATCCACCAAGATGATCTAACAATTGTAAATATCTATGCCCCCAATATGGGAGCAGCCAATTACATAAGAAAACTATTAATCAAGATAAAGAGTCATATTGTTATGAATACATTAATAGGAGGAGATCTTAACACACATTTCTCAGTAACAGACAGATCATCCAAGGATAAAATCAGTAAAGAAACAAGAGCATTGAATGACACATTGGACCAGATGGACCTCATAGATATATACAGAACATTCCACCCTAAAACAACAGAATACTCATTCTTCTCAAGTGCACATGGAACCTTCTCCAGAATAGACCACACACTGGGTCACAAATCAGAACTCAACCAATACCAAAAGAATGAGATTATTCTCTGCACATTCTCAGATCACAATGCTTTGAAACTGGAGCTCAATCACAAGGAAAAAGTTCGGAAGGAGCTCAAACACCTTGAAGCTAAAGGCTACCTTGTTTAAGAATGCTTGGATCAACCAGGAGATTAAAGAAGAACTTAAACAATAGATGGAAACCAATGAGAATGAAGACACCTCGATCCAAAACCTATGGGATACAGCAAAGGTGGTCCTAAGGGGGAAATACATAGCCATCCAAGCCTCCCTCAAAAAAATGGAAAAATCCAGAATATAACAGCTGTCTCTACACCTTAAAGAACTGGAGAATCAACAACAAATTAAACCAACTCCACAGGTAAGAAGGGAAAAAATCAAGATTATAGCAGAGATCAATTAAGTAGAAACTAGAGATACAGTAGAACATATCAATGAAACTAGAAGCTGGTTTTTTGAAAGAATCAATAAGATCAATAAACCATTGGCCACACTAATCCAAAAGAAAAGAGAGAAAGCTCAAATTAATAAAATTATGAATGAAAAGGGAGAGATCACAACTAACACCAAGGGAGTAGAAACAATCGTCAGAAGTTATTATCAACAGTTATATGCCAATAAGCTAAGCAACCTAGATGAAATGGATGCATTCCTGGGAAACTATAAAATCCCAAAATTGAACCAGGAAGAAATTGACAACCTGAATAGACTGATATCTAGTAACGAGATTGAAGCAGTGATCAAAAACCTCCCAAAAAACAAGAGTCCAGGACCTGACGGATTCCCTGGGGAGTTCTACAAAACTTTCAAAGAAGAAATAACACCTATTTTCCTGTAGCTGTTTCAAAAGTTGAAGCTGGAGGAAATCTTCCAGACTCTTTTTATGAAGCCAGCATTACCCTGATCCCCAAACCAGGCACAGAACACAACAAAAAGAATTTCAGACCAATATCACTGATGAATATGGATGCTAAGATTCTCAACAAGATCCTAGCAAACAGGATCCAACAGCACATTAAAAAGATTATCCACCATGACCAGGTAGGATTCATCCCTGGGTTACAAGGATGGTTCAACATTCGCAAAACAATCAATATGATAGAAAAAATCAATAAGAAAAGAGAGAGAAACCACATGGTCTTCTCAATTGATGCAGAAAAAGCATTTGACAAAATCCAGCATCCGTTCCTGATTAAAACGCTTCAAAGTATAGGGATAGAGGGAACATTCCTGAACTTCAAAAAATCTATCTATGAAAGACCCACAGCAAATATCATCCTCAATGGGAAAAAGCTTGCAGCCTTCCCTTGGAGATCAGGAACACGACAAGGATGCCCACTCTCACCACTCTTGTTCAACATAGTATTAGAAGTTCTAGCAACAGCAATCAGACAACAAAGAGAAATAAAAGGTATCCAAATTGCCAATGAAGAAGTCAAACTCTCTCTCTTCGCAGATGACATGATACTTTATATGGAAAAACCAAAAGACTCCACCCCCAAACTACTAGAACTCATACAGCAATTCAGTAACATGGCAGGATACAAAGTCAATGTACAGAAATCAGTTGCTTTCTTATACACTAACAATGAAAATACAGAAAGGCAAATTAGAGAATCGATTCCATTTACTATAGCACCAAGAACCATAAGATACCTCGGAATAAACCTAACCAAAGAGGTAAAGTATTTATACTCAAGGAACTACAGAGCACTCACGAAAGAAATCAAAGAAGACAAAAAAGATGGAAGACCATTTCATGCTCTTGGATCGGAAGAATAAACATTGTTAAAATGTCTATACTGCCTAAAGCAATCTATACTTATAATGCTATTCTGATCAATATTCCACTGATATTTTTCAAAGAGCTGGAGCAAATAATCCTAAAATTTGTATGGAATCAGAAGAGACCCCGAATTGCTATGGAAATGTTGAAAAAGAAAAACAAAACTGGGGACATCACGTTGCCTGATTTCAAGCTTTACTACAAAGCTGTGATCACCAAGACAGCATGGTACTGGCATAAAAACAGACACATAGGCCAGTGGAACAGAGCAGAGAGCCCAGATATGGACCCTCAACTCTATGGTCAAATAATCTTCAACAAAGCAGGAAAAAATATCCAGTGGAAAAAAGACAGGCTCTTCGATAAATGGTGCTGGGATAATTGGACAGCTTTATGTAGAAGAATGAAACTCGACCGTTCTTTTACACCGTACACAAAGTTAAACTCGAAATGGATAAAAGACCTCAACGTGAGACAGGAATCCATCAGATTCCTCGAGGAGAACATAGGCAGTAACCTCTTCGATATCGGCCACAGCAAACTTCTTTCAAGATATGTCTCCAAAGGCAAAGGAAACAAAAGCGAAAATGAACTTTTGGGACTTCATCAAGATCAAAAGCTTCTGCACAGCAAAGGAAACAGTCAAAAAAAAACAAAGAGGCAACCCACGGAATGGGAGAAGATATTTGCAAATGACAGTACAGACAAAAGGTTGATATCCAGGATCTATAAAGAACTCCTCAATGTCAACACACACAAAATAGATAATTATATCAAAAAATGGGCAGAAGATATGAACAGACACTTCTCCAATGAAGACATACAAATGGCTATCAGACACATGAAAAAAAATGTTCATCATCACTAACCATCACGGACATTCAAATTAAAACCACATTGAGATACCACCTTACACCAGTGAGAATGGCCAAAATTAGCAAGACAGGAAACAACCTGTGTTGGAGAGGATCTGGAGAAAGGGGAACCCTCTTACACGGTTGGTGGGAATGCAGCCACTGGTGCATCCACTTTGGAGAACAGAGTGGAGATTCCTCAGGATATTAAAAATAGAGCTTGCCTATGACCCTGCAATTGCACTCCTGGGTATTTACCCCAAAGATACAGATGGAATGAAAAGAAGGACCATCTGTACCCCAATGTTTATAGCAGCAATGGCCACGGTCGCCAAACTGTGGAAAGAACCAAGATGCCCTTCAACGGATGAATGGATAAGGAAGATGGGGTCCATATACACTATGGAGTATTATGCCTCCATCAGAAAGGACGAATACCCAACTTTTGTATCAACATGGACAGGACTGGAAGAGATTATGCTGAGTGAAATAAGTCAAACAGAGAGAGTCAAGTATCATATGGTTTCACTTATTTGTGGAGCATAACAAATAATATAGAGGACAAGGGTAGATGGAGAGGAGAAAGGAGTTGAGGGAAATTGGAAGTGGAGGTGAACCATGAGAGACTATGGACACCGAAAAACAACCTGAGGGTTTTGAAGGGGCGGGGGTTGGGAGGTTGGGGGAACCAGGTGGTGGGTATTAGGGAGGGCACAGATTGCATGGAGCACTGGGTGTGGTGAAAAAACAATGAATACTGTTACGCTGAAAATAAACAAAAAATTTAGTAAAAAAAAAGAAATTAAAAATAAAGCTTCCCTATGACCCTGCAATTGCACTACTGGGTATTTACCCCAAAGATTCAGATGGAGTAAAAAGAAGGGGCATCTACACCTCTATGTTCCTAGCAACAATGGCCACAGTCACCAAGCTGTGGAAAGAACCAATATGCTCTTCAACGGACGAATGGATAAGGAAGATGTGGTCCATATATACTATGGAGTATTATGCCTCCATCAGAAAGGACGAATACCCAACTTTTGTATCAACATGGACAGGATTGGAAGAGATTATGCTGAGTGGAATAAGTCAAGCAGAGAGAATCAATTATCATATGGTTTCACTTATTTGTGGAGCATAGCAAATAACATAGAGGGCATAGGCAGATGGAGAGGAGAAGGGATTTGAGGGAAAGTGAAAGGGGAGGTGAACCATGAGAGAGTATGGACTCTGAAAAACAATCTGAGGGTTTTGAAAAGGCGGGTGGTGGGAGGTTGGGGGAGCCAGGTGGTGGGTATTAAGGAGGGTAAGTACTGCATGGAGCACTGGGTGTTGTGCAAAAACAATGAATTGTTAGCTGAAAAGAAATAAAAAATTATAATAATAAAAAAAACCAAAAAATTCCACCAAATATACTGCTAGAACTGATAAACAAATTCAGTAAAGCCACAGGAAAGAAAATCAATGTACAGAAATTTGTTGCATTTCTATACACAAATAACGAAGCAACAGAAAAAGAAATTAAGAGAACAATCTCATTTGCAATTGCACCCCAGCTCATATGGTATCTAGGAATAAACCTAACCCAAGATATCAAAGAGCTATGCTCTGAATAATATAAAATACTGATCTAAGACGTTGAATAGGACCAAAAAATAGACATTTCATGCTAATGTATTGGAAAAAATTTTGTGAAAATGTCTATACTACGCAAAAAAAATTACACATTTAATGCCATCCCTATCAAAATACCAACATCATTTTGTACAGAACTAGAATAATTATTCTTACTTTTTGTATGGAACCACAAAAAACTTGAATAGGCAAAGCAACCTTGCAAAGGAGGGAAAACTGGAGGCATCAAAATTTTGAACTTCAAGTTATATTACAAAGCTTGCTGTAAACAAAAGAGTATGGTATTGGCACAAAAACAGGTGCAGAATTCAATGGAACAGGGTAGAAAAACAAAACAAAATAAGAAAAAAAAATGAAAGAGACCCACAATTATATGGCCCATTAATCTTTGACAAAGCAGAAAAAACTACCCAATGGGAAAAAAAGAAAAGAAAAAAACTGTGTCTTCCACAAATGGTTTTGGAAATACTGGACAACAACATGCAGAAGAATGAAACTGGACCACTTTCTTACATTGTACACAAAAATAAATTCAGAATGGACTAAAGACCTACATGGGAGACCTGAAACCATAAAAATCTTAGAAGAAAACATAGGTAGTAACTTCTTTGATATAGGCTGTTGCAACTTTTTTTTTTTTTCCTATATATGTCTGCTGAGGCAAGGGACACAAAATCAAAAATAAACTATTGTGACTACAATAAAATTAAAACTTCTGCACAGCAAATGAAACAATCAACAAAACTAAAAGGCAACCTACTGAATGAGAGAAGATATTTGCAAATGACATATCTGATAAAGGGTTAGTATCCAAATATATAAAGAACTTATACAACTCAACCCCCAAGAAGCCAATAATGCAAATAGTAAATGGGCAGAAGACATGAACTGACATTGTTCCAAAGAAGATATTCAGATGGCCAACAGACATATGAAAGGATATTCATCATCACTTACCATCAGGGAAATGCACATTGAAAGTACAGTGAGATATCACCTCACACCTGACAGAATGGCTAAAATCAGAACACAACAAACAACAGGTGTTAGGGAGGACGTGAACAAATAAGAATACTCATATAATGTTGGTGGGAATGAAAACTGGTTCAGCTGCTGTGGAAAAACTGGATGGAGGTTCCTCAAAAAGTTAAAAATAGAACTACTCTATGCTCCAGCAATTGAAGCACTTGGTATTTATGCAAAGAATATAAAAATACATAATTTTTTTAAAGTTGTAAGGTAGAAAGACATTATACAAAATGCACTTATATTTCTATATACTAATGACAAACTTAAAGAAATAGAATTTAAGAAGACAAACTCATTTGCAAATGTATCAAGAAAGATTAAAAAAGATAAAATATCTTATAATCAATTTAATGAAGGAGCTAAAAATCTACACATTAAAATCTATAAATCTTTGCTGAAAGGAATGGAAGAAGATATCAATAATTGTAAAAATATCCAGTGCTCATGAATTGGATCAATTAACATCATTAAAAGTGTCCATGCTACCCAAAGCAATGTACAAATTCAATGAACTCCAAATCAAAATTTCAAATTGCATTTTTCATTGAAATAGAACAAGCAATCCTATATTTTGAATGAAACCACACAAGATTCAAAATTAGAATTGATTCTTTGTATATGATCTTGTATACTGCAATCTTTTTGAATTTTTTCATTATTTATAGTAGTATTTTACTGAATTCATTAGGATTTTGCATAAATAATACCACATCATCTGTAAATAGAAGCTATTTTATTTCTTCCTTTCCAATTTTGATTTCTTTTGTTTTTCTTGCCTCATTGCCCTGGAGAGAAGCTTCAGCCTAATTTTCAATAGAAACAACAGGAGTAAAATGCAGAGCTTGGACTCTTACCACCTTGCCCTGCCTCAATGTCTGCAGGTGGGGGGTTGAAGTTCAGTTTCCTGCTTGACTCTGATTACACCTCCCAGCAAAAGCAGAGAACTGACTTCCACCACTCATTTTTCTGTGATAACTGGAAGTTCAGATTCCAGTTGGACCCCACTAACATGGGAGGGACAGAAGAAGACACAAGTGGAGGAAAGCAAAGTGCAAACTATCACCCCCTTGCACTATTTCTTTCTATCTTATTTCCACTGGTTTGCAGTGGAATACCAGCTCCATATTTGGCTCCACTGACACTGAGAGGGGTGAGCAGGAAGTGGGGTGCTGAGGAACACTGCCTAGCTGCACATTACTCTGCCTTTTTACCAGGTGGAGGTAAAAGTTTAGCTACCCACTTGGTCCTGCTGATATAGGGTGGGAGGAAGCAGAATATCCATAAGTACCACTTTACTTTGCATTGCTTCGTTCTGCTCTGTTGCTGTCTGGTAGAGATGGAAGTTCAACCACCTGGTAGAGGTGGTTCTGCTGACCCTAGAGTAGGAGTTGGGAGTAAGTATGGACTAGAACTTCCCACACCATTTTACTCCATTTCATTGCTGCTGAATGTGGACTCAAGTTCAGCATCACCACTCTCCAGGCCTTTCTGAAAAAGCAGGTTCCTGACTTTTACTATCTTACACTAAATGGAGGTGGAAATTCATTTTAGTGATAGATCCTACTTATATTGCATTGGCAGAGGATGTGGAGTGTTGGCTAGCACTGCCTGGTACCACATTTTTCTGCCCCTCAGCCACTGAGTGTTTTCAGGAGTTTAGCTCCCAGCTTGGTTCTGCTAACAACGGAGGGTGAACAGTGGACAGAGGAAGTTTTCCTTCTGGTATTTGGCTGGAGTAGGACAGTTAATATGTTTAAAATTTGTCTGTCCTGCTATGTCACCTGTAAAACAATCCTTTGTCTACAGGGAGCAGGATTTTCTTGCAGCTTTTTTGTATGTATTTATTGTATGTTCCAGGTTGCACACTTTTCACACTGTTCTATAGCAACAGGCAAAAGCCTTAAAGGAAACCCAGGGAGCTCCCACCACATCATTCATCAAGTTTTTAAGTCCCTAGGTAGTTTGAATTCTTCTACTTTTCAGTCTTTTTACATTTGTTTATTATGTTTAGCACATTTAGTTGAAAGAGCAAGGGCCAGCAAGAAATTGGATGACTGCTTTATCTTGGCTGAAAACACAAATCAGAAATCCTGTGTTTTAACAAGCTCTCCAGATGATTTTGAGGTGTACTCAAATTTGAAAACAACTGTTTTGCATGGTCTCCCTACCTGTTCCTCCCCACATGATGCCAATTTCAGTTTGATTTAGAAACTTGGTATCCCAGTGTTGGGTGAAACTCTCAAGACTTCCCTCCCTTCCCCAAACATCTGGTTGTTAGAACCCTAACAAGTGGTTCTGAGGCTTCAGCTTAGATGTATCCAGTGATGAAGATCTCAATTGCAATCAAGAGGACAGCTTTTTTTTAAAAGATTTATTTATTTATTTTAGAGGGAGAGAGAGCATGAGCAAGGGGAGGGGCAGAGAGAGAGGGAAATAATCAGACTTCCTGCTGAGCAGGGAACCAGATGGTGGGGCTTGATCCCACAGCCCTGAGATCATGACTTGAGCCAAGACCAAGAGTTGGACACCCAATAAACTGAGACACCCACACGTCCCCAAAGACCAGGAATTTTAGAAAGTTCTCTCTTGTTTTGGGCTGAGAATTGCCTCTATGTAGCTTATATCTGTGCATCCCAGCTTTAACCCTCTGTGAGATGCCAAGTCTCTGCAGCACAAAAGACAAAGTCTAAATCCCCCCTGAGTTCGAGCCCCCAGAACAAGGGGACTGTTTTTCTGATCTCTTCACAGCTGAGTTACCTCCATGTGAATACATTCTCATTTATCTGTATCTCTCTTCAAGAATGGGACCTAAGAATATAAAAATCAGTATCACCATTTTGATTCTTCATCAATATTCCCTGAAGTGCATTTTACTGAACAGTTTACAGAAAATATTCTACAGAGAAACATTTCTATGGTCAAATAAGTCTGGGAAATATTGCATCTGTGACTTCCTCAGAGTCACAATGCATATTAGCATATTACAGAATTCAGAAGTTCATCAGCAATGTTTATCAGCAGTTAACTTCCTTTAGCTTTGGATTGCCCCAATGTACTTATGTATAAAGATTTATTTTTATATTAATTCATACTAACAACTTACATAAGGATTTTTTCTTCCTTTAAATACCTGTTTTAAGGATGTCTGAGTGGCTCAGTCAGTTAAGCATCTGCCTTTGGCTCAGGTCCTGATCCCAGGGTTTTGGGATTGGGCCCGAATCAGCCTCCCTGCTCAGCAGAGAGCCTGCTCCTCCTTCTGCCTGTTTCTCCCTCTGCCGGCCACTCCCCCTGTTGTGCTCTCTCTCTGACAAATAAATAAATAAAATCTTAAAAAAATAAAGTCTCTGTTATGCAAATAAGTAGTTTTGAAATTAATTTATTCATCCTTTTAAATAAATATGAGTCATTTACTGTTTATGAGACTGAGTATTATGAATATTAAAACATTTATTCAATGTTTCTATTTATATAGCCTAGAATATAATTTTTTTTTCATTAGTCATATCTTTCTATTAACTCATACTGAGGTTTTGGGCATGTATAGACCTTAAGCTTTGTTTATAGATGCTAGTTCTAAGTCTCATCTCTTTTTGGTACTATTTTTGTTGTTGTTGTATAATTACAATTTTTTTTATTTTGTTGTGCATAACCTTATGTACATCTTCCAATTAAACTCTTCCTTAGAGTTGGCTTATCATTCCAGCCTTTTCATACCATATTTTGCTACTTAATACTACTCAAAACCTTTGTTCCATAATGAGTTATGCAAAGTGGATGCTTAAATGTGGCTTAACTGACTTAGGTCAAATGAAATCAGAATTTTATGCCCATCACAACTAAAATGAATTCACCAAATCCATTCCTTCATTACAGAATTAACCTGATAATGACCATCATGTAGCTAGTTAGGGAAAGACTCTCTGAAGCCTGAGGGGCAGAATTAGTAAAACTCTTAAGATTTGTGTCATGCTAACAATTCTGTAAGGCTGAAGATATAACCTAGAATAATGGTAATATCAATAATATTCCAATCCTTTAACTTTGCACAGCACTCTACAATTTTTAAAACATTTTCACACAGTTATCTAATTTGATCCTTGAATAAACCAGTGAAACAGGAAGGGTAGCTTATGATTGGACTAAACATCCAACACTGGCACCACTTCTTTCTCTTGAATATTCAGATTAGAGGAATCCATTATTGGTTATGTGGATCAAACCTCTGCTTGTGTGTAGGACCCACACAACCATAACACATACGGGTATAATGTCACAGTTGCTCACATTAGATCTGTTTTAATTAAGCTTTTATTTTAATTGCCACCTAATGACTCCTTAATACGATTTTTGAAACTTAGTGCATCCATTTGTGGTCTGAGCTTTTTCCCTTCCTCTGATGCTTTATTGGCTATTCACGTTTATTTTTATTTTTTAAAGATCTATTTATTTATTTTAGAGAAAGAAAGAGAGAGCACAATTAGGAGGGCAGAGGGAGAGGAAGAGAGAATCTCAAGAAGACTCCATGCTAACCACAGAGCCTGAAGTGGGGCTTGAACTCACGACCCCGAGATCACAGCTGAGCCAAAACCAAGAGTTGGACACTTAACTGATTGTGCCATCCAGGAACCCCTGGATATTCATCTTGAACGTACATTCTAGACTAACTCTTGATAAAACTGAGTGGTTACATTCATCCTTTTAGACTTCCATTCCATTATGTTTAACACTGGATGTTATACACAAACAACGGATCATGTAACACTACAACAAAAACCAATGATGTACTGTATGGTGACTAACATAACATAATAAAAAATTAAAAAAATAAATAAAACATTGAAGACTGAATCAGGAGAATTGGACTAGCCATAGGACCATGTATTTTCATTAGCGGCATTTCAGAGAGAGAGAGGGGACTGACAGGGCAGAATTCTGAGTTATCCCCGACCTAATTAAACAATAGAAACAGTGTTTGTTTGTAAAATAAAAATCAGGTTCCACTTCTTAAAAACAATGGTAAACAAACAAAATTCAAACTCTGGAACAAATGATACTTAAAATCCTTTTTGACTTTGACCTTTCATGGTCTTATGATCTAGAATTCAAGATGATCAGTGGTAGACTGGATAGAATACAGGCCTTTATATTTATAACCAACTTTAAATTTAGACACAGGGAATTACAATCTGTGTGATCTTAAGCAGTTATTGAACTCACTGACCTCAGTTTTCTCATTTATAAAATGGAGATGAGTTTCTAGCTGGGTTTAATTGGGGTGTCTACTATTCATTGAATTCTTACTCATGTCAGTATACCAATTGTTCCACATACATTACATACTTTTTCTTAATAATAGTTGTCACTATCTAATATTATATATTTTTATATCTTATTTGTCTGCCTTTTCCCAATCCATGAACAGAAACCTCAAATATCTTTCAATTAATTTCCATATTCAATTTAATACAATGGCTCTATGAAGTATTGTTACCATTTTAGTGTTGGAGAAATCTAGATTCAGAAATTTGAAATTGTTTCAATTTTGCTCAAATCATACTATTGGCAAGTGATAGAGGTGGGATTGAAACTCAGATCTGTGTGACTTGTAAATAATACTTTTAACCTTGATGCTGTGTGGCCATCCCAGCTGGTGTTAGTGCTGGCCAGAGGTTTGCCTATGCAAAATCTGGCCCATGTATCCACTCCCACAAGTTATTATTACTCTGGGCATGTTTCTCCAGTAACAAATTCCTCTCTTCCTTTTCTCCTTCTACCCCTTGCCTTCATGTTGCCTACTTTTGACTTATTTTTCCCTTCTAAGATATAACTATAATTTGAAGGTACTTGCTCACACAAATTAGTGAAGCTTTAGGGTTGTGATGGGGCATGATTTCAGTAGAAAGAATAACCCCAAATGGATGCATTTTGAATTTTGGTTGGGACACCTGGAATTTAAATGTATTCTACTTGGCAAAAGCTTTTAACTAGTTTTCAGGTGATTTGGAGTATCACCAGTGGTATTTACCCTGGAGTATACCAGAATAAGTTGTGGATGACAGATATAAAGCTGGAAGGAGGGAGGAATAGGATTGATGAGAACTTGACATGTTCATCTCAGTACCAGAGAGGCCTGACCATCAGTAAGTTTTATAAAAGGAAGATTTTTTGTTGTTGTTGTTCTCCTGACCATTTCTAATAACAGGATTTCATTTCCATCTTGGAAATCAGAAGGGAATATAGTCTAATTAAGTTTAGACTTAAGTAGTTTAGCAGTTTATGTGGGCCTTTCATTGGAAGCTTTCATTGAAACTGACCTTATCCAAAAGATAGCTATACATACTCACAGAGGATTTCTGGAGAGTCAAAACAGTAATGTCAATGGTGGATTTCCAATTTAAAGGGCAATGAGAAGGGAGACAGAGCAATATTTGATCCTGGATGCAGCAGGAAATCCATTGCTTTTAAGTTGTTTTACGTGAAGGCAATGTTGGGAGTGGGGCTGGCTTTAGGCTGTTTGGTGAATGTTAATCTAGCTTGGCTTGAAAGAGTTAGGGATAGATTCCTGAAGCTCTGTACTGAGAAGAGGAGCCTATGACTTATATACCATAGTTCAAGAGATACTGAAAAGTTGTTAACTCCTAAAGCGTCTCCAAAGACACCAAGCACTATGCCTAAAATTCATATAATTAATTCTAACACCAGATCTTCACAAAGCCACCATTAAAGGCATCAGATAGAAGAGGCACTGTATACAGCAATTATCAGGGGCATCTTGGGAGAAAATAAGCAAGGTCTATCAGCCGGCTAGTAAAGGTCAGGGGTTGGATATTGGATAATGTGGTAACTTCAAAAGAATAATTTACTTGCCAGGGTATAAATGTTTTACTTACCCTGCTGCTGGTTTGGATGTGGGTATATTTTGGCCCCAGAAGCTCCGGAAGACAGATCTTAGCTTACTGTAAGAAATAACTTTCCAAGTTAGCATAGAAGATTAAAAGGCTACAAATTCTTTTATACTTCTTCCATTGAAATATGGATTCTCCATCTCCCAATGAAAAATGGATTTTATGCTCCCCTTCTTGAATCTTGGTAGACTCTGTAACTGCTTTGACCAATAGAATATGGTGAAAATTACATTATGCCAGTTTCAAGAGTTAAGGTCTAATGGACAAGTAGTTTCCAATTCCTATCCTTTTAGCTCTCTCTAGGGTCCCTTTCTAATTTGTGTCTCTTGAACAGTCTGTAGGAACTCAGAGAGGTTATCTAAGTATTCTGAGTAGCCTAACAACACTATGCTAAAAAGGTCACATATTGACACTCTAGCCTACAGTCCCAGCTGTGCCTGGCCTTCCAACATTCCCAGCCTAGGAAACAGACATATTAATGAAGTTATCTTAGATCTCCCAGATGAGTCCTTTTCCCACCACATAACCTCAGTCAATACCAGGAGGATTAGAAGAATTATCCAGTGGAACCCTGCCTAAATTCCAAGCCAAGAAAAATGATATGGTATAACGAAACCATTGTTTTAAGTGACTAAGTAATAAGTAGTTTGGTTCACAGTGATCAATAGCTTTAACAGTTCTAGCTATGCACAAATGAACTGTACTGCTTCTGGCCCCTGGGGGTAATTAGCTTTTTGTCTCTAGAAAAGTGCAGGCAGGATTAATTAAGTAGCAACTGAAGAGGATGTTTTAGAAGAGATTTTAGTTGCAGAAGAAAATATTTCTTGACTAGGTTGGAATGTTTGTTAAGAACACAGATTCTTGTCCCATAGTGTGTTAGTCAATGTTCTTCAGAGAAACAGAACAAATAGAGTGTGTATTTATAGAGAAAGAGATTTATTTTAAGGAATTGACTCACATGATTGAGGAGGCTTGGTACATCCAAAATCTAATGAGAGATGAGCAGGCTGAAGAATCAGGAGAGTTGCTGTACAAGTCCAAAGGCAGTTTGCTACAGAATTCCCTCTTGCTTGGGAGAGGTCAGCTTTTTGTCCTCTTCAGGCTTTGAACTGATTGAATGAGGCTCACCCACATTATAGAAGGCCATCTACTTTACTCAGAGTCCACCAATTTAAATGTAAATTTCATCTGAAGACACTCTCACAGAAACATCTAGAATAATGTTTGACCTTGGCTCAGTCCAAATTGACACATAAAATTAACCACAACATCCTGTTCCCATCTACCCCCAAACCACAGATTCCAATTCAGTAGGCCTGAACTGGACCTCAGGAATCTGTATTGTAAACAAGCTCATTGGGTGATTCTTATCCTCAGCCAGGTTTTACACCCACTGCACAAGATTAACCAAAAAGTCTCTTCTAGCACTGAGTCTGTGAAAGTATGCAAAGTTGATGCTGAAGTAATTTTGTTCAACTTCTTTCCACAAGCACCCCTACCAGGCTGAGTCTGACACTGAACGGGTATATCAGAATGTTGATCCACCCTCATCCCTGCAGAAAATCTTCCAGTTGTCACCTCTGGTTCAATCCTTGTGACTTTAGTCTGTAAGGCCAACATTTCAGATGAACCTCTGTGCCAACAAATTACTTCTCTGGTTTGTATTACAAACCTAGCACCAAAGCTGAGGCACCTGAGTTTTTTACTGTGAAAAGAAAGAAGTTTTTGTTACATACAAGATATTTCTATTCCTCTATCCAAAAATGAAGTTTTCTTCCATTAAACTAAGTCATAATTAGTCCTCTATGCTGAATGCCAACCAACTTGTGTTTGTTAACTTTTGCCATTTGAGCAGTTGGAAAAATAATTATAATAATAATTATAATTGCTAACAAGTGTTATGCATTTACTGCATAGTCTTCTAAATGCTTTAGAACTGACTTAGCACTTAAAATAGCCCTATAAGATGCATGCTCTTATCACTCTTACTTTATAATTTAGAAAACTGAGGGACAGGGAAGTGAAGTAGCTGTCCATAATTACAGAACTTATAAATGGCAAAACTGGTATTTGAATCTAGGCAACCAGGCTCTGAAGCCTGTGCTTTTAATTATTATGTTAAGCCTTTTCTGCTTTTAGAGACCCACTTCTCCTGAAGGCAGACCTCCATGCAGAGTTAATCAAGCTCTATGGGTTTTCATCAGCTTTACTCTACCAACTTCCATTCCCAAGGATAATCTACATATCTTAGAGACTTCCAGAAGCTCCTGGACAAATTCTTTAGACACCCTGAAGTGCCAGATCCACTAAAAAAATCAGAGAACCATAGACCTTTTATATTGGAGTAATTTATTACAGTAGTTTAAAGCCAGGATAATTATTAGAATGACCGGCAAAAAAGTTAAAATACTGATTCATGGACACCACCTGAAGTCTACAGACTCAGAATCTTTGTAGGTGGGGATCTGGAACCTGCGTTTTTAATAGGCTTTTCTGATGATTGACCAGGTTTAGGAATTGTTCTACCTTAACAGTTTCCATTTTAATCCCTTCTAAAATACTGTTACCACATATATTTTACCTTGTTTATATGTTGGCCTTTATCACTCCCTACATAATAGACATAAATTCTTACAAACACACCACAGATCTGATTAACCTTAGGTCCTTTCTATTAACAGTTCCCTCCACCAAGTTGACCTGAAATCTCCCTTTTTATAGCTTTCATCACTGGTCCTGGTTCTGCCATCAGAAGTCAGAGTTAATATCTAATACATCTTTAATTAAATAGTCCTTTTTTTTTTCTTTAAGGAGAACTATCCTGTTTCCTTTTTTTTGTCCCATTATTTGGAACAAATATCCTTAGTTCATTCACTGCTTCTCATATGACAGTGTTTTGAGCCTGTGAATTCTTCTCACTCCCCTCTGGACATGTTTTACTTTATAGTTTGTTTTCGCTTAGAATATGGTATCTTTTTTTGTAATTAAATTTTTAATTTATTTTCAGCGTAACAGTACTCATTGCTTTTTCACCACACCCAGTGCTCCATGCAATCTGTGCCCTCCCCAATACCCACCACCTGGTTCCCCCACCCTCCCAACCCCTGCCCCTTCAAAACCCTCAGGTTGTTTTTCAGAGTCCATAGCCTCTCATGGTTCACCTCCCCTTCCAATTTCCCTCAACTCCCTTCTCCTCTCCATCTACCCTTGTCCTCTATATTATTTGTTATGCTCCACCAATAAGTGAAACCATATGATACTTGACTCTCTCTGTTTGACTTATTTCACTCAGCATAATCTCTTCCAGTCCTGTCCATGTTGCTACAAAAGTTGGGTATTCGTCCTTCCTGATGGAGGCATAATACTCCGTAGTGTATATGGACCACATCTTCCTTATCCATTCATCCATTGAAGGGCATCTTGGTTCTTTCCACAGTTTGGCGACTGTGGCCATTTCTGCTATAAACATTGGGGTACAGATGGCCCTTCTTTTCACTACATCTGTATCTTTGGGGTAAATACCCAGGAGTGCAATTGCAGGGCCACAGGGAAGCTCTATTTTTAATTTCCTGAGGAATCTCCACTCTGTTCTCCAAAGTGGCTGCACCAGTTTGCATTCCCACCAACAGTGTAAGATGGTTCCCCTTTCTCCACATCCTCTCCAACACAGGTTGTTTCCTGTCTTGCATTGGCCATTCTAGCTGGTGTAAGGTGGTATCTCAATGTGGTTTTGATTTGAAACTCCCTGATGGCTAGTGATGATGAATATTTTTTCATGTGTCTGGTAGCCATTTGTATGTCTTCATTGGAGAAGTGTCTGTTCATATCTTCTGCCCATTTTTTAATATGATTGTCTGTTTTGTGTGTGTTGAGTTTAAGGAGTTCTTTATAGATCCTGGATATCAACCTTTTATCTGTACTGTCATTGGCAAATATCTTCTCCCATTCCGTGGGTTGCCTCTTTGTTTTGTTGACTGTTTCTTTTGCTGTGCAGAAGCTTTTGATCTTGATGAAGTCCCAAAAGTTCATTTTCGCTTTTATTTCCTTCGCCTTTGGAGACATATCTTGAAAGAAGTTGCTGTGGCTGATATCAAAGAGGTTACTGCCTATGTTCTCCTTGAGGATTCTGATGGATTCCTGTCTCACGTTGAGGTCTTTTATCCATTTCGAGTTTATCTTTGTGTACGGTGTAAGAGAATGGTCAAGTTTCATTCTTCTACATATAGCTGTCCAGTTTTCCCAGCACCATTTATTGAAGAGACTGTCTTTTTTCCACTGGATATTTTTTCCTGTTTTGTCGAAGATTATTTGACCATAGAGTTGAGGGTCCATATCTGGGCTCTCTACTCTGTTCCACTGGTCCTTGTGTCTGTTTTTATGCGAGTACCATGCTGTCTTGGTGATCACAGCTTTGTAGTAAAGCTTGAAATCAGGTAACGTGATGCCACCAGTTTTATTTTTGTTTTTCAACATTTCCTTAGCAATTCGGGGTCTCTTCTGATTCCATACAAATTTTAGGATTATTTGCTCCAGCTCTTTGAAAAATACTGGTGGAATTTTGATCGGAATGGCATTAAAAGTATAGATTGCTCTGGGCAGTATAGACATTTTAACAATGTTTATTCTTCCGATCCAAGAGCATGGAATGGTCTTCCATCTTTTTGTGTCTTCTTCAATTTCTTTTAGGAGTGTTCTGTAGTTCCTCGAGTACAGATCTTTAACCTCTTTGGTTAGGTTTATTCCCAGGTATCTTCTGGTTCTTGGTGCTATAGTAAATGGAATCGCTTCTCTAATTTCCCTTTCTGTATTTTCATTGTTAGTGTATAAGAAAGCCACCGATTTCTGGACATTGACTTTGTATCCTGCCATGTTACTGAATTGCTGTATGAGTTCTAGTAGTTTGGGGGTGGAGTCTTTTGGGTTTTCCATATAAAGAATCATGTCGTCTGCGAAGAGAGAGAGTTTGACTTCTTCCTTGCCAATTTGGATACCTTTTATTTCTCTTTGTTGTCTGATTGCTGTTGCTAGGACTTCTAATACTATGTTGAACAAGAGTGGTGAGAGTGGGCATCCTTGTCGTGTTCCTGATCTCCAAGGGAAGGCTGCAAGCTTTTTCCCATTGAGGATGATATTTGCTGTGGGTCTTTCATAGATTTAATGAAGTTCAGGAATGTTCCCTCTATCCCTATACTTTGAAGCGTTTTAATCAGGAACGGATGCTGGATTTTGTCAAAAGCTTTTTCTGCATCAATTGAGAAGACCATGTGGTTCTTCTCTCTTCTCTTATTCATTTGTTCTATCACACTGATTGATTTGCGAATGTTGAATCATCCTTGTAACCCAGGGATGAATCCCACCTGGTCATGGTGGATAATCTTTTTAATGTGCTGTTGGATCCTATTAGCCAGGATCTTGTTGAGAATCTTAGCATCCATATTCATCAGGGATATTGGTCTGAAATTCTCCTTTTTGTTAGGGAATTTGCCTGGTTTGGGGATCAGGGTAATGCTGGCTTCATAGAAAGAGTCTGGAAGTTTTCCTTCTGCTTCAATTTTTTGAAACAGCTTCAGGAGAATAGGTGTTATTTCTTCTTTGAAAGTTTGATAGAATTCCCCAGGGAATCTGTCAGGTCCTGGGCTCTTGTTTTTTGGGAGGTTTTTGATCACTGCTTCAATCTCGATACTAGTTATCGGTCTATTCAGGTTGTCAATTTCTTCCTGGTTCAATTTTGGGAGTTTATAGTTTTCCAGGAATGCATCCATTTCATCTAGGTTGCTTAGCATATTGGCATATAACTGTTGATAATAACTTCTGATGATTGTTTCTACTTCCTTGGTGTTAGTTGTGATCTCTCCCTTTTCATTCTTAATTTTATTAATTTGGGCTTTCTCTCTTTTCTTTTGGATTAGTGTGGACAATGGTTTATCGATCTTAATGATTCTTTCAAAAAACCAGCTTCTAGTTTCATTGATACGTTCTACTGTATCTCTGGTCTCTACCTCATTGATCTCTGCTCTGATCTTGATTATTTCCCTTCTTACGTGTGGAGTTGGTTTGATTTGTTGTTGATTCTCCAGTTCTTTAAGGTGTAGAGACAGCTGGTGTATTCTGGATTTTTCAATTTTTTTGAGGGAGGCTTGGATGGCTATGAATTTCCCACGTAGGACCGCCTTTGCTGTATCCCATAGGTTTTGGAGTGAAGTGTCTTCATTCTCATTGGTTTCCATAAATTGTTTAAGTTCTTCTTTGATCTCCTGGTTGATCCAAGCATTCTTAAGCAAGGTGGTCTTTAGCTTCCAGGTGTTTGAGTGCCTTCTGAACTTTTCCTTGTGATTGAGCTCCAGTTTCAAAGCATTGTGATCTGAGAATATGCAGGGAATAATCTCAGTCTTTTGGTGTCAGTTGAGCCCTGATTTGTGACCCAGTATGTGGTCTATTCTGGAGAAGGTTCCATGTGCACTTGAGAAGAATGAGTATTCTGTTGTTTTAGGGTGGAATGTTCTGTATATATCTATGAGGTCCATCTGGTCCAATGCTCATTCAATGGTCATTCAATGCTCTTATTTCTTTATTGATTTTCTGCTTCGTTGATCTGTCTATTTCTGAGAGAGGCGTGTTAAGATCTCCTACTATTAATGTATTCATATCAATATGATTCTTTATCTTGATTAATAGTTTTCTTATGTAATTGGCTGCTCCCATATTGGGGGCATAGATATTTACAATTGTTAGATCATCTTGGTGGATAGTCCCTTTAAGAATTATGTAGTGTCCTTCTTTATCTCTGACTACCGTCTTTAGTTTAAAATCTAATTTATCTGATATGAGAATCACTACCCCGGCCTTCCTTTGAGGCCCATTGGTATGAAAGATGCTTCTCCATCCCTTCACTTTCAGTCTGGGTGTATCCTTAGGTTCAAAATGGGTCTCTTGTAGACAACATATGGATGGGTCCTGTCGTTTTATCCAATCTGCAACCCTGTGTCATTTTATGGGCGCATTTAGGCCATTCACATTGAGAGTGATTATTGAGAGATACGTTTTTATTGACATTGTGTTATCTTTGAAGTCTTTCTTTCTGCAGATTGTCTCTATATTTCTGTTCAATGCTATTCCTAGGATTTTTCCTCTTTTATAGAACCCCCCTTAATATTTCCTGCAGTGTCGGCTTGGTGGTTGTATAGTCTTTAAAGCCTTGCCGGTCTTGGAAACTCTTTATCTCTCCATCCATTTTGAATGTCAGTCTTGCTGGATAAAGTATTCTTGGCTGCATGTTCTTCTCATTTAGTGCCCTGAATATATCTTGCCAGCCCTTTCTGGCTTGCCAGGTCTCTGTGGACAGGTCTGACGTTATTCTGATGGGCTTTCCTCTGTATGTAAGGAGCTTCTTTTTCCTAGCGGCTTTCAAGAGATTGTATCTACAATTATGATTCCTCAATTTTACTATGAGGTGCCTGGATGTTTTTTGGAATTTATAATCTTGGGGGGAGACCGTTTTGCCTCTAGTACATGAACACTTGTTCCATTCGCAAGATTGGGAAAATTTTCATGAAGAACTTGTTCCACTATATCCTCTAGACTTCTTTCTTTCTCCTCCCCTTCAGGGATTCCAATAATTCTGACGTTGGAATGTTTCATGGCATCATTTATTTCCCTGATTCTGTTTTCATGGCTTCTAAGCTGTGTGTTCCAGGCTTCCTCCTGATCCTTTCTCTCTATCTGTTTGTCCTCCAGATCACTAATTCTATCTTCCGTCTCAGTTACCCTAGCTTTTAGAGAATTTAGATTAGATTGGAACTCATTGAGAGCATTGTGAACCTCATCCCTGGTGGCCTTCAGCTCTGCCCTAACATTATGAACATCATCCCTTGTGGCTTTCAATTCTGCCCTAATCAATTCCGTTTGGTCATCCATGGCTTTCTCCAACCTAGCTATTGCCTGGATAATTGTTAGCCTGAATTCTCTTTCTGACATATTGTCTATATTGACAGCCATTAGCTCTGTTGCAGAAGACCCATCCTCTGTATTTTTCTTCTGTTGGGGCTTCCTCCTCCTAGTCATTTTGTTGAGAGATGACTGGACAGATGTAGCTGGATGTATCGACTGTGGTGCCATCAAGGTGCACCCTGGAACGCTTCTGAGCACTCAGGATTCCCCACCCAAACGAGAGAAAAAAGAAAAGAAAAAGAAAAAAGAGAGAGAGAGAGAGACAGGAAAAAAAAGGGAAGATAAAAGAGAAGGTTCAGCCCAAATGGTCCCCAGGGTAAGATTTATGACGTATACAAACAAAAACAAACAAAAAGACTGATAAAAGTATATGACGAGAGAAAAAATATATATATATAAGCAAAAAAAGGAGGAGCCTCGTCAAGAAGAACGCCAAGTATAAGATTTATATACTATCAGGACAAACATAAATACACAGAGACACTGGAAGAAGAAAAAGATGGGAGCATGGTTATAGATTCTCAGTGTGGGCGAGGAAGGTTATTTTGATTCTTCCTGGATGCATCTTGATATCTTTGTTAAAGGACTCAACTTTCCTAAGAGAAAGGGGGATTAAAAATTAGTTCACCTATAGGGGTAGCATTGCTTGGTGAAAGGGGGTTACCTTGAAGTTTAACTCTATATGAATATTAGAAAATAAAAATAAAAAGGAATAAACTGGACTAAACTAAACTAAATTTTTTTAAAAAATTAGAAAAATAGAAAAGCAAAAGAAAAACACATCTGTATGTATCAAAAATTCAGGTTAGAAGTTTATTATGGAATTTGATGTACTGGACATCTCATTGTGATGGTAAATAGATTAAAAATTATCTATATAAAAAAAGAAAAAAAATGAACCAGAATAGTGGGAATGAATTAAAAATAAAAGTTGTATCTATGAAGTAGTGGTGGTTGTTCTCTTGTAGTCTTTTTTTTTTTCTTTCCTGATTTGTTTTCTGAGGGAGGGGGCTGCCACGTGGGTTTTCAGTCAATGATGTTCCCTGAGTTAAGTCCTCCAGCCCCCCTCAAGGGGGTGGGCTCTGAGGAATCCGGTTTTTTCAGGCTTTTGTTCTCTGGAGGTTTTTATGTTTGTTCACTTCTTTTCTCTCGCCTTGACAGCTTTTGATGGTTTTTGGAGGTTTAGAGGAAAGAAAACTGCACCCCGACCTCCCTCTCAGAGAGAAGCCTCAGTCTGCTCCCCTGCAGGTGCTGCAGCCTCTGGGCCGCTGGCAGAGCAGGTTCTGAATCACGGTCCCTGGGGACGCAGGATCTCCTGCTTGTATGCAAAACCAAGGCAGCGGTGGCTGTCTGGGCAGCTCCAGAGCGCCAGAGAGGTTCCAAGCAGCGATCGCACACTGAGATTTTCCCACTGGCCGGGGCTAAGAGCGCCGGGCTTGCGCACACCTCTCCCAGGGGATGGTTTGGGGCGTGGCGTCTCCGGCTCTATCGGCTCTATCAGCTCTATTGCCGCGTGGGTCCGAGAACACCAGGCTGGGCATTTGTGCACCTCTCTCAGGGGAGGGTGAGGCACGCGCACATCTCCAGCAAGGTGCGCGTTCTGCCGTCTGGTGTGGCTCCCAGCCCCTCACGGGAGCTGTACTCCACTCGTTCTCGGGTGCACTGGCGGCTCAGGGACAAAGACCAGGTTTCTCTGCCGCACTCTCTCTGGCTCAGCGCCAGGGGAGGCTGTCCTGGGTCTGGGGACTTAAGCCCCTGTCCCTAGCCGCCCCGATTCCCACAATTTCCCCCCACGATCCTTTGCTCTTTTGAGTGCTTTCAACCAGACTCCAAGTTAATGCTGGTCCCCAGACGCAGGGCACTCTCGTATTGGGGTATTATTTTCCAATCGGTCGCCTCTGCTGGCTCCCTCCCCCTTTTGTTTATCTTCAGATATCAGTCCCACGTTCCCACTCCACTTTACCTGCCCAATGGCATCTTCTGCCCCCCGTTGAGATCCAGACATGTATAATTCTGATCTCAGGCTGATTTCATGGGTGATCGGAGTTCTTTGGTAGGTAATCAGCTCACTTTAGGGTACAGGTTGAAAAGGCGCCTCCTCCTACTTCCCCGCCATCTTGTCTCCCCTCCTAGAATATGGTATCTTTAATGGGACAAAGTAATTCAGATGTATCTGACCATTGCCTACAACTGTCTTCCCCCACATTTTGAAGATTTGGTATCTATTAATACAACCTAAAATTTTGTTATTATTTGGACCAGCCAATCACCTTCTGCACTCACAAGGGCTTTCAAACATTTATCCATTTCCTTTCACTTTTTTTTTTCATATTGGGACACGAGTATCATCTTTTAATGTAAAGATGCTGTGGTGAGCAGCTGTGGTGAGATGTCCACATTTTAATTCCCAGAACCTGTGAATCTGTTACCCTACTTGGCAAAAAAGACTCTATGAATGTGATTAAGTAAAAGATCTTAAGATAGGAAGAATATCCTGGATTATCTGGGTGGCTAAATGTAACCACAAGACAGAGACAAGAGGGCCAGAGTGAGGAAAAGATTTGATGATTCTGTTTCTGGCCTTGAAGATGGAGAAAGTAACTAATGTCAAGAAATGCAGATATCCCTCTTTCCTGTTACCTTGCCTTTCCTGTTTCCTTGCAGCCTATTTCCTTGCCTTTTCCAGTGAAAGCAAGGAAGCAGGCTATCCTCTAGAACATCCAGAAAGTAAGTCAGCCCTGCTGACTACTTTATTTTATTCCAATAAAATCTGTGCTCGATTTCTGAAATCTGAAACTGTAAGGTAATAATTTTTGATTCCTGTAAATGACTGAGTTTATGGATCAGCTCTTTTGGAGGAACTTCAGAATGATAGATTTAGAAGAGCATCAGTAGATCATCTAATCCAACTAATGAAGATAAATATTCTCAGAAAAGGAAAGATACTTATCCAAAGTAATGCAGAAAATAATTACTAGTTCTGGGTATAGAATCCAGGTATCCTGCTTTGGGGCTAGAAGTATTTTCCCCACCTTTTAGCTACCTCTCATGGAATAAGAGAGAATCCAAAGGACCCTATGAGAGAATTATGGGATTCAGAAACCTACATTTTGAAGCATGAAAATGTGCCCCAGGGAAGAAAAGGAACTAGCGTGAGGTGCCAGAGTGAATCAGTGCCAGAGCCAAGCCTGTGACCCAGGTTTCTAGATTCTGAGTCTCTCTACTGTGCCACATTGTCTGCCTTTAGACATACATGTCTCCTTTTCTTTAACTATTTTCAGCCATTTTCCTCTAGCTTTATTTACCTATGTAACTCTGATTAGTAAGAGAAGTTGAGGAGTAAGGGTAAAAATCACTTATCTTGTTTCTTTGCCAACGGTTTTTTCAGTTAAAGAGCACTTTACATTTGGAAACATTACTTTGTAGATGACCTTTGTTTTTTGCTTGTTTCCTTTTTATTATGGAAGAACTTTTTAAATTAACTAATTAATTAATATATTTATTTACTCATTTATTTATTTAATTGATTTATTTTCATTATGTTATGTTAGTCACCACAAAGTACATCATTAGTTTTTGATGTAGTGTTCCATGATTCATTGTTTGTGTAAAACATGCAATGCTCCATGCAATATTTGCCCTCCTTAACACCCATCACTGGGCTAACCCATTCCCCCACTCACCTCCCCTCTGAAACCCTCAGTTTGTTTCCCAGAATCCATAGTCTCTCATGGTTCACCCCCCCTCCAATTCCCCCCCCCTTCATTATTCCCTTCTTTCTCCTAATGTCCTCTATGCTGTTCCTTATGCTCCACGTATAAATGAAACCATATGAAAATTGTCTTTCTCTGCTTGATTTATTTCACTTAGCATAATCCCCTACAGTTCCATCTGTGTCAATGCAAATGGTAGGTATTCATCCTTTCTGACAGCTGAGTAATATTCCATTGCATAAAAGCAAGGGAAACAAAAGCAAAAATGAACTTTTGGGACTTCATCAAGATCAAAAGTTTCTGCACAGCAAAAGAAAGAGTCAACAAAACAAAGAGACAACCCATGGAATGGGAGAGGTATTTTCAAATGACAGCACAGATAAAGGCCTGGTATCCAAGATCTATAAAGAACTTCTCAAACTCAACACCCAAAAAACAGATAATAAAGTCAAAAAATGGGCAGAAGATATGAACAGATACTTCTCCAAAGAAGACATGCAAAGGGCTAACAGACCCATGGGAAAAAATAAATGTTCAACATCATTAGCCATCAGGGTAATTCAAATCAAAACCACATTGAGATTTCACCTTACAACAGTTAGAATGGCAAAGATTAACAATACAGGAAACAACAAATGTTAGAGAGGATGTGGAGAAAGGTAAAACCTCTTACACTATTGGTGGGAATGCAAGTTGGTACAGCCACTTTGGAAAACAGTATGGAGTTTCCTCAAAAAGTTAAAAATAGAGCTACCCTATGACCCAGCAATTGCAGTACTGAATATTTACCCCAAATATACAGATGTAGTGAAAAGAAGGGGCACATGCACCCTAGTGTTCATAACAGCAATGTCCACAATAACCAAAGAGCCAAGATGCCCTTCAACAGACAAATGGATAGAGAAGATATGGTCCATATATACAATGGAATATTACTCAGCCATCAGAAAGGATGAATACCCAACTTTTACATCAACATGGATGGGACAGGAGGAGATTAAGCTAAGTGAAATAAGTCAAGCAGAGAAAGTCAATTATATTGTTTCACTTACTTATGGAACATAAGGACAATAGGAGAAGGTAGGGAAAAATGAAGGGGAGGAAATCAGAGGGGGTGATGAACCGTGAGAGACTATGGACTCCAGGAAACAAACTGAGGGTTTTAGAGGGGACGGTGGGAGGATGGATTAGCCCAGTGGTGGGTATTAAGGAGGGCACGTATTGCACGGAGAACTAGATGTTATATGCAAATAATGAATCATGAAACAGTACACCAAAAACAAATGATGTAATGTATGGTGACTAACATAACATAATTTTTAAAAAGATTTATTTATTCATTTGAGGGGGAAGTGGGAGAGAGAATCCAAAGCAGATTCTCAATATGGGGGGGGTGGGGAGAAAGTTTGATATCAGGATCCTGAGATCATGACCTGAGTGAAACCAAGAGCCAGATGGTTAACCAACTTCACCACATGGATGCCCCCACAGAAGTTGGGTTTTGATTGATTGGGCATAAATTGTGTTGGAGGAGTGTGAAAGAAGAATTGAAGAATTCAGATCTGGAAGTCTTTTCACTCTTCCAATACTTAACCATTTATCTAAGCCATTTACTTTTCCTTGCTGTTGCCATTAGCTTTCACTAAGACCTCTTCCATGCCATAGAAGCTTACTTTTTCAGTGTAACATCCTATGTACTCTGTTTGTCTGTACTACTGTATTAAGGGGCTCTAAGTTGGAAGGACAACTTTGCTCTTTTTTTTTTTCTTATATCCAGAGATGCTCATTTGTAGAAGCATTCCTGGAAGTTGGCAGTCCCTTACCCAGGAGACTCCATGGCCTTTGGGTGGCCAGGGCACAGGCTCAATGATTGAGAAAGGTGCCTAGAGCCCTGTGCTGCTTAATGTTACAGTTCTCTGGGACTTACTTTTGTCCTTGTGGGAAATCTCAAATACTGTATGATCCCAGCCTCCCTGGGGGCTCTGCCCAGAGAATGCTCTTGGCTGAGGCTCTATGCCTTCCATTTCTAAACTTTGTATATTTCAAGCGAAATCTGATCTGGACTCTCCTGATTCATTTACACTTAAATCATCCAAAAATTCTGTTGTAAGAGTGGACTCAGCTCCAAAAATGTCTTATAAGTTTTGTTTATAAAACTCCCTAAGATTTTGTGGGTTAGAATTCTTTTACTCCCTTTTTCTTTGAAACAAGATGTTGTGACTTTGCCAAGAGTAAATGGATTTCCAACCTCAAAAAGGTTGTGTTTGTTTCAGGAGTCAGAAATCATGAAGCTCAAAGGTTCAAATACATCCTTTGGGAACTGGCAATAATGAACCCTAGGGGAATGGAACAAATGATAAATCTAATAGTCTCTGGTAAAGGGATGACAAGGGGCATGTATTCTATCTTTTTGGCTCAGTGCCCAAAAGCCTCAGAACTTTCGTGTTATAACTGGGGAAAGGGGGGCATGAGACAGCACATTCCTATAAAGCACAAGCAAAATTAGGGGGAAAAATATCATTTTGAACAAGTGTCTGCCAGTTTGTAGAGATATTTTCACAGTTTTCCACTCATTTAATCCTCCAGCATCCCTGTTGAAACAGAGGAACAGAATGAGGTTCAGAGGAAGTGAAGTGACTTATCTACAGCAAACTCAGGAATTCTCTTTAATTAACCTTAGATTTCAATAGACTGGGAAGAAGTAAGATATAGCCACTTACCTTGAGGAGCTGACAGTTAAGAAGACAACTATGACAGGGTGTCTATCACAGTAAAATTTCCTAACAAAATGGGGCATATGAAGTAGAAATATCAATGATGTGCATGTTCTCTTAATTTTAAGTTTACTTAGAAATTGATTTCTACTCCCTTGCTCCTATTTCCTGACTTTTTTTTTTACATTCAGTTAGCCTCTGTATAGTACATAATTCGTTTTTGATGTAGTGTTCAATGATTCATCAGTTAAGTATAACACCCAGGGCTCATTTCATGACTTTTTTGTATTGACTCTCTCGGCCTAGCATATGGCAGGTACAAAATAGGCAGTAGATGAATGAGCAAGTTGATGAATAAATGCATAGAAACTCAGGTTATAGGTCACAGTGACTGACTTATTCCAGAACAGTGTTTTTCAAGCTTCCCTTGTGATAAAAATTACTTGGAACACTAGTTAGATATAGAGGTTACCATAACTCTTCTCCAAAAATTCTGATTTAGCAGTTCTGGGTTGGGATTTTTGAATGTGAATTTTGAGGAGTGCATGGGTGGCTCAGTCAAGTGCCTGCCTTGGGCTCAGGTCATATCCCAGGGCCATGGGATCGAGCCCTGCATCATGCTATCATGCTCCCTGCCCAATGGGGAGTCTGTTTCTCCCTCTGCTGTTGCTGCCTTTCTCTCTCTCTCTCTCTCTCTGTCAAATAAATAGAATCTTTAAAAAATGAATCTGAATTTTGACTAGTCCACCAGATAATTCTCATTATCAGAAGAGTTGAGGAAACACTGATTTAAAGAAACCCCAGCTTCAATTTTACTTAACTCAGTTCAGTTTTTCCTGTCTCTAACCCAGTAAAGATTGAGATAGGGGCTCAGAGGAAGCTACATATTTTAAATGATATATAATGTCTACTAATATGCATAGGTTCTCACAATTAACCATGAGCTTTTACATCAATGTCAGAGATTATTGGTCCTATTGATATTCATTATTATCCATTTTTTAAAAAAATCTTTTTCCTGGCCATAAGTTTCCCAACTTCCCTTGTCCTTGGGGGCAGCCATATGACTGAAATTGGTCAATATAATGTGAGAAGTAATGTATATCATTCTGAAATTTAACCCTAACAAATTTCCCTGTGAAATCCTCTCTCAATTTTCCTATCCAACATCTGAATGAAGAGTACTCCAAGTACCAAGAAGAGTGTAGAACCACAAGATGGAATGAGTCTGGACCCCTTAATGACTATGTAGAGCAAAGTCCCCACTAAACTGCATTAGGTTGTAAAATTAGTGGGTAAAAAAAAAAAAAAAAAAAGTAGGGCACCTGGGTGGCTCAGTGGGTTAAGCCTCTGCCTTCAGCTCAGGTCATGATCTCAGGGTCCTGGAATTGAGTTCTGCATCAGGCTTTCTGCTCAGCAGGGAGCCTGCTTCCCTCTTTCTCTCTCTGCCTGCCTCTCTGCTTACTTGTGATCTCTGTCCCTCAAATAAATAAATAAAATCTTTAAAAAAGTATTGTTGGGGCACCTGGGTGGCTCAGTGGGTTAGGCCTCTGCCTTCGGCTCGGGTCGTGATCCCAGGGTCCTGGGATCGAGCCCCACATCGGGCTCTCTGCTCAGCAGGGAGCCTGCTTCTCCCTTCCTATCTGCCTGCCTCTCTGCCTACTTGTGATTTCTCTCTCTGTCAAATAAAAAATTAAAAAAAAAAAAGTATTGTTTAAAGCAACAAAGTTTTTAAGGTTTTTGTAGTTTCTTAGTAGAGTAATTGATCTACCAGGACTAATATAATATCTGTCACCTCAAATGAACATTCATTCTCTCAAATGAGCTTCATTGCAATCTTGTGACATAGAGATATCATTCCCATTTTGTAGACAAGAAAACTGAGTCTCAGGATAGAGGTTTTTGCTTATGAAAGATGCTTAGCAAAAAACAGTACAACTGGGATTAAAAAACAGTCTATCTGTCATGTGTTTGATTTTATAAAGAATGTTATTCAATTCAGACTTATCCCAAATTGACTGAGATACATGATGAAAATGAGAAAAACTATTGAAATCCCTCTTTTCTTCAGAGCAATTGTCCAATGAATTCTCCACCAAGATCTCTTCAATGTCCACTGCTAAGAATTATCTTTGGTTTCATTGAAACCCTGTGGGAAATTTGGTCATACATCTCTTACAGCACGCTTATATTTTATTCTTTCTCTAAATTTTTATTTAAATTCTAGTTAGTTAACATCCAGTGTAATATTCATTTCAGGTGTAGACTTTAGTGATTCATCACTTACATACAACACCCAGTGCTCATCACAAGTGCCCTCCTTTTTTGGGGGGGGGGGGTCTTTTTTTTTCAGTGTTCCAAGATTCATTGTTTATGTACCACACCCAGTGCTCTCCTTAAAAATCCATTCCCTAACCCATCCCCCAGCCCACCTCCTCTCCAGCAACCTCTTAGAGCATGTTTAGAGTTTCTTCTGTTTTACCTTTATTTGTGCATTTATCTTTTAGCCTTTATACTCACTATCTTCCATACTTCACTGGAATATTAATATCTCAAAGGTTAAAATGTGTCTTAATCATCTTTCTTTACAATTTCCACTTCAGTGTCAGGCACAGTAGAGTCATCTTTCCAATATGTGTACAGTGTGAATATGTGAGCATGCACAGGCATGAATGTATGCTGCTATGTGTTTGTGTGGAGGTGAAAATGTATGCATTTTAGAGGTATATAAATCTTGGTTTGGGGGTAATGAGTGTGCATCTGTATGTGTTAGAAAACTGTGGAGCTAAGTGTATGTATGAATGTCTGTGTGTGTATTGGGAAGATGTGTGCTTGGGGACAAGGATTGGAAAATTTTTGCTCTGGGCCTGGGTGGGAAGGGGACTTTGTGCTTGCTGAAATAATTCTTTGACTAAATCAAACAATTGTATAGTTGTTACTCAGTACAGAAGGTACCAAAGTCCAGCTATAAAGCTATTTCCAAAGTCTGTTGGTGCTCTCCTACAGGGAAATGTGTCACAAACCCAGGTATCAACAAAAATGAAGTCATCAAACTTCACATTTGAAGCCTTTACATTCCCTTTCTGTGACATTTTCTGTGCCCTCACTGTCTAGACCCAGATCCTAGAACCATCAAGTTGAAACAGGCATCCTGGAAATAAGAAAACTGCCTGATAAGTAGGATTGGGCAGATAGAAACCCAAGGCCTTGCTTGCAAGACTGAAGACTCTCAGGTTGTTCTTAGCTGCTACCAATTTCCTGCTGTTACCACTCATATACTCCAGGAACATCTGAAAATTTTGTAGAACCTCTGACCTCCGAGATATATACATACATACATACATACATACTTTAAAAAATGTTTGCTAGAATTGTTCGTGGGGGGAAAATTGTGGTACATTCATGCAATAGAACACTTCTGAGCAATTAAAAGAACTATAGATCCACCTGACCATATAAATTTATCTCAAAATAATTTTGTTGATTGAAAGAAGCCAGACAAATATATCACAAATGATAATGATGCCCTTGATTTAAAATTTTAGAATATGCAAACTGATTTTTGAATAAAACACCTTAGTAATTATATGAGGATGGTTGTAATGTGAGGAGTTGGGATGAGGGAAGGGTGAGAAGGATACATTACAAAGGAAGAAATCTTTGGGATGACAAATATTATATTACATGAAAGCTCTAAAAACAAAGAGAAGCACTGTGTAGTAATTGGTTGCTTGGTTGAGTTTTAGCTTCCTTTTCCATTAAATCCAAGTGTAAATGCCATGTGGTCTGTGGCAGAGAGGGCTAGGGGTGCAAGTAGTCAAATTAAACTTCTTTATTGACATGGGCACATCTGTCAGACTGCTTTCTTGGTGCTACTTTATGTTCACTCAGGTTTTTTGGAACCCTTCTCCTTTGTATAAATTTCAGTATGCTCTGGGTACTAATTTTGTTCAGAGAGAGGGACCGAAGTTGTGGAAGGGAAAATATTGGAAGCAAATAGGACCCTATCAATAACTGATTGGATGTCCTAAAGCAAATCAAGTCACCTCATCAATATTCATTTATCTATCTTACAAATGAAGCTAATCATAATATTTCCCTAATAGATTAGCTGACTGGCCATTAATTGGGGTGTCTCTACCCGAGTTTCTCTTAAAGGTTAATCAAGAAATTGGAGTGAGGAAGTTGAGCACTCCAGGGATATCCTGCTACAATAGAACAATGACCCCTTGTAACCTCTGTTAGGGCATTTGGGTGAAATTATTGAGATAAATGATGGGGGAGATTTTGGACAAAGGTCTTTGTGTACAAAGCACTTTACACTTGGAAATATCTCACTTTGCAGATGACCTTTGTTTTTTGTTTGTTTGTTTGTTTTATTATGGAAGAATTTATTTATTTATTTATTTATTTATTTATTTATTTATTTATATTTATTATGTTATGTTAGTCACCACACAGTACATCATTTGTTTTTGATGTAGTGTTCCATGATTCATTGTTTGTGTATAACATCCAATGCCATGCAATATGTGCCCTTCTTAATACCCATCACTGGGCTAACCCATTCCCCCACTCCCCTCCCATCTGAAACTCTCAGTTTGTTTCCCAGAATCCATAGTCTCTCATGGTTCATCTCCCCCTCGAATCCCCCCTCCCCTTCATTTTTCCCTTCCTTCTCCTAATGTCCTCCATGCTATTCCTTACACTCCACATATAAATGAAACCGTATGAAAACTGTCTTTCTCTGCTTGATTTATTTCACTTGGCATAATCTCCTCCAGTTCCATCCATGTCAATGCAAATGGTAGGTATTCATCCTTTCTGACAGCTGAGTAATATTCCATTGTATAAAGGCAAGGGAAACAAAAACAAAAATGAAACTTTGGGACCTCATCAAGATAAAAAGATTCTGCACATCAAAGGAGGCAGTCAGCAAAACAAAGAGACAACCCATGGAATGGGAGAAGATATTTTCAAATGACACTATGGACAAAGGGCTGATATCCAAGGTCCATAAAGAACTCCTCTCTGTCACCTGTTTAACATATCCCTCCATCTACCACCACCCTGGTAACCACCGGTTTGTTCTCTACAGTTAAGAATCTGTTTCTTGGTTTGCTTCTCTTTCTTGTTTTGCCTTTGCACATTTGTTTTGTTTCTTAAATTCCACATATGAGTAAAATTATAGAGTATTTGTCTTTCATTGACTCATTTTGCTTAACATAATACTCTCTAGCTCTATCCATGTTGTTGTAAATGGCAAGATTTTTGGTAATTTGGTTATTGTAGATAATGCTGTTATAAACTTTGGGGTGCATATATCCTTTTGAATTAATATTTTTATATTCTTTGGAAAAAGTTATGGAGGTTCCTCAAAAAGTTAAAAATAAAACTAACTTATAATCCAGCAATTGTTCCACTAGGTATTTAATTATTGGTTGATTTTTTTAAAGGTGAACCAAACTTGCATACCAGGGGTGAACCATATTTGCTCGCATTGTTGAATGTTGGCTGCTAATATTTTGCTCTGCAAAATATTGTGTCTATGTTCATGAGAGATACTGACTTTAAAAAATATATTCTCTGTCTTGTTTTGGTATAAGGGTAATGTTGGTCTCATACAGTAAGTTGTAAAATGTTTCTATTTTCTGATAGAAAATACAGATTTTTTTTGCTTATTCTTTTTCGACATTTGGTAATAGTTTTGTAGTGAAACCATATTGGTCGGGTGACATTTGGAGGTTTTAAATTATGACTTCCATTTCTTTAATGGTTATAAAATTATTGAGAATAGAAGAATATAATTTATGATTGAGAGTCTTTTTCTTTCATCACTTGAAAATGCTATTCATTTCTCTCTGGACTCATGATTTCAAATAAGAGATCCACTGTTTTTAATATTGGCTTTTCTATATAGGTAATGACTCATTTCTCTCCAGGTGCTTTAATTTTTTTTTTCTTTTTCTTTAGTTTTAAGGAGTTTATTACGTGTCTTGTGATGGATCTCTTTGTGTTTCTTATGTTTGGGTTCTCTCATCTGTACGTTTGTGTCTTTAGTTAAATTTGGGAAATTTTCATGAATTTTTTTTTAAAGATTTTATTTATTTATTTGAGAGAGAATGAGTGAGAGAGAGCGTGAGAGAGGAGAAGGTCAGAGGGAGAAGCAGACTCCCCAAGGAGCTGGGAGCCTGATGCAGGACTCGATCCTGGAAGTTCAGGATCATGACCTGAGCCGAAGGCAGTTGCTCAACCAACTGAGCCACCCAGGTGCCCCCATGCATTATTTTTTCTAATACTATTTTTCATCTCGCTTTCTTCCTTTTTCCCCCTTTTAGGGAATGTAATGCTACAAACTGTGTATATTTTGTGCAGATCCCTGAGTCTCTGTTCCTTTTTTTTTTTCTGTTTTCTCTATGTTGTTAGGACTTTTTTTAAACTCCTTGAAACCAAAGCAGGTGTAAACCACCTTTCATTCATATTTTCTTTCTTTCTTTCTTTTTTAACTTTTGATTATGTTCAGTTAGCCAATGTATCATAAGTTCATAAACATCGTAAGTTTTTGTTGTAGTGTTCAACAATTCATTAGTTGCATATAACACCCAGTGGTCATCCCAACACATGGTCTCCTTAATACCCATCATCTGGTCACCCCATTCCCCCACCACCATCCCTTTGGTAACCCTCAGCTTGTTTCCCAGAGCCCAGAGTCTCTCAAGGTTTGTCTCACTCACAAGGAATAGAACAGAGGACCACAGGGGAAGGGAGGGAAAACTGAATGGGAAGGATTGGGTATTTTCAACTGATTTTTCCTCAAGTTCACTAATTTCATCCTCTGCCAGTTCTACTCTACTACTGAGTTTATCTAGCAAGCTTTTTGTTTATATATATTTCTCATGCCTCTAATTCCAATTTGACTATTAAGCATAAGTCTGTCATTTTGTTTCTTCTTTCTATTTCTTTATTGAGGTTTTCTATTTTTTATTTTTCAAGAGAATTATTAATTCTCATTTATGATGGCTGGTTTAAAATCCTCATAAAATAATTTTAACATCTTTGTATTGGCATTTGTTGGTTGTGTTTTCTCACTCAAGTTGCGGTTTTTTCCTCCAAGTTTTTATTTAAATTCCAACTAGCTAACGTATAGTGCAACATTGTTTCAAGTGTAAAATTTAGTTATTTATCACTTACATACAACACCTGGTGCAAATCACAAGTACCCACCCTAATACCCATTTCTTTTTTAACCCATCCCCCACCCACCACCCATGATCCCTCTGGTAACCATTAGTTTGTTCTCTATAGGTAAGAGTCTTTTTCTTGGTTTACTTCTCTTTACTTCCTCCTATGTTCATTAAAAAAATCTTATTAATTTTATTTTTGTATTCTTTGTTAAATAATTTATTTAAATTTTACTTAATTAACTGCAGTGCAATATGGGTTCCTGGAGTAGAATTCAGTGATTCATAACTTACATACAACATCCAGTGCTCATCACAAGTGCCCTCCTTAATATCCTTCATCCATTTAGCCCTTTTCCCCATACCTCCCTCCGTCAACCCTCAGTTTGTTCTCTATCATTAAGAGTCTCTTATAGTATATCTTCCTCTCCCCTTCCCCTCCACTTCCCATATGGTCATCTGTTTTCCTTCCTAAATTCCACATATGAATGAGATCATATGGTATTTGTCTTTTTCTTATTGACTTATTTCACTTAACATAATACACTCTAGCTCCATCTATGTCATTGCAATTGACAAGATTTCATTCCTTTTGATGGCTGGTAATATTCCATTGTATACATGTATCTCTCTCTCTCTCTCTCTCCATACACACACACACACACACACACACACACACACACACACACATATATATATATATATATATATATATATATATATATATATAATTTCTTCTCTATCCATTCATCAGTCAGTGTACATTTGGGTTCTTTCCATAGTTTGGCTATTGTTGGTATGTTGCTATAAACATTGGGGGTACATGTACCCCTTCAAAACTGCTTTTGTCCTTTGGAGAAATACTTAGTAGTATAATTCCTGGGTCATAGGGTAGTTCTATTTTTAAGTCTTTGAGGAACCTCCATATTGTTCTCCAGAGTGGCTGCACCAGTTTGCATTCCCACCAACAGCATAGGAGAGTTCCCCTTTCTTCATTCTTGCCAAAACCTTTTGTTACTTGTGTTAATTTTAGCCATTTTGACACATGTGAAGTGGTATCTCATCATGGTTTTTATTTCTACCTCTCTGATGATGAGTGATGATGAATGATTTTGAGCATCCTTTCATGTGTCTGTTAGCTATCCAGATGTCTTCTTTAGAACAGTGCCTATTCATGTATTCTGCCCATTTCTTAACTGGATTATTTGTTTTTTGGGTGTTGAATTTGGTAAATTCTTTATAAATTTTGGAAACTAAACCTTTACCCACTATGTCATTTACAAATTTAATCATGTTATTTATGTTATTTACAAATTTACAATTTTTTTTCTCCAATTGTGTAGGCTGACTTTTAGGTGATTGTTTCCTTCACTTTGTAGAAATTTTAATCTTGATGAAATCCCAATAGCTCATTTTTGCTTTTGTTCCAACTGACTCTTCTGATGTGCCTAGTTAGATGTTGCTATGGCTGAGTTCAAAGAGGTTTCTGCCCGGATTCTCCTCTAGGATTTTGATGGTTTCCTGTCTCATATTTAGGTCTTTCATCCATTTTGACTTTAATTTTATTTTTTAAAAAGATTTTATTTATTTATTTGACAGAGAGAGTTCACAAGTAGGCAGAGCAGCAGGCAGAGAGAAAGGGGGAAGCAGACTCCCTGCTGAGCAGAGATCCCAATGTGGGACTCCATCCCAGGACCTTGAGATCATGACCTGAGCTGAAGACAGAGGCTTAACCCACTAAGGCACCAGGAGCCCACATTTGACTTTATTTTTCTGTATGGTGTAAGAAAGTTGTCCAATTTCATTTTTTGGCATGTTGCTGCCCAGTTTTCCCAACACCATTTGTTGAAGAGATTTTTTTCCACTGGATATTCATTACTGCTTTGTCAAAGAATACTTGACCATATAGTTGCAGGTCTAATTCTGGGTTGTCTATTCTGTTCTATTGATTTATGTGTCTGTTTTTATGCCAGTACCATACTATCTGGATAATTGCAGGTTTGTAATATACCTTGAAATCCAGAATCATGATGCTTCCAGTTCTGTTTTTCTTTTTCAGGATTGCTTTAGCTGTTTCGGGTCTTTTGTGGTTCCATATCAATTTTAAAATTGTTCTAGGTCTGTGAAAAATGCTGGTTTTATTTTTATAGGGATTTCATTAGTTGTGTATATTGCTTTAGGTAGTATAGACATTTTAACAGTGTTTGTTCTTCCAATACATGAGCATGGAATGCAAATCTCAGAGGATTTGCATCCTCTCCAAATTTGTAAGTGTTCTATAGTTTTCAGAGTACATTTGTTTTACCACATTAATTATATTTATTCCTGGGTATCTTTTTGGTTTTTGGTGCAATTGCAAATGGGATCAAATCCTTGATTTTTTATGCTGCTTCATTATATAAGTGTATAAAAATACAACAGATTTCTGCACATTGATTTTCTATATTGCAACTTCCCTGAATTCATGTATTCTAGCAATTTTTTGGTGGAGTATTTTGGGTTTTCTAAATAGCGAAACATATCGTCTGTAACTAGTGAAAGTTTTACTTCGTCTTTGCCAATTTGGATGCCTTTATTTTATTTTTGTTGTCTGATTCCTGAGGCTAAGACTTCCAGAGCTATATCAACTAGTAAAGATGAGAATGGACATCCCTGTCTTGCTCCTGACCATAGGGGAAAGGGTCTCAGTTTTTCCCCATTAGGGATGATATTAGCTTCGGGAAAACTTTTGATTATGTTCAAGAAAATAATGATTTTAAATGATTTTAAATTTTTATATATGGCCTTTATTACGTTGAGGAATGTTTCAACTATACCTACTATGTTGAGGTTTTTCATCAAGAATGAATATTGTTTTTTTTTTCCAAATACCTTTTCTGCATCTATTGCAAGGATCATATGGTTCTTTTCTTTTCCTTTATTAATGTTGTATCTTATGTTGATTGATTTCCAAGTATTGAAGCACCTCTTCAGCCCAGAAATAAATGTCACTTGATTGAGGTGAATAATTATTTTAATGTACCACTGGAATCAATTTTCTGCTATCTTGTTGAGAATTTTTGCATCCATCTTCATCAGGGATATTGGCCTATAATTCTTCTTTTTAGTGGGGTCTTCGGTTTTGGAATCAAGTTGATTCTTGATTTAAATAATGAGTTTGGAAGTTTTCCTTCCATTTGTAATTTTTGGAGCAGTTTTTAAAATTTTTTCTTTAAATTGTTTTAAAATTTATTTTATTTTTTCAGTGTTCCAAGATTCATCATTTAAGAAGGAAAAATATTAACTCTTCTTTAAATGTCTGGTAGAAATCCCCCTGGGAAGCCATCTGGACCAGAATTTTGATTTACTGGGTAATTTTTGATTGCTGATTCAATTTTATTGCTGATTGTGTGCCTGCTCAAATTTTCTATTTCTTCCTGATTCAATTCTGGTAGTCAGTTTCTAGGTATTTGTCCATTTATTCCAGATTGTCCAGTTCGCTGGCATTTTGATTTTCATAGTATTCTCCTATAATTGTATTACTGTGACATTGGTTGTGATCTCTCCCTTTTTATTTGTGATTTAAATTATTTGGATCCCTTCTCTTTGTTTTTTGGTAAGTCTGGCTTGCAGGTTATCAATTTTATCAATTCTTGTGAAGAACTAGTTCTTAGTTTCATTGCTCTGTTCTAATGATTTTTGTTCTTTATTTGTTTGTTTCTATATCATTTATTACTGTTCTAATCTTTATTGTTTTCTTTCTTTTGCTGGCTTTATGCTTTAATTGCCATTCCTATTCTGGCTCTTTAAGGTGTAAGATTAGGTTGTGTATTTGAGACTTTACTTCCTTCTTGAGATAGATCTGTATTGCAATATACTTTCCTCTTAGGACTGACTTTGCTGCATCCCAAAGGTTTTGTACTGTTATGTTTACATTTTCATTTGCTTCTATGTATTTTTTTATTTCTTCTTTCTTTATTTTTTAATTATGTTCAGTTAGCCAAAATTTAGTACATCATTAGTTTTTTTTTTAATTATTTATTTATTTTCAGCGTAACAGTATTCATTGTTTTTTCACCACACCCAGTGCTCCATGCAATCTGTGCCCTCCCTAATACCCACCACCTGGTTCCCCCACCCTCCCACCCCGCCCCTTCAAAACCCTCAGGTTGTTTTTCAGAGTCCATAGTCTCTCATGGTTCACCTCCCCTTCCAATTTCCCTCAACTCCCTTCTCCTCTCCATCTACCCTTGTCCTCTATATTATTTGTTATGCTCCACCAATAAGTGAAACCATATGATACTTGACTTTCTCTGTTTGACTTATTTCACTCAGCATAATCTCTTCCAGTCCTGTCCATGTTGCTACAAAAGTTGGGTATTCGTCCTTTCTGATGGAGGCATAATACTCCATAGTGTATATGGACCACATCTTCCTTATCCATTCATCCGTTGAAGGGCATCTTGGTTCTTTCCACAGTTTGGCGACCGTGGCCATTGCTGCTATAAACATTGGGGTACAGATGGCCCTTCTTTTCACTACATCTGTATCTTTGGGGTAAATACCCAGCAGTGCAATTGCAGGGTCATAGGGAAGATCTATTTTTAATTTCCTGAGGAATCTCCACACTGTTCTCCAAAGTGGCTGCACCAGTTTGCATTCCCACCAACTGTGTAAGAGGGTTCCCCTTTCTCCACATCCTCTCCAACACACGTTGTTTCCTGTCTTGCTAATTTTGGCCATTCTAACTGGTGTAAGGTGGTATCTCAATGTGGTTTTGATTTGAATCTCCCTGATGGCTAGTGATGATGAACATTTTTTCATGTGTCTGGTAGCCATTTGTATGTCTTCCTTGGAGAAGTGTCTGTTCATATCTTCTGCCCATTTTTTAATATGATTATCTGTTTTGTGTGTGTTGAGTTTGAGGAGTTCTTTATAGATCCTGGATATCAACCTTTTATCTGTACTGTCATTTGCAAATATCTTCTCCCATTCCGTGGGTTGCCTCTTTGTTTTGATGACTGTTTCTTTTGCTGTGCAGAAGCTTTTGATCTTGATGAAGTCCCAGAAGTTCATCTTTGCCTTTGTTTCCTTCGCCTTTGGAGACATATCTTGAAAGAAGTTGCTGTGGCTGATATCAAAGAGGTTACTCCCTATGTTCTCCTCGAGGATTCTGATGGATTCCTGTCTCACGTTGAGTTCTTTTATCCATTTCGAGTTTATCTTTGTGTACGGTGTAAGAGAATGGTCAAGTTTCATTCTTCTACATATAGCTGTCCAGTTTTCCCAGCACCATTTATTGAAGAGACTGTCTTTTTTCCACTGGATATTTTTTCCTGTTTTGTCAAAGATTATTTGACCATAGAGTTGAGGGTCCATATCTGGGCTCTCTACTCTGTTCCACTGGTCCATGTGTCTGTTTTTATGCCAGTACCATGCTGTCTTGGTGATCACAGCTTTGTAGTAAAGCTTGAAATCAGGTAACGTGATGCCACCAGTTTTATTTTTGTTTTTCAGCATTTCCTTAGCAATTCGGGGTCTCTTCTGATTCCATACAAATTTTAGTATTATTTGCTCCAGCTCTTTGAAAAATACTGGTGGAATTTTGATTGGAATGGCATTAAAAGTATAGATTGCTCTGGGCAGTATAGACATTTTTACGATGTTTATTCTTCCCATCCAAGAGCATGGAATGGTCTTCCATCTTTTTGTGTCTTCTTCAATTTCTTTTAGGAGTGTTCTGTAGTTCCTCAAGTACAGATCTTTAACCTCTTTGGTTAGCTTTATTCCGAGGTATCTTATGGTTTTTGGTGCTATAGTAAATGGAATCGATTCTCTAATTTGCCTTTCTGTATTTTCATTGTTAGTGTATAAGAAAGCCACTGATTTCTGGACATTGACTTTGTATCCTGCTACATTACTGAATTGCTGTATGAGTTCTAGTAGTTTGGAGGTGGAGTCTTTCGGGTTTTCCATATAAAGAATCATGTCATCTGCGAAGAGAGAGAGTTTGACTTCTTCCTTGCCAATCTGGATACCTTTTATTTCTCTTTGTTGTCTGATTGCTGTTGCTAGGACTTCTAATACTATGTTGAACAAGAGTGGTGAGAGTGGGCATCCTTGTCGTGTTCCTGATCTCAATGGGAAGGCTGCAAGCTTTTTCCCATTGAGGATGATATTTGCTGTGGGTTTTTCATAGATAGATTTGATGAAGTTCAGGAATGTTCCCTCTATCCCTATACTTTGAAGCGTTTTAATCAGGAACGGATGCTGGATTTTGTCAAAAGCTTTTTCTGCATCAATGGAGAGGATCATGTGGTTCTTCTCTCTTCTCTTATTGATTTGTTCTATCACATTGATTGATTTGCGAATGTTGAACCATCCTTGTAACCCAGGGATGAATCCTACCTGGTCATGGTGGATAATCTTTTTAATGTGCTGTTGGATCCTGTTTGCTAGGATCTTGTTGAGAATCTTAGCATCCATATTCATCAGTGATATCAGTCTGAAATTCTCGTTTTTGGTAGGGTCTTTGCCTGGTTTGGGGATCAGGGTAATGCTGGCTTCATAAAAAGAGTCTGGAAGTTTTCCTTCTGCTTCAATTTTTTGAAACAGCTTCAGGAGAATAGGTATTATTTCTTCTTTGAAAGTTTGATAGAATTCCCCAGGGAATCCGTCAGGTCCTGGGCTCTTGTTTTTTGGGAGGTTTTTGATCACTGCTTCAATCTCATTACTAGATATCGGTCTATTCAGGTTGTCAATTTCTTCCTGGTTCAATTTTGGGAGTTTATAGTTTTCCAGGAATGCATCCATTTCATCTAGGTTGCTTAGCTTATTGGCATATAACTGTTGATAATAGCTTCTGATGATTGTTTCTACTTCCTTGGTGTTAGTTGTGATCTCTCCCTTTTCATTATTAATTTTATTAATTTGGGCTTTCTCTCTTTTCTTTTGGATTAGTGTGGCCAATGGTTTATCGATCTTATTGATTCTTTCAAAAAACCAGCTTCTAGTTTCGTTGATACGTTCTACTGTATCTCTGGTTTCTACCTCGTTGATCTCTGCTCTAATCTTGATTATTTCCCTTCTTACGTGTGGAGTTGGTTTGATTTGTTGTTGATTCTCCAGTTCTTTAAGGTGTAGAGACAGCTGGTGTATTCTGGATTTTTCAATTTTTTTGAGGGAGGCTTGGATGGCTATGAATTTCCCCCTTAGGACAGCCTTTGCTGTATCCCATAGGTTTTGGAGTGAAGTGTCTTCGTTCTCATTGGTTTCCATAAATTGTTTAAGTTCTTCTTTGATCTCCTGGTTGATCCAAGCATTCTTAAGCAAGGTGGTCTTTAGCTTCCAGGTGTTTGAGTTCCTTCTGAACTTTTCCTTGTGATTGAGCTCCAGTTTCAAAGCATTGTGATCTGAGAATATGCAGGGAATATTCTCAGTCTTTTGGTATCGGTTGAGCCCTGATTTGTGACCCAGTATGTGGTCTATTCTGGAGAAGGTTCCATGTGCACTTGAGAAGAATGAGTATTCTGTTGTTTTACGGTGGAATGTTCTGTATATATCTATGAGGTCCATCTGGTCCAATGTATCATTCAATGCTCTTATTTCTTTATTGATTTTCTGCTTCGATGATCTGTCTATTTCTGAGAGAGGCGTGTTAAGATCTCCTACTATTAATGTATTCATATCAATATGACTCTTTATCTTGATTAATAGTTTTCTTATGTAATTGGCTGCTCCCATATTGGGGGCATAGATATTTACAATTGTTAGATCATCTTGGTGGATAGTCCCTTTAAGAATGATGTAGTGTCCTTCTGTATCCCTGACTACCGTCTTTAGTTTAAAATCTAATTTATCTGATATGAGAATCGCTACCCCGGCCTTCTTTTGAGGCCCATTGGCGTGAAAGATGCTTCTCCATCCCTTCACTTTCAGTCTGGGTGTATCTTTAGGTTCAAAATGGGTCTCTTGTAGACAACATATGGATGGGTCCTGTCGTTTTATCCAATCTGCAACCCTGTGTCGTTTTATGGGTGCATTTAGGCCATTGACATTGAGAGTGATTATTGAGAGATACGTTTTTATTGACATTGTGTTATCTTTGAGGTCTTTCTTTCTGTCGATTGTCTCTATATTTCTGTTCAATGCTATTCTTAGGATTTTTCCTCTTTTATAGAACCCCCCTTAATATTTCCTGCAGTGTCGGCTTGGTGGTTGCATAGTCTTTCAAGCCTTGCCGGTCTTGGAAACTCTTTATCTCTCCATCCATTTTGAATGTCAGTCTTGCTGGATAAAGTATTCTTGGCTGCATGTTCTTCTCATTTAGTGCCCTGAATATATCTTGCCAGCCCTTTCTGGCTTGCCAGGTCTCTGTGGACAGGTCTGACGTTATTCTGATGGGCTTTCCTCTGTATGTAAGGAGCTTCTTTGTCCTAGCGGCTTTCAAGAGATTGTATCTACAATTATGATTCCTCAATTTTACTATGAGGTGCCTGGATGTTTTTTTTGAATTTATAATCTTGGGGGGGGACCTTTCTACTTCTAGTACATGAACACTTGTTCCATTCGCAAGATTGGGAAAATTTTCATGAAAAATTTGTTCCACTATATCTTCTAGACTTCTTTCTTTCTCCTCCCCTTCAGGGATTCCAATAATTCTGACGTTGGAACGTTTCATGGCATCATTTATTTCCCTGATTCTGTTTTCGTGGCTTCTAAGCTGTTTGTTCCAGGCTTCCTCCTGATCCTTTCTCTCTATTTGTTTGTCCTCCAGATCACTAATTCTATCTTCTGTCTCAATTACCCTACCTTTTAGAGAATTTAGATTAGATTGGAACTCATTGAGAGCGTTGTGAACCTCATCCCTGGTGGCCTTCAGCTCTGCCCTAACATTATGAACCTCCTCTCTGGTCGCTTTCAATTCTGCCCTAATCAATTCTGTTTGGTCATCCATGGCTTTCTCCAACCTAGCTATTGCCTGGATAATTGTTAGCCTGAATTCTCTTTCTGACATATTGTCTATGTTGATAGCCGTTAGTTCTGTTGCAGAAGGCCCATCCTCTGTATTTTTCTTCTGTTGGGGATTCCTCCTCCTAGTCATTTTGGTGAGAGATGACTGGACAGATGTAGCTGGATGTATTGACCGTGGTGCAGTCAAGGTGCACCCTGGAACGCTTCTGAGCACTCAGGATTCCCCACCCAAATGAGAGAAAAAAGAAAAGAAAAAGAAAAAAGAGGGAGAGAGAGAGACAGGAAAAAAAGGGAAGATAAAAGTGAAGGTTCAGCCCAAATGGGCCCCAGGGTAAGGTTTATGACGTATACAAACAAAAACAGACAAACAAAAAGACTGATAAAAGTATATGACGAGAGAAAATATATATATATATAAGCAAAAAAAAGGAGGAGCCTCGTCAAGAAGAACCCCAAGTATAAGATTTATATACTATCCGGACAAACATAAATACACAGAGACACTGGCAGAAGAAAAAGATGGGAGCATGGTTATAGATTCTCGGTGTGGGCGAGGAAGGTTATTTTGATTCTTCCTGGATGTATCTTGATATCTTTGTTAAAGGACTCAACTTTCCTAAGAAAAAGGGGGATTAAAAATTGGTTCACCTATAGGGGTAGCATTGCTTGGAGAAATGGGATTACCTTGAAGTTTAACTCTATATGAATATTAGAAAATAAAAATAAAAAAGGAATAAACTGGACTAAACTAAATTAAAAATTTTTTAAAAAATTAAGAAAATAGAAAAGCAAAAGAAAAACACATGTGTATGTATCAAAAAATTCAGGTTAGAAGTTTATCATGGAATTTGATGTACTGGACATCTCACTGTGATGGTAAATAGGTTAAAAAATTATCTATATAAAAAAAGAAAAAAAATGAACCAGAATAGTGGGAAAGAATTAAAAATAAAAGTTGTATCTATGAAGTAGTGGTGGTTGTTCTCTTGTAGTCTTTTTTTTTTTTTTCCTGATTTGTTTTCTGGGGGAGGGGGCTGCCACGTGGGTTTTCAGTCAATGATGTTCCCTGAGTTAAGTCCTCCCGACCCCCTCAAGGGGGTGGGCTCTGAGAAAAACGTTTTTTTTTCAGGTTTTTGTTCTCTGGAGGTTTTTATGTTTGTTCACTTCTTTTCTCTCGCCTTGACAGCTTTTGATGGTTTTTGGAGGTTTAGAGGAAAGAAAACTGCACCCCAACCTCCCTCTCAGAGAGAAGCCTCAGTCTGCTCCCCTGCAGGTGCTGCAGCCTCTGGGCCGCTGGCAGAGCAGGTTCTGAGTCACGGTCCCTGGGGACGCAGGATCTCCTGCTTGTACGCAAAACCAAGGCAGCTGTGGCTGTCTGGGCAGCTCCAGACTGCCAGAGAGGTTCCAAGCAGCAATCGCACACTGAGATTTTCCCGCTGGCTGGGGCTAAGAGCTCAGGTCTTGCACGCACCTCTCCCAGGGGATGGTTTGGGGCGCGGCGCCTCCAGCTCTATCGGCTCTATCGCCGCGTGGGTCTATCGCCGCGTGGGTCCCAGAACACCAGGCTGGGCGTGCACCTCTCTCAGGGTAGGTTGAGGCACGCGCGCATCTCCAGTAAGGTGCGCGTTCTGCCGTCTGGTGTGGCTCCCAGCCCCTCACGGGAGCCGGACTCCACCCGTTCTCGGGCGCACTGGCGGCTCCGGGACAAAGACCAGGTTTCTCCGCCGCACTCTCCGGCTCAGCGCCAGGGGATGCTGCCCCGGGTCTGGGGACTTAAGCCCCTATCCCTATCCGCCCCGATTCCCACAATTTCCCCGCTCGAGTCTTTGCTCTTTTGAGTGCTTTCAACAAGACTCCAAGTTAATGCTGGTCCCCAGATGCCAGGCACTCTCGTATCGGGGTATTATTTTTCAGTCGGTCGCCTCTGGTGGCTCCCTCCCCCTTTTGTTTATCTTCCGATATCAGTCCGACGTTCCCACTCCACTTTACCTGCCCACTGGCATCTTCTGGCCCCCGTAGAGATCCAGACGTGTATAATTCTGATCTCAGGCTGATTTCATGGGTGATCGGAGTTCTTTGGTAGGTAATCAGCTCACTTTAGGGTGCAGGTTGAAAAGGCGCCTCCTCCTACTTCCCCGCCATCTTGTCTCCTCCCTACATCATTAGTTTTTGATGCATTGCTTAAGAATTCATTGGTTGTGTATATACCCAGTGCTCATCACATCACGTACCCTCCTTAATACCAATCACCTGACTACCCCATTCCCTCACTCCCCTCCCTTCTGTAACCCTCAATTTGTTTCCCAGAATCCAGACTATCTCATGGTTTGTCTCCTTCTCTGATTTCTTCCCACTCAACTTTCCTTTCCTTCCACTGTGGTCTTCTGTGCTATTCCTTATGTTACACATACAAGTGAAACCATATAATAATTATCTTTCTCTGTTTGACTTATTTTCCTCAGCATAATCCCTTCCAGTTCCATCCATGTCAATATAAATGGTAGGTATTGATCCTTTATCTTGGCTGAGTAATATTCCATTGTATATATGGACCATACCTTCTTTATCTATTCATCTGTTAAAGGACATCTCAAAAAAATTCAACTTAGCTAAAAATATATCCCTCATTATTAAAAATAGTAATATTGATTTTTGGTCTTTTTCTTGCTTTCTTTTTCTAAATCTTTATATTTTTAGTCATAAAATTAAATTCAAGGAGGAAACACACTAGTTCACCAAAGTTCATAATCTAATATTCAGAGATGCTCAATAAGAGAGATTCTCAATGTTTTCAGTATTATTTTCAAAATTTAATAATTGAAATTTTAATAAATTTGGCCACAGGTAATAAAGATCACTATGAAACAGGAAAAAAAAAAAGGTCATCTTGGCTCCTTCCACAGTTTGGCTACTGTGGACATTGCTGCTATGAACACTGGGGTGCGTGTGCCCCTTCACTTCACTACATCTGCATTTTTGTGATAAATACCCAGTAGTGAAATTGCTGGATCATAGGGTAATTTTAGTTTTAACTTTTTGAAGAAACTGCATCCTGTTTTCCAGTGTGGCTGTGCCAGCTTGCATTCCCACCAACAGTGTAAGAGGGTTATCCTCTCTCCACACCCTTGCAAACATTTGTTCTTTCCTGTCTTATTAATTTTTGCCATTCTAACTGATGTAAGGTAGTATCTCATTGTGGCTTTGATTTGTATTTCCCTGATGTCCTGTGATGTGGAATATTTTTCCATGTGTCTGTTAGCCATTTGTATGTCTTCCTCGGAGAAGTCTTCTTTATGCTTTCCACCCATTTCTTGACTGGATGATTTGTTTTTTTGGTGTTGAGTTTGAGAAGTTCTTCATAGGTCTTGGATAATATCCCTTTATCTCTAATGTTGTTTGCAAATATCTTCTCCCATTACATGAGTTGCCTCTTAGTTTTGTTGATTATTTCCTTTTCTGTGTAAAAACTTTTATCTTGATGAAGTCTCAAATGTTCATTTTTCCCCCCCTTGCCTTTAGAGATGCATCTTGAAAGAAGTTGCTGTGGCTGTTGTCGAAGAGGTTACTTGCCTAAGTTCTGCTCTGGGATTGTGAAGGATTCCTATCTCACATTGAGGTCTTTCATCAATTTTGATTTTATCTTTCTGTATGGTGTAAGAGAATGGTCCAGCTTTATTCTTCTACATGTGGCTGTCCAATTACTTATTGAAGAGACTGTCTTTTTTCCATTGGATAATCTTTCCTGATTTGTCAAAGATTAGTTGACCATAGAGTTGAAGGTCCATTTCTGGGGTCTCTATTCTGTTCCATGGATCTATGTGTCTGTTTTTGTGCCAATACCATGCTGTCTTGGTGATCACAGCTTTGTAACATAGCTTGAAGTCAAGCATTGTGATGCCCCCTTTTGGTTTTATTTTACAGCATTTCCCTAGTGATTGGGGGTATTTTGGGGTTCCATACAAATTTTAGGAAACCTGTGACTATGGGATATGATTAGTATCCCTCAGATGAGGTGCTCACTGGAGCAGAGTCCTCTTGCTTCTTACCTCTGGCTTCCCTGGTAAGGCTTGTAGGGGTAAAAGCCCTTCTGATTCAAGTTCTGCTTATGGTGGGGGTGGGGTGCTAGAGGGCAGTGGTGGATGGATCCTCTCAGTGCCTGCCCCCATCCTATTTCAGTAGACATTGACATGCAGGCTTGGTTAATAACCCCTGGGATATGATTCCCGAGTCATTCTTATCTATGATTCTGTGAATGTGAGGAGAATTTTGGCTCTCAGAAGGAGGCTCTGGGGAGTAAGTAGATTGATTTTGAAAAGGATCCCCTTTTCCTTTTAGTGTGTTCAGAAGCAAACAGGAGAACAGAGGTTCACATGTGATGGAAACTGTTACCCTGTGATCTGTACTGCATACTGAGAAGGGACATATACAAATCATGGAACATAATTTTATAATATATGTATATTATATAATATAATATTTATATTTATTCATTGTCATGAGGATGAATCGAGATCAAAGTACATGAAAGTGTTTTGTGAATGTTCACAGTGGAAGTAGAAGGTAATTGCAAAACAAAAATATTAAGCTCTAAATTTCAGAATGGTGATGAAGATGTAGTTGTGTAATATAAAACTGCTGGCTAAGAATTAGAAAAAATATAGATAGCATGACTAGAGTGTGGGCACATATCACACAATGGTGAGTAATCATAGTTTTGTACTAAGCATTTGCATCTCAATTAGTAATATCTTCAGATTTGGGGATTCCAAATGTTTCTGGGTAAATTCTTTCAAAATGACTAATGGTTACTCTGTAGTCATATATTTGCCCACTGTATATGGAATTGGAGCTGAAGAAGTTTTGTTAATTTATGAAATGTTTCTGATGTAGTTATGGCCAAAATTAAGATAGTTTTGCAAACTAAACCAAAATATGTGAAATTTGGAGGCCTGTGTATCCTTTTCCCATTCAGTTCCCATGCCAGCATTTGTGCCTCTTTGTTTCTATAACAGGCCACTTCCCACCCCAATTTGTATGCCATTTTCTAATGGACATATTTTTTAAGGTAAATTTGTACATTCAGTTGCTCTCTTGCCCTTTAAGGCAGGAGACTTAAACTGGAGTAAATGGTGAAACACACTTTTATAAGTCAACGTCTTTTTAGGGAGCAGAACTCTCCCTAAACTCTCAACTCTCAAAGGGGCAGTGATCCTTAAGTTTTAAAAACTACCATTGTTAAGATGACCTAAAGTCTCTTTTAATGATTTTTTCATTTACTTGAGAAAGAGAGAGTAAGAGAGAGAGCATGAGTAGGGGGAGGGGCTGAGAGACAAACAGGCTCCCTACTGCGTGGCGATCCCAACACTGGACTTAATCTCAGGACCCTAGCATCATGACCTGAGCCAAAGGCAGACACTTAACTAACTGAACTCCCAGGTGCCCCAAGATGACTTAAAGTTTTAAGATGACAATTTTACTTGCTTCCAACTAGAATTCTCAAAGTGTTTCTAACCAGTGGCCCAGATCACACAGTTAGGAAATGAAGCTCCTGATATTTAGATCTACATTAAATGGGGTTAAATAAATGTCAGATACCATTCTGGGGCAGAAGCCTAGGTCATTTTCACAAAATATTGTTCTGGAATGATGAAGCATCTCACCAGCTACAGGCTCATCCTTGCCCCTCCTTATCTAGGGCTAAGGTGGCAGCCAGGCCCAGGTTTCTCAGAATGTTTATCAGACTTCTGTATTTTCAAACTGAAATGTTTTCAACAGCTTGAATTACAGATCTCAGCATTTTAAGGACATTATTAAGTCTATTCTCCCTGACTCCAAGATCATATAAAAGATTCACAGACCTATTTGAATATCAAATACCTTCACAATTTTTCTCTGGAATTAACTAAAAAAAAGATATGCTAATTTTATGTTGTTTTCCTATGAGTACAGCTCTAATATTCTTCAAATGTCAGAGCCAAAAATGTCCTGGGCCAGAAGATACCATTTTATAGGTAGAGATGGAAAAAAAAAAAAAAGTCTTGTCCTGGGTGATAGAGTAAGTTAGTGAAAGATCAGACTAGAAACCAGGGCCATTGACTTCTAGTCACATGTTCATCCCCAGCCAAAGGCTCAACAGATGAGTGGCACATGTGCTCACAAATGTTCCCTCTTTCTTCTGCCCCATTCTCCATCCCACCCCCAAGAACTTGTAACTTATGCCAGTTGCAGATGAAGGGGACAGCATAAGAAGGATTAAAGGAAGGAGAAATGAGTATATAACAATGGACCAAGGATAAGGTCATGCTTTGGCCAGCAGACTTTTGTGGGGTGCCAAGCTCTTTTCTGTATCCCAGAAGTTCCAAAGATACTCTAACCACATTGTAACCCAACTTAGTTTAGTAGACCATCACACTGCCATCTTGTGGGAGTAGGAGAATGCAGTCACTCTACCCAGGTGGCCTGTACAGTGAGCAGGGGTCTGAGTAAGTTTTCATAACAATTAGCATAGGTATTTCTGTTTATTAAACACCCACTTGAGAGGTATATTACATACACTTATCTAATTTATTTTTTCCTACACCCTAAGAAACTAACTACTGCTAATGTCTCAATGAGAAAACTGAACTCCCAATTAATGAGCTGACTTGCTCAAGTTACACAACCAATAAATAGCAATGTTCAAACTGAAACCCAGAGGACCGATTGCAGTGAACACACACTTTTTTGATAATAAGAGATAACATTGATTTAATTTTAAAATGTATGTCAGGCATTTTATTACTTTGTTGGATGTAGTCTTAAAATCTTTACAATAGGCATGTGAGTTAGATATTGTTATTCTTACTTTACAAGGAAAGAAATAGAAGTTTAGAGAGTAAACATGACTTGCCTAAGATTCACATTACTAGTTTGATCAAAATTTTAAGCCAGAGTTATATCACTTTAAAACCTGCATTCTCGGAGGAGGAGTCAAGATGGCGGAGAAGAAGCAGGCTGAGACGACATCGGGTAGCAGGAGACCAGCTAGATAGCTTATCTAACCATAGTGAACAACTACAAATCCAATGGGAAATCGAAGAGAAGAAGAGCAACAATTCTAGAAACAGAAAATCGATCACTTCCTGAAAGGTAGGACCTGCGGAGAAATGAATCCAAAGCGACGGGAAGATAGACCCCGGGGGAAGGGGCCGGCTCCCGGCAAGTGGCGGAGCAACGGAGCACAAAATTGGGACTTTTAAAAGTCTGCTCCACTGGGAGACATCGCTCCAGAGGCTAAACTGGGGGGAAACCCAGGCGAGGTCAGCATAACCCCAGGTCCCGCGGGGTCACAGAAGGACTGGGGTTGTCTGAGTGCCGCAGAGCTCACAGGTATTAGAGCGGGGAAGCCGGCTACAGTGACAAAGCCGAGGAGTGAGCTCTAAGCCCGGGGTTACCTTGAGCCAGTCACAGGCTGGATGGGCTCGGAGCGCAGCCGGAGGCCATGGAGACGGAAGCAACTGGGCGCTTTTCTCCAGCTCCAGCAATTGACTGCTTTCCTCAAGGCGCGACCGCAGGCCAGGGAGGCGGGGGGTTGGGCGCTTTGCTCTGAAAGTGCACTGAGGAGCGGAACCCCAAGCTCTCGGCTCCTCCAGGCCGAGAGATTGGGAGGCCGCCATCTTCATTCCCGTCCTCCGGAACTCTACAGAAAGCAATCAGGGAACAAAAGCTCCCGAAAGCAAACCTGAGCAGATTACTTAGCCCGGCCCCTGGCAAGGGCGGTGCAATTCTGCCTGCAGCAAAGACACTTGAGAATCACTACAACAGGCCCCTCCCCCAGAAGATCAACAAGAAACCCAGTCAAGACCAACTTTGCTCACCAAGAACAGCGGAATTCCACAGCAGGAGAAAGCAAATCTTATCTGGAAAAAATGACAAGGTGGAAAAACTCACCTCAAAAAAAAGAACAAGAGGCCGTACCGAACGCAGGAGACCTAATCAATATGGACATTGGTAACATGACAGATCTAGAGTTCAGAACGACAATTCTCAAGGTTCTAGCTGGGCTCGAAAAAAGCATAGAAGATATTAGAGAAACCCTCTCCAGAGAGATAAAAGCCCTTTCTGGAGAAATAAAAGAACTAAAATCTAACCAAGTTGAAACCAAAAAAGCTACTAATGAGGTGCAATCAAAAATGGAAGCTCTCACTGCTAGGATAAATGAGGCAGAAGAAAGAATTAGTGACATAGAAGACCAAATGATAGAGAATAAAGAAGCTGAGCAAAAGAGAGACAAACAAATACTGGACCACGAGGAGAGAATTCGAGAGATAAGCGACACCATAAGATGACACAACATTAGAATAATTGGGATTCCAGAAGAAGAAGAAAGAGAGAGGGGAGCAGAAGGTATATTGGAGACAATTATTGGAGAGAATTTCCCTAATATGGAAAAGGTAACAAAAATCAAAATCCATGCTAAGAACGCCCCTCAAAACCAATAAAAATAGATCCACACCTCGTCACCTGATAGTAAAATTTTTAAGTCTTAGCGACAAAGAGAAAATCCTGAAAGCAGCCCGGGAAAAGAAGTGTGTAACATACAAGGGTAAAAACATTAGATTGGCAGCGGACCTATCCACAGAGACCTGGCAGGCCAGAAAGAACTGGCATGATATATTCAGAGCAGTAAAAGAGAAAAAGATGCAGTCAAGAATACTGTATCCGGCTAGGCTATCCTTGAAAATAGGAGAGATAAAGAGCTTCCAGGACAAACAAAAGCTGAAAGAATGTGAAAATACCAAACCAGCTCTACAGGAAATATTGAAAGGGGTCCTCTAAGCAAAGAGAGACCCTAAAAGTAGTAGATCAGAAAGAAACAGAGACAATATACAGTACCAGTCACCTTACAGGCAATACAATGGCACTAAATTCATATCTCTCAATAGTTACCCTGAATGTTAATGGGCTCAATGCCCCAATCCAAAGACACAGGGTATCAGAATGGATAAAAAACCAAAACCCAACAATATGCTGCCTACAAGAAACTCATTTTAGACCCGAAGACACCTCCAGATTTAAAGTGAGGGGGTGGAAAACAATGTACCATGCTAATGGACATCAGAAGAAAGCTGGGGTGGCAATCCTTATATCAGATCAATTAGATTTTAAGCCAAAGACTATAATAAGAGATGAGGAAGGACACTATATCCTACTCAAAGGGTCTGTCCAACAAGAAGACCTAACAATCTTAAATATCTATGCCCCTAACATGGGAGCAGCCAACTATATAAACCAATTAATAACAAAATCAAAGAAATACATCGACAGTAATACAATAATAGCAGGGGACTTTAACACTCCCCTCACTGAAATGGAAAGATCATCTAAGCAAAAGATCAATAAGGAAATAAAGGCCTTAAGTGACCCAGTGGACCAGATGGACATCACAGATATCTTCAGAACATTCCATCCCAAAGCAACAGAATATACATTCTTCTCTAGTGCACATGGAACATTCTCCAGAATAGACCACATCCTGGGTCATAAATCAGGTCTCAATCAGTACCAAAAGATTGAGATCATTCCCTGCATGTTTTCAGACCACAATGCTCTGAAGCTAGAACTCAATCACAAGAGGAAATTTGGAAAGAATGCAAATACATGGAGACTAAACAGCATCCTTCTAAAAAATGAATGGGTCAACAAGGAAATTAAAGGACTGAAAAAATTCATGGAAAAAAATGATAATGAAAACACAATGGTTCAAAATCTGTGGGACACAACAAAGGCAGTCCTGAGAGGAAAATATATGGCGGTGCAAGCCTTTTTCAATAAACAAGAAAGGTCTCAAATACACAACCTAACCCTACACCTAAAGGAGCTGGACAAAGAACAACAAAGAAAGCCTAAACCCAGCAGGAGAAGAGAAATCATAAAGATCAGAGCAGAAATCAGTGAAATAGAAACTAAAAAAACAATAGAACAAATCAACAAAACTAGGAGCTGGTTCTTTGAAAGAATTAATAAGATTGATAAGCCCCTGGCCAGACTTATCAAAAAGAAAAGAGAAAGGACCCAAATAAACAAAATCATGAATGAAAGAGGAGAGATCACAACCAACACCAAAGAAATACAAACAATTATAAGAACATACTATGAGCAACTCTACGCCAGCAAATTTGACAATCTGGAAGAAATGGGTACATTTCTAGAGACATATAAACTACCACAACTGAACCAGGAAGAAATAGATAACCTGAACAGACCCATAACCAGTAAGGAGATTGAAACAGTCATCAAAAATCTCCAAACAAACAAAAGTCCAGGACCAGACGGCTTCCCAGGGGAATTCTACCAAATGTTTAAAGAAGAATTAATTCCTATTCTCCTGAAACTGTTCCAAAAAATAGAAATGGAAGGAAAACTTCCAAACTCATTCTATGAGGCCAGCATCACCTTGATCCCAAAACCAGACAAGGATCCCACCAAAAAAGAGAATTACAGACCAATATCTTTGATGAACACAGATGCGAAAATTCTCACCAATATACTGGCCAATAGGATCCAACAGTACATTAAAAAGATTATTCACCACGACCAAGTGGGATTTATTCCAGGGCTGCAAGGTTGGTTCAACATCCGCAAATCCATCAATGTGATACAACACATTAATAAAAGAAAGAGTAAGAACCATATGATACTCTCAATAGATGCTGAAAAAGCATTTGACAAAGTGCAGCATCCCTTCCTGATTAAAACTCTTCAAAGTGTAGGGATAGAAGGCACATACCTCAATATTATCAAAGCCATCTATGAAAAGCCCCCCGCAAATATCATTCTCAATGGAGAAAAACTGAAAGCTTTTCTGCTCAGGTCAGGAACACGGCAGGGATGTCCGTTATCACCACTGTTGTTCAACATAGTACTAGAAGTCCTAGCCTCAGCAATCAGACACCAAAAAGAAATTAAAGGCATCCAAATTGGCAAAGAAGAAGTCAAACTATCACTCTTTGCAGATGATATGATACTATATGTGGAAAACTCAAAAGGCTCCACTCCAAAACTGCTAGAACTTATACAGGAATTCAGTAAAGTGTCAGGATATAAAGTCAATGCACAGAAATCAGTCGCATTTCTTTACACTAACAACAAGACAGAAGAAAGAGAAATTGAGGAGTCAGTCCCATTTACAATAGCACCCAAAACCGTAAGATACCTAGGAATAAATCTAACCAAAGAGGCAAAGAATCTATACTCAGAAAACTATGAAGTACTCATGAAAGAAATTGAGGAAGACACAAAGAAATGGAAAAATATTCCATGCTCATGGATTGGAAGAACAAATATTGTGAAAATGTCTATTCTACCTAAAGCAATCTACACACTTAATGCAATCCCTATCAAAATCCCATCCATTTTTTTAAAAGCAATAGAACAAATAATCCTAAAATTTATATGGAACCAGAAAAGACCTCGAATAGCCAAAGGGATATTGAAAAAGAAAACCAAAGTCGGTGGCATCACAATTCCAGACTTCAAGCTCTATTACAAAGCTGTCATCATCAAGTCAGTATGGTACTGGCACAAAAACAGACATATAGACCAATGGAACAGAATAGAGAGCCCAGAAATAGACCCTCAACTCTATGGTCAACTAATCTTCGACAAAGCAGGAAAGAATATCCAATGGAAAAAAGACAGCCTCTTCAACAAATGGTGCTGGGAAAATTGGACAGCCACATGCAGAAAAATGAAATTGGACTATTTCCTTACACCACACATGAAAATAGACTCAAAATGGATGAAGGACCTCAATGTGAGAGAGGAATCTATCAAAATCCTTGAGGAGAATGCAGGCAGCAACCTCTTTGACCTCAACCCCAGCAACTGCTTCCTAGGAACATCACCAAAGGCAACAGAAGCAAGGGCAAAAATGAACTATTGGGATTTCATCAAGATCAAAAGCTTTTGCCCCGCAAAGGAAACAGTTAACAAAACCAAAAGACAACTGACAGAATGGGAAAAGATATTTGCAAACGATATATCGGATAAAGGGCTAGTATCCAAAATCTATAAAGAGCTTATCAAACTCAATACCCAAAGAACAAATAATCTAGTCAAGAAATGGGCAGAGGACATGAACAGACATTTCTGCAAAGAAGACATTCAGATGGCCAACAGACACATGAAAAAATGCTCCACATCACTCGGCATCAGGGAAATACAAATCAAAACCACAATGAGATACCACCTCACACCAGTCAGAATGGCTAAAATTAAGAAGTCAAGAAATGACAGATGCTGGCGAGGATGCAGGGAGGGGAACCCTCCTACACTGCTGGTGGGAACGCAAGCTGGTGCAACCACTCTGGAAAAGTGTGGAGGTTCCTCAAAAAACTGAAAATAGAGCTACCCTATGACCCAGCAATTGCACTACTGGGTATATATCCTAAAGATACAAACGTGGTGCTCCGAAGGGGCACGTGTACCCAAATGTTTATAGCAGCAATGTCCACAATAGCCAAACTATGGAAAGAGCCTAGATGTCCATCAACAGATGAATGGTTAAATAAGAAGTGGTATATATACACAATGGAATACTATGCAGCCATCAAAAGACATGAAATCTTGCCATTTGCGATGACGTGGATGGAACTAAAGGGTATCATGCTTAGTGAAATAAGTCAATCGGAGAAAGACAACTATCATATGATCTCTTTGATATGAGGAAGTGGAGATGCAAGGCAGGGGAGGTTGGGGGGAGGTAGGAAAAGAAAAAATGAAAAGATGGGATTGGGAGGGAGACAAACCATAAAAGACTCAATCTCAAGAAACAGACTGAGGGTTGCGGGGGGGAGGGGGGACGGGAGAGGGTGGTGGGGAAATGGACATTGGGGAGGGTATGGGCTATGATGAGTGCTGTGAAGTGTGTAAACCTGGTGATTCACAGACCTGTACCCCTGGGGATAAAAATACATTATATGTTTATTAAAATAAAAAAAATTAAAAAAAAAACTGCATTCTCCAAAATGTTGAGTCTTTCAGAGATTTGAGAGCATGGTACATAGAGAGCAAATGAAGCTTTTAAAGGAGAGGCTCCACTTTGATAGTTTTGGGGAAAGTTTAAATATCTTACACCCTCAATCTATGACATTATAATTCTAGGAGAAAAGAGAAACTCAAGAAATAAGACTGGATGTGTATGATGTCTGGATCCCAGAGAACTGATCAAACTTACTCCATATTCTAGAAACATTTGGATACAATGAAACTGGGACAGACTGGGAATCTTGAAAGAACTCCCACTGAGATCAAACTGAGACAGGACCTCTTAGAAGACTAAAGATTAACTCTTGCCCTGGAGAAGAATATCTCACTGTGCTTCCAAGGGTTGTAAGTGACATCAATTTTTATAAATAAGGAAACTTGTTGCTGATTTTCAGCTACTTCTATTAAACTGATTATTTTAAGCCTTTAAAGTGCTATTACTTTAGCTTGTGTAGTATCAGTCCAGATAAGCTATATGCCACTTATGTTCTACCTGTCTTGTACTTAACCTGAAAAGAGAGAGCTAAAGTCTTGCTGCTGGCTCATAGTTTTCCATCCACAATTTCTGCAGGATCCAGTATAATCTCTAAAATTATGGGTGATTATTTTATGGTAGCCTTTATTGAATTTACTCTTTATTGAATTGTCTCAGTAGCTTAACATAGCACTGGGCCCCAACTACTACTGATGGAGTATTAGATATATGAAGAAAATCAACTTCACAATGCACATACATGTTTTTGATCCAGAGGGCAGGGAAGGAAAAAACAGAAGTTTAAGACTTGACCAAACCTCCAAAGTCAGCTCATTAAATTCCCATCCTGATTCCTTTTAAGCAACTCCACCTAACTGGTCTTTCAAGCCCTGCTTTTACATTTCCAGTTACAGGTACCCATGAATAGGCAAGTTACTTATAAAAGTCATCCTTGTTTGGAATGAACTCTTTCCCTCTGTGGCTTCTGCCCATACATTTTTGCTCCTTGGTACCACACAGACTCTGTCCTTTATGTCTGTTCTATCACAAGACCTGAAGTCTAGTTCATTCAATGATTCGACACAGAACCTGGGATCTTGCCTCTACTTCTTTCTAATGGCCTCTTCTCTGTACCCAATCTAATTTTTCTGTATCATTTTTGAAGAATGAGGACCAAAGCTGGAAACAGAACACCTGCTGGGCAGTATAGAATAGAGAGTAACGTCACCTCCTCTGTTCTGAAAAATAATAAAGTGAAATTTGTTATTTGGAAACCACTTAACCTTGACTGAGGATCTGCAAAGTATGACGTGTTGGCCAAATATGGGCCACTCTATTTTTTTTTATTAGTAATGTTATGTTGGTACACAGCCATGCCCATTATTTTACATATTGTCTTTGCCTCTTTTCATGCTATAAGGGGAGAACTGAGTAGCTGGGACAAAAACCATATGCTTCACAACACCTAAACTATTTACTATGTGTTCTTTAAAATTTTTGCCAATCCCCAGTCTTGATTTGTATTAGGCTCTTTGTTAAAAATGTTATCAATACCAACCTCATGGGTAAAAACAAAAATTAAAATCCAAACTGAGACTCAGACAACTGAAATGACTTGCCTAAATGCACAAAGCTTGAACATGAGTGGAGATAGGTATTGAACCTAGATCCATTGGTTCACAGTCCAGTGTTCCTCATGGTCTCCACAATACTCACCACAAGCCACTTCAATCTAGAACATGGTGTGGTGCTGTGGTTCCATGGTTTATTACTGCCTTAGTTGACTTTCCACTCTCAGTCAATGTTTGCTTATGTCAACTCCTCCTGCTCAGGTCAGTTTTTCTCAGCTAGTAACTTGTTCTACTCTTGGTCACCTTGCCACTGGAGTCACAGTCTCCTTGATCAATGATCAGGATAGGCTTTGTAGAGGAAAAGCCATTCGGGAGCCTTTGTCTACAGGAGAAGGAGAACCAGTCTGGTTGAACCTCAAGGCCTGATAGGGCAAAAAGAAAGCCCCACCCAATCTATGCCACACTCTGAAAGGAGAAGCCATTGGTAAACCAATCGGGGAGCCTCCCAGTCACCGTTTCTCATGTCCTTGAATCTGGAAATATTTCTACGGGAAAAAAACATAAGGTAGTGACAGAGAGAGTAAGAAAGGGAAAGAGAATGGGAATGAATATATACTTGATCAGCAAGAAAAAAAAAACTTCCTTTGATTTATTCATTTTTTATTAATTAAACCTGCTTTTTGTAGCTGGGCACTCACTTAGAACCTGGCCTCTAGATGGGCACAGCTGCCCAGATATCCCTGCCCATACACTGAGGGCAGTCTTACCTTAGCACACACAGGCTAGTCGAGCAGTGTGTGTGTGTGTGTGTGTGTGTGTGTGTGTGTGTGTTGGAGGAGGTTAAAAAAAACAGTTTAGACTGCTATGAGGCTTTTCTTCACCCCTGAGTCCCTCTACCTTGCCCACATATCCACCCCTAAAAGTCTCTAGTAATGGAAAACAAGGATTCCCAGGAAGACTAAGAGCAAAGCATTATAGGTGCACATCTACCATATGAACTTTATTACTAGAGAATATCAGAACTCAAGCGGCCCTTAGAGACCATTTTCTTGAACCATCTAATTTTACAGATTAGAAAACTCGTACTTGAAGAGAAAAAAACATCCACCTAAGTTCACATAGTAGATCAGTTTACATGCACAGAATCGTTGCACTATTCAAGTTGAAAAGGCCTTTGAAGTTCATTTGCCTAAATTACATATGGGAAACTGAGGCACAATCTCCAGGACAGAAATCATGCCTGATTCAATTATGTATCCCCACACCTAATGAAGTGTCTTGAATAGAGCAAAAGCTGAAGTGTTTCTTGATATAAAGATGATTCAAATCTTAAGAAAGGATCTTTGACACTATCTTGTTTGCCACTTTCTGTTTTATAGGTTAATAAATAAAGACCTAATGAGGTAAATGTTTTGGCATACACACAATAAAAATAGAGTTGAGGCAGGAATCCAGTCATCCAGTTAAGCAGTGTGCCCAAAGTACGACGGTTAGTATATGACATTGCAAAATGAATCTGTTTTTCCTTTGCAGAAATTTTACAATTATACCTTCCTTCCTTCCTATTTTCCTTCCTTTCCTCCTTTTTTTCTTTTTTGAAACACTTTATGAACACCTGACATACATGAAGGAATACAGAAATGCATAAGATCCAGTTCATGCAAACAAGGGGCTCACATTCTTTTGGAGAGATAGATGTGCAAACAGGCATTTATCAAATGCACTCCAGTCACGAACTGGAAGCAGGAGTGCCAAATCAGAATGGGAGAGCCATGGAATATTTCTCAGAGGGATTGACATTTCAATTGGCTCTGGTAGGACAGTAGGTGCTTGCTAGGAATATAAGGTGGAAAAAGACACTTTAGGTAGAAAGAATAGCATGAACAAAGATACAGCATATTTAGAGAACATTGAATAGTAAAGCATGGTTGGCACATAAAATAACATGGGCAGGGTGGATGGAGGTAGATTTTAAGGAGTAGGAAAATTGAGAGGGCAGATTATAAAAGCCTTGAAAAACAGGCTAAAGAGTACAGAGTTTAGTTTGAAGGTCAACAGGAAGTTTTCAAGTAGGGTACTGATGTAGTCAGTTTTGTGGTATAAATTGATAACTATGAAAGAATATGGGCATCTCTTACCTCTGTCATAAGATATTCTTGATGCCACTTTTGTTTATTCTGCCCCAGTTTTTGGTGCTCAAGGTCCTGCTGAACTTAGTAGGCATTAAGAGCAAGAGTCTCACTATGCTATTAAAGATGTCTTGGACACCTAGAAACTTATTTCCTCTTATAGTCTCCACCTCTAATTGCTTATCAGATTCAAAAGTCTGGGACAGTGAGTTCAACATGGGTATATGGACATGCACTGGAAAAGTATGGAAGACCTAGTTTCTAATGCTGTTTTGGTCATTTTGTTGTAACCATGGAGGTTCCAAAGCAAATAAAAACTTGACAGAGGGTAAAGTCAGGGCCAATGGAGAAAAAGAGTTTCTCTCAAAGAAGAGAAACTGTATCTAACCAAGGAAGTAATTACACTCTCAGAAAAGAGATTTTGCAATTCCTGCCCAGCAAGATTGTTACCGAACAGTGTCTCCTGTGAATTTCTCATTTTTTCTTTTCCTAACAAAGACATTTTATTGTGATTATTTTGTTTCTATATCACCATTGTTTTTAGGAAATGGGCAAGGGACAGGTAACTTATCATTTAGCTTACAAGTTACTGGACCATGGGGAACCATATCTGGGGTTGAAGAGAATGACTATAAGGTATTTAGAGATTGTGGACTTTCAGATGGATGCAGTAACTATATGAAACTTCATGTTGTCTCTCTCGAGGGTGAGCTGAATGTATTCTATGTGAGTGAAGAAGTGTATTTGAGTGTGAAGGGAGTGGACATTGGCAGAGTCTTCTGGTTGTCCAATGATCTCCATTTCCCCCATTTACTCTAAGAAAAGAAACTCTAAATTTTAGGTGGGCATATAGCCACATGCTGAAAGACTATATTTCCTAGTGTTCCTGGGAAATTATGATCTTTATATTGCTGATGAAGAAACAAAGCCTCTGAAAAGTTAAGTGGTTTAACAAAAATAATCTAGTTACTAAGTTGGGATCCAAGATAAGAGCTGTATTAGGCTGCTCTTTTCTTCATCAATTTTTATTCACAATCACAAGCTAGTTTGGGAAAGTTGGGGGATGGGGTATAGAAATTAATACAAGTGTGAAAGGTGATCTTTCATTTGTGATATACATAATAGTTTTCCAAGTCCAAATTGTTTTTTGTTTCATTTTAAATTTAAATTCCAGTTAGTTAACATACAGTGTAATATTAGTTTCAGGTATAGATTTAGTGACTTAGAACTTACATACAACACCCAACACTTGTCAAAATAAGTGGTTTCCTTAATACCCATCACCCATTTAACTTATCCCCCCACCCACCTCCCCTCCAGTATCCCTGTTCTCTACAGTTAAAAGTCTGTTTTCTAGTTTACCTCTCTTTTTCCCCTATGTTCATCTGCTTTTTTCCTTAAATTTCACATATGAGTGAAATCATATGGTATTTTTCTTTCTCTGATAGACTTATTTCACTTAGCATAATACTTCCTACCTCCATCCACATCATTGCAAATGGCAAGATTTCATTATTTTTTATGGCTAATATTCCTCAGAGAAATGCAGATGAAAACTACAATGAGATATCACCTCACACCTGGCAGAATGGCTAAAATTAACAACACAAGAAACAATAGGTGTTGGCAAGAATGCAGAGAAAGGAGAATCTTTTTACACTATTGGTGGAATGCAAACTAGTGCAGCCATTCAGGAAAACAATATGGGGATTCCTCAAAAAGTTAAAAATAAAACTACCCTACAATCAAGCAATCGTATTACTAGATATTTACCCAAAGGGATATGAAAATACTGATTTGAAGGGATTTATGCACCCTGATGTTTATAACAGCATTATCAAATAGCCAAATTATGGTAATAGCCCAAGAGTCCATTGATGATGAATGAATGAAGGTGTGGTATATAAATACAATGGAGTATTACTCATCAAGTCCAAATTGCTTAACTGCTTTCTTTCCAGATAACAATTCTCGGTTATATGTTATGAATCTCAGAGTTTCTTGGCTTTAAAAATGCATTTAATTTTTCTTGTATAGATGGAAACTCTGGGGACTAAAGATGGGGAATGAATTACCCAAGGTTAGAAGGCAGTTTGGGTATAATAAGGGCCACAGCAATGTCTAATGTTCTTTATCCTCTGATTTAGTTTCCATTCTTGGAATTCTTAGAGCTGGAAGAGCCATCAAACCATTGAGCTCAGCATTACCAAAACTAGGTTACATAGACTTGATAGGTTTCATGCAAAAAAAAAAAATGTTTAGATAAGCTTCTGAAATTCTAGATTAAACAAGTGTCTGAACAATATTAAATAGGTTTTCTTTCCAATTCTGCTATGTTGCCACAGGAAAGTTGCTTAAACTTTCAGCACCTAGTTTCCACAATTCTAAAATGGAGCTAATGTACATTGCTGCATGCTGTGCACAACCTCACACCTCTGGCTGCCCCAGCATATAGACTCTAACTGCCACAATGATTCAGAGGATCTATCATAGGACTAGTGGCCCAGCACAAATTTTTCTAACACAGTGGCCCCTCTCCCAAGTACCCTAGTGAGCCACCCCTTCACAGCTGGCTTCGCTGGGTCCCATTAACACCATAAAGAGCAACCACAGGCTACAACAGGTGGAGAGACACTGAAGATGGCAGTACTGAAAGGACAAGTGACTCAGACACAACAGAAGCGTGTATGCAACACACAGAGGATACTCTAATAAAGTGTCATTTTCTGATGAACAGGGGACATGGTAGTGCAGGGCACTCCGGACCTCTTTTCCATAGAGTCACTACTTTCAAGAGGAGAAAACACAGCTGACTTTCATAAGAAACAGAAACAGAACAGGCAGAGTAAATGAAGAGACAGAAATTTATCCCAAATGAAAGAGCAAGACAAGGCCACAGCCAGGGAATAATCAAAACAGATATAAGTGACATGAAAGATAGAGAATTTAAAACAATGAACATAAGGATACACACTGGATGTGAGAAAAGAGTGGAAAATCTTAGGGAGACTTTTAACACAGAGATAAAGAATAACATAGCAGTGTCATTTGCAAATATTTTCTCCCATTCCATGGGCTGCCTCTTTGTTTTGTTGACTATTTCCATTGCTGTGCAGAAGCCTTTTATCTGATGAAGTCCCAAAAGTTCATTTTCACTTTTGTTTACTTTTTCCTTTGGAGATGTGTCTTGAAAGATGTTGTTGTGGCCAATGTCAAAGAGGTTACTTCCTATGTTCTCCTCTAGGATTTTGATGGATTTCTGTCTCACATTGAGGTCTTTCATCCATTTTGAGCTTATCTTAGTGAATGGTGTAAGAAAATGGTCGAGTTTCATTCTTCTACACATAGCTGTCCAATTTCCCAGCACCATTTATTGAAGAGACTGTCTTTTTTCCACTGGATATTTTTTCCTACTTTGTCAAAGATTATTTGACCATAGAGTTGAAGGTCCATATATGGGTTCTCTATTCTGTGCCATTGGTCTATGTGTCTGTTTCTGTGCCAGTACCATGCTGTCTTGGTGATCTACAGACTTGGTGATCTACAGATAAAGGTTAATATCCAAGATCTATAAAGAACTCCTCAATCTCAACACCCAAAAAACAGATAATCATGTAAGAAAATGGGCAGAAGACAGACATTTCTCCAAAGAAGACATACAAATGGCTAGCAGACACATGAAAAAATGTTCATCATCATTAACCATCGGGGAGATTCAAATCAAAACCACATTGAGATACCACCTTACACCAGTTAGAATGGCAAAGATTAACAAGACAGGAAACAACAAATGTTAGAGAGGATGTGGAGAAAGGGGAACCTTCTTACACTATTGGTGGGAATGCAAGTTGGTATAGCCACTTTGGAAAACAGTGTGGAGATTCCCCAGAAATTTAAAAATAGAGCTACCCTATGACACTGCAGTTGCACTACTGGATATTTACCTTAAAGATACAGATGTAATAAAAAGAAGGGTCATATGTACCCCAGTGTTCATAGAAACAATGGCCGCAGTCGCCAAACTGTGGAAAGAGCCAAGATGCCCTTCAATAGATGAATGGATAAAGAAGATATGGTCCATATACACAATGGAATATTGCTCAGCCATCAGAAAGGAATACCCAACTTTTGCGCCAACATGGTTGGGACTGGAGGAGATTATGCTGAGTAAAATAAGTAAGCAGAGAAAGTTAATTATCATATGGTTTCACATACTTGTGGAACATAAAGAATAACATAGAGGACATTAGGAGAAGGAAAGGAAAGTGAATTGGAGGAAATCAGAGTGGGAGATGAACCATGAGAGACTGTGGAACTCCATGAAACAAACTGAGGGTTTTAGAAGGGAGGGGGGGTTGGGGGACAGGTGAGCCTGGTGGTGGTGGATATTAAGGAGGGCACATATTGCATGGAACACTCAGTGTGGTACATAAACAATGAATCTTGGGGCACTAAAAAGTAAAAAAAAAAAATTAAAAAGAGAAACATAGCAAAGATAAAGGGCTCAATAAAGGAAATGCGAAACGTGATTGATAGAATGAAGAACAGGAAGGAAGAAGCAGAGGAAGGAATTAGTGGCCTAGAAATCAGAGTAATGGAAAGTAATCAAACTAAATAAAAGAGAGAGAAAATAATTAGGCAAAATGAGAATGGATTTAGAGAAATCAGTGACTCCATCAAATGTAATAACTCATGTTTTGGGAGTCTCGGAAGAAGAAAAGAAAAGGGAGCAGAAAATTTTTTTGAAGAAATTGTAGCTGAAAGTTTCCCTGATCTGGGGAAGAAAATAAATATCCGGATCCAGAAGGCACAGAGAACCTCCCCCACAAAATCAACACAAGCGGGTCCACAACAAGATACATTATAATTAAATTGGCAAAATGTAGTAATAAAGAAAAAAAATTAAAAGCAGCAAGTCTAAAGAAGTCTTTAACTTCCAAGGGAAACTGCATAAGGCTAGATGGAGATTTCTCAGCAGAGAATTTCCAAGTCAGAAGGGAGTGGCATGATATATCGAAAGTGTTGAAAGGGAAAAATATGCCAAGACTATACAGCAACACTATCATAAAGAATAAAAGGAGAGATAAAGAGTTTCCCAGAGAAACAAAAATTAAAGGGATTATGACCACTGAACCAGAACTGCAAGAAATTTTAAAAGGGACTTTTTCAGTGGAAAGGAGAGACCAAAAATGACAGTATAGATGTAGGAAACACAAAATGAGTAAAAATAAATACTTCTGTAAAAAATCAGTCAAGGAACTCATAAAAAAGGATATAAAATATGATAACATATACCTAAAATGTGGGGAAGTGAGGAGAGAAGAATGGGTTCAAATGTAAATGACCATGAACTTACTAAAGACTGCTATATGCAGAAGAGTTTATATACAAACATAAGGTAAATATATATCAAAAACAACTAATAGAACTCTACCTCTGAAACTAGTGATATATTATATGTTGGCTAATTGAATTTAAATTTTAAAAACCACTAATAAATACACAAAGAATAAATAGAAAGAAATTCAATTACATCACTAAAGAAAGTCATCAAAGCATGTAAAAGAGAAAGATAAGAAAAGATCAGAAAAAAATCCTTAGAAACAACCCCAAAACAGAAAATGCAATGGCAATAAATACATATCTATCAATAACTACTTTGAGTAGAAATGGTCAAAACACTCCAATCTAAAAACATAGGATGACGGAATGGAAAACAAAACAAGCAAACAAACAAACAAAAACAAGACCCATCTATCTATATGCTGGTTACAAGAGACCCATTTTAGCCCTAAAGACACCTGCAGAGTTACTTATTTATTTTTTTAAATTTTATTTATTTATTTGACAGAGAGAGATTAAGAGAGACAACAAGCAGGGGGAGTAGCAGAGGGAGAGGGAGAAGCAGTCTCCATGCTGAGCAGGGAGCCTAATGTGTGATTTGATCCCAAGACTCTGGGATCATGACCAGAGCTGAAGGCAGATGTCTAACTGATTGAGCCACCCAGAAGCCCCAAAACTTGCAGATTTAAAGTGAGCAGAACATCATAAAATAAGTCACAAAACAAATCTAAACAAATGCAAGAAGATCAAAATAATACCAAACACTTTTTCTGACCACAATGTTATGAAATTAGAAGTTAACCACAAAAAAGGGTGGGAGGGAATACCATAAATACGTGGAGGTTAAACAAAATGCTACTAAACAATGAATGGGTGAACCCGGAAACCAAAGAAGCAATTAAAAAATACATGGAAACAAATGAAAATGAAAACACAATGGTCCAAGCCCTTAAGGGTGCTGCAAAAGTAGTATTAAGAGTGAAGTATGTAGCGATACAGGCTTACCTAAAGAAGCAAGAAAAACCTTAAGTAAACAACTTAAACTTACACCTAAGGAGCTAGGAAAAAAAATGAAGCCTAAAACCAGATGAAGGGAAATACTGAAGCTTACATCAGAAAGTGATGATATAGAAGCAAAACAAAACAAACAATATAACAGAACAATGAAACCAGGAGCCGTTTTGGGAAAAAAAATCAATAAAATCAGTAAACCCCTATCCAGCCTCATCAAGAAGACAAGAGAAAGGACCCAAATAAAATCAGAACTGAGAGAGGAGAAATAACAAACATACAGAAATACAAACAATTATAAGAATATTATTACAAAATATATGCCAACTAATTGGACAACCTGGAAGAAATAGTTAAGTTCCTAGAAACATATTAACTACAAAAACCAAAACAAAAAGAAATAGAAAACTTGAACAGACCAATAACTTGTAAATAAATTGAATCAGTAATCAAAAAACCCCCAACAAACCAAAGTCCAGGACCCGCTGGCTTTACAGGAGAATTCTTCCAAATGTTTAAGGAGGACTTAATAACCATTATTCTCAAACTATTCCAAAATATAGAAAAGGAATAAAAACTTCCAAATTCATTCTAAAAGTCAGCATTACCCTATACCAAAACCGGATAAAAACAATACAAAAAAAAAAAAAGGACAACAAATTGATATCCCCGATGAACATAGATGCAAAATTCTCAACAACATACTAGTAAACCAAATCAACAATACATTAAAAAAAGCATTCACCATGATCAAGTGGGATTTATTCCTTGGTTGCAAGAGTGGGTCAATATTTGTAAATCAATCAGTGTGATACATCACATCACTAACAGAAAAAATAAGGATAAGAACTATATGATCATTTCAATAGACACACAAATAGCTTCAGATGGAACACGCCTCAACATAATAAATGTTGTATATGAAAATCTGACAGCTAATATCATCTTCAATGGGGAAAAACAGAGCTTTCCCCATAGTGTAAGAAACAAGACAAGGATATTCACTCTCACCACTTTTATTCAACATGGTACTGCTTCTAGGATGCTTGTAATGCCCCATTTCTTGATACAGCTGCTGATTACATACATGTGCTCACTTTGTAAACAGTTTTTAAGCTGTGCTTTGTGCACTTTTCTGTATGTATGTAATGCCTCATTTAAAAATCTATTTTTATGATATTGAGGAATTTTCCCTCTCTCCCTCCAGTCTGAAGAGGTTTTTTTTTTTAATTTATTTTTATTTTTATTTTTTTATTTGACAGACAGAGATCACAAGTAGGCAGAGAGGCAGGCAGAGAGAGAGGAGGAAGCAGGCTCCCAGCTGAGCAGAGAGCCCGACGTGGGGCCCGATCCCAAGACCCTGAGATCATGACCCAAGCCGAAGGCAGAGGCTTAACCCACTGAGCCACCCAGGCGTCCCCAGTCTGAAGAGTTTTAATCAGGAAAGGATGCTCTATTTTGTCAAATGATTTTTCTGCATCAATTGAGAAGACCATATGGTTCTTGTCTTTCCTTTTGTAATGTGTTCTATCACATTGATTGATTTGCAAATGTTGAATAACGCTTGCATCCCAGGAATAAATCCTAACTGGCCATGATGGATAATTCTTTTAATGTACTCTTGGATCCTATTGACTAGGACCTTGGTGAGTATTTTGGCGTCCATGTTCATCAGGGATATTGGTCTGTAATTCTCCTTTTTGATGGGGTCTTTTCCTGGTTTGGGGACCAGGGTAATGCTGGCCTCATAGAATGAGTTTGGAACATTTCCTTCTGTTTCCATTTTTTGAAAAAGCTTCAGTAGAATAGGTATTGTTCCTTCTTTAAATGTTTGGTAGAATTCCCCTGGGAAGCCATTTGGCTCTGGACTCTAGTTTGGGGGAAGTTTTTGATTAGTGCTTCTATTTTGTTACTGGTTATTAGTCTATTTAGATAGTCTATTCCTTCCTGTTTCAGTCTTAGTAGTTTATAAGTTTACAGGAAGGCATCCATTTCTTCCAGGCTGCTTAATATATTTGCATATAGCTGCTGGTAATAAGTTTTAATAATTGTTTCTATTTCCTTGGTGTTGGTCATGATCTCTCCCCTTTCATTCATGATTTTATTAATTGGGGTCTTTTTTCTTTTGGCTGAGTCTGGCTAGACATTTATTGATCTTATTGATTCTTTCAAAGAAACAGCTTCTAATTAGGTTGATCTGTTTTACTGTTTTTCTGGTTTCTATTTCATTGTTCTCTGCTCTAATCTTTATTATTTCTCTTCTCCTGCTTGATTTAGGTTTTATTTGCTGTTCTTTCTTGAGCTAATTTATGTGTAAGGTTAGTTTGTGCATTTGGGAATTTTCTACTTTATTGAGAGAGACTTGGATGGCTATGTATTTCCCCTTTAGGACCACCTTTGCAATATTCCATAGGTTTTGGACTGATGTGTTTTCATTCTCAGTGGTTTCCATGAATTGTTTAAGTTCTTCTTTAATTCCCTGGTTGACTCATCATTCTTTAACAGCATGTTCTTTAACATCCAAGTGCTTCAGTTCCTTCCAAAATTTTTCTTGTGACTGAATTCCAGTTTCAAAGCATTGTGGTCTGATAACATGCAGGAAATAATCTCAAGCTTTTGTTATTTGTTGGGACCTGATTTGTGACCCAGTATGTGGTCTGCTCTGGAGAAAGTTCTATAAAAAGCCCACAGCAAATGTCATTCTCAATGGGGAAAAGCTGAGAGCTTTTCCCTTAATGTCAGGAACATGACAAGGGATGCCACTCTCACCACTATTTTTCAATATAGAACATCAATAATCAGACAGCAAAAAGAAATAAAAGACATTCAAATTGGCAAAGAAGTCAAACTATCTCTCTTCACAGATGACATGATACTTTATGAGTAAAACACAAAAGCCTCCACCTCAAAATCATTAGAATTCATAGAGCAATTCAGCAAGGTGGCAGAATACAAAATTAATGCACAGAAATCAGTTGTATTTCTATACATTAACAATGTGACTGAAGAAAGAGGAATTAAGAAATCAATTCCATTCACAATAACACCAGAAACTGTAAGATAACTAGAAATAAGCCTAACCAAGTAAGTAATCTATACTCTAGAAACTACAGAATACTTATGAAAGAAAATTGAGGAAGACACAAAAAGTTGGAAAAGCATTCTATGCTCATGGATTGAAAGAATACACATTGTTAAAATGTTTATGCTGCCCAGAGCAATCTACACTTTCAATGCCATCCCTATTAAAATACCAGTGGCATTTTTCAAGGGGCTGGAACAAACAATCCTGAAATTTGTATGGAACCTGGTAAGACCCTGAATCACCGAGGAAATCTTGTAAAAGAAAAAGAAAGCTGGGGACATCACGTTGCCTGACTTCATGCTATATTGTAAATCTGTAATCACCAAGAAAATATGGCATTGGCAAAAAAAAAAAAAAAAAAGATACATCATTCAATGGAACAGAGTAGAGACCCCAGAAATGGACCCTTAACAATACAGTCAGCTAATCTTTGACAAATCAGGAAAGAATATTCAATGGAAAAAAAGACAGTTTCTTCAATAAATGGTGCTGGGAAAATTAGACAGTCACATGCAGAAGAATGAAACTCAACCATTCTCTTACACCATACACAAAGATAAATTCAAAGTAGTTGAAAGACTTCAACATGAGACAGGAATCCACAAAACCCTAGAGGAGAACATAGGCAGTAAACTCTTTGACATTGGCCACAGCAACTTCTTTCAAGACATGTCTCCAAAGCAAAGGAAACCAAGGCAAAAATGAACTTTTAGGACTCCACCAAGATCAAAAGCTTCTGCACAACAAAGGAGACACTCAACAAAACAAAGAGGCAACCCACAGAATGGGAGAAGATATTTGCAAATGGCATACAGAAGAGGGCTGGTATCCAAGATCTAAAAAGAACTTCTCAAACTCAACACCCAAAAAACAAATAATCAAGTCAAAAAATGGGCAGAAGATATGAACAGACATTTTTCCAAGGAAGACATATGAATGGTTAACAGACACATGAAAAAGTATTATGTGTCATGTGTCTGAGTCTAGCCAGACTCAGCCAAAATGTTCAACATCACTAGCCATCAGGGAAATTCAAATCAAAAACACAATGAGATACCACCTTATACCAGTTAGAATGGCTAAATTAACAAGACAGAGAATGGCGGATGTTGGGATGTGTGTGGTGAAAGGGGAACCCTCTTACACTGTTGGTAGGGAAGCATGCTGATACAGCCACTCTGGAAAACAGCATGGAGTTTCCTCAAAAAATTAAAAATAGAGCTACCCTATTACCCAGTAATTGCACTACTATGTATCTACCCCAAATATACAGATGTAATGAAAAGAAGGGTTACCTGCACCCCAGTGTTCATAGGAGAAATGTCCACAATAGCCAAACTGCAGAAGGAGTTGAGATGTTCTTCAACAGATCAATGGATAAGGAAGATGCGGTTCATATATAAAGTGGAATATTACTCAGCCATCAGGAAGGTTGAATACCCACCATTCACATTGATATGGATGGAACTGGAGGGGATTATGCTAAGTGAAGTATGTTAAGCAGAGAAAGACAATTATCATATGGTTTCAGTCATATGTGGAACATAAGAAATAACATGGAATACTGTAGGAGAAGAGAGGAAAACTGAAGGGGAGGAAACCAGTGAGGAAGACAAACCGTGAGTGACTATGGATTCCAGGAAACAAAATGAAGGTTTTAGAGGGGAGGGGGGCGGGGGGCTGGTGGATGGGTTAGCTGGGTGATGGGTATTAAGGGGGAAACATGTTGTGCCGAGCACTGGGTATTATATGCAACCAACGAATCACTGAACACTACATCATAAAGTAATGATGTCTTTTATCCATTTAGAGTTTATCTTTGTGTAAGGTGTAAGAGAATGGTCGAGTTTCATTCTTCTACATATAGCTGTCCAGTTTTCCCAGCACTATTTATTGAAGACAGTCTTTTTTCCACTGGATATTTTTTCCTGTTTTGTCGAAGATTATTTGACCATAGAGTTGAGGGTCCATATCTGGGCTCTCTACTCTGTTCCACTGGTCTATGTGTCTGCTTTTATGCCAGTACCATGCTGTCTTGGTGATCACAGCTTTGTAGTAAAGCTTGAAATCTGGTAACGTGATGCCGCCAGTTTTATTTTTGTTTTTCAACATTTCCTTAGCAATTCAGGGTCTCTTCTGATTCCATACAAATTTTAGGATTATTTGCTCCAGCTCTTTGAAAAATACTGGTGGAATTTTGATCGGAATGGCATTAAAAGTATAGATTGCTCTAGGCAGTATAGACATTTTGACAATGTTTATTCTTCCGATCCAAGAGCATGGAATGGTCTTCCATCTTTTTGAGTATTCTTCAATTTCTTTCATGAGTGTTCTGTAGTTCCTCGAGTACAGATCCTTTACCTCTTTGGTTAGGTTTATTCCCAGGTATCTTCTGGTTCTTGGTGCTATAGTAAATGGAATCGATTCCCTAATTTCCCTTTCTGTATTTTCATTGTTAGTGTATAAGAAAGCAACCAATTTCTGTACATTGACTTTGTATCCTGCCACGTTACTGAATTGCTGTATGAGTTCTAGTCATTTGGGGGTGGAGTCTTTTGGGTTTTCCATATAAAGAATCATGTAATCTGCGAAGAGAGAGAGTTTGACTTCTTCATTGGCAATTTGGATACCTTTTATTTCTCTTTGTTGTCTGATTGCTGTTGCTAGGACTTCTAATACTATATTGAACAAGAGTGGTGAGAGTGGGCATCCTTGTCGTGTTCCTGATCCCCAAGGGAAGGCTGCAAGCTTTTTACGATTGAGGATGATATTTGCTGTGGGTTTTTCATAGATATATTTTATGAAGACCTCAACGTAAGACAGGAATCCATCAGAATCCTAGAGGAGAACATAGGCAGTAACCTTTTCGGTATCAGCCACAGCAACTTCTTTCAAGATATGTCTCCATACACAAAGGAAACAAAAGCAAAAATGAACTTTTGGGACTTCATCAAGATCAAAAGCTTCTGCACAGTAAAGGAAACAGTCAACAAAACAAAGAGGCAACCCACGGAATGGGAGAAGATATTTGCAAATGACAGTACAGACAAAAGGTTGATATCCAGGATCTATAAAGAACTCCTCAAACTCAATGCACACAAAACAGACAATCATAAAAAAAAATGGGCAGAAGATATGAACAGACACTTCTCCAATGAAGACATACAAATGGCTATCAGACACATGAAAAAATGTTGATCATCACTAGCCATCAGGGAGATTCAAATTAAAACCACATTGAGGTATTAACTTACACAAGTTAGAATGGCCAAGATTAGCAAGACAGGAAACAACATGTGTTGGAGAGGATGTGGAGAAAGGGGAACCCTCTTACACTGTTGGTAGGAATGCAAGTTGCTGCAACCACTTTGGAGAACAGTGTGGAGATTCCTCAAGAAATTAAAAATAGAGCTTCCCGGGGCACCTGGGTGGCTCAGTGGGTGAAAGCCTCTGCCTTCGGCTCAGGTCATGATCTCAGGGTCCTGGGATCGAGCCCCGCATTGGGCTCTCTGCTCAGCGGGGAGCCTGTTTTCCTTCCTCTCTCTCTGCCTGCCTCTCTGCCTACCTGTGATCTCTCTCTGTCAAATAAATAAATAAAATCTTAAAAAAAAAATAGAGCTTCCCTATGACCCTGCAATGGCACTACTGGGCATTTACCCAAAGATACAGATGTAGTGAAAAGAAGGGCCATCTGTACCCCAATGTTTATAGCAGCAATGGCCACAGTCACCAAACTGTGGAAAGAACCAAGATGCCCTTCAACGGATGAATGGGTAAGGAAGATGTGGTCCATATACACTATGGAGTATTATGCCTCCATCAGAAAGGACGAATACCCAACTTTTGTATCAACATGGACGGGACTGGAAGAGATTATGCTGAGTGAAATAAGTCAAGCAGAGAGAGTCAAGTATCATATGGTTTCACTTATTTGTGGAACATATCAAATAACATGGAGGACATGGGGAGATGGAGAGGAGAAGGGAGTTGAGGGAAATTGGAAGGGGAGGTGAACCATGAGAGACTATGGACACTGAAAAACAACCTGAGGGTTTTGAAGGGGTGTGGGGTGGGAGGTTGGGGGAACCAGTTGGTGGGTATTAGGGAGGGCATGTATTGCAAGGAGCACTGGGTGTGGTGCAAAAACAATGAATACTGTTACGCTGAAAAGAAATAAAAAATTTTTTAAAAAGTAATGATGTACTATATGGTGGCTAACTAAACATAATAAAAATAAAAATAAATTAAACAATTAAAAAATCAATTTTAAAATAGTATTTTTCAGACTTTGCTATGGTTAATGTGCATTGGAATTTTCTAATAAAGAAATATAGTGGGTGCCTGGGTGGCTCAGTGGCTTAAAGCCTCTGCCTTCAGCTCAGGTCATGATCTCAGGGTCCTGGGATCGAGCCCCACATCGGGCTCTCTGCTCAGCAGGTAGCCTGCTTCCCCACCCTCTCTCTCTGCCTGATTCTCTGCCTACTTGTGATCTCTGTCTGTCAAATAAATAAATAAAATCTTAAAAAAAAAAAGAAATATAGTACCCCAAACTGGACCAAGGAACAATTCGAGGGGTGCTAGGTACTTAAGGCAAGACAAAATCAGATAAGATATAGTTTCTGCCTTCAGGGAATTTGAAGCTAGGGTGGAAGGCAAAAACATACTGCCTGCTCTGTGCTGGGTTGTATAGAACTACTACCACGTGAAGTTTGAACCAAGTGCTGGGGTACATGGTGGGGATGGCAAGATGAACTGTAGACATCGGCAGGGGTAAGGATGTCACCAGCCAAAGGAAGGCATTGAAGATGGGTTTAAAATGGTGAAGAATGTTTAATCCTATGAAGGATTAGGTATCAGAATAGAGGGAAATGATTGATACAGGGCCCATAGTCATTGTTATTGCTACAGGGGCTGATGGGATAGCTGTCTGGCTCTATGTTTACAGCCACTGATGGTAGGAAAATTTTATTTGGATTTGACCCCTTTAACCTGTTCTAGCCTCTACTACTTATTGTGGTCACTCTTTTATTTATTTAATACATGCATACTGAATACTTTATCTCTCACCATGTGTTCCTGACTGAAGAGGAAAAAATAAGAAAAAAAATTAATAAAATCCCAGTCACTGACCTCAACAGTCTCACATGATAGGGGAAGAACTTGAATTAAATGGACAGACACTATAATCCCATTGATTTGAGAGAGAAATACAGGGAACTTTGGGAAAGCAGAGGAAGGTGGCATGTACTCCAGCCTTGGGGGTAGGACAAAGCTTTTTTGGAAGAGATGATATCTAATATGACCACTTCTCATTACCTTTGGTGGTATCTTCTGGATCCTATGTCTCCTGTTTAGTCTTCCTGGTTCCAGCTTTGTCTTGCATTCAGTCCTTCCTCAGTATCAGAGTGATTCTATTAAAATGTCACTTCAGTGCTTGAAACCCTGAAATGGTATCTCATCTTACATGGAGTGAAAGTCCAAGTGCCTATACTCTTGTATATAGCCTTGCATGATCTAAGCCCCCTGTTCCTTCTTCTATCTCACATCTCACCACTCTTACATATTGTTTCTGAATATTCTTCCAATGCCCCATTTGTAATCCTCACTCAAGGCTTTTACATTCGGCTATTATTTCTACTTAGAATGTTTTTTACTCATATGTCTGGACTGCTTTCCCAATTTATTCAAGTATTTAGTAAAATCTCACCAAGAAGTTCTTCCCTGACTACTCCATCTAAATTTCAACTCTATCCCATATACATAATTCCTATCCCACTTCACTTCATAGCATGTATTACTAAAATACTATGTATTTAACTTTTTTATATTTTGGGGTTATTTCCCCCTATATAATGTAAGCTCTATAATAATACAATTGAGTTTACCATTCTGTCCATAAGTCTGACACATATTAGTTGTTAGGTAATTATTTGTCAAATGAATGAGTAAATGGATGAATGAGTGAATGAATTAGAGAGCTGATAGAAGTGGTGATAAGAATCAAACATTACAGGGAACAGTTGGGAAAAGCATCCTAAACAGCAGGAACAGAATTTACAAAGGCCTAGAGGTGAAAGAATTAGGTGAACTGCAAATAGTTCAACCTGGCTGGAAAGTATTATTGTGAAAGCAAGAGCAGGAGAAATAAAACAGGGACAAAATCTTGAATTTTTTTTTAATAGACATTAAGGATCCTAAAGGCAATGTTGAGCCACTGGAAGGTGAAATTAGACAAGATGAGATTAGTTCTTGGCAATATCTAAGCCTTTGACTGGTTTATGCCTTTAACAGATGACGACATTAATTTCTTAGTCCTATCGATAAGCAAATTGTTGTGATTGGAATGAAACTTCCTAGACTCAATTTATTCATCTGTTAAAGAAAGACAATGAAAAGACCTACTTTATGCAATTGTCGTGAACGTTTAAAAACAAATTAAGTAAATCTCCTAGTCCAGAGTGAGGCATATATTAGGTGCTTAATAAATGCTTGTTAACTAGGAAGCTCTTCTCTCCAGTTGTGTTTTTTAAAATTTTTTTTTGTTTTTTTTATTTTTATTTTTTTTGTGAAGAAATACAGTGCCATAAGTGGAAATAACACAAAGGTTTTAGAGTTATACATAACTGAGTTCAAATTTCAGCTCTGCTGTTTCCTCCTTGTGTGGTTTTGATAAGTCACCTCCCTTTGACTCTCAGCTTTCTCCTCTCTCAGAAAGTAATGCAAATATCTTACAACTACCAACTAAGCTCACTGTGTTTTATGTTGAATTAAAAAGTCGGGTTGTGATGTGGTTTTGACAGGAACTTGATGGTGGAAACTAAAATTTGAACTAGGCATAGGTGAAGACACATATGGTCTGTCTTTGGTGGCAATAGCCCCTGTCACCTAAGATCCCAACACAGCCACCACTCACACTTCAACATCATTCTCCCCAAACTACAGCAACCAAAAGTAAAAAGCAGGGGTTTTAAAACTGATGCACCTAGGAAAAAATACAAATGTGGATTCAGTATCTTAGCCATAAAAAAATGACAGGGTACTGAAATTAACGTCTCACACATATAGTAAGGTAGTAGTGCTCAAGCCTGTATGTCCATTAGCTTAATCTAAGGGTTTTTAAAAGCATTTGTGGGGGCACCTGGGTGGCTCAGTTGGTTAAGCAACTGCCTTCGGCTCAGGTCATGATCCTGGAGTCCTGGGATCGAGCCCTGCATCGGGCTTCCTGCTTGGCAGGGAGTCTTCTTCCTTTCTCTGACCCTCTCCCCTCTCATGCTCTCTCACTCTCTCTCTCCTCTCTCAAGTAAATAAATAAAATCTTAAAAAAAAATTGTATTTGGACTCCTACCTCCAGAAACGCTGATTTACTTGGCCTGGGATTAGGTTTGGGCATCTATATTCCCTCTTCCCTTCTCTGCACAAATTAAATGTCACATAGGGTGAAAAAATAAACATTAAAGACCTATACTGGACCAGGCATGACCTCACTGAATCTTTATGACAAACTAGCAATGTAAGTATTTTATATATGAGGAAACTGAAGCTTAAAGAGCTAAAATGACTTGTCAAACATCACACAGGTTGTTGGTGGAAGAGCCAGAATACTAGCTAAAGTCAATGTAAGTTCAGAGCTTTCCAGTTTTTTATCATAAAGCCTTAGGAGGCCAGGTAGAAGAGGGTTAATGGCTCAGGTAGAGCTACTCAAAGTGGGCCTTATGAAATAAATAAAAGTTCTCTGCACTATAATGTCTTAGAGAAGGATTTAGGGCTCAGGGAAAGCTACACAATGTGGGCCTCATGGAATAAAGAAGATTAATGCACTATAAAGTATTATAGGCATTAAGTAATGGTTAAGAGCATAGATATACACTCTAATAATTGCCTTGTTTCATTTCTCAGTTCTGTCACTGGTTAATTACATGGGCAGGATAATTAACCTGCCATTATCTTACCAGTTATTATAATGGCAATAATGATATCAGCTGCACAGAGTTCTGATAAGCATTAACTTATTTAATATTCATAATAAATTTAGAATGGTTTTAACTGTAGAAAAATAGCTATACGAATTCTTGTAATCAACTTAACTAGAAATATATTTCTAATGTATTTTCTATGTATATTTCTAATATAGTTCTATATTTCCAAAGTCAGCTCAAGCTTACCCCACACACCTGGTCCTGCCACTTTGGAAGACATGTTTCTGATTACTATAAGCAAAGCAAAACAGAAGAAATGCCACTAAAAATAATAAATTAAGAAAACACCACACACACACACACACACACACACACACACACACACTAAAGCAAACGACAGGCTTGACAAGGCAACCAAGAAAACTGCACTTGAGCAGCTTCACATTTACCAAGTGGAAGTGAATAGGCAGAAAAGGTGGAAGAGGAGTTCTGCGTGGGAAAGAAGGCATAAAACAGAAAAACTCGGCTTGTGAAGAACAAAGCCTGACTGTCACTGAGATTAAAAACTGAGGTAACTAAATTAATCTATTCCCAAACCCTGGTTATCTAAGAGAAGTGAAGTGAGATTAAAGAATTAGAACCACATATAAAAACTATTGGTGTTGAGAATCTTGGCCATATTCATCAGGGATATTGGTCTGAAATTCTCCTTTTTGATGGGGTCTTTGCCTGGTTTGGGGATCAGAGTAATGCTGGCTTCATAGAAAGAGTCTGGGAGTTTCCTTCTTTTCCTTCTTTTCTATTTTTTGAAACACCTTCAGGAGAATAGGTATTATTTCTTCTTTGAATGTTTGGTAGAATTCCCCAGAGAATCCATCAGGTCCTTAGCTCTTGTTTTTTGGGAGGTTTTTGATCACTCCTTCAATCTCATTACTAGATATTTGTCTATTCAGGTTGTCAATTTCTTCCTGTTTCAGTGTTGGAAGTTTATAGGTTTCCAGGAATGCATCCATTTTCTTCTAGGTTGCTTAACTTATTGGCAAACAATTGTTGATAATAATTTCTGATGATTGTTTCTATTTCCTTGGTGTTAGTCATGATCTCTCCCCTTTCATTCATAACTTTATTAATTTGGGTCCTCTCTCTTTTCTTTTGGATTAGTTTGGCCAGTAGTTGATTGATCTTATTGATTCTTTCAAAGAACCAGCTTCTAGTTGCATTGATATATTCTACTGTATCTCTAGTTTCTATCTCATTGATCTCTGCTCAAACCTTGATTAAGATCCTAGCTAATAGGATACAACAACACATTAAAAAGATTGTCCACCATGACCAGGTGGAATACATCCCTGGATGAAAGCGTGGTTCAACATTTGCAAATCAATCAATGCAATAGAACAAATCAATAAGAGAAGAGAGAAGAACGACATGGTCTACTCAACTGATACAGAAAAAGCATTTGACAAGATAGAGCATCCGTTCCTGATTAAAATGTTTCAGGGGATAGGGATACAGGGAACTTTCCTCAACTTCATAAAATCTATCTATGAAAAAAACCACAGCGAATATCATTCTCAGTGGAGAAAAGCTGACAACCTTCCCTTTTGAGATCAGGAACATAAGGATGCCCCATCTTGCCAATGTTGTTCAACATAGTACTAGAAGACCTAGCAACAGCAATCAGACAACAACAACAACAACAAATAAAATGTACTCAAATTGACAAAGAAGAAGTCAAACTCTTTCTCTTTGCAGATGACATAATACTTTATATGGAAAACCCAAAAGACTCCACCCCTAAACTACTAGAACTCATACAGCAATTCAGTAATGTGGCAGGATACAAATCAATGTACAGAATTCAGTTGCCTTCTTATACACTAACAATGAAAATATAGAAAGGGAAATTAGAGAATCAGTTCCATTTACGATAGCAACAAGAGCCATAAGATTCCTGGGAATAAACCTAAGCAAAGAGGTAAAGGATCTGTACTCAAGTAACTACAGAACACTCATGAAAGAAATTGAAGAAGACACAAAAAGATGGAAAAGCATTCCATGCTCATGGATCGGAAGAATAAACATTGTTAAAACGTCTATAGTGCCCAGACCAATATATACTTTCAATGCCATCCTGATCAAAATTCCACGAGCATTTTTCTAAAAGTGTTGAAACAAACAATCCCAAAATTTGTATAGAATGAGAAGAGGCCCCAAATTGCTAAGGAAATGTTGAAAAACAAAAATAAAACTGGCGGCATCACATTACTTGATTTCAAGCTTTACTACAAAGCTGTGATCACCAAGACAGCATGGTACTGGCATAAAAGCAGACACATAGACCAGTGGAACAGAGTAGAGAGCCCAGATATGGACCCTCAACTCTATGGTCAAGTAATCTTCGACACAACAGGAAAAAATATCCAGTGGAAAAAAGATAGTGTCTTCAATAAATAGTGCTGGGAAAATTGGACAGCTATGTCTAGAAGAATGAAACTTGGCCATTCTCTTACACCATACACAAAGATAAACTCTAAATGGATAAAAGACCTCAATGTGAGGCAGGAATCTGTCAAAACCCTAGAGGAGAACATAGGCAGTAACCTCTTTGACATTGGCCAAAGCAACTTCTTTTAAGACATATCTCCAAAGACAAAGGAAACAAAAGTGAAAATGAACTTTTGGGACTTTATCAAGATCAAAAACTTCTGCACTGCAAAGGAAACAGCTAACAAAACAAATACACAACCCACTGAATGGGAGAAGATATTTGCAAATGACACTAGAGACAAAGGGCTGATATCCAAGATCTATAAAGAACTCTCCAAACTCAACACTCAAAAAAACAGGAAATCACGTCAAAAATGGGCAGAAGATATGAACAGACACTTCTGCAAAGAAGACATACAAATGGCTAACAGACATGTAAAAAAATATTCATAATCATTAGCCATCAGGGAGATTCAAATCAAAACCACGTTGAGATATCACCTTACACCAGTTAGAATGGGAAAGTTTAACAAGACAGTAAGCAACAAGTGTTGGAGAGGATGTGGAGAAAGGGGAACCCTCTTACATCATTGGTAGGAATGCAAATTGGTGCAATCACTTTGGAAAACAATGTGGAGATTCCTTAAGAAATTAAAAATAAAAATTCCTTGAGAAACAAAACTCTATGACCCTGCAATTGCACAACTGGGTGTTTACCCCAAAGCTAGAGATGTAGTGAAAAGAAGGGCCATCTGTACCCCAATGTTCATAGCAGAATGGCCACAGCTGCCAAACTGTTGGAAGGGCCAAGATGCCCTTCAACAGACAAATGGATAAAGAAGATGTGGTCCATATATACAATGGAATATGACTCAGCCATCAGAAAGGATGAATACCCAACTTTTGCATCAACATGGATGGGGCTGGAGGAGATTATGCTAAGTAAAATAAGTAAGCAGGAAAGTCAATTATCATATGGTTTCACTTACTTATGGAGCATAAGGAGTAACACGGAGGAGATTGGAAGAAGGAGAGGAGAAGTGAGTTGAGGGAAATTGGAGGAGGAGATGAACCATGATAGACTCTTGACTCTGAGAAAGAGACTGAGGGTTTTGGAGGGGAAGGCTAGGGGGTTTAGTGAGCCTGGTGGTGGGTATTAAGGAGGGCACGTATTTCATGGAGCACTGGGTGTGGTGCATAAACAATAAATTTTGGAACACTGTAAAAGAAAATAAAATTTTTAAAAAGTAAAAAAATATATTGGTGTTTATAATAAAAATGACATTTACAAAGAGTTTTATGACTCAAAACTATTATCCAGTATGTAGTAAACCATCAGTACATTCGAATTTTACTATTGCTTCTGTCAATATTTTATTATATAATAGATATGATGTATATGATATATATATATATAAGATATACACACCTCTTTGTATATTAAACGATACATAGCTTATATATTATATATTAGGGCTATATTTATATCTAATATCTAATATACAAATATTATTGAATATATTTTATATAAAATTACATATATATTCTTACAGACAGAAGGGAAATCTCAGAGATGTATAGGGACTTGTTCAAGGGCAGTTAACTGGGGGACAAGGGCTGGAAGCTAGGTCCTCTAACTAACTTCAAATCTCATTCTTTCCACCATAATGTTATCTTATGATAGTTGAAAAGACACTGAAACAAACCCAAGCATGTAACTAATATTCCTAAAATTTTAACATACAACAGGATTTTCATAGCCATTCTATGAGAAACAAAATGTTTTCTTGGGCAGATAATCTTGTAAATACTGGTTTAAACAAACACTTTTCTTCATTACAAGACTCCACAGAGCCATTAAAATGTGTTGGTTTTTATGAATCTCCACAGAATAACTAGACAACAAAGGTTTTTTCAGACATATTTGATTGTGGAATCTTCTGTTCATGGAAAACTTTTTGATAGTTTCCAGAGTTCTAGTGCTCTACTGGATGCAATTTGGGTAACACCACTTCAAACAAATGTTTCAGATTTACTAAGGGAAATTCTGTTAGGCTTTTCTGTGTGAACAATCTCACTCCTTACTGGTGGGCCCTAGGAAAGGAATGCCAGAAACTTAAGGACTTGAGTTCTCAAAAAGAATGATTAATAATGTGCAAAAGCCCAGGGTCACTCCAAAAGCTGGATCATTGGAGACAAGAAAAGGTGATCGTGAAATAATGCCATGTCAAAAAAAGTAAGGTATCCAAAGTCCTAGGCAGTTATGGGTAGTGGAGCTTATCAAGAGAAGAAGATCCAGGGGTGGGTTAAGAATGTTTACAGAACCAACATAAACAAAATTTGTCTAATTGTTTTAATTTATTTTTACCATCTAGCCTGACAGGAGTACAGCTGACTCTACTGAGAAGGGGCATCTCTGATTAAGGGAATTTTGGTATTTGAGGTCTCTACTGGGGAAGATTCAAAGAACATTTGACTGATAGGTGATATAAGAACACAAAATGAGAAAATTGGATAGATGAAATTATGAATTTTTCTTTTACAATTTCCATAACATCTGAAATGCAGTGTAAGTGTTTTGTCAACCCTGTGCTCATATAACCTGGCAGCTAAGTTTTTGGTTATAGATAGTACAGGGAACTACTGCAACTACTTCAGCTTCTGCTGTGACTTGGTTCAGGCTCACATGGTTTCTTACCTGGATTCCTAACTAATGTTTTTGATGTTTACTTACCTCTCACAAATGCATACATTACACTTCTACCAGAGTATGTTTGTCCATCATAGATTTTATTATAATATTCATCATTTCTCTCCGGGTTTCTTGGCATGCATTTCAAGTATCTCATTTATCTGGACTTCACCTTCTTCCAGGTATCTTTTTACTACATCTTATTGTGGCTTTTAACGTTAGCATTTTTTAGAGAAAGAGAAGGAGCAGTGAGGGGCAGAGTGAGAGAAAGAATCTCATTCAGGCTCCATGTCCATGTGGAGCCTGATGTGGGGCTTGATCTCACAATCCTGAGATTATGACCTGAGCCTAAATCAAGAGTCAGTTGCTTTTCCTTTTCTTCTCCTAATGTCCTCCGTGTTATTCCTTTTGTTACACAAATGAGTGAAACCATATGATAATTGACTTTCTCTGCTTGAGTTATTTCACTCAGCATAATCTTCTGTCCTATCCATGTTGATGCAAAAGTTGAGTATTCATCATTTCTTATGACTGAGTAGTATTCCATTGTATTTTTGGAGCCTGATGGTGGGTATCAAGGAGAGCACATATTGCATGGAGCACTGGGTGTTAAATGTAAACAATGGATCTTGGAACACTACATCAAAAACTAATGATGTACTGTATGGTGACTAACTTAACACAATAAAAATTTAAAAATAAAATAAGAGTCAGTTGCTTAACCAAATGAGCCACCCAGGCACCGCTTAACTTTAGTATTTCTATTTGATTTGTGCCTTTGTTTAGGTTCTCCAAATGGCCCTACCTCACCCTAGTCTGAACTGCCTATTGTTACTTGAAAACTTCTTCTCATCCTTCAAGTGATCCCTGTGTCCTTTCTGAAATAGTCACTCAAAACTCCTCTTTTCTTTTCTTCCACTCTATCTGGGCTGGGTTGTCCCAAATCTTCATCTTTACACTTATCACACTGTATGGAGTATTTTCTGTCTGTGCATTTTTCTTATTCATTACAATGTCTTCTTCACTAGACTGAAATTGGGGACATAGATGGATGGCTTGAGCCAGTAGGAAGACTTTCTCTTGCTCATTTTCCTCTTGGAATCAGCATCTACTATCACCTAGATTACTATAAGTTAGTTTTAATTTAATCAACACTTTATGCATCTTAAAGACCATCAAATTTATTCTTTTTAGAGGGAGACAGGATGATAAATTTTGCAGCAAACAGAACATTGTGCTCATCAGAATTCTAAGGAGGTTAAGAAAGTCAGACTGGTCTAGCAGGGCTACTCCCAGAGACAGGAACAATCAGAGTGAAAGTGATAGATGTAGGTTTCCCAGAAGGTTGTGTCTGGTAGAGAAGGTCTTGTTTCAGATCTATAAACCTGCTGACAAAGGGCCAAACCGACACAGAATTTATGGTATGAGTGGATAGAGGAATGAATTTCAGCAATAATTTCTCATCTATATTTTAAGACTAAATACAAAATATTTAACACATATCCATACTTAAAATATGATCTATACGTATATAAATATAATTATATACTTACATAAATAAGGATTAAGATATTATTATATAAAATGTGACTAAGAAGTGTCCTTCATATTTTTTGAAAATCCATAATTGATTTCAGTTTTCCTGGAAAATGACTGCCTATTTTTGAAATGCCTCTAGATAACACCAAAGAGAATTTCAAGCACATTATGAAAGTATATTTTAAGGTGGACTATCCTGAATCTGTCCTCAACGTTTGGTGAAAATCTGGCTAACATAATTTTTCCCAAATGTAGTTGCCAACACAGGTTAAAATTTCTTCTGATTTATATAGATTTAATCCTCACAGGAACCAATAAAAATACTTATATCATCTGTTTTTTACATGTGAAGGAACTCAGACTCAGAGAAGTGAAAGGACAGAATTTGAACCCTGGTATATTTGAATTCTGTATCAACAATCTTTCTATGGCAACTTGTTGTATCTTCAAGTATATTTGTCAATTTTTGTCTCATGCTGCGCAGTATTTCCATGGAGTTGTTTTTTTTTTTTTTTCAAAGCTTAGCTGCTTGAAAATATTCCTCAGTCATAATTTTTTTCTGTGTTGTCTCTCATTTCCCTGTTGAATTAGATATAACTTGTTCCATGTAAACATCAATATGTTGATGTCTACTATTATGGCTCCAGTCTTCAGTTTTCTAGACTTTTTAGAAGGCTGGGATTGTTAGAACCTAAGAGAAAATTTCCCCCTAACCCTGCTTCCGGATGTGGAATTTGCCACTTTAGGTATTCTGGGTTTTCAGAGAACATTATTTTATTTCTTTTCATGCTCTGACTCCTGTCTTTTCCCCACCGAATACTTAGCTTTATCCCCATTCTCACCCTCAAATTACTGTAGAAGAATCTCAGACATAAGAGTATTTAGTTCATACTTCTTAGCATGCAAAGGCTTTCATAATTTGTTTCAAGTTTATCTGACTAACCTAATTTTCCACCACTCCTTCCTTCCACACACCCTATCCTTCAACCATATTGAACTTATTTTTCTCAAAACATACCAATTCTTCCCATGCATCTGCCAGGATGGTTGTGTCTGGTATACCAAAGAAAGAATGCTATATCTTTCCTTCTTATGCAAACTATTACTCATCATTCAAAGCCCAACTCAAATATTGATCCCTCTACCTCCAGTCTCTCCTTCTGTACTCCATCATGTATTACAGTTCTCCATTCCCTTGTATGCAACTCCTGGGTCAAATTTGTTTTGGAATTTAGTGGGTTTTTTTTTTATGATTTTGTGCTCTGGTGTTTTTATTTTTATTTTGTTTTATTTTTTCAGTGTTCCAAGGTTCATTGTTTATGCACCACACCGTGTTCCATACAATATGTGCCCTCTTTAAAACCCACCACCAGGCTCATCCTATATGCTCTTTTTCCATACCCCAACATAAAGGTTGCATAATAAACAATGCAGCCACCATGTTACATTTCTAAAATTTAAAACACTAAATAGCCTGATTTTTTTTTGTTTCTTTTACTAACCAGAATCATGCTGTTTGTATTACTCCTTGTTGTGCTTGTTGGAGATGGTGTCAGCCTAGCACACTCCTTTTATCCATTATATATTCTACACAATTAGTGTCACTGTTTGGGGTTGCTTCATTATGCTGTTATAATTATGCCCACTTTTTTACACAAACTTGAGCACAGGGGTCGGATTTTGAGGGGAAGAATGTCAGTTTGAGTTCTTGTCCATCTGAGGTGGAGATATGTTGACTTGGCATTGAGCAGATGGCAGACTTTACATGCTGACTTGGGCAGGAGGGAGACTAGATTATGAATTTGGGACCCACAGGCTGATGGCATTATGTTTTATAAGGATGTGGCAGGTTTTGCTTTTAACTTTTGTGCTTTTGGTTTTTTTTTTTTTTTTCTGAGAAACTATATCTCTCCTTCTATTCTAAATGAAGGCCTTGGTGGATAGAGTATTCTTGGCTGTGGATTTTTCCTTTCAGCACTTGGAATTTATCATGCCACTCTCTTCTGGCCTGCAAAGTTTCCACTGAAAAACCCACTGATAGCCTTATGGGGATTCCCTTGTATGTCACTGCTTTTCTTTCTCTTGCTGCTTTTAAAATTCTCTCTTTATCACTACTTTTGGACATCTTATTTACTTTGTGTCTTGGTGCAGACTTCTTTAGGTTGGTTTTGTTGGGGACTCTCTGTGTGCCTCTTGGATCCAAATTTCTCTTTCTCCAATCCAAATTTCTCCAGATTAAGTAAGTTTTTAACTAATATTTCTTTAGAAAAATCATCTGCCCCTTTTCTTGCTCTTCTCCTTTGGGATCCCTATCATGCAACGGTTATGCTTCACAGTATTGCTGAGTTCCCTGTGTCTAGTCTCATTTTGTGTATTTTCCCCCCTCTCATCTGCTCAGCTTGATTACTTTCCATTATTCTGTCCTCCAGGTCATTGATCCACTTTTCTACTTCCTTTTGTTTGCTATTTATTCCAGGTGGCCTATTTTTATTTCCATTTAGTGAGTCCAATATCTCTAATTGGTTCTTTTTTATGTTTCTTATCTCTTGGTGGGGGGGTCTCCTGGAGGTCCTTCACTCTTTTCTCAACTCTAGCAATTATCTTTATGAGTATTACTTTAAATTTGCTATCAGACATATTACTTATCTCCATTTTGTTTAGGTCTCTTGCTCTGATTTTTTTCCACTCTTCTATTTGGGACATATTCCTCTGTCTCCTCATTTTGTCTATTGTTGTGTCTGTTTCTATATGTTAGGAAATTCAGCTATGTCTCCTGCACTTGAAAGTAGTAGCTTTATGAAGAAGAGGTCCTGCAGTGCAATGTCTCCTTTTCAACAGAAAATGGTGCTTCAGGGATTTCTCCTATGTGTGTTGCTACAGAGGTAACCTACCATCGTGACAGAGATGTGTTTGTTTTCAGCCCAGCCTGAGATGGCTCTCTTAATGCTTTGGGCAGAGTCTTTACCCGTGGTGTTGCCCTAGGCTTGAGTGGAGTCAGAGCAGGTGTATGCCAGAGACAAAGTAGCACCAAGCTCCAGGAACCTTCCCTGTGTTGTCTCCTGAGAAGATTTTGTTGGGTGGGGCCTGCAGTCAGACCAGCTGCCTGCCTTCAGTCCACTGCTGGGGTCACAGTCAGACTGGTACGTGGTTATCTTCTCCTCTCCCTGAAGCAGGACTCATTTTGGAGTGATGTTGACCCTTGTCTGGGCTGTGCACACACTGCCAGTCTTGTGGCACTGCTTTGATGGGATCAAGAGTGATTGGAGGGGGTGGATCTCCTTTGTTGTAGCCTCTTGTTTACATAGGCTATGGAGTCTGTTATGTCAGTTTTCAGGTTATTTTCTGGGTTATTTATGCTGATGGGGGTGTTCTCTAGGCAGCCTTGTGTCAAGAGGTGAGCCCAGGGTCCTCCTACTGTGCCATCTTCCTATCAGTCTCTGTATAGCCATAATTTGAACTCAGATTTTCTGACATTCAATCCAAGATTTTCTAACTGACACAGACCAGAAGTCAATTTGGTTGGAATCTAAGTTTTGTTCAAATCTAGACCCCAGACATTCATCCAAAAAGTATTTTCTGAGCATCTACTGTGTATCAGACACTATTTTAGTTACTGGGCATAGAATGGTGGCCAAAACAAAGTCTTTGCCCTCACAAAGCCTGTATTCTAGTGGAAGGTGATATAATAAATAAGTGAATATAAAGTATGTACGTTAGTGGTAAATTTGATTAAGAAAAATAAGAAGTGCTAGTAGGGGTGGTATGTTTCAATTTTAAGTACAGTGGTCAAAAGGATCAACTAGAAAGAAGTGATTAAGCAAATATTTGAAGGAAGTGAGATAATGAACCATGTGAATATTTGGAGAAGGAACCTAGCACTGATGTGGGAACATGTCTGGTGTGTTTGAGCAATGGACAGAAAACCAGGAAGAGAGGAGTAAGAGGGGAAGTAGCAGGAGACAAAGTCAGAAAGGTAAGGGGGTAGTAGATGTAGATAGTGTAGGACTTTTTGGCTGTTGTTCTGAGTGTAGTGGTAGGTCATTAGAAGATGTCTTTGCAAGAGAATGTGTAGGCAAGATGAATCATCATGTAGGTGGCCATTCAGGGTCTATCACATCACTGGAAACAATTATAACCTACCTTCTCACTTCCTAGCATGCTTCATTACCTCCATTCCAGTGTTAGCAGGATGCTGCCACCCAGAAACAGTCAGCCTGGTTCTCTTGCTCCCATCATCCAGAGCTTGACACCTGGTGACACTGGAAGATACCCACTTAACAATCAGGAAGACACAAGCAGATGATAGCAATCTGATAGCAGGCACAGATTTTAGAGAAATGAGCTAGTGAAAAGAAAGGATGACAGTGGGGACGCCTGGGTGGCTCAGTTGGTTAAGCGGCTGCCTTCAGCTCAGGTCATGACCCCAGGGTCCTGGGATCGAGTCCCACATCAGGCTCCTTGCTCAGCAGGGAGCCTGCTTCTCCCTCTGCCTCTGCCTGCCTCTCTGTCTGCCTGTGCTCACTCTATCTGACAAATAAATAAATAAAATCTTAAAAAAAAAGAAAAGAAAGGATGACAGTCACTTTCATAAAATCGGGGAATTTATGAGGGAAAAGGTGCTAATTTTCATCCCAGCTGGTGTTCAGTAACTGTAGATGGAGATTGTGCTTGTGCCAGAGAGCTGCCAGCATAGAGGAAAGAGGCAGCAAAGAGGTACATTACAGAGCCAGGGGTCTTTCTGTAGGTACCCTGTGCTCTGGGGAGTTTTGCAGGATCAGAACAAATAAATTCTTGAGATCTGTTGGCACAAGTATCACTTTGGAGATATTGGCATATTTGCATCTCATTTGCACCAATAAGTTTTATAAGTTCCAGAACTGGTGGTGATGATCTGCTCTGAGAAATGTAGAAAACTGAGCCCACTGCCTAGCACAGTAAGACTTAGCTTATATCATTGCTGTTATTGCTTTTGCTATTAGAGCTAAAAAAAAAAAACACACACACACAAAAAAACAGTAAAAAATCATATAAGGCTACTGATTTTAAAATTTTGTTTGTTTTGAGGAGGGGGTGGTTATAAGACTTTTGTGTTACATATAAATATTACAAAAGTCCAAAAACATATATGGAAATATGTGATTTTTATTGACACAAATTTGTTCTGTAAATTCAAATTTATATGTCTATGTATTACAAAATCTACCAATGACAATTAGTTTCTTTTGGTGAGCAGAGTGAGCATATAATAATTTGATTATGTGCTGCTTTTTAATGGTTCATTTGTTATCAGTTTATTAATTTATGTGTGTTGTTTTCATTAGTTTTTCTTAATAGCTGAAAACATAAAAGTACATATTTTATTTTATTTCATTTTCTTAATTTAATTTTACTTTTTTAGTGTTCCAAGGTTCATTGTTTATGTACCCCACTCTGCTCTATGCAATAGGTGCCCTCCTGAAAACCCACCACCAGGCTTACACATCGCCTCATCCCTCCCTTCTAAAACCCTCAACTTGTTTCTCAGAGTCTTCAGTCTCTCATGGTTCATCTCCTCCTCTGATTTCCCCCAATTCACTTTTCCTATCCTTTTCCTAATGCCCTCTATGTTATTCCTTATGTTCCACAAGTAAGTGAAACCGTGTGATAATTCACTTTGTCTGCTTAACTTACTTCACTCAGTATAATCTCCCCCAATCCCTTCCATGTGGATACAAAAGTTTGGTATTCATCCTTTCTGATGGTTGAGTAATATTTCATTGTATATACAGACCCATCTTCTTTATCCATTCCTCTGTTGAAGGGCATCTTGGCTCTTCCCACAGTTTGGGGATTGTGGACATTGTTGCTATGAACATTGAGTACATATGGCCCTTCTTTTCCTTTTTTTAAATTTTTATTTATTTTTTTAAATTTCTTTTCAGTGTTCCAGAATTCATTGTTTATGTATCGCACCCAGTGCTCCATGCAATACATGCCCTCCATAATACCCACCACCAGACTCACCCAACCTCCCACCCCTCTCCCGTCCAAAACCTTCAGTTTGTTTCTCAGAGTCCACAGTCTCTCATGGCTCATCTCCCCCTTCATTTCCCCCAACTCACTTCCCCTCTCCATGTCCCCATGTCCTCTGTGTTATTCCTTATGCTTCACAAATATGCAAAACATTATGCTAATTGACTCTCTCTGCTTGACTTATTTCACTCAACATAATATCTTCCATTTCCGTCCATGTTGATACAAAAGTTGGGTATTCATTCTTTCTGATGGAGGCATAATACTCCATAGTATATATGGACCACATCTTCCTTATCCATTCATCTGTTGGAGGGCATCTTGGTTCTTTCCACAGATTGGCAACTGTGGCCATTGCTGCTATGAACATTGGGGTACAGATGGCCCTTCTTTTCACTACATCTGTATCTTTGGGGTAAATTCCCAGTAGTGCAATTGCAGAGTCATAAGGTAGCTCTATTTTTAATTCCTTAAGGAATCTCCACACTGTTTTCCAAAGTGGCTGCACCAACTTGCATTCCCACCAATAGTGTAAGAGGGTTCCCCTTTCTCCACATCCTCTCCAACATACGTTGTTTACTGTCTTGTTAATTTTGGCCATTCTAACTAGTGTAAGGTGGCCCTTCCTTTCATTACATCTGTATCTTTGGTATGAATACCCAGCAGTGCAATTGCAGTGTCATAGGGTTGCTCTTTTTAAAAAACTTTTTGAGGAATCTCTGCACAGTTTTCCAAAGTGGCTGCATGAACTTGCACTCCCACCAACAGTGTAGGAGGGTTACCCTTGCTCCACAGCCTCTCCAACATTTGTTTTCTCATGTCTTGTTAATCTTTGCCATTCTAACTGGTATAAAGTGATATTTCAGTGTGGTTTTGATTTGAATTTCCCTGAGGCTAATGATGAGGGACATTTTTTTCATGTCTCTGTTAGCCATTTGTATGTCATCTTTGGAGAAGTGTCTGTTCATGTCTTCTGTCCGTTTTTTTTTTTTGACACGATTATCTGGTTTTTGGGTGTTGAATTTGAGGAGTTCTTTATAGATCTTGAATATCAGTCCTTTGTCTGTAGTGTCATTTGTGGATATCTTCTCCCTCACCATAGGTTCCTTCTTTGTTTTTTTGACCGTTTCCTTTGTTGTGCAGAAGCTTTTGATCTTGATGAATTCCCAAAAGTTCATTTTTGCTTTTGTTCCCTTTGCCTTTGGAGGCATGTCTTGACAGAAGTTGTTGTGGTCAATGTCAAAGAGGTTACTGACTATGTTCTCCTCTAGGATTTTGATGGATTCCTGTCTCACATTGAGGTATTTCATCCATTTTGAGTTTATCTTTGTGTATGGTGTAGGACAATGGTCCAGTTTCATTCCTTATACATAGCTGTCCAATTTTCCCAGCACCATTTATTGAAAAGACTATCTTTTTTCTACTGGATATTTTTTAACTGCTTTTTGGAGATTATTTGACCACAGAGTTGTGGGTCCATATGTGGGCTCTCTACTGTGTGCCATTGGTCTATGTGTCTGTTTTTGTACCACTACCACATTGTCTTGGTGATAACAGCTTTGTAATAAAACTTGAAATCAGACAATGTGATGCCCCCAGTTTTTTTTTTTCTTTTTCAACACTTCCTTAGTGATTTGGGAACTTTGAAAGAATTAATAAGATCAATAGACCACTGGCCAAATTAATCCAAAAGAAAAGAGAAAGGACCCAAATTAACAAAATTATGAGTGAAGGGGGAGAGAGCACGACTAACACCAAGGAAATAGAAACAATCATCAGAAATTATTATCAACAATTGTTTGCCAATAAGTTAAGCAACGTAGAAGAAAATGGATGCATTCCTGGAAACCTATAAACTTCCAACACTGAAACAGGAAGAAATTGACAACCTGAATAGACCAATATCTAGTAATGAGTTTGAAGGAGTGATCAAAATTTTCCCAAAAAACAAGAGTCCAGTACCTGACGGATTTCCTGGGGAATTCTACCAAACATTCAAAGAAGAAATAATACCTATTCTCCTGAAGCTGTTTCCAAAAAATTGAAACAGAAGGAAAACTTCCAGACTCTTTCGATGAAGCCAGCAATACCCTGATCCCCAAACCAAGCAAAGACCCCATCAAAAATGAGAATCTCAGGCCAATATTTCTGATGATATGGTTACCAAGATTCTCAACCAGATCCTAGGTAATAAAATTCAACAGTACATTGAAAGTTTGTCCACCAGGACCAGTTGAGAGTTGTCCCAGGGATGCAAGGGTGGTAACATTTACAAACTGATCAATGTGATAGAACAAATCAATAAGAGAAGAGAGAAGATCACATTGTCCTCTCAATTGATGCAGAAAAAACAATGACAAAATACTGCACCCTTTCCTGATTAAAACTCTTCAAAGTATAAGGATAGAGGGAACATTCTTCAACTTCATAAAATCCATCTATGAAAAACCCACAGCGAATATCATTCTCAGTGGGGAAAAGCTAACAGCCTTCCCTTTGAGATCAGGAATATGAGAAGGATTCCTACCCTCACCACTGTTGTTCATCATAGTACTAGATGTCCTAACAACAGTGATCAGACAACAAAAAGAAATTAAAGGTATTCAAATTGGTAAAGAAGTCAAACTCTCTCTCTTCACAGATAACATGATACTTTATGTGGAAAACACCAAAGACTCCACCCCCAAATTACTGAAACTCATACAGCAATTCAGTAATGTGGCAGGATACAAAATCAATGAACAGAAATCTGTTGCTTTCTTATATACTAACAATGAAAATATAGAAAGGGAAATTATAGAATCGATCTAATCTATCTAATCCAAGGTATCTTGGAATAAACCTAACCCAAGATGTAACGATCTGTACTCAAGAAACTACAGAACACTCATGAAAGACATTGAAGAAGACACAAAAAGATTGAAAAACCTTCTATGCTCATGGATCGGAAGAATAAACATTGTAAAATGTCTATATTGGGGATGCCTGGGAGGCTCAGTGGGTTAAGCCTCTGCTTTCAGCTCAGGTCATCATCTCAGGGTGTTGGCATTGAGCCCCACATCAGGCTTTCTGCTTAGTGGGGAGCTTGCTCCCCCCTTCCCTGCCTGCCTCTCTGCCTACTTGTGATCTCTGTCTGTCAAATAAATAAATAAAATCTTTTAAAAAATATCTACATTGCCCAGAGTAATCTATACTTTCAGTGCCATTGTAATCAAAATTCCACCAGCATTTTTCAAAGTGCTGGAACAAGAATCCTGAAATTTTTATGGAACCAGAAAACCAGTACATATTTTAAAAATGAATTCTGAACAAACTATTTGCAAAGCTCTTGAAATATGTCTTGCATATAAAGCTTTAAGGAACACATTTTACAAACCACAAATACAGAAGAAGACTTAAAATTGTACTCCTTAAAGAGAGAAGAAAACAGTGGCAGAGTAGGAGAAACCTAGGGTCAGCTCATCCCACGAACACAACTAGGTAATCATCAAATCATCTCTAACCCCAGAAATTTACCTGAAGACTGAAAGAACAAATTCCGCAATTAATGAGAGAAGAGGAAACCATACTGAAGATGGTTGGAAGTCCAGGGCATGGCTTAGGAGAGAAATGGATACTGGATGCTGGGGAGGGAAGGGAGTCATGGTAAAGGAGAATAGTGAGAGAGATAGGAGCACACAGGGGAACACAGAAGGAGAACATGTTCCCAAAGCCACTGGCTTGGAAAACAAGATGGGCTGAATTTCATTAGTTCTTGCAACAAGTAAAGTTAAAGCCTAGAACCTGTGGGCTTGTCTGGGTTAGGCTGCACTGCTCCTAGAGAGAAGGAATGCAAACGATTTTGGGGAAGACAATGTGGAAACAGTGATCTGAAGAGGGCCTGGGGCACACAATGGGGAGATTATTTGTTCTTCTCAGAGCATGTCCAAGAGAGGCAGTATTCACAGAGATACCTCTTTGGGAACAAAGGAGATGGCTGGTGCCATTTCCCTCCCTTGCCCCTCAGCATAAACAGAGACACCTGATGGAAGCCGTGCAGAACATATACTGGCCACCTGACATGCTTACACCAAACCCCACCTCATGCACTCCAGTGGGACTTTCTTTCTCAGACACCTCTGACTGAGTCACAGCACGTCTGGTTCCACCCCTAGAACACCAGAACAAACCCCTCCCCATTTTGTGTCTCTTGACGAGAGAGTTTTTCAGGGCCTCTGTTCTGATAGACATGGTGTCACATCTCATTTTATAAGCTGACAAAAGCACACCTAGTTAACACTCATTGCATTTAGGCCAAGAATCAAACACTGCCCACAGCAGTATATGGCTGGTCTGAAGTAGAGAGCAGCAAAAACACAATAACAGAGCACAACAAGCACACATTGGAGACACTCTCTGAAATGAAAGTCCTTGACCATTGCATGGCCTCTTCATAAGGCTGTTACTGTCAAGAGCAAAAAACTTAAATAGCTTTACTAACACAGAGAAGACAGAGACTTAGACAAAATGCAAGGATTGAGGAATTTATCCAAAATGAAAGAAAAAGATAAGGCCACAGCCAGAGGTAAAGCAAATGAGATATATGTAATAGGCTTGATAAAGAATTTAAAACAACAGGCATAAGTATACTCACTGCACTTGAGTAAAGAATAGAAGATATGAGTGAGACCCTTACCACAGAGATAGAAGTGTTAAGAGAATCAGAGCTGAATAGTGCAATAGAGTTTAGAAGCATACTTGCAGTGAACAGGAGTCTGAAAGAGGCAGAGAAATAAATTAGTGACCTAGAAGACAAAGAAATGGAAAAAGTACTGAAGCTATAAAAAAGAGAGAGAAAAAAGAATTATGAAACTTGAGAATAGACTTAGGGTACTCAGTGACTCCATCATACATAATAACAGTTGTATTATGGAGGTCCCAGAAGAAAAGAGAGAAAAGGGGCAGAAAAATTATTTGAAGAAATAAAAACAGAAAATATTCCTAATCTGGGAAAGAAAATAGACATCTAAACCCACGAGGCACAGAGAACTTCCATCAAAATCAACAAAAGCAGGAAAACACCAAGACATATTATAATAAATTTCCAAAATATAATGATAAAGAGAAAATCTTAAAGGCAGTAAGACCAAAGTTCTTACCTTAAAGGGGAAAACCCATAAGACTAGCTGGAAGTTTCTCAAAAGAAACTTGCTAAGTGAGAAGGAAGTGGCAAGATGTATTCAAAGTCCCGAATGGGAAAATTCTGCAGCCAAAAATACTTTATCCAGCAAGGCTATGATTCAAAATAGGAGAGATAAAGAATTTTCCAGACAAACAAAAACTAAAAGAGTTCATGACCACTAATCCAGTCCTGCAAGAAATATTAAAGGGAACACTTTGAGTGAAAGGAAAGACCAAAACTGACAAAACAAGAAAGGATCAGAGAAAATCTTCAAAAACAATGACAAAATAGGTAGTAAAATGTCATTAAGTACATATATATCCAAAATTACTGTGAACATAAATGTACTAACTGCTCCAATCAAAACACATATGGTAATAGAATGGATAATTAAACAAGAACCATCTATATGTTGCCTACAAAGGACACGTTTTAGACCTAAAGACACCTGCAGACTGAAAGTAATGGAAGGAGAGGGGCAACTAGGTTGTTCAGTCAGTTAAATGTCTGCCTTCAGCTCAGGTCATGATCATGGGGTCCTGGGATTGAGCCCTGCATAAGGGTCCCTGCTCAGCGAGGAGTCTACTTCTCCCTCTCCCTTTGCTATTTTCCCTGCTTATGCTCTCTTTCTCTGTGTCTAATAAATAAATAAAATATTTTTTTAAAAAGAAAGTAAGTGGATGGAGACACATCTATCATGCAAAGGGATGACAAAAGGAAGCTGGAGTAACAATACTTATATCAGACAAACTAGATTATAAAACAAAGACTATAATAGGAGACCAAGGAGGGCATTATATAATCATGAAGGAAACAATCCAATACAAAAATCTAACTATAAATATTTAGGCACCCGATTATATAAAATTTCAGTAACAAATGTAAAGGAACTAACTGAAAATAATACAATAATAGTAGGGTATTTTAACACCCCACTTACATCAGTGGATAAACAATCTAAATAGAAAATAAACAAGGAAACAATAGCTTTAAATGACACCCTGGAACAGATGGACTTAGCAGATATATTCAGAACATTCCATCTTAAAAGAGCAGAATATACATTATTTCCAAGTGCACATGGAACGTTTTCCAGATTAGATCACATAATATGTCAAAAAATGGGCCTCAACAAGTACAAAAAGAATGAATTCATACCATACACCTATTCTGAGCACAACACTATGCAACTAGAAGTTTACTTCTAGCGAACTTCTACAAGAAAATGTTTGGAAATACCACAATTACATGGAATTTAAACAACATGCTACTAAACAATAAATAGGTCAATAAGGAAATCAAAGAAGAAATAACATATTACATACAAAACAAATGAAAATGAAAAACAACAGTACGATACCTTTGGGAAGCAGCAAAAGTTGTCTTTTTTTTTTTTTTGAAGATTTTATTTATTTATTTGACAGAGATCACAAGCAGTCAGAGAGACAGGCAGGGAGAGAGGAGGCAGGCAGGGAGAGAGAGGAGGAAGCAGGCTCTCAGAGAGCCTGACGTGGGGCTCGATCCCAGGACTCTGGGATCACGACCCGAGCTGAAGGCAGAGGCTTTAACCCACTGAGCCACCCAGGCGCCCCAGCAAAAGTTGTCTTAAGAAGGAAGTATAGAACAATACAGGTCTAGCTCAAGCAGCAAGAAGAATCTCAAGTAAACAACTAAACCTTACATTCAAGGCTAGAAAAAAAAAAAGCAAACAAAGCCAAAAACCAGCAGAAGGAAGAAATAATAAAAATTACAGCAGAAATATATTATATAGAAACTGAAAAACAATAGAACAGATCAATGAAACCAGGAGCTTTTTTTTGAAAAAAATTAACAAAATTGATAAACCACTAGCCAGATGCATCAAAAAGAAAGGAAAAGTAAATAAATAAATAAAATCATGCATGGGAGAGTAGAAACAACCAACACCACAGAAATACAAACAATTATAAGGGAATATTGTGAAAAAGTATATGCCCCAAAACTGGGAAGTCTTGGAGAAATAAAAAAAAATTCCTAGAAACACACACTATCAAATCTGAAATGAGAAGAAATAGAAACTGCAAAGAAATTGAATCAGTAATTTAAAAACTCCCAACAAACAAAACTCCAGTACCGGATGGATTCTCAGGAGAATTCTACAAGTGTTTAAAAAACAGTTAATACATATTCTTCCCAAAGTATTAAAAAAAAAGAAGAAAAAGGAAAACTTCCAAATTCATTCTATGAGACAAGAAATAGCTTGATTCCAAAACAAGATAAAGACACCACAAAAAAAGAGAACTATAGTCCAATATCCCTCATGAACACAGATGTCAAACTCCTCAATAAATACTAACAAACCAAATCCAACAATACATTTAAAGAGTCATTCACCACAATCAAATGGGAGATTGGGTTGCAAAGGTGGTTTAATACTCACAAATCAATACATCAGACTAAAAGAATGGATGGGAACCATATGATAGTTTTAATATGCAGAAAAGCCATTTGATAAATTACAACCACCATTCATGGTAAAAATCCTTCAACAAAGTAGGCTTAGAGGGAACATATCATAACATAATAAATGCTATATGTGAAAAACCCACACCCAATATCATCCTCCTCGAGGAAAAACAGATTTTCCTCTATTGTCAGGAAAGAGACAGGGGTGTTCACTCTCACCAGAGTTATTTAACATAGCACTGAAAGTCCTAGACAGCAGACAACAAAAATAAATAAAAGGCATCCAAGTTGACAAAGGAGAAGTCAAATTTTCACTATTTGCAGATGACATGATACACTATAGAAAACCTAAAAAAAAAAAAAACAAAACAAAATCTGCTAGAACTGATAAATTCAAGAAAGTCACAGGGTATAAAATCAATGTGCGGAACACCATTGCATCACTATATAATATGTTATATTATTACATAACGAAATATCAGAAAGAAAAATAAGAAAACCATCCCATTTACAATTATACCAAAGACCATAACGTTAAGGAGGGCACATGTTGTGATGAGCACTGGGTGTTATACACAACTAATGAATTGTTGAACATTACATCAAAAACTAATGATGCACTACATGATGGCAAACTGAACATAATGAAAAACAAACAAACAAACAAATAAATAATGTATTCCTTCCTTTTCATCAAATAAATAAATAAATAACTGGGAATAAAACTAATCAAAGAGGTGAAACATTTGTACTCTGAAAACTATAAAACACCAATGAAAGTAATCGAAGATGACACAAAGAAACGGAAAGATGTTCCATGCTCATGGATTGGAAGAAAAAATATTTTTAAAATCTCTAAACTACTGAAAGCAATCTGTACATTTAATGAAATCCCTATCAAAATACTAACATCATTTTTCACAGAGCTCAAACACTCCTACAGTCTCTATGTAAACAAAAAATGTCCCACCCTGAACAGCCAAAAAAACCTTGATAAAGAAAAGCACACCTGGAGGCATCACAATTCTGGACTTCCAGTTATTTTCCAATATTGATCAAAACAGTATGGTACTGGCAGAAGAATAGATAAGTAGACCAATGGAACACAATAGAAATCCCAGAAATGAACCCACAACTGTATGGTAAATTAATCTTTGACAAAGTAGAAGAGGATATTCAATGGTAAAAAGTACCTTCAACAAGTGGTCTTCGGAAAACTGGACAGTAACATGCAAAAGAATGAAACTGGAACACATGTTTTATGCTATAACAAAAATAATTTCAAAGTGGATGAATGAGGAGGAAAATGGCAGAGGAGTAGGGCACCCTAGTTTCATCTGGTCCCTGGAATTCAGCCAGATAGCCATCAAATAGTTCTGAACACCTGTGAACTCAACCAGAGAGCTAATAAAAAAATTGCTGTAATTCTACAAATAGAAAAGCGACCACTTTTTACAAGGTAAGATGTGTGGAGAAGTGAATATGAGACATATATGAGAAGATAAACTAAGGGGGGACAAGATGGCGGGGAAGTAGGAGGAGGCGCCATTTCAACCTGTACCCTAAAGTGAGCTGATTACATACCAAAGAACTCCAATCACCCATGAAATCAGCCTGAGATCAGAATTATACACATCTGGATCTCTACAGGGGCAGAAGACGCCAGTGGGCAGGTAAAGCGGAGTGGGAACTTCAGACTGATATCGGAAGATAAACAAAAGGGGGAGGGAGCCACCAGAGGCGACCGATTGGAGAGAAATACCCCAGTACGAGAGTGCCCTGCATCTGGGGACCAGCATTAACTTGGAGTCTGGTTGAAAGCACTCAAAAAGAGCAAAGGATCGCAGGGGGAAATTGCGGGAATTGGGGCAGTAGGGACAGGGGCTTAAGTCCCCAGACACAGGACAGCCTCCCCTGGCGCTGAGCCAGAGAGAGTGCGGTGGAGAAACCAGGTCTTGGTTCCTGAGCCACCAGCGCACCCGAGAGTGCGTGGAGTCTGGCTCCTGTGAGGGGCTGTGAGCTGAGCCAGACGCCAGATGGCAGAACGCGTGAACTACCAGCCTCAGATGCACGCAACCCACACCCTCCCCTGAGAGAGGTGCACGAAGGCCCAGCCTGGTGCTTCAGGACCTGCGCCGCGGTAGAGCCTGAGACACGCTAGCCCCACACACTCCCCTGGGAGAGGTGCTCGAAAGACCCGGAAAGACCAGGCACCCTCAGCCCCAGCCAGCGGGAAAAACTCAGTGTGCGATCGCTGCTTGGAACCTCTCTGGCGGTCTGGAGCTGCCCAGACAGCCGCCGCTGCTGTGGTTTTGCGTACAAGCAGGAGATCCTGCATCCCCAGGGACAGCAACTAGGAACCTGCTCTGCCAGTGGCCAAGGGGGAATTTATATGGGCTCTGCAGCACCCACAGGGGAGCAGACTGAGGCTTCTCTCTGAGAGGGAGGTCGGGGTGCAGTTTGCTTTCCTCTAAACCTCCAAAAACCATCAAAAGCTGTCAAGGCGAGAGAAAAGAAGTGAACAAACATAAAAACCTCCAGAGAACAAAAGCCTGAAAAAACCGGATTCCTCAGAGCCCACCCCCTTGAGGGGGGCGGGAGGACTTAACTCAGGGAACATCATTGAATGAAAACCCACGTGGCAGCCCCCTCCACAAGAAAACAAATCAGAAAAGAAAAAAATAAAAGACTACAAGAGAACAACCACCACTACTTCATAAATACAACTTTTATTTTTAATTCATTCCCACTATTCTGGTTCATTTTTTTCTTTTTTTATATAGATAATTTTTTAACCTATTTACCATCACAGTGAGATGTCCAGTACATCAAATTCCATGATAAACTTCTAACCTGAACTTTTTGATAGATACACCTGTGTTTTTCTTTTGCTTTTCTATTTTTTTAATTTTTTTTTAATTTTAGTCAAGTTTAGTCCAGTTTATTCCTTTTTTATTTTAATTTTCTAATATCCATATAGAGTTAAACTTCAAGGTAACCCCCTTTCTCCAATCAATGCTACCCCTACAGGTGAACCAATTTTTAATCCCCCTTTTTCTTAGGAAAGTTGAGTCCTTTAACAAAGATATCAAGATACATCCAGGAAGAATCAAAATAACCTTCCTCGCCAACACTGAAAATCTATAACCACGCTCCCACATTTTTCTTCTGCCAGTGTCTCTGTGTATTTATGTTTGTCCTGATAGTATATAAATCTTATACTTGGGGTTCTTTATGACGAAGTTCTTACTTTTTTTGCATATATATATATATATATATATATATACACACACACATATATATATATATATATATATATTCTATCGTCATATACTTTTATCAGTCTTTTTGTTTGTCTGTTTTTGTTTGTATATGTCATAAATCTTACCCTGGGGCCCATTTGGGCTGAGCCTTCTCTTTTATCTTCCCTTTCTTTCCTCTCTCTCTCTCTCTCTCTCTCTTTTCTTTTTCTTTTCTTTTTTCTCTCGTTTGGGTGGGGAATCCTGAGTGCTCAGAAGTGTTCCAGGGTGCACCTTGACTGCACCACGGTTGATACATTCAGCTACATCTGTCCAGTCATCTCTCACCAAAATGACTAGGAGGAGGAAGCCCCAACAGAAGAAAAATACAGAGGATGGGCCTTCTGAAACAGAGCTAATGGCTATCAACATAGACAATATGTCAGAAAGAGAATTCAGGCTAACAATTATCCAGGCAATAGCTAGACTGGAGAAAGCCATGGATGACCAAACAGAATTGATTAAGACAGAATTGAAAACCACCAGGGATGATGTTCATAATGTTAGGGCAGAGCTGAAGGCCACCAGGGATGAGGTTCACAATGCTCTCAATGAGTTCCAATCTAATCTAAATTCTCTAAAAGCTAGGGTAACTGAGACAGAAGATAGAATTAGTGATCTGGAGGACAAACAGATAGAGAGAAAGGATCAGGAGGAAGCGTGGAACAAATAGCTTAGAAGCCACGAAAACAGGATCAGGGAAATAAATGATGCCATGAAACATTCCAACGTCAGAATTATTGGAATCCCTGAAAGAAGTCTAGAAGATATAGTGGAACAAGTTCTTCATGAAAATTTTCCCAATCTTGCGAATGGAACAAGTGTTCATGTACTAGAGGCAGAACGGTCTCCCCACAAGATTATAAATTCAAAAAAAACCATCCAGGCACCTCATAGTAAAATTGAGGAATCATAATTGTAGATACAATCTCTTGAAAGCCGCTAGGACAAAGAAGCTCCTTACGTACAGAGGAAAGCCCATCAGAATAACGTCAGACCTGTCCACAGAGACCTGGCAAGCCAGAAAGGGCTGGCAAGATATATTCAGGGCACTAAATGAGAAGAACATGCAGCCAAGGATACTTTATCCAGCAAGACTGACATTCAAAATGGATGGAGAGATAAAGAGTTTCCAAGACCGGCAAGGCTTAAAAGACTATGCAACCACCAAGCCAACACTGCAGGAAATATTAAGGGGGGTTCTATAAAAGAGGAAAAATTCTAATAAAGCATTGAAGAGAAATATAGAGACAATCGACAGAAAGAAAGACTTCAAAGATAACACAATGTCAATAAAAACGTATCTCTCAATAATCACTCTCAACGTGAATGGCCTAAATGCGCCCATAAAATGACACAGGGTTGCAGATTGGATAAAACGACAGGACCCATCCATATGTTGTCTACAAGAGACCCATTTTGAACCTAAGGATACACCCAGACTGAAAGTGAAGGGATGGAGAAGCATCTTTCATACCAATGGGCCTCAAAAGAAGGCCGGGGTAGTGATTCTCATATCAGATAAATTAGATTTTAAACTAAAGACGGTAGTCAGAGATAAAGAAGGACACTACATAATTCTTAAAGGGACTATCCACCAAGATGATCTAACAATTGTAAATATCTATGCCCCCAATATGGGAGCAGCCAATTACATAAGAAAACTATTAATCAAGATAAAGAATCATATTGATATGAATACATTAATAGTAGGAGATCTTAACACGCCTCTCTCAGAAATAGACTGATCATCGAAGCAGAAAATCAATAAAGAAATAAGAGCATTGAATGACCATTGAATGAGCATTGGACCAGATGGACCTCATAGATATATACAGAACATTCCACCCAAAAACAACAGAATACTCATTCTTCTCAAGTGCACATGGAACCTTCTCCAGAATAGACCACATACTGGGTCACAAATCAGGGCTCAACTGATACCAAAAGACTGAGATTATTCCCTGCATATTCTCAGAACACAATGCATTGAAACTGGAGCTCAATCACAAGGAAAAGTTCAGAAGGCACTCAAACACCTGGAAGCTAAAGACCACCTTGCTTAAGAATGCTTGGATCAACCAGGAGATCAAAGAAGAACTTAAACAATTTATGGAAACCAATGAGAATGAAGACACTTCACTCCAAAACCTATGGGATACAGCAAAGGCGGTCCTAAGGGGGAAATTCATAGCCATCCAAGCCTCCCTCAAAAAAAATGGAAAAATCCAGAATACACCAGCTGTCTCTACACCTTAAAGAACTGGAGAATCAACAACAAATCAAACCAACTCCACACGTAAGAAGGGAAATAATCAAGATCAGAGCAGAGATCAATGAGGTAGAAACCAGAGATACAGTAAAAAGTATCAATGAAACTAGAAGCTGTTTTTTTGAAAGAATCAATACGATCGATAAACCATTGGCCACACTAATCCAAAAGAAAAGAGAAAAAGCCCAAATTAATAAAATTATGAATGAAAAGGGAGGGATCACAACTAACACCAAGGAAGTAGAAACAATCATCAGAAGTTATTATCAACAGTTATATGCCAATAAGCTAAGCAAACTAGATGAAATGGATGCATTCCTGGAAAACTATAAACTCCCAAAATTGAACCAGGAAGAAATTGACAACCTGAATAGACCGATATCTAGTAACGAGATTGAAGCAGTGATCAAAAACCTCCCAAAAAACAAGAGCCCAGGACCTGACGGATTCCCTGGGGAATTCTATCAAACTTTTAAAGAAGAAATAATACCTATTCTCCTGGAGCTGTTTCAAAAAATTGAAGCAGAAGGAAAACTTCCAGACTCTTTTTATGAAGCCAGCATTAACCTGATCCCCAAACCAGGCAAAGGAGAATTTCAGACCAATATCACTGATGAATATGGATGCTAAGATTCTCAACAAGATCCTAGCAAAAAGGATCCAACAGCACATTAAAAAGATTATCCACCATGACTAGGTGGGATTCATCCCTGGGTTACAAGGATGGTTCAACATTCACAACTCAATCAATGTGGTAGATCAAATCAATAAGAGAAGAGAGAAGAACCACATGATCCTCTCCATTGATGCAGAAAAAGCATTTGACAAAATCCAGCATCCGTTCCTGATTAAAACGCTTCAAAGTATAGGGATAGAGGGAACATTCCTGAACTTCAAATCTATCTATGAAAGACCCACAGCAAATATCATCCTCAATGGGAAAAAGCTTGCAGCCTTCCCGTTGAGATCAGGAACACGACAAGGATGCCCATTCTCACCACTCTTGTTCAACGTAGTATTAGAAGTCCTAGCAACAGCAATCAGACAACAAAGAGAAATAAAAGGTATCCAAATTGGCAAGGAAGAAGTCAAACTCTCTCTCCTCGCAGATGACATGATTCTTTATATGGAAAACACAAAAGACCCCACCCCCAAACTACTAGAACTCATACAGCAATTCAGTAATGTGACTGGATACAAAGTCAATGTACAGAAATCAATTGCTTTCTTATACACTAACAATGAAAATACAGAAAGGCAAATTAGAGAATCGATTCCATTTACTATAGCACAAAGAACCATAAGATACCATAAGATACAAGATAACCTAACCAAAGAGGTTAAAGATCTGTACTCGAGGAACTACAGAACACTCCTAAAAGAAATTGAAGAAGACACAAAAAGATGGAAGACCATTCCATGCTCTTGGATCGGAATAATAAACATTGTTAAAATGTCTATACTGCCCAGAGCAATCTATACTTTTAATGCCATTCCGATCAAAATTCTACCAGTATTTTTCAAAGAGCTGGAGCAAATAATCCTAAAATTTGTATGGAATCAGAAGAGACCCCGAATTGCTAAGGAAATGTTGAAAAACAAAAATAAAACTGGTGGCATCACGTTACCTGATTTCAAGCTTTACTACAAAGCTGTGATCACCAAGACAGCATGGTACTGGCATAAAAACAGACACATAGACCAGTGGAACAGAGTAGAGAGCCCAGATATGGACCCTCAACTCTATGGTCAAATAATCTTTCACAAAACAGGAAAAAATATCCAGTGGAAAAAAGACAGTCTCTTCAATAAATGGTGCTGGGAAAACTGGACAGCTATATGTAGAAGAATGAAACTCGACCATTCTCTTACACCGTACACAAAGATAAACTCGAAATGGATAAAAGACCTCAGCATGAGACAAGAATCCATCAGAATCCTTGAGGAGAACATAGGCAGTAACCTCTTTGATATCAGCCACAGCAACTTCTTTCAAGATATGTCTCCAAAGGCAAAGGAAACAAAAGCGAAAATGAACTTTTGGGACTTCACCAAGATCAAAAGCTTCTGCACAGCAAAAGAAACAGTCAACAAAACAAAGAGGCAACCCACGGAATGGGAGAAGATATTTGCAAATGACAGTACAGACAAAAGGTTGATATCCAGGATCTATGAAGAACTCCTCAAACTCAACCCACACAAAACAGACAATCATATTAAAAAATGGAGAAGATATGAACAGACACTTCTCCAATGAAGACATACAAATGGCTATCAGACACATGAAAAAATGTTCATGATCACTAGCCATCAGGGAGATTCAAATCAAAACCACATTGAGATACCACCTTACACCAGTTAGAATGGCCAAAATTAGCAAGACAGGAAACAACGTGTGTTGGAGAGGATGTGGAGAAAGGGGAACCCTCTTACACTGTTGGTGGGAATGCAGCCACTGGTGCAGCCACTTTGGAGAACAGTGTGGAGATTCCTCAAGAAGTTAAAAATAGAGCTTCCCTATGACCCTGCAATTTCACTACTGGGTATTTACCCCAAAGATACAGATGTAGTGAAAAGAGGGGCCATCTGTACCCCAATGTTTATAGCAGTCATGGCCACAGTCGCCAAACTGTGGAAAGAACCAAGATGCCATTCAACGGATATGAATGGATAAGGAAGATGTGGTCCATATACATTATGGAGTATTATGCCTCCATCAGGAAGGACGAATACCCAACTTTTGTAGCAACATGGACAGGACTGGAAGAGATTATGCTGAGTGAAATAAGTCAAGCAGAGAGAGTCAAGTATCATATGGTTTCACTTATTTGTGGAGCATAACAAATAATATAGAGGACAAGGGTAGATGGAGAGGAGAAGGGAGTTGAGGGAAATTGGAAGTGGAGGTGAACCATGAGAGACTATGGACTCTGAAAAACAACCTGAGGGTTTTGAAGGGGCAAGGGATGGGAGGTTGGGGGAACCAGGTGGTGGGTATTAGGGAGGGCACAGATTGCATGGAGCACTGGGTGTGGTGAAAAAACAATTAATACTGTTACGCTGAAAATAAATAAAAAATAAAAAAATAAACAGTATGTAACATTAAAAAAAAGAAAAAGAAAGAAGATAAACTAAGGGGGGAGGGAGCCCCTTTAAGCCAGCTACTGGAAATTAATACAGCAGTGGGGGATAAAATCAGAACATTTTTAGAAGTGTGCTCCAGTGAGCGATGTCCCTGACTGAAAGGTTCTCAGGTAGCAAAGTAGGGCAGAATCCTAGGTGGGACAAAGTGGTCCTAAGATCCCCAGTGTCACAGAAAGAATGGGGGACCTGAGAGCCGCAGAATTCCTAAGCATTGGAGCAGGGAAGCCAGATGCAAGCAGTGAGATCAGGAATGGGCTTTCTGCTCAGTGTTGCCATAAATCCTGAACTGCCACGTGATCAGGCAACAACTATTGAAGCAAAGGCTCAGCAAGAGGCAAAACTGTGGCGAGATCCCCCTCCCTCCAGAGAGGCAGGAGTTTGTAGGATTTGAAGAAAAGAAGCAGGGGGACCACATATCTGAGATAGAAATGCTCAGTCTCAGGCTGGGTGAGAATGAATGTGGATGGAAACAAAAGAGACAGGAGTGATTGACTGATTTCCCCTGAGGGTGCACTGGGGAGTGTTGGGGGATGTGAGCTTTCAGTTCTGGGGTTGGCGATTTGGAGGCCGCCATTTTAATTTTCATCCTCTAAAGCAGAACAGAAAATCTTCAGGGAACGAAAGACACATAGAGCAAGTTGGAGCTGCTTACTTAGCCTGATCCCATGACAAGTGCAGTGCAATTCTGCTGGGAGCAAAGACACCTGAGAATCAGTGCAACGGACATCTCCCCTAGAAGATCAGCAAGAACATCTGGCTAAGACCAAGTGTACCGATCACACTGAAGTGCAAAACTCTAGTGCTAGCAGAAAACAGTATATAGAATTTATGGTGTTTTTTTCATGATTCTTTTGTCTTTCAATTTTAATTTTTTTCCTCTTTCCTTGTCAGCCAATTTCCTATTTTCTCAACTCTTTTTTAATTTTCCTTTTTACACTTATAATCTATCCTTTCATTGTACTTAATTTTATTTTTGTATATATACAACTTTTTATTTTTTATAATTTTGGGGATGCAGTTTCTTCAAACAAACAGACCATATTACACTCAGAATCTGGAGTAGTCCTCTGTTCTCTTCACCTGCTTGATGATATTCTCTCCTTTTTAAAGTCTTTTTAAATTTTCATCTTTACAGTTACATTCTATACTTTCATTGAATTTATTATTATTTTTGTATATATATGTTTTTGTTCTTTACAATTTGGGGATGTAGTTTCTTTTAACAAACAGACCAAAGTATACCCAGGTTAGAGTGCATTGCTCTATTCTGTTCACCTGTCTGTTTTTTTTTTTCTCTTTTTTTTCCTTATTTTTAATTTTTATTTTTACAGTTACATTCTATGCTTTCATTGTATTGAATTTTATTTTTGTAAATATATGTTTTTTTCTTTACAATTTTAATATACATATTTTTCTAACAAACAGACCAAAATAAACACAAGATCCAGTGCATTGTTGTTTTGTTCACCTCTCTTATTACACACTCTTTCTTTTCTTTTTTTTTTTTCAGTTTTGGGTCTCTTCTGATTTATTTAGTGTATATTTCTCTGGGGTCATTGTTGCCATTTTAGTATTTTTCTCTCTCATTCATCTATTCTTCTCTGGACAAAATTACAAGATGGAAAAACTCACCTCCAAAAAGAAAACCAGAAGCAGGACTGACTGTCAGCGACCTAATCAGTATGGATTTAATTAAGATGTCAGAACCAGAGCTCAGAATAATAATTTTAAAGATAATGACTGGGTGTGAAGAAAGAATAAAAGACACTAGAGAATCCCTTTCTGGAGAAATAAAATAACTAAAATCTAATCAAGTTGAAATAAAAAGGTTATTAATGAGATACAATAAAAAATGGAGGATCAATCTGCTAGAATAAATGAGGCAGAAGAGAGTTAGTGTTATAGAAGACAAAATCATGGAGAATATTGAAAGCTGAGAAAAAGAGAGATAAAGAACTGCTGGATTACGAGGGGAGAATTTGAAAGATAAGTGATACCATAAGGTGAAACAATATTAGAATAATTGGGATCCCAGAAGAAGACGAAAGAGAGAGGGGCAAAAGGTATATTGTAGCAAATTATACCTGAGAACTTCCCTAATCTGTGGAAGGAAACAAGCTTTCAAGTCCAGCAGGCACAGAAAAGCCTCCACAAAATCAGTATAAATAGGTCAACTCAACATATGATAGCGAAGCTTTCAAATGTCAAAGACAAAATGAAAATCCTGAAAGCAGACCTGAACAAGAGGTACTTAACCTACAAAGGTAGAAACATTAAGCTGGCAGGAGACCTATCCATAGAGACCTGGAATGTCAGAAAGGACTGGCATGACATATTCAAGGTGCTAAGTGAGAAAACAGTGCAGCCAAGAATACTCTATCCAGAAAGATTGTCACTCAAAATAGATATAAAAAGCTTCCAGGACAAACAAACCAAAAGAATCTGTGATGACTGGACCAGGCCTGCAAGAGATATTAATGGGGATCCTTTAAGTGAAGAGAGAGCCCAAAAGTAACATAGACTAAAAAGGAACAGAGACAATATACAGAAAAAAGTGATTTCACATGTAATACAGTGGCACTAAATTCATATCTTTCACTTGTTACTCTGAATGTAAATGAGCTAAATGCTCTAATCAGAAGACATGGATATAATATGGGATAAAATAGCTGTCTGCTTTGCTGTCTGCAAGAGACTCATTGATACGCTGTCTGCAAGGGACTCACTTTAGACCCAAAGAAAACTCCATATTTAAAGTGAAGGTGTAGAAAACCATTTCTCAAGCTAACTGACATCAAAAGGAGCTGGGGTGGCAATTTTTATATCAGATCAATTAAATTTTAAACCAAGTACTGTAATAAGAGATGAGGAAGGACACTATATCATACTTAAAATGTCTATCAAACAAGAAAATCTAAAAACTGAAAATATTTATGCCCTTAACATGGGATCAGCCAAGTATACAAACCAACTAATAACAAAATTAAAGAAACACATTGATAATAATACAATAATAGTAGGGGACATTAACTATACTCACTGCAATGGACAGATCATCAAAGCAGCAGATCAACAGGGAAACAGGGGCTTTGAATGGCACACTGGACCAGATGGACTTCACAGATATATTCAGAATATTCCATTCTAAAACAAAAGAATACACATTCTTCTTGAGTGCACATGAAACATTTTCCAGAATAGATCACATACTGTGTCACAAATCAGGTCTCAACTGGCATCAAAAGATTGGGATCATTGGAGTACATATGGCTCTGAGCCAGGCGGTGGGTATTAAGGAAGACATGTATTGCATGGAGCACTGGGTGTGGTGCATAAACAATGAATCTTGGAACCATAACAAAAGTAAATTAAACCAAAAGAGAAAGAGAGAGAGAGATATTGGGATCATCCCCTGCACATGTTCAGACCACAATGCTTTGAAACTTGAACTCAGTTACAAGAGGAATTGGAAAGATCTAAAATACATGGAGGGTAAAGAGCGCCATACTAAAGAATGAAGAGGTTAACCATGAAATTAAAGAAGAATTGAAAATATTCAGGGAAAAATATGAAAATGAAAACACGACTGTTCAAAACCTTTGGGATGCAGCAAAGGCGGTCCTAAGAGGGAAGTATATGGAAATATAAGCCTTTCTCAAGAAACAAGAAAAGTCTCAAATACAAAACCTAACCTTATACCGAAAGGAACTAGAGAAAGAACAGCAAATAAAGCTTCAACACAACAGGAGAAGAGAATTAATAAAGATTAGAGGAGAAATCAATGAAACAGAAACCAAAAGAACAATAGAAGAGATCAACAAAACTAGGAGCTGGTTCATGGAAAGAATTAAAAGATTGATGAAGCTCTGGTCAGACTTATCAAAAAGAGAGAGAGAGAGTGAAAGGACCCACATTAACAAAATCATGAATAAAAGAGCAGAGATCACAACCTAAGAAATACACCTAAGAAAATACACCTAAGAAAAACAAACAATTATAAGAAGATATTTTGAGTAAATAGATGCCAACATTAGGCAATCTGGAAGAATGGATGCATTCCTAGAAACGTACAAACTATGAAAACTGAAACAGAAGGAAATAGAAAATCTGAACAGACCCATAACCAGCAAGGAAATTGAGCCAATAATAAAAAATCTCCCAACAAACAAGAGTCCAGGAGGGACACCTGGGTGGCTCAGTGGGTTAAAGCCTCTGCTTTCGGCTCAGGTCATGATCCCAGGGTCCTGCTCCATAGAGAGCCTGCTTCCTCCTCTCTCTCCCTGCCTGCCTCTCTTGCCTACTTGTAATCTCTGTCTGTCAAATAAATAAATAAAATCCTGAAAAAAAAGAGTCCAGGAGCAGATAGCTTCCCAGGGGAATTCTACCAAACATTTAAAGAAGAGATCATACCTATTCTTCTGAAGCTGTTTCAAAAAACAGAAATAGAAGGAAAATTTCTAAACTCATTCTGTGACACCAGCACTACAAAGAACTCACCAAAAATGAGAATTACAAACCGATATCTCTGATGAATATGGACCCAAAAATTCTCACCAAAATACTAGCCAATAGGATCCAACAGTACATTAAAAGGATTATTTGCCAGGATTATGTGGGATTTATTCCTGGGATGCAGGGGTGGTTCAACATCTATAAATTGATCAATGTAATACACCATATTAATAAAAGAAAGGACAAGAACCATATGATCTTCTCAATAGATATAGAAAAATCATTTGACAAAATAGAGCATCCTTTCTTGATTAAAATGCTTCAGAGTGTAGGGATAAACGGAACATATCTCAATATCATAAAAGCCATATATGAAAAGCCCATAGTGACTATCATTCTCAGTGTGGAAAAACTGAGAGCTTTTCCCCTAAGGTCAGAACACAACAGTTATGCCCACTCTCACCAGTATTGTTCAGAATGGTACTAGAAGACCTAGTCAGATGTCAGACAACAAAAGGAAATAAAAGGCATCCAAATCACCAAAGAAGAATCAAACTCTCGCTCTTGGCAGATGACATGATACTTTATGTGGAAAACCCAAAAGACTCTACCCTAAAATTGCTAGAACTCATAGAGGAATTCAGCAACAGGGCAGGGTAATCAATGCACAGATATCAGTTGTATTTCTATACACCAACAATGAAACAGAAGAAAGAGAGATTAAGGAGTTGATCCCATTTACAATTGCACCCAAAATCATTAGATATCTTAGAATAAACTTAACAAAAGAAGTAAAGAATCTTTACTCAGAAAACTATAGAACACTCATGAAAGTAATTGAGGAAGACACAAAATAATGGAAAAAATGTCCCATGCTCATGGATTTGAATAACAGATAGTATTAAAATGTCTATGCTATCTATGCTACTTAGAACAACCTATACATTCCATGCAATTTCTATGAGAACACCATCATTTTTTTTTCTCACAGAGTTGGAACAATCTTTTTTTTTTAAAGATTTTATTTATTTATTTGACAGATAGAGATCACAAGTAGGCAGAGAGACAGGCAGAGAGAAAGGAGGAAGCAGGGTCCCCGCCGAGCAGAGAGCCCAACATGGGGCTCAATCCCAGGACCCTGGGATCATGACCTGAGCCGAAGGCAGAGGCTTTAACCCACTGAGCCACCCAGGCGTCCCTGGAACAAACAATCTTAAAACTTGTATGGAACCAGAAAAGACCCTGAATAGCTAGGCAATATTGAAAAAGAAAACCAAATCTGGTGGCATCAAAATTCCAGACTTCAAGTTATGTTACAAAGCTGTAATCATGAAGATAGTATGGTATTGTCACAAAAACAGACACATGGATCAATGGAACAGAATAGAGACCTAGAAATGGACCCTCAATTCTATGGTCAACTAATCTTTGGCAGAGCAGGAAAGAATATCCAGTAGAAAAAAACAGTCTTTTCAAAAAATGGTGTTGGGAAAATTGGACAGCCATATACAAAGAATGAAACTGGACCATTTTCTTACACCATAAACAAAAATAGACACAAAATGAATGAAAGACCTAAATATGAGACAGGAATTCATCCAAATCCTAGAGGCAGCAACTTCTGTGACCTCAGCCACAGCAACTTCTTGCTAGACACATCTCCAAAGGCAAGGGAAACAAAAGCAAAAATCAACTATTGGGACTTCATCAAGATAAAAAAAAAATATTTTGCACAGCAAAGGAGACAGTTGACAAAACCAGAAGACAATGGTAAAATGGGAGAAGATATTTGCAAATGATATAGGAGATAAAGGGCTAGTATCTAAAATCTATAAGGAACTTATCAAACTCAATACCCAAAGAACCAACAATCAATTCAGGAAATGGGCAGAAGGCATGAAGAGACATTTCCTCAAAGAGGACAACTAAGTGGCCAATAGGCACATGAAAAAAAAATGCTCAATATCACTCAATATCAAGGAAATACAAATTAAAACCACAATGAGATATCACCTGACATCAGTCAGTATGGCTAAAATAAAAAGTCAGGTAACAACAGTTTTTGGTGATGATGTGGGTAATAATGAAAACCCTTACACTGTTCGTGGGTATGCAAGCTGTTAGAGTCACTCTGGAAAACAGTATGGCAGTTCCTCAAGAAGTTAAAAATAGAGCTATCCTACAAACCAACAATTGCACTAGGTATTTACCCAGAGGATACAAATGTAGTGATCTAAAGGGTTACCTTCACCCCAATGTTTATAGCAGCAATGTCCACAATACCCAAATTATGGAAGGAATCCAGATGTCCATTGGTGGATGAATGGATAAAGAATATGTGGTATATATATTCAATGGGATACTACTCAGCCATAAAGAAAAGGAAATCTTGTTATTTGCAATGGCTGAATCTAGCTAGAAGGTATTATGCTAAGTGAAACAAATCAATCAGAGAAAGAAAATTATCATATGATTTCACTCATATGTGGAATTTAAGGAACAAAAAAAAGGATCATAAGGAAAGGGGGGAAACATAAAACAAGATGAAATCAGAGATGGAGACAAACCATAAAAGACTTAATCACAGGAAACAAGCAGTGTTGCTGGGAGGGAGGGTGTGGGAGAATGGGGTGAGTAGGTGATGGACATTAAGGAAAGCACATAATTTAATGAGCACTGGGTATTACACAAGACTGATGAATCACTGAAATACACCTCTGAAATCAATAATACACTTATATGTTAATTGAATTTAAATTTAAAAAGGGAGTCAAATCACTAGGAAAGTATTCTAGCACACATAAGCAACTTGTGAAGACTGTCTAATGCATCAATTAGAAGTTACTGGTCCTTTAGCATGCCCGTATTAAGGGAGCTATAAAATAAAGTTAATTGTCAAAACCAAAAAAAATTAAGAAGAAATATATTGTGTAAATATACAATGGAATATTATTCAGCCATAAAATAGAATGCACTCTTGCAGTTTTCAGGGGCATAGATGGGGCTAGAGAGTATTATGTGAAGTGAAATAAGTCAGAGAAAGACAAGTACAGTATGATGTCACTCATATGTGGAGTTGGACCAACAGGACAGATAAATATGGGGGGGGACAAATTATAATACAGACACTTAACTATAGAGAACAAACGAAGGATACTTGAGGGGAGGTGGGTGGGGAAAGGGTTAAATGGGTGATGGTTATTTAGGGTGCATTTGTTGTAGTGAGCACTGGGTGTTCTTTGTTTGATGAATGTTTGATGTATGTTGTATGCTTGATGGTGAATCACCCTTTGTTTTCTAAGTGGAATTAAAATAAAAGTTCTAAAAAATAAAATTGCACTTCTCACTTCTTAGGTTTCTGGAGAAATACTCTTAAGACATGTATGAGATGAAGAGCAGATATTATTTGTTCTTACCTTTCTCTCCAGCTTGTTTCAACCACAACAGCTATATTTTTGTGTATTTTATACGTTAGACTTCCACTGAAGTTTTTCTTTTTTTAAGATTTTATTTATTTATGCGAGAGATAGAGAGAACATGAATGGTGAGGAGGGACAGAGGGAGAAGGAGAAGCAGTCTCCCAACTGAAGGTTGAATCTCAGGACCCGGGGATCATGACCTGAACAAAATGCAGACACATAACTGACTGAGCCACCCAGGCACCCCTCCACTAAAGGTTTTATTTGTTATCTATACTCTTTTCCTTTTATTAGAAGCACAATATTCCTTTGCATAATGCGTGGAAAGGTGAGGAAGACTCTATTATAAGGAACTTAGGGGAGGGTTTAAAGTATTTTACCTCTTTGACATTGGCCACAGCAACTTCTTTTAAGACATGAGTCTCCAAAGCCAAAAGAAACAAAAGCAAAAATGAACTTTTGGGACTTTATCAAGATCAAAAGCTTCTGCACAGCAAAGGAAATGGTCAACAAAACATAGAGGCAACCTATGGAATGGGAGAAGATATTTGCAAATGACACTAGAGACAAAGGGCTGATATCCAAGATCTGTAAAGAACTCTTCAAACTCAACACTCAAAAAAACAGATAATCACATCAAAAAATGGGCAGAAGACATGAACAGACACTTCTCCAAAGAAGACATACAAATGGCTAACAGACACATGAAAAAAATGTTCATCATCATTGGCCATCAGGGAAATTAAAATCAAAAGCACATTGAGATACCACCTTACACCAGTTAGAATGGCAAAGATTAACAAGACAGGAAAAAACAAATGTTGGAGAGCCTGTGGAGAAAGGGGAACCCTCTTACACTCTTGGTGGGAATGGAAGTTCGTGAAGCCACTTTGGAAAACTGTGTGGAGACTCCTCAAAAAATTAAAAAAAAAAAAGAGCTACCCTATGACCCTGCAATTATACTACTGGGTATTTATACCAAAGATACAGATGTAGTGAAAAGAAGGGCCATATGTACCCTGATGTTCATAGCAACAATGTCCACAATCACCAAACTGGGAAGAGACAAGATGCCCCTCAACAGAGGAGTGGATGAAAAAAATGAGTCCATATATACAATGGAATATTACTTAGCCATCAGAAAGGATGAATACCCAACTTTTTTTTTTTTTAATCAACGTGGCCGGGATTGGAGAAGATTATGCTGAGTGAAATAAGTCAAGCAGAGAAAGTCAATTATCATATGGTTTCACTTACTTATGGAACATAAGGAATAACATGGAGGGCATTAGGAAAAGGAAAGGAAAAGTGAATTGGGGGAAATTGGAGGGGGAGATGAACCATGAGAGACTGTGGACTCTGAAAAACAAATGGAGAGTTTTAGAAGGGTGGTGTGAAGGGATGGGTGAGCCTGGAGGTGAATATTAAGGAGGCACATATTGCAAAGAGCACTGGGTGTGGTGCATAAACAATGAATCTTGGAACACTGAAAAAATAAAATAAAAATTTAAAAAAAAGGAAAGAAAATAAATTTTAAAAAAATAAATGGCAAGACAGGTCCCATGTTTTTCATTCCTCAATCTGGATTTAGACCACATTAGATCTGATAAAATAAAATCTATATCTAGGTTGGGAAGCTAAGATGGCAGCATAGTAGGAGGACACTATACTTGCTTCATCCCTTGAACATGGCTAGATAAATAATCATTCTGCACACCCAAGATATCAACATGAGTACTGATAGAACAAACTGCACAAGTAGAGGGAGAGAAGAAGCCACATCAAAGAAGGTAGGAAGTGCCGAGAGGTGCTTTGGGGGAAAAATATATCATGGGTGCTCTTGAGGGGAGGAAGCTCTTGTCATAGATAAAGGCAAGAGAGAGTGGAGTGCACAGGGATACACATGAGGAGACCACTTCCCCAAAGCCATTGGCTAGGAAAATGAGAGGGGCTGAGTTTATTAGTTTTTCCAACCAGTGGGGCCCAAAGAATGGAATTTTAAAGGTCCAAGGGCTTGACTGGGACAGAGCCCTGAGGGTTCTGCCCTAATCCTGGAGCAAGGCAGGCAAGCAACCACAGGGCAGACAGCACAATCTGAGGAACACCTAAGGTGCACAAAGAGAGATGTTCAGTCTTCCACATGTGAGGTGACATTCACAGAGATGTCTCTCAGAAACAAAGGAGACGGTGGGTGCCATTTCCCTCCACCACTCCTCAGCATAACAGAGATACCTGCTGGGGGAAGGTAACCCAGAAACTGGCTCTATGGCTTTGTTTGCATCAAAACCCATGGCCCCGTGCTCTGGTATGACTCTCCATCTGGGTCAAACCTGCATCAGTCCCAGCATGGCCTGAGCCTCCACCAGAAGAGGTGTGTAGGCCACTACCACACCATGCCCTTAAAGCTTGGAAATTTAAATGTCAGCAAGCTTGGCTGGGATAGAACCCAAAGTACACTGAGCTGCTCTAGGCAGACAAGAAACCTGGAGAAAGTGTGAAAACAGCAATCTGAGAAATGCTTAGGCCACAAGAGGAGAAATTATTTGCTCTTCTGGGAGGGCTTCCCTGAGAACAGCAGGGATGGATTTCCCTCTCCTGGGGCAAAGGAGCTGATTGGCACCATTTTCCTACTCTACCTCTCAGTATAAAGCAATTTCAATAACCAGCACAGTGTCAACACTGGCTGCCAAATCTGCTTACATCAGGTCTTATCCCATGGAGCTCTGCTGGTACTGCTTTTCTTAGGCAAGTATTCCTAAGGACTGAGGCAGCAGGTCCCTTCTCCAAATCACCAGTCTACTAACCATAGAGTTCTGCAGTTTCCGTTTTAGTAGAAATAGCATCAAATCTCATTTAACAAGCAGGCCAGATCACACCAAGTTAAAACTCATCATTTACTGGCCAAAGTCCAGACAATCCCCACTGCAGGCAAGGAGAGCCTCGGTAGACAAGGATAGACAAGGTAGACCTGAAGGATAGAGCACCAAAACACAGCAGCAGAGTGCATACAGCACACACCACAGACACTCCCCAATGTGCCAGGCCCTAGACATTATATGACGTCTTCTTCATAAAGCAATTACTCTCAAGAGCAGGAAACATAACAAGCTTTCCTAACACAGAGAATAAGACAGAGACCTAGACAAAATGCCAAGACAGAGGAACTCATCCCAAAAGATAGAACAATGTCACAGCCAGGGATCTAATTAAAACAGATATAAGTAATATGTCTGATCCAGAATTTAAAGCAACAACAATAGTGGTATGCACTAGGCTTGAAAAAAGCATAGAAGACATCAGGAAGACTCTTACTGCAGAGATAAAAGAGATTTAAAAAATCAGGACAAAATGAAAAATCTACAAACTGAGATTTGAAACCAAATAGATATGATGACATAGGGAAGGAAGAAGTAGAGAAACACACAAGTGATATAGAAGATAGAATTATGAAAATAATAAAGCTGAACAAAAGAGAGAAAGAGGAATGATGCATCATGAGAGTAGACTTAGGGAATTCAGCAAATCCATCAAACATAATTCCTATCATAGGAGCCTCAGAAGAAGGAGAAGAAAGAAAAGTGGACAGAAGTTTTATTTGAGGAAATCATAGCTGAAAAATTCCCTAATCTGGGGAAGAAAAGAGGCATCCAAATTCAGGAAGCACCGGAACTCCCATCAAAATCAACAAAAGCAGGCCATCACCAAGATGTATTGTAGTTAAATTTGCAAAATATAGTGATAGAGAAAGAATCCTAAAAGGATCAAGACAGAAGTTCAAAACTTACAAGGGAAAAAAACCCATAAGGCTAGCAGCAGATCTCGCTACAGAAATTTGGCAATCTAGAAGACAGTGGCATGATATATTTGATGTGATAAATGGGAAAAAATCTGCATCCAAGAATGTTCTATTCCATAAATCTATCATTCAGAAAGAGATAAGAGTTTCCCAGGCAAACAAATCTAAAGGAATTCATGACCACTAAACCAGCCCTATAAGAAATATTAAAGGGGACTCTGAGTGTAAAGGAAAGATCAAAAGTGACTAAGACTTGAAAGGAATGAAAAAATATCCAGAAACAATGGCAAAACAAGTAATAAGATGTCACTAATACATACCTATCAATAATTACTATGAATGTAAATGAATTCAGTGCTCCAGTCAAAAGACATAGGGTTTCAGAATAGATTAAAAAAAGACCCATTTATATGCTGCCTGCAAGAGACTCATTTAGACCTAAAGACACCTGTAGATTGAAAGTGAGGGGATGTAGAAATATTTATCATGCAAATGATGTTCAAAAGAAAGCAGGAGAACAGTACTTATGTGAGACAAACTAAATTTCAAGCCAATGACTGTAACGAGAGATTAAGAGGAGCACTATATCATAATAAAGGAGACTATCAAACAAGAAGATCTAACAATTATAAATATTTAAGCCCCTATCTTTGGAGCACCTGAATATATAAAGCAATTAATAGTAAGCACAAAGGAACTCATTGATAATAATATAAGACTAGGGGATATTATCACCACACTTACATCAATGGACAGATCACCTATGCAAAAAATCAGCAAGGAAACAATGGTTTTGAATGCACACTGGACCAGATAGACTTAAGAGATATATTCATAACATTTAATCTTAAAACAGCAGAATACACATTCTTTTCAAGTGCACATGGTACATTTTCCAGAACGATCAGGCCTCAATAAGTACAAAACTATTGAGACCATACTATGCAGCTTTTCAGTGCTATGAAACTTGAAGTTAACCACAAGAAAAAAAAATTGGAAAGACATATACATGGAGGTTAAGCAACATGCTACTAAACAATGAATGGGTTAACCAGGAAATCAAAGAAGAAATAACAAAAATGTATGCAAACAAATGAAAATAAAAACATGATGGTCCAAAGTCTTTGGGATGCAGCAAAAGCAGTCCTAAGAGGGAAATATGTGGCAAACAGGTCTACTTCAAGAAGCAAGAAAAATCTCAAATAAGTAATGTAACCTTATATCCAAGGGAGCTAGAAAAAGAACAACAAATGAAATCTAAAACCAGCAGAAGGGAAATAATAAATATTAGATCAGAAATTTATATAGAAGCCAAAAAAAAGAGTTGAACAGATCAATGAAATCAGGAGCTGTTTCTTTGACAAAAATTATTAAAATTAATAAACTGCTAACCAGACTGAACAAAATGAGAAGAGAAAGGACTCAAGCAAATAAAATCACAAATGACAGAGGAGACATAACAACCAACACCACAGAGATACAAACAATTATAAAAGAATATTATGAAATATTATGAAATATAAAAGAATGTTATGAAATTCCAAACCAATGAATTGGATAATCTGGAATAAATGGATAAAATCCTAGAAACATATAAACTACCAAAAATGAGACAGGAAGAAATAGAAAACGTGAACAGACTGATAACCAGCCAAAAAAAAAAAATCAATAATCAAAAAATCTCCCTATAAACAAAATTTCAGGCCCAGATGGCTTCAAAGGGGAATTCTACAAACATTTAAAGACTAGCTAATACCTATTCTTCTCAAAGTATTCCAAAAAATAAAAATGGAAGGAAAACTTCCAAAGTCAACCTATGAGGCCAGCATTACCCTGATTCCAAAACCAGACAAAGACTCCATTACATAAGAGTACAGGCCAGTATCACTGATGAATATGGGTGCAAAAATTCTCAACAAGATACTACCAAATTGAATCTAAGAGGACATTAAAAGTATCACTCACCACACTCAGATGGGATTTATTCCTGGGCTGAAACATGGTTCAATATCCACAAATCAATCAATGTGAAAAAAAGGAGAAGAAACATATGATCCAGTGTGGATGGACTTGGAATGTAGTAAGCTAAATAAAATAAGTCAGTCAGAGTAAGACAAATACCATATGATTTCACTTATATGTGGAATTTAAGAAAAAAAAATAGATGAACATAGGGGAAGCAGAAGAAAGAGAGAAGGAAGCAAACCATAAGAGACTTTTAACTATAGAGAAAAAACCTAGGGTTGATGGAGGGAGGTGGTAGGGTATGGGCTAAATAGGTGATGTGTATTAAGAAGGGCATTCGTTATGATGAGTAACATGAGTTATATGTAAGTTCTGAGTCACCAAATTCTACAATTGAAACCAATTTTAAAGTATATGCCAACAATAATTTAAATAAAAAGTTGAAAGAAAAAGAAAGAATCCTATGATTCTCTCAACAGATGCAGAAAAAGTGTTTCACAAAGTACAACATCCATTCATGATAAAAACCCTCAGCTAAGTAACTTTGGAAGGAACATGATAAAGGACATATACCAAAAACCCTTAGCTAATATCATCTGCCACAGGGAAAAACTGAGAGCTTTTCCTCTATAGTCAGGAACAAGACAGAGGTGTCCACTCTCACCACTATTATTTAACACAGTACTGAAAGTCCTAGCCACAACAGACAGACATGAAAAGAAATAAAATTAATCCAAATTGGCAAAAAAAGAAGTCAAACTTTCCCTCTTTGCAGAGAACATAGTCTGGGAAAATCCAAAAGAGTTTACCACAAAGCTGCTAGAATTGATACAGTAATTCAGTTATGTTGCATGATACAAAATCAACTTACAGAAATATTTTGCATTTCTACACATCTATAATGAAGCAGAAGAAAGAGAAATCAAAGAATCACTCCCATTTACTATTGCACCAAAAAACAATAAGACACCTAGGAATAAACCTACCCAAAGAGGTAAAAGAAAACTATAAAACACTGATGAAAGAAATTGAAGACAAAATGAAAATGAAAGACATTCCATGCTCTTGGATTGGAAGAACAAACATTGTTAAAATGTCTATACTACCCAAAGCAACTTATACATTTAATGTAATGCATATCAAAATAACAACAAAATTTTTACAAAGCTAGAAAAAAAAATCCTAAAAATAGTATGGAACTACAAAAGACTCTGAATAGCCAAAGCAATCTTGAAAAGAGAAAGCAAAGCTGGAGGCATCACAAATATGGATGTCAAGTTATATTACAAAGCTTTAGTGATCACGACAGTATGGTACTGACACAAAAACAGACAATGGAGTAGAACAGAAAACCCAGAAATGGACCCACTAATACATGGTCAACTAACCTTCAACAAAACATGAAAGAAAATCCAGTAGATAAAAAGAGAATCTCTTCAACAAATGGTTTTGGGAAAACTGGATAGCAGCCTGCAGAAGAATGAAACTGGTATAAGAAACACTTTCTTAGGGGCACCTGGGTGGCTCAGTTGTTAAGTGTCTGCCTTCGGCTCCGGTCATGATCCCAGAGTCCTGGGATCAAGCCCCGCATCAGGCTCCCTGCTCAGTGGGGAGCCTGCTTCTCCCTCTCCCACTGCTTCTCTGCCTGCTTATGCTCTCTTGCTTTCTCTGTCAAATAAATAAATAAAATCTTTAAAAAAAAAAAAGAAACACTTTCTTACATCATACACAAAAATAAATTCAAAATGAATGAAATACCTAGATGTGAGACAGGAAACCATCAAAATCCTAGAGGAGATCACAGATAGCAACCTCTTTAACATTGGCCATAGCAAGTTCATACTAGACACATCTCCAGAGGGAAGGGAAACAAAAACAAAAATGAACTATTGGGCCTTCATCAAGACAAAAAGCTTCTGCACAGCAAAAGAAACAATCAACAAAACTAAAAGGCATCCTACAGAATGGGAGAAGATATCCACAGAGATACAATCCCTTATAAAGGGTTAGTATCCAAGATCTATAAAGAACTTCTCAAACTCAACACCCAGATAACAAATATTCCGGTGAAGAAATGGATAGAAGACATGAACAGAGATTTCTCCAAAGAATAAGGCCACACAAATGGCCAACAGACACATGAACAGATGTTCAACATCACTCATTATCAGGGAAATACAAAACAAAATTACAATAAGATCTCACCTTACCCTTGTCAAAATGGCTAAAATTAACAACACAGGAAGTAACAGTTTCGGGGAGGGTGCAGAGAACTGTTACTTCCCTTACATTGTTGGTGGGAATGCAAACTGGTACAGTCACCATAGAAAATTATGAAGTTTCTTCAAAAAGATAAAAATCCTATGATCCAGCAATTGCACTGTTAGGTATTTGCTGGAAGAAAAGAAAAATACTGATTCAAAGGGATATATGCACTGCAATGTTTTTAGAAGAATTTTAAATAATAGCTAAATTACAGAAAGAGCCCAAATGTCCATCAGCTGATGAATGGAGAAAGAAGATGAAGATATATATATATATATATATATATATATATATATATATATATATATATATAATGGAATATCACTTAGCCCTAAAAAATGAAATCTTACTATTTGTAAGGATGTGAATGGAGCTAGAGTGTATTATGCTAAGTGAAATAAGTCAATCAAAGACAAATACCATATGATTTCAGTCATATGTGTAATTTAAAAAACAAAACAGATGATCATAGGGGCAAAAAGAGAGAGAAGCAAACAGAAAAGAGACTGTTAAATGTATAGAACACACTGCTGAAAGCTACTAGTGAGGAGATGAGTGGGGTTTAAGTGTTAAACTGGTGATGGGGAGGTCATTTGTGTTGAGCACTGAATGTGGTATGTAAGTGATGAATTGCTAAATTCTATACAGGAAACTAATATTACACTGTATGTTAACTGGAATTTAAACTTCATTTAAATTAAAAACTTGGAGGAGAAAATACCTTTTGAGTACTCTGATTTCCTTCTTACTTTGAGACTCACGAGAAACCACGGTCTTCAGCAGCCACATAAATAGAGCCTGCCACAGTAAACATCAATAAATGCTTGTTGAATGAGTAAAATCAAAATTATAATATAAAAGTACACTTAATTGAACACTTAATACACACTTACTATGTACTAAGCTAAAGTTCTAATTCTCATCTGAGAGGCCTAGTGAACAAGGCCCTGTCTAATTCATCTTTATGCCCTGAGGATGTCAGCATTGTGGTCACACAGCAAGTAATTAATGGAACCAAGATTCAAATCCAGAATGGTTAGCTCCAGAATCCATGCTCTTAAATGGCTACACTTATGCAATAGTTCATGAAGGCTGCTACTCATTAGGTGCATCATAAATATTTGCAGAAATAAACAGACTTCTATTGGTAAGTAGGTTAAGCCATTTTATGCCCTGGCAATGTTAAGACCTCATTAGGTGAGGCAATGGTTTTATGTCAGCTCAATAAATGCAGAAGCCATAATGGTAGAAGAAATGAGTTTAAGTTCAGGCTCTGGAGTCCACCACCTTTGTGAATCTTAGATAAGAATGTACCTTCTCTGAATTTCCATTTTTCTCATCTACCAAGCAGATGATACTCAGGGTTGTAACTCACAGGATTGTAGTGTACACAGTGAAAAAGCAAAGGTGAAAGTCTCTAGCACTGTGCTTTATAGATCAGGAGCTTAATCCAGAACTATGAGTTTTGTTTTGCTACTCTGAGTATTAGTAAGTTAATTCCCTAAGAAAGTGGGATGTGAAGGGAATAACAGGTTAAGGTAAAGCAAAAAAGCTAAGGAAACATGGGTTTGGTACTGTTTGAGGGGGTTAGAGAAATGAAGGAGAAGTATTTTTTCCCAGTATTGCACCCACTGAGTTTCTTAGACTCAGAGGCTGTTCTTCAGCATGTCAAACAGATCATTATAATTCTATTAGCTCTTCTTAAAACATTTTGTTCCTTGGATTACCCAAATGATACAAAAACTGCAACTTTCTCCCTCTTGTCTGAAATATCTGTGTTGGCATCAAATAAAACCAGAGATTCCATAAATTTCCATCCAGGAAGGATTGCAGAAAGCCAAAGCTCTGCCCTTTGGAGAAGAAGGTTTGGTGGTGGATTAAATTTTGCTCACCAGTACAATAAGATCTCAATAATTACTTCTTTAATAAATCAAAATATTACTTTTTTTTTCAGAAAGGACAACTTTCCAAAGCAAAGATTATCTTTCTTTCAACTGTTTTGACTGGTATTATATAGCTAAAGCTACCACCCTTGCCCTCTAGGAGCCCGTGACAGAAGTCAGACTGATTTACAAACGACAAAGAGACACATGGATAGGCAATGACTAAATTCACATACTAAAGGCTCTCTGCAAGCCAATAAATAACTATTTTTTCAGTCTTTACTCTTTCTCTTTGTGCACTTAGTACAGACTGGCATTTCATAATCCAAATTCTTGGCAGCAATTTCCACAAGTCCACAGAACTGTGCAAATTAATTTAGTGAAAATTCAGTCATTGATCCATAGGTCAACAGAATGTAAGGGCCTGAGAATTCACCTCCTTCATTATGCTGAGCAAGGACACTGGGGCAAAGAGAGAAGAGAGTAATTGATCAGGGATACAGAGTCAGAAACTAAGCTGGGACTTGGACCTAGGGCTTCCATGTCCAGTTCAGTTTCTTTTCTGTCCCATTGTTCACTGATATGTAAACCACTGGGGTGGGGAGTATCTAATCCACATCCAAATATTAAGGCAGAACCACAGAGACTTTGATATGCTATTAATTTATTAACCACTTTTGTTAACTGAGCATATCCAGCTGCTATCTTGATAATATCCTATGAAACAGAATTCTTTCTCATTTTTATGAGTTCTATATTTGTACTCTCCAATATCATACTCACTAGCCACATGTGGCTTTTGTGGCCGTGTGAAATGTCTAATAGAACTTCCGATGAGTTCTATATCTGCACTGTCCAATATGGTAAGTCATTAATCACATGTCTTCTGAGTACTTGAAATATGACTAGTGTGACTGAGGAAATAAGTTTAAAATTGTATTTAATTTGAATTCATTTAAATGTAAATAGTCACGCATGGACTAATACAACTGTGAGATGGGAATAAGTCTTCCCTTGTCTTGCCTTCCTTCCATGACTGATAAGGATGGAGAGAGCAGAGTTCTGACCATAAAATGGTAGAAAAAGCCTCAGGGTCAGACAGAATTGAGTTCAAACCTTGACTATATTTTGGGGCACCTGTTTGGCTCACTGGGTTAACCCTCTGCCTTCGGCTCAGGTCATGATCTCAGGGTCCTGGGATCAAGCCCCACATCAGGCTCTCTGCTCAGTGGGGAGCGTGCTTCCCCCTCTTTCTATCTACCTGCCTCTCTGCCTACTTATGATCTCTGTCAAATAAATAAATAAATAAATCTAAAAAAAAAAACCTTGACTATATTACTCATTAGTTGTTTCCCCTTTAGGCAGTCCATTTATAACTTGAAAACTTTATTTCTTCTCTGTAAAATATGGACAGCAGTCCCTAATCTCACAGAAATTTGAATCAGAAGCATATGAGCTTGTCCAGTACAGGGTCTGGTGTGGGTTGTGCTCAGGAGCTTTGAGTTGTGCTTTTCTTCTTTTTTTCCATTTTGTTATCAAGAATCCCAAGTGATCCAAGGCAGGGAGTACTGGTGGCTCCAAGAGTGGCCTTGAAGAGTAAGCACTACTCTGGGAACAAAAAGGCACATGGTGACAGGTGGGGTTGAGGTGAAGGCTTAGAAGTGGAGACCCAACCAATAAAGCCAGATTCTAGGCAAGTCTGCATCACAAAAGGCCTCACAGCAAAGGGAAGCCAAGGGTTGGGAGAAGTGAAGAACCTGAGATCAAGAGTCTAGAGTCCTGAGTTATAGACTTCACTCTGAGCCTCAGTATCATCATCCATTAAATGGGGTGAAAGTATGTGGTGATACCAAAAGGTAGTCACTAAACTATAAAATCATTAAAGTTTATCTATCTTTCCAACTATCCTAATCTATTGTACCTTAGATTAAATGTTCCCTTGACTCTTAGGCCTCAACCCTATCATCAGGATTCAGAGTGGGCCTTACCATCTCTAGTTAACTCCTCCATGAGCAGACTCTCCTTCCTTAAGACTCAGTCTAGTCCTCATAAAGCCCTTCTCCTAGTTTCTTTTTGTCCAAACACCATACCTTTTTAGACCCATCTTAATAAACACCTCCTTCCTGAGTCTTTGCCTGATCCATTAGGCAAAACTGGTGATTTTATATGTGTGTATATATATATATATATATATATATATATATATATACACACACACATATACATATAAAATGTATATGTATATATATATATATATATATAATCTTTTGAAAAGCTCTTTTTTTTTTTAAGGAAGACTATTAGGTATGGCAGGTACATGGAACTTAGACAAACCAAGACTTTAGATAAATTGCTTCATCTCCCAGGGCCTCAATTTTCTCAATGGTAAAATAAAACGGTAGCACTTATTTTCCAAGACTGTTGTGACAATTAAATGAGAGATAGATGTGTCAGCACTCTGTAATCTGTAAAGAAGAGTACATATAGGATAAATTAAGAAATGAGCTTTTATTCAACTCTGTTTATACTTATAGGGAGCAATTACTTGCCTGTCATGTTTTAGTGTCAGATATTGACCTATTGGTCCCTCTCACTCTCTCCAGATTTTGACTTCCTGAATTGAACAGACTATATCTTAGTTATGTCAGTATCTTCATCCCCTAAGGCAGTGCTTGTATAGAGCAGAAACAAAGTCAGCTTGCAACAGTACATTTAACCCATATGGAGTTGAACCTTAACAGCAAAACACATATATGTATATGTATACATATATATGTTTTCATTTTATAATTCATTTTTACAAAAAAACTTGGTTTCTGCACTGAAACTACTAATGCTTCTAATTTTGTTTTGGCTGCTAAGAAGCTCAGAAGATACAATAATTAATTATAATTGCCAAAATAGTCTGGATCACCAACTCCTTGGTCTTTCTTTTTGTTTTTCTTTTATGACACACCATAAATTTCAGGGTTTTTGTGTGTGTGTAAGGTGCAGCAAATCCTTTGTGAAACTGCACAGTGACTTTGTACATGGGCTCAAGATTCAGACACACATAGATTCAAATCCTGGCTCTATTTCTTGACTGGGAGTCTTTGGAAAAACAACTTCATTTTCTTGAATCTCATTTTCTCCTACCATAAAAGGAAGGTAATAATTTGTTCTTCAAAGTGATGTTGTAAAATTTAATGAAGTAATGCACAGTGTCTGGCACACCATAAACATTCAGTAATCAGTTGACCTATAACATATATACCTGTATGCCTTTTCTGGTTAACTTTCCCCAAAAGGTAGGTAAAATTGAACACACACATCCATAATAACATTCTACTATTTTGCTGCTTCTCACTCTTAGAACCAGAGCCAAGGCTGGTGGTCACTCAGTACTTAAAACGGAAAGAGCAAGTTGGAGAACATGTCTCTTTCAGGGCATTGAAGCAGAGATAGATAAACTAAACCCCCTAGGTCAAAGTTTATAACCTAAGAATGGTTGTGAAATGTTTTATTTATTTTTTTAAAGATTCTATTTACTTATTTGTCAGAGAGAGTGAGCACAGGCAGACAGAGAGGCAGGCAGAGGCAGAGGGAGAAGTAGGCTCCCCGCTGAGCAAGGAGTCCGATGTGGGACTCGATCCCAGGACCCTGGGATTATGACCTGAGCCGAAGGCAGCCGCTTAACCAACTGAGCCACTCAGGCGTCCCATGAAATGTTTTAAAAAGAAGAAGAGAAAGAAAAAGGAGAAGAAGAAAAAGAATAAATCACCTGTTACATCTACATTCTAAAATGTTTCACATTTGTCCCTTTACAGAAAAAGGTTGCCCACCACTGACTTAGAGGAAGAGCCATGGCCACCTTTGTCCAAGACAGAAAAAAGCATATTGTAGTACTAGAATGAGGCTCTAGGGTTAAAATGCCTGGATTCTTGTTTTACAACCAGTTACATCTGCTCTACAGCCCAGAGTTGTTGCCAGGGTCAAATAGGATAATGTATCTGGCACTCAATGTAGGTGTAGTTTTCTCCCCCACCCCTTATTTGTTTATGTAAATGGACAAATGTTTATAAATCTTGGGTTCATAATTCTGAGAACATCTAGTTTTAGTCTCCCCTTTCCAATCCTCTCTTTTCAACTAGGCTACCCAGTGCTATGATGTCTTTTACCAGTGGAACAGCCCATTAGACCCCCAGTGAGAACACAAAACATAGTTTCTTACTGTTTTGACTTAAAGTAAAGAAATGCCAGAAGCATCTCCAGAAAGAGGTCCTCTTTCTGTTTAGGCACCTCTGCTTCCAGGCTATATTCATGAGACTATAAAGTGGCTTGACTATACTAAAAATCATCATAATTTCTGACTTCAGTTAGATATTATCCTTACTTTCTCCCTAATCCTCAGGCAACTCTGTAACACAAACAATATTTCCCCTTATTCAAATGTTGACTCTGAAACTCTGGGATGTCATATTACAGTAACTGATTCAAGCCCAATCCTGTCTGTGCCCCATTTCTTATTTACATAGTCCTGCAGTAACTAGTTAGGAAAGGCTTCTTGGGGGAGGCAAAAGAGTACATAGACCCAAAGTCTTATGAACTTCATTCTCAGGGTTTATTTGAAGTGGAGCATTTGGGGATGTCATACCATGGAAGGGATAGCCTTCTGGAAACAGAGGATGAAGAGAACTTAAGTCATATAGATAAAGAATTTAAGTCCCTTCCATATTACTTTAATAGATATCTGCTTTTTTTTTTTTCCTGAACAGCTGTGTTGAACCTTAACATTTGAAAATGTAAAACATAAGAAATAGCATGGAGGGCATAAAGAATAGGAAAGGGAAAATGAAGGAGGAAATCAGAGGGGGAGATGAACCATGAGAGACTATGGACTTTGGGAATCAAACTGAGGGTTTTTGGGGGGATGGGTGAGCCCAGTGATGGGTGTTAAGGAGGGTATATATTGCATGGAGCACTGGGCGTTATACACAAGCAATGAATCATAGAACACTACATCAAAAACTAATGATGTACTGTATGGTGACTAACATAAAATAAAAAAAAAACAGAATAAACAATATAAATAAATGGATAAATAAATAAACATATGTTCCAATTTTTAAAAAAAAATTAAAAATGGATGTGAAAGGTGAATTATAAGATGTACAGGGCTATGTTAATGTGAGGATATTACTATTATATTTGGGGGAATGACTTGGCTTTGGGTTAACCAATAAATCTGTACTAGAGCCATGCCTGATTCTCCCACCTCCCTGCCCCTAAGCCTAGCATTCCTAATAGTATCTCTACAGCAAACTCCACAACTAATAGCTTTAGAATGTTAAGTGAAAGAGGAAAGATGGTGCAGGCAGTCTGAGCAAGTAATATAAGCACCTCACCCCCTTTCCAAGGGAAGAACATCAATCAGCTCAACAAGCAGATTCCTGTGTTCTCCTTATTTCCCTACTATGGAATTATCATGCCTGCCTCTATGATGGATCTGGGAAGGAGGATTGCTGAGGAGGTGAAAGAGGGGGATAACAAGCCATTCAGCAAGAGAAGGAAGCTTCCACACCATAACTGATAACCGTGGCTATCATTCAAGTCAGCTTGGCAAAAACTCCTGAACGGTCATCAGTGACCAGACTCATGGTTACATTCCAGAATTTAATGTGAGTTGGCTCTATCCTCAGAGAGCTTCCAGTCTTGTTGGCATACCTTCTAGGTTCAGCTGCAGCTTTAATACAGCACAGAATACCTAAGAGTAGTGAAACCAATGTATTGGGCAGGCAAGAGAGAAATCTACAGGCACAACTTCCCCTCCCCATTCCCCAGGGACAATCTTTACTATGACCCACACAGTTTGAGGGGTCTATTCCCATCATCAGGTCTGGAAGCCATGATAGTAATAATGATAATAATGGTAATGATAATGATTGATAATGATAAAATTTGTGACAGTCTTTGGACCAAGCACTTTTCACATATTAACTTATTAAATCCCCAGCTATTCTATGTAAAGGAATTACATATTATGTATATTATTATCCCATTTATTCAAATAAGAAACTGAAATATAAGGTAATCCTCAGGAGATGACAAGGTAACTAACATCTTTACTCTATAAACACCAAGCACTTACTATGTGCTAAGCTTTGTACTGGTGCTGAAATGCAGAGCACCATGGAAATATATGATATCAGTCATATGGGAGAGTAGAAAAGTAAGTAGACAAGCAGTCAGCAGTCATATATACTGTGTCTATTATATGCCAGACAGTATGCTAAGTACTTAGACAATAAACAAGGCAGATAGAGTGTTTACAGCACAGAGTGACAAATGTCATGGCAGAAGTAAGCATGGAAGCTATGAGATCTTGGCCTAAGGAGTGGCAGGGGGAGTCACATAGGACTTCCTGGAGAAGGTGGTCTTAGGGCAATTGCTGTTTTCAGATATTTACAAGAGACCAGCCCAGGCTCCTCATTCCAACTAGATCCCTCACTTCTATCTTTCTGGCCCCAGACACTCAAAATTATTATTTTTTTCCTTAGGATCAAGCTTGAGGGACTTTCAGTTCTTGTGCAGGTCAGGGCATTCAGCCCTAGAAGTCTCTCTCTGTTCCCCTCTCCCTGGCAATAGGTGCAATCTCTCTATCTGGTTTGCCTTAAAAACATCCTACCAGATGCCTAAATAAAAAGGAAAGACTGGTATCTCACTGCAGTGCCTGGCTCACTTGTCTCAATGGGGAGTACCCTCAGACAGCTCTTGCCCGGAAGTTTTGTCTGCAGCATTTTTCTATTTTTTCATCATATTCACATTTATTACAAGAACATAAGCAGCGTCTGAAAGTCTGTCTGCTCAGCACAGCAATGAAATTTTTAAAATTTACATATATATTCAGTACAATTTTTTAAAAAATACTTTAACACTTAGAAAGAATGTGTGTCTAAATACATATGCATGGGTATATGTGTGGGGGATTTTGTACATTACTATGTGCAGGAAGCTTTATGTAAGAATTTCTGTGTGTGTGTGTGTGTGTGTGAACTTGGGCTGGTTTAGATATCTGGAAGACTTCCAGCAAATTTCCAACAAATGAAGTTCTGAGCTCCATAAAATTGTCTTTCCTTTGTTGCAATGAGAAAGAGGTCATGAGAGATTGTTGCTAGCTGACATAATTGTCTCCATGGAAATTATTTTCTGACAGTGGAATAATAATAATATTAATAGTCCCTGATATAACTGAACCTAGTGCTGTGGCAAACTATATATGTTACCTCATTTCATTTGAAGAATAACCCCACAAAGGAAACATTATATCACTGCATTTTATAGATAAGAAAACAGAAGGCCAGAGAGATTATATAATTTGATCAAGGTTGTACAGCTCTTAAATAGCAGAACTAGAATTCCAGTGAAGATTCTGATATCTGGGATCCCACTCATAACCATTACACTCTTTTAGATTAAAACAAAGGCACTATTCAATATTGAGTGTAGTTAGAGCATCTTTTTAAAAATTTCATTTATTTATTTTAGAGAGAGAGAGAGGGAGAGAGTAGGGGGAGAGGCAGAAGAGGGGGAGAGAGAGAATCCCGAAGCAGGGCTCCCTGTTGAGTGCCAAGCCCAATGTGGAGATCAATCCCAGAACACCGAGATCATGACCTGAGCCAAAACCAAGAGTTGGCCATTTAACTGACTGAGCCACACAGACACATCTGCAACTAGAGCATCTTATTGAAGGTGTCAAAGACCAGGATGTGGAGATTAGAATTAATATGGAAGGCATTGAGAGTCACTGATATTTCTTGAGCAGCAGGCTAGAAAGTGATGCTTTTGGAAGATGAATTTCTAGAGAGAGGAAGCAGAATCTTTGGACCAATAATCTTTGTGTTTACTCCTCCAGTTTATGTGATCCAACAAAGATAACAGGAGGCAAGTTGGGCTTTTTTGGGGGCCCATATCCTTTCTTGAGGTCATGGTAGCTGGTTTTGGGAAGGCACTGATATGTGAGGAGCACACAGGGTTATAATTTTTAGGAGAGATCCAGACAAACTTGCTGCAGTTGTCTGGAGGCTGACTGCTTAATTTTTTCTCCTTCAGAAGATTCCAGAGGAAGTTTTCCCAATTTTATTTTTATTTCTTACCTTATTTCCCTACTTAATTTAAGTATGTTTAGGTTTCATTCTACCTCTGCTTATTAGATGTGAGTTATTTAAATTCTCTCAGTTTCTGAAAGCTAGTGTTCTTTTTCATTTCTTCAGTCTGAACCCCTTCCCCATACACACAAAATTCAGGGATAAGAAATCAAAAGAAGTATGGAAGAATAAGGTGTAAGTTATTTTTATTAAATAGCAAGTTATTCCATATCAATGTAGCAAATCATAAACACAGAGACATATATAAAAAATGTTCAGCTTTGGGGCACCTGGGTGGCTCGGTCATTAAGCAGCTGCCTTTGGCTCAGGTCATGATCCCAGGGTTCTGGGTTCGAGCCCCACATCTGACTGCTTGCTTGGCAGGAGGCCTGCTTCTCCTTCTCCCATTCCCTCTGCTTGTGTTCCCTCTCTTGTTGTGTTTCTCTCTGTCAAATAAATAAAATCTTTTTTTTAAAGATTTTATTTATTTATTTGTCATGAACAAACATATTTAAACAAATTTATTTATTTGTTACAAACATATTTACAAACATATTTAAACAAATATATACATACGTAGAGTTTTGTTTTTTTCTACACAAAAGTATAGTATTATGCATATGTTTGTTGCTGTTATTGTTGTTGTTTTTATGAACATCATCTTATTTCATCCTCAGCTAGGAAAAAAAACAGCGTTTTGTTCATTTGGCATTTAAAAGATCATGGACTTTACTACAGGATAATAACCATTTAACAAAGACTGATAGACTCAACTACATGAAAATAAAAATCCTATGAATTGAAAAAAAATGAGTTTAATATGGACACTAACCCTTAAACTGTCACATAATTTGCAAATATTACCACAGTTGGTTCTTTGTATTTTGACTTTGATTTCCCTGTCTTTTGTCAAAAAACATTTGCATAATCTTGGAGTGAGGGAGACCTTTAACAAGAGAGAAAACTCAGATGCTATGAGGGAAAAATATGCATGGTTGACTACATTGAAGAAAAAGTTAAAACTTTAAAGTGTCTCTCTTCAGGCAGAGGAAAGGCTTAGGCATGGAAGCATGTTAAGAAAGGCAGAATCTTCAGGTGAAGAAACAAAAATGTCAGATTAGCCTTCAAGTAGCTACAAGGAGGGCAGTTTGACCTGAAGATAAGGGCTGTACCTAGAACTAGCAAGAAATGGAGGAGGGCCTATCTGGGAGAACAGTAGTTGATAAAGAGTGACTCATTGTGTAAATGGAAGAACGGGACTGAAAAATAATCTCCCTTAGTGAAACCCAACTGTTTATCTAATAGACTATAGTATTGACAGTGGTGAGAGAGGAAGGGGGTGGGAATCCAACCAATGGAATGATCTTGAGGCCACAACCCTTTCAGGAAGATAGTCCTTAAGGATTTTTGAAGATTTTCTTTGTGTCAGAAGCTTTAGAACCTTAAGTGCCTCGTGGAATCCAACAAAGCCCTCCACCCTCACTCTCCATCTCAGGCTCCTGGACCAGATGTCCTTGAGCCAGGTATTTTTTGTTTATTTGTCTGTTTGTTTGTTTGTTTATTTGTTTGTTTTGTTTGTTTTTAAATTTAATTTAATTTTTCAGTGTTCCAAGATTCATTGTTTATGCACCACACCCAGTGCTCCATGCAATACGTGACCTTAGTACCCACCACTAAGATCTCCCAATCCCCCGTCCCTTCCCCTCCAAAACCCTCAGTTTGTTCCTCAGAGTCCACAGTCTCTCATGCTTTGTCTCCCCCTCCAATTTCCCCCAATTCACTTCTCCTCTCCTTCACCCGATGTCCTCCATGTGAACCAGGTGTTTTATGATCACCTTGGTAGTAGAATAAGAAAATCTTCTGGACCTTTACAACGAGATCAGGCAGTAAGTGCCTGGCATTCACTGGCTGTATGACCTTGGGCAAGCCATTTTTTTTTTCTCTCTGAATTTCAATTTCCTTATTTGAAAATAAAAGGTTAATACTGCCTGTGTTTTTTTAAGGAAAAAGAGATCATATGACTGATGCAATGTGAAAGGGCAGATACATCTATCAGGGAATGTAAATGCCAGTAAAAATATAGGTGATTCCTATAACACCAGCTTAGGCAGATAGATAACATGAAGTAAGAGGCATAACAAACAGTAGCTTTCTCTTACCCTTGGCTTCTGCAGAGCATCTTGGGTGGGAAAAGTGAGGCTATGTGTATGTGGATGCTTGGGTTCAGTGAAGATTCTGAAGCTTCCAAAACCCACCTGCTGCTAGCATCATCATGGACCTCCATCCATGCAAATTATGAGGTGGAAGCCACAGTATGGTGAGGCATTAGTGAAATGATGTCTAGTAGTTATTCAGCATCATTAGACAATTATTAATTTCAGTCAGAAAGCTAAGCAGAATGTGTATCATGAGATCATTACTGAGAAGGACACCACTGAAAAGGACACCAAACCCTGGAGCTCCAGGAGGTCCAAAGAGATACCAAGCTCTGAGAGGCAGATGGACAGCCAAGCCCATGTGGAACAAGATCATATAAATACACACTCTCAGAACTGACTGAGGCTATGGGTGTAAGTGGCCTTGATGGGGATAAAACAAAGGGATTAGCCCTCACCTCTGTGTGGACTCTGAAACCTGACTTCCCAGATAAGAATGCTGGCTCTGCTACCTACTGTGAGATGTTGGACATATTACTTAATCTCTGTGTCCATCAGTAATAATAGTTATCTTACAGAGTTCTCTTGGGGATTAAATTAATTAATATGTGTTAAGTGCTTAGAGCAGTGGCTAGTGCATACTAAGTGCTATATAAATGCTGTTTAAAAATAATAATTGTTAAAAAAACTATTTCCTTAGTATAATATTATAGTATAATATTTAGGATTTCTTTTTCTTAATTAAACCCCTATCTATTTCTCCATCCTCATATCATATTGCTTCCTCTTAAAATTTCATCCCCCAAGAATAAAATAGGTGCAGCATTGCCCAATCATATCAGGTGATTATATATCTTTGTGGCTTAGCCTTGGCCTATAATGACCTTCCAATCTAGTTCATTAAGAAAATTCCTCTTCACTTTTCAAAAACTATCTCAGGTATCACCTCCTGCCTAAGTACTGCCACCTAACTTCTCTGCCTTGACCTAGGAATTCAGTATTTTTTTTTACAATATTCAGACCTTAGACACACTTTCATAGTGATGACTCACATTGTACCTCAATTATTTGTTTATGAGACTGTTTGCCACTGTTAGACCATGAGATTTTTGAATGCAGAGACCATAATCTTGCTAATTGGTTTCTTTCCAGCCCTAAGTCCATAGACTGGTACACAGTAGGAGTTTCAAGAAGTTTAGTTGACAAAACCTGAATGTAAAACATTTTTAATAACTACTAATCTTGTGCCATTCTTGCAACAACCTGATGTAATAGACACTATTATTACTCCCATTTTATGGATGAAGAACTTGAAGTTGAGAGAGGTTAAGGGTACAAGGTCTAAACCAGTTAATGAGTAACAAAGCTGAGATTTAATGCCAGGACTTTCTAAACATAGTGCTCTTTCCAAGGCAATGCTTTTGCTGTTTGCCTGATTTCATTGTTACTGAAGATGGTTAATATTTTTGGATTACTTGCTATATTCAAAGTGATGTGGAAACAAAGACAGAAGAACAATTATTAAATTCTTTACTACCTACAACCCATTGAGAAGTCCTTGAAACAGGCAGAGTGACATTCCTCTAAGGACTCAACTGCCTCAATGTTAATACTTTACTAAGGGCAAAAGGCAATCCTAGCCTGACTGGTGCCCTCACCCCTGCCCTGTGCTCCAGGATCCTGTAAGTCTACTTTAATGTATAAAAATTCCTTTGGAGGGGCACCTGGGTGGCTCAGTGGGTTAAAGCCTCTGCCTTCAGCTCAGGTCATGATCCTAGGATCCTGGGATTGAGGCCTGCATTGGGCTCTCTGCTCAGCAGGGAGCCTGCTTCCCCTTCTCTCTCTCTTCCTGCCTCTCTGCCTACTTGTGATCTCTGTCGAATAAATAAATAAAATCTTTAAAAAATGTCCTTTGGAATAAAGAAATGTGGTATATATATACAATGGAATACTATGCAGCCATCAAAAGAAATGAAATCTTGCCATTTGCGACGACGTGGATGGGACTAGAGGGTATTATGCTTAGTGAAATAAATCAATCAGAGAAAGACAACTATCATATGATCTCCCTGATATGAGGAAGTGGAGAAGCAATGTGGGGAGTTTGGGGGGTAGGAAAAGAACAAATGAAACAACATGGGATCGGGAGGGAGACAAACCATAAGAGACTCTTAATCTCACAAAACAAACTGAATGTTCCCTGGGGAGGGGTGTAGGGAGAGGGTGGTGGGAATATCGACCTTGGGGAGGGTATGTGCTATGGTGAGTGCTGTGAAGTGTGTAAACCTGGCGATTCACAGACCTGTACCCCTGGGGCTAATAATAAATTGTATGTTTATAAAAAAATAAAAAATATATTAAAAAATTTCCTTTGGAAACTTCTTTTATCTCTAAACCCCTCAAGATATGCATTGGTAATCATCCTTCAAGCATATGGCCTACCGATATACATCTGAAGGGTCTCGTGACTAAGGTCTTGTTGGATCATAATAAGTGATCTTTTCCCAACAAGAGCTAGCCCCCTCAAGATACTGGCAACCTTGCCCCCAAAATTTCTTAGAGACTTACACTATCCCTAACACCCTCCCAACTTGAAAGTATATAATGGGCCACTCCTCATAACCCTGGTGCAGATCTTTCTGCCCATGGGTCCTGTCCCCATGATTTAATAAATTTAATCACCTTTTGCACCAAAGACACCTCAAGAGTTCTTTCTTGGCTGTTGGCTTCAAACCCTAACATCTTTCCTACATCATAAGCACTAGGCTGAGCCCATACTATGGATTATCTCATTTAATCCTTTCAATAATCCTACAAGGCTTATCCTATTATGGTACTCATTTACAAGTAAGGAAATTGAGGCATGGAGAGGTGAAGCAACTTGCCCAAATCCACACAGAATTTGAACTCTGTGTAAATTTATAGCAAAAGCTTTTAGCTGTAATTCTGTACTAATTCTCAAGTGAGATTTACAGAAATGTCACTTCCACAAAATTCTACTACAAGAAAATGTGGTTTTGAACACACATGCTAGTACCTCTGAAGATCTTCTCTTTCTGTTACAACATGTGGCTACATTAGTGGCCAAAAAATGAAGAATTATTGGGGGTGTGTGTGGATTACTTCTGGGGAGTTGGAAGTTCAGGTACTCAGCTTGGGATGTGGGGAATATGGTTCCTCATAGTGTAGATTTTTGAAGGGATGTAAGAGAGAGAGGTAGGCTGAATTTCATTCTGTCTTCTGTCCTTAGGGATTTGTGATAAGCACCTGTTACCTACCCTGATGAGAACGCAGAGGCAGATGCAAAGGCCAATGGGTTTTGTGGGAAATCAATTACTGAAATGAGGCCCCAGTCAAGCAAGCTTTCAGCAAGGTGATGTTTTAATCTTCTGTTTATTCAGTGATAATCTCCCTAGGCAACCATTTATTTAACAGAAAAGGACAAGGGAGTTCATATTTTGATTTTATTTATTTGCTGCAGCCATTGGTAGTTGACTATCATTGAATCATCAGTGATAAATAAAATGTATCATCTAATCTCCTAGATTTATGAGCAAAGATGCACCAATTACTGTTGCCTCTGGATGTCCAAGAACAATTCATAAACACAGGAAGGGAGCAAGACAAAAAGCAGAATTTAAAAGCTTCCTGATTTGGAAAGAACTTGCTAAGTAAGCAAAGGGACCCCTTTGATAAAAGCCTGTAGTGGAGCGAATATACCAGAGTCAGCCAACTCCAGTGATTGAAGGAATCATTCAATCATTAAAAAAGCTCCCATGATCCTAGGTGTCCAGACCTCTCCATGACGAGTTGATCTATCTCATTGGGAGATAAGGGAATAGTTTGAAATAATAATGCTCAAGGGCATTGCAACCTTGGATTACCTTAGCAGGCTAGGGATATAGATGCATGCTTCCTGGCCTGAGAACATGGGCTATGAAGAAAAGCTCTCCAGGATGCCCTGTTTACAGATTGGGCAACTGAAACTGACAGAACTGACTAAAATCCAGGGCCTTGGACTGCAAGTCAAGAGTCCCCGCCATTTCAGACTAGTTAATTTTATTTACTAATCATTTCTGTGGGTGAGGGAAAATAAAATTTAGATGTTTGACTAGATAGTGCACAGATAGTTGAAGGTGGCTATTAGTATCTGTATTTCCAACAGACCAAAAGGTTCAAAAATGGAGTGTATTTACAATTATAAGCTCCAGGTTTCACTCACAGCTATGCCATTACTTAGGTGATCTTGGACAAGTTGTTCTACTTTTCTGTATCTTAGTTTTTGTCATCTGTAAAATAAGAAGAATGAACCCTGTCTAGTGGTCCTATTGGCAGAAGGGTTGTACTGGTATGAGGGTCTGAGGTATGGGAAAGCTCTGGAGTAATGGTAGTAACAGTGGTTCATATACCCTTCCCTGCAGCTCCCCCCACCCAAATTTATTAGCCACCAAAGCCTTTTGGTTTTACCTTTTAAATGGATTTCATTTTGTGTCCACAAACTTTTCTTGAACATTTACTATGTTTAGAATATCATACTGGGTGCTATGAGAGATGGAGAGATGGACAATAAGAAATAGGCAAAGAATGATGACTAGAATGATAAACATTAGGCTGAGGAACAATGGTAAGTGAGCCTAGGTCTCCAAGGCAAACTTTGTGTTGTCATTACCAGGATCATTCTTTAAGTCCTCTTTCTAGTGCTAGTTCTTTCAGTGTTCCCTTCTGTTTCCTCCCCACCCTGTATATGGTCAGAAGGTACATCAAGTCCAAGCTCCTCTGCTTGGTATTCCAGGGTCTCCCCATCCTGGCTCTAGTGACCCTCTCTCTCACTGGTCTCCAGTATCAATCACCCATGATCCTCAGGCCTAGTTCCTTACAGAATCCATTCTCCACATGATCTTTCCTATTCCCAATACTATACTTATTCCAATATTTGCCTCTTTACCTCTCTATTTTCTTGCCTGTAGTCAGCCAACTTTCTCATCTTTTAGATGCCAGCTACAATTCCACTTCTTCCTCAGGGTCTATATCCCCTGAATTCCTAAAATCAGAACCATGTGGTTTAGCTCTGAACTATTAAAGTCTCAGGTGATTCCAGGCTCCTTGACTTCCTTCTCAATATGAACCTCATCTCTTTGAAGGAAGGAATCAAGTCTTCATGTGTTGTTTTTTGTTTTGTTTTGTTTTTGTTGTGTTATGTTGTATTTTTGTTTTTGCTTCAAAATAAGGACCTGCACTTTTTTGCCAACATGTTGACATTTCTGAATTATTGAAATAATTTCAGCAGTTTGCTATAGAGATTTTAATCTTGTTTTTAACAGTATACATTTTTACCACAAATAAAAATCAACAGGGACCCACAGTATAGAGAACAGATCAAAATGGAGCTGTTCCAGGTGAAGTGGGGAACCATCCCTTACAGGTACTTCCTAGGATACCTCCATAGAATATTTTAGGGCTCATGAGGTAAAGTTTTTAAATAAATATCTCAAAAAGCCAATGGGGAAGGATATATTAAAATTAAGATATGTACTTGGTGAATGATGTAATGTGAATGTCATAACTCAGAGAATCATGGAGCCTGATGGGGCTGTGGGACCCTGGCTTAGAAGACCTGTTCAAAGTTTGCCTTATAATAGGGGAGAAAAGTTATTATAAGCACCAACAGAAAGAAATAGGGAAAGCTTCAAAGGGCTTTAGAGAGACCATAGAAATGGGGCAACCAGATAGCTAAACTCCAAGTGCCTGCCTAGGAAAGGTCAGAGCCTCAGGCTCTGTCTTCAGCAATTCTCCCATTACTCTGTTCAAGTCTCTCCACTGCCAAAGGTAAGGAATCCCTTGTCTGAGAATCTGTTTCTCCAGGGTTCCACTTCCTACTATTTGAAACTATTTCCAATAATTATTTTACTGTGGTTTTCTCTCTGTCTGGCATCCAGAGTCAGACATATTCCCTGATTGAATTCAATGTTTTTAAGAAAATATAAGCACATATTTCAATGTCCATATAAGATACTACTATGACTCTTTCAGGAAAATCATTCAAGGTCTACAATCTATATCACTACCAGGACAGTATGGATTTTTTTTTTCCTGAAAAGTTGTCAGCATATCACACATCCCATTTCCAACAGCCCAGATCTGGACCACTCTTGTAATGACCCAGGGTTTATGAACTATGCGCTCTACATTTGTGGTCCCACAGATGAGTCTAAGGAGGCAGCTGTGCCCCATGGGTTCTCGATTTTAACAATAATAGTTAACTAATCAGCACTGTTATTTTTTAAGATTATTTATTTGTTTATTTATTTGACAGAGAGAGACACAGTGAGAGAAGGAACACAAGCAGGAGGAGCAGGAGAGGGATAATCAAGGCTTCCCACTGAGTGGGGTGCCCAATACAGGGCAGGATCCCAGGACTCTGGAATTTTGACCTAAATCAAAGGCAGGCACCCAACAACTGAGCCACCCAGGTGCCCCTAATAGGCACTGTTCTAAGTGTTTTGCTTATATTAACTCATTAAATTCTCACAATGGCCCTATAAAATAGGTGCTATTTTTATCCTCATTTTTACATGATATTGAAGCACAGAGAGGTTAAGTAACTTGCCCAAGGTCAGACAGATGGTCACAGGGCTAGGATTCAAACCTAGGCATTTTGAAATCAGAGCACTAACTGAACATAATAACAAACAAACAAATAATCTGTTAGCTTTTCTAGTAAAAAGAAAGAAAGAAAGAAAGAAAGAAAAGAAGAAAAAGAAACCAGAGCCCAAATTATCATACATATATTATATTTCTCATCAGCTTCTTACAGATGAAGAAACTGAGGCCTTGAGAAGCAAAACAACTTGTCCATATTAGTGAGGTTCTCCTTCATCCACCAAGGAACAGTCTTCAACCCCTCCTTGGCTCTCTCCTGCCTTCTGATGCCTAAGTCAACAGGAGTAGCTAGATGGAGGAAACCTCTATTGTCCAAGAGGCCAGATGTTTAGATTCAAGTCCTCTCTTTCTTTTAAGCCTTTATGACTCTGGGGAGGAAGACTTTTTTTCTCTTTGGATATCTGTTTCCCCAACTGCAATATAATGATTTAGAAGACTACCTTTCAGATCTCCTTCAAATCCAAGTTATTACAATTTTTTTTGTAGATTTGTTTTACCTTAAAAATTCATTTGTATTTTTTGCATTCTATTCTGTAACAAATATGTCTTTATTTTGATATGATTCTTCTAAATCTTCTAATAAAGTCATTTTTTTTTCAAGAAAGAGTGGCCCTAGAGTCCATGCACCTAGAGTGCACTGGGAAGAACCCTTAGATATATGCATTTCAGTTTCAGAACCAGTTGTCTATAAGATACCTCTAGAGGCCCTCTCTGCTTTGACTTCTTTTTGTCTCAAAATCATTCATTTAATGCAAAAAGTAAGTGTCCTGTCCTACTTATTGCTTAACCCCATGGGGCTAGGTAAAGGAAAGGGGGAAAGAAATAGAAGGGTAAATGAGGGAACGTATTCTCTGAACTTTCTCAGACTCTATTTGTTAAAAAGAAGCATCAGGGCAAATTCAAGGAGTGGTCCAGCAGGAAGTGGGGTCTTGTTCTAATACAAACAAGTTGTATGACCTTTGAATCAGATTGTTTATACGATTATCTCATTAAATCACCTCACTGAGTGTATGAGTAAATTGAGGCACAGAGATGGGAAGGCATTTACCTGAGCTCACACAACAAGTAATTAGTGAGGTGTGGATGAGAACCATGGAACACTTTTAAACCTAAAGAGTCATTATCAATCACATCAAGTTCCTAGACCTTTGTGTCCTCATTTCTAAAATAGAAATAAAAAATCATTGGCCTATCACTGAGTTGTCATGATGACCTCATAAGGCAATAAGTGTGAGAGGTCTTTTGATTGATCAATTCTTGCCATCATAAAAGTGGGGCAGAGAGTATAAGGGCACTGGGAACCTGAAGATGAGTGTGGTGCATGATGAGGAGTAGAAGCTTGAAGTATAACCAGACAAGGGGAAAGCCTCAGAAAGGAGAGGTAAGGATCTCTAAGAAGGTGTTCCTCTAGCTACTGGCTGGCTTGGACTATTTGATTTGTTTATAACTAAGTGAAAATATTGTTTGTTTTACAAATACTTATGCAGTATTTGTTTTTTTGGCAAGTACTGTTCCAAGGGCTTTATAAATATTAACTCAGTTAATCCTCCTGACGACTTTATGAGATGGGTTATATTATCTTCCCTATTTTATAGATGAGGGAATTAAAGTACAGAGAGGTAATGTAACTTGCCCAGGGTCACATAGCTAGTAAATGGCAGAGAATGAATTTGAGACAAGTTAGTTTGCTTCGAGAACTCTATTAAATATTATATTCAGGTGAAATTTGTTGTGTCATGGAAATCGACAGATTATAGTCTAAGCTTGCCACTAAAAAGAGGTTAGTAATCTTGGGTAAGTCATTTTCCTCTATGTACCTCCCTATCTGTACTAAGAGATTTACCTTTGTTTTGCCCATTTCTGGTCCTCTAGAAACCTAGCATTCTTTTCTTCGTTCCAGAGACATTTTCTCAAACAACAGCTTTGGTTTTCTTCCCTTGGCCCTACTCTTAGTCCAAACTGACTTACCATCTCTAGGAAATAATGCTTTGTCTGCATAAAGAAGATTGCAGTCAGATAATCTTTTATTTTTAGAGTTTATATATGCCTCAACAAGAGTAGAGCTCCAGAGAGGTATACTTTGCTGTTGCACATTTAGACTTAATAATTACTGTCTGTTATTTAAATATTATTGGGTTATTAAAAGCATTAACAATTTCTTTCCTTTCGCCCTGTTGTTTACTGTCTATCTGGGACAGAGTATCATTAAACAAGCATTATTGAACAGATTTTTTTTCTTTGTGCTATAAATGTTAATGTAATTTTGAAAGGTGGCTCAGGACACTGCCACCATTTGCCCACATGACCCTGGACACACCATTTAATCTTGATAACCCTCAATAACCAACCAGGAAAGAGACAGCTCTTTTGATCTCTTGAGCACAGGCATTGCCTTTTTATAAAAGTACAGTGTTGTAGAGCTGAAGCTGATCTCTTATGTACGTCAGCTGCCACCCATTTTACCAATGAGGGCAGAAAGGATGTAATTAATTGTCCATGGGTCCACTGTGAGTGGCCAATTCAGAAGTATAACTATTATACTGAAAGTATTATGAGGACAAGCATTAGATATAACTTGTATACTATAGTCTTTTCAATACAAAACATGTCAGGCCCAAAATGGCAACTTAAAAATATTATAGACTGCCTGATTGTCATAACCCAAGTTTCCTGATTTCTAGGTGATAATTCTTGTCAGTCAACCATAATTGTAAGCAACCTTATAAGTTAGCATAGTCACAGAGGGCCAAGGCTTGGAAGAAATTAGGCTGTAAATAGGAAAATTTTTTGTTAAGCAAAAAATACCAGAATCACTCACCTACCACAATCCTTATAATTTTGCTGCTACTATTTAAACTTTAGCCTCTAGTAGTTCCAAATACATTATTGATCCCAACATGTTAGGTAGAAGAAGGACCTTGGGAGTGAGGACTGGGGAGGGAGGTGCAGCAGCTGAAGCAGTGAAGCCAACATGTTATAAGACATTTTGTGTTTCCGGTTTTGTTAGTTATCTATTTCTATGTGACAAGTTATCTCAAAATTTAGCATCTTAAAATAATACACAGTTATTATTTTACTGTGGGTAAGGAAATCAGGCATGCCTTAGGTGGGTGTCTCTGGCTCAGTGTCTTTCACAAGCTGCAGTCAAAGGGTCAGCTGTGTTTGCAGTCATAAGTCAGCTAGGGGAGGATCAACTTCTAAGCTTACTCATGTGGCTGTTGGCAGAATTCAGTTTCTTGTGAGCAGCTGGCCTGAGGGCCTCACTTCATTGTTAGTTGTTGAACATATACCTCCTTCAGTTCCTTGTCCCATGGGGTTCTCCATAGAGTGGCTCATGAAATAGCTCATTTTATCAGAGGGAATAAGCTAGAAAGCAAGAGTGAAAGGGAAAAATGAAAATTACCATCTTTTATAACCTGATATCGAAATAACTTCCTATCACTTTTGCCACATTATATTGTATTCTAGATTCAGACAATAATCTAGGGGAGGGGATTACAGAAGTGTATGAATACGAAGAAGCAAGTATCAGTGATTAGAACTTTGGAGAGTTTGGTTGTAGTTTAAGTTTTATCATTTACTCTATGGTCTTTGGTAACTTAGCTTACATTTCTGAGCTTCACTGTTTTCACAAGCAAAGGAGAGATAAAATGCTTGCTTCACAGGGTGGTTGTGGGAATGGAATGTGTGAATTTTGAAGAGCTGATAATCTAGCAAGGGGGAGGAGTACCTGCATTATTTTACAAAGTGGGTCCATACCTTTCATCAGAGTATCAAAGGAACACTGACTCCTTTAAATGGAGTAAATGATTCACTCTACATTTACTAAACCTTACTATTCATCATTTGTTCAAAATTATTTACTGAGTACCTACTATGTACTATGTATGTAATACTATATACCTATATACCTAGTATGTACTGTATATCTATATACATACACATATATAGGCATATATATACCTATATACCTAGTATGTACACATACTAAATAACTAGTATGTACTGAGTACCTATTATGTACTACTATGTATGTAGAGTACTGCCTTAGGTACTGGGAATACAGCAGTAAGAAAATTAGACAATAATCCCTTGCACTTATATCCTAGTGAGAAAGGCAGAAATAAGAATTAGTAAGATACATAATATGTATCTTAGCATAAGCATTAAACAGAAGAAAAATAAAGCAGGGTACATAGATAAGAAATATTGGGAGGGTGAGTGTAAATTTATTTCTATTTTTTAAACATTATCTCTATTTTTTTCTCTCCAAATTTATATTTAAATTCTACTTAGTTAACATATAGTGTAATATTGGTTTCAGGAGTTGAACTTAATGACTTATCACTTACATATAACATCCAGTACTCATCACAAGTGCCCTCCATAATACCCATCAGCCATTTACCCCATCCACCACCCACTTCCCTCCATCAACCCCCAGTTTATTTTCTATCCTTAAGGGTCTCTTATAGTTTGATTCTCATTTCTCTTTTCTTTTTTTGCCCCTTGCCATATGTTCGTCTGTTTTGTTTCCTAAATTCCACTCCATATGAGTGAAATCATAAGGTCTTTGTCTTTCTCTGAATGATTTATTTTGCTTAACATAATACACTCCAGCTCCATACACATCATTGCAAATGACAAGATTTCATTGTTTGTGATGGCTGAGTAGTATTCCATTGGATATATATACCATATCTTCCTTATCAATTCATCAGTCAGTGGACACTTTGGCTCTTTCCATAGTTTGGCCACTGTTATAAATATTGGGACATATGTACCCCTTTGAATCTGTATTTTTCTATCTTTGGGTAAATATGTGAGAGTACATTTGTTGGGTTCTAGGGTAGTTCTATTTTTAACTTTTTAAGAAATTCATATACTGTTCTCCAGAGTGGCTGTACCAGGTTGCATTCCCAAAAACAGTGTAAGAGGGTTTGCCTTTCTCCTCATTCTTGCCAACATCTGTTGTTTCCTGTGTTGGTAATTTTAACCATTCTGACAGGTATAAGGCTATATCTCATTGTGATTTCGATTTGTATTTCTCTAATGATGAGTGATGTTGAGCTTCTTTTCATATGTACATTAGCCATCTGGATGTTTTCTTTGGAAAAATGTCTGTCTATTCATGTCTTCTGCCCATTTCTTAACTGTATTATTTGTTTTTGGGGTATTGAGTTTGAGATGTTCTTTATAGATTTTGGTTACTAACCCTTTATCAAATATATCAATTGCAAATATCTTCTTCCATTCTATAAGCTGCCTTTTTGTTTTGTTGATTGTTTCCTTCACTGGTGAGATTTAGTTCTTTATTTTAGGAATAGAGAGCATGGGGAGCAGGTGGAGCTGCAGATGGATAAAGAGAATCTTAGTTGGAATCCCAGATGAGAATGGAGTCTGACATGGGGCTCCAGGTCAGGACCCTGAGAACATGATGTGAGCCAAAATCAAGAGTTGGATGCTTAACCAACTGAGTCACCCAGGTGTCCCTAGGGAGGAGCTTTTTATCTTGATGAAGTCAGAATAGTTCATTTTTGCTTTTGCTCATATATCTAGTAAGAAGTTGCTACAGCTGAGATCAAAAGGTCACTGCCTATATTCTCCTCTAGAAGTTTCATGGTTTCCTGTCTCACATTTAGGACTTTCATTCATTTTGAATTTATGTTTGCATATGGTATGAGGAGGTGGCCCATTTTCATTCTTTTGAATGTCGCTGTCCAGGTTTCCCAATGTCATTTTTGAATAGAGTGTCTTTTTTCCAGTTGATGTTCTTTCATGCTTTGTCAAAGATTAGTTAACCATATAATTGTGGGTCCATTTCTGGGTTTTCTGTTCTGTTCCATTGATCCGTGTAACTGTTTTTGTGCCAGTACCATAATGTCTTGATGACTATAGGCTTGTAATATAGCTTAAAGTTGGAATTGTGACACCTCTGGTTTTGCTTTTCTTTTTCAAGCTTGCTTTGGCTATTTGGGATCTTTTGTAGTTCTATATAAATTTTAGGATCATTTGTTACACCTCTGTAAAGAATGCTGGTAGTATTTTGATGGAGATTGCATTAAATATGTAGATTGTTTAGGAAGAATAGGCATTTTAACAAATGTTTGTTCTTCCAGTCCATGAGCATGGAATTTTTTCCCATTTCTTTGTATCCTCTTCAATTTCTTTCATAAGTGTTCTATAGTTTTCTGAGTACAGATCCTAAAGTAAACCTCTTTGGTTAGGTTTATTCCTAGATATCTCATGAATTTTGGTGCAGTTGTAAAGGGGACCAATTCCCAATTTCATTTTCTACTGCTTCATTATCGGGATATAGAAATGCAACAGATTTCTGTATATTGATTTCATAGTCTGAAAATTTGCTGAATGCATGTATTAGTTCTAGCAATTTTTTGGAAGTGTCTTTCAGGTTTCATACATAGAGTATCATGCCATCTACAAATAGTGAAAGTTTGACTTCTTCCTTGCCAATTTGAAAGATATTTATTTATTTATTTATTTATTTATTTATTTATTTATCTGATTGCTGAGGATAAGACCTCTACTACTATATTAAATACTAATGGTGAGAGTTGACATCCCTCTCTCGTTCTTGATCGTAGAGGAAAAGTTTTTCCCCATTGAAGATGACATTAGATGTAGGTCTTTTGTTCATGGTTTTATGATGTTGAGCTATGTTCCATATACACCTACTTTGTTGAGGGTTTCTATCAAGAATGGATGCTATATTTTTCCAAAGGCTTTTTCTGCATCTATTGAGAGGATTATATGGTTCTTACCCTTTCTGTTATTACTGTGGTGTATCACATTCATTGATTTGTGAATACTGAATCACCCCTGCAGTCCTAGAATGAATCCGACTTGGTAGTAGTGAATAATTTTTTCAATGTACTGTTGGATCCCATTTTCTACTATCTTGTTGAGAATTTTTGCATCCATGCTCATCAGGGATACTGGCCTGAAATTTTCCCTTTTAGTGGGGTCTTTGGTATTCAAATCAAGGTAATCTTGGCCTGATAGAATAAATTTGGAAGTTTTCCTTCCTTTTCTATTTTTTGGAACAATTTGAAAAGAATAGGTATTAAGTCTTCTTTAAATGTCTAGTAGAATTCCCCTGGGAAAACATCTGGCCCAAGACTCTTGTTTTCTAGGAGATTGTTTTTTAATTAAATTCAGTTTAGTTACAATATAGTGTACTATTAGTTTCAGGGGTAGAATTTAGTGATTCATCAGTTGCGTATAACACTCGGTGCTCATTACATCAAGTGCCCTCCTTAATGTGCATCACCCAATTATTCCATCCCCCCACCAATCTCCCCTCCAACAGCCCTCAGTTTTTTTCCCTATTGTAGAGTTTCTTAACGGTTTGCCTCCCTCTCTGTTTTCCCTTTTGTTTTATTTGTTTTTCCTTCCCTTCCCCTGTGTACATTGGTTTTGTTTCTAAGATTCCACATATGAGTGAAATCATATGGTATTTGTCTTGTTCTGACTGACTTATTTTGCTTAGCATAATACCCTCTAGTTGCATCCATGTCATTGCAAATGACAAGATTTTATTCTTTTATTTTTGATATTGTGGACATTGGTGCTATAAACAGAACTCTCCTAATGGGAGAGTTCTGTTTTTAACTTTTTGAGGAACCTCCTTACCATTTTTCCAGAGTGGCTGTACCAGTTTGCATTTGTTGCATTTTATGGGTAGAGTTTTGATCACTGATTTAATTTCTTTGCTGGTTATGGGTCAGTTAAATTTTTTTATTTCTTCCTGTTTCAGTTTTGGTAATTTTTAAGTTCCTAGGAATTTGTCCATTTCTTCCATGTTGCCCAGTTTGTTGATATATTTATTTTTCATAATAGTTTCTTATAATTGTGTCTATTTTCATGATTTGGATGGTCATCTCTCTTTTTTCATTCATGATTTTATTTATTTGGGTTCTTTTTGATAGATCAGGCTATGGATTTATTACTTTTATTTATTCTTTCAAAGAAGTAGCTCTTAGTTTTGTTGATTTGTTCTATTGGTTTTTGGGGTTTTTTTGTTTGTTTATATGTCATTTATTTCTGCTCTAATCTTTAATATCTCCCTTTTCCTGTTGGTTTTAGACTTTATTTTGCTGTTTCTTTTCTGGCTTCTTAAGGTGTAAAGTTAGGTTGCGTATTCCCTCTTAGGATTACATTTGCTGCATCCCAAAGGTTTTGGACCATCATGTCTTCATTTGTTTCCTTGTATTTTTTTTTTAATTTTTTCTTTATTCTTTTAAAAATTTTTATTTATGTTTTGAGAGAAAGAGAGAAAGCAAGAGAGCATGAGTTGGGGGCAGAGGCAGAAGAAGAAGCAGCCGACTCCCCAAGGAGTGGGGAGATTGATGCAGAGCTTGATCCCAGGACCCCAAGATCGTCACCTGAGCTGAAGGCAGATGCTTAGCTAGATGAGCCACCTAGTCACCCCCTAATTTTGTCTTTAAATTCCTGTTTAACCCATTAGTTGTTTAGTAGAATGTTCTTTAACCTCCATGTCCTTGTGGTCTTTCCAAATTTTTTCTTGTGGTTGAAGTTTCATTGCATTCTTGTCTGAAAACCTGCATGTTATGATTTTACTCTTTTCATACTTGTTGAAGTCTGATTTGTGACCCAGGATGTGATCTATTCTGGAGACTATTCCATGTACACTTGAAAAGAATGTGCTTTAGGATGTAATGTTCTGAGTATATTCCTTAAGCCCATCTGATTGAGTGTGTCACTCAAAGTCATTGTCTCCCTGTTGATTTTCTGCTTAGATGAATTGTCTATTACTGTAAGTTATGTGTTAAAGTTGCCTATCATTACTGTATTATTATCAAAGAGTTTCTTTATATTTGTTATTAATTATTTTTATATTTGGGTGCTCTAAGTTGGGGACATAACCATTTACAATTGTTAGATACTTGATGAATACACCCTTTATTATGATATAATACCTTTCCTCATCTCTTGTTATAGTATTTAGTTTAAAATATAGTTTGTCTCATAGAATTATGGCTACTCTGGCTTTCTTTTGGCATCCATTAGCATGGTAGATGGTTCTCTATCCCCTCACTTTCAATCTGCTCATATCTTTATGTCTAATATGAGTCTCTTGTAGGCAGCATGTAGATGGGTTCTGTTTTTTTTTTAATCCATTTTGATACCCTATGTCTTTTGATTAGAACATTTAGTCCATTTAAATTCAGAATGGTATTGAAAGATAGGAATTTAGTGCCTTTTTATTGCCTGTAAATTTGGTGTTTCTGGTAATGTTCTCTGTTCTTCTCTCACCTTTGTTGCTTTTCCTCTTGGTTTTTTTTTTTTTCTTTTTTCCTCCCTACTCAAAGAGTGTCATTTAATATTTTTTGCAGGGATGGTTTAGAGGTCATAAACTCCTTAGGTTTTGTCTGCCTAGAAAACTCTCTATTTCTCCTTCTGTTCTCAATGACCATCTTGAAGCATATTTTTCCCATTCAGCATGTTGACTATATCTTGTCACTCTCTTCTTGCCTGCAAAGTTATTATGGACAGATCTACTGTTAATCTAATATGTCTTCCCTTGAAGGTTAAGGACATTTTTCCCCTTGCTGCTTTCAGGGTTCTTTCCTTGTTTCTGTATTTTGTGAATTTAACTATGATCTGTCCTGGTGATGGCTGGCTTTTGTTGAATTTAATGGGAGTTCTCTGTGTTTCTTGAATTTTGATGTCTGTGTCTTTCCTGAGATTAGGGAAGTTTTCAGCTATCATTTGTTTAAATAAACCTTCTTCCCCCTTTTCTCACTCTTCATCTCCTGGGACTCCTATGATATGAATATTATTATGCTTTAATGAGTCACTGAGTTCAATAAGTCTACATTCATGATCCATTACCTTTCTTTCCCTCTTTTTTTCAGTTTCATTATTTTACATAATTTTATCTTCTATATTATTGATTTATTCCTCTACTTTGTCCATCTTCGTTGCCATTGCTTCCATTCATTTTTCCATTTCAGTTATACATTTTTTGTAGCCTGACTAATTTTTAGTTCTTTTATCTCTGTATAAGGGTTTCTCTAATGTCTTCTATGATTTTCTTAAGCCCAGCTAGTATCCTTATGATTATTGTTTTAAATTCTAGTTCAAATATCTTACTTGTATCTGTATTGATTAAATCCTTGGCCATGACTTTTTCCTGGGTTTGTTTGTTTGTTTGTTTTGTTTTTTAATGAATCCTTCCATCTTGTTATTTTTTTCTTGATCACCGTATTTTGTATGATTATTAGGAAAGCCTAATAATTTTTGTTGTATTGTATTTTTGTTTCTGAGAGTAATGGCTATATGAAGAAGAGGTCAAAAAAAAAAGGAGGTTAGATCCAACTGTTCTGGTCTGCTTGTTAAAAGAAGATAGATCTGAAAGAAAGGAAGTTAGATCCCATTTCTCCTAAAGCTGAAGCTTTGCAACACTCTATGATCAGTAGACTTGGTGTGTGCAAGGGGCTTGTGCTGGGCTTCTGGGGGTAGGGTGTGCTACTTTGATTCTCAGGTGAATTTGCTGTAGTGGAGGTGAACCTGCTGGGGATGGGGGAGGGGAAGCAGGGAGGGCAGGGATGGTCTTGGTGTAAGGAGCTTGGATCTCCACTGGGTGGTCTTGTCTTGCTCACTGGATTTAGTCAGTACTGATGGTCTGGGGAAAATGGCATCATTCCACTCTTTGGTCCCTGGAGCAGGGAGTTCATGATTGTCACTCTTCAGGAAGCCCTCACGGAAGAGCAAATAATCATCTGTCTCATGTTCTTGGCTTCCACCAGATCCCTTGCCTGAATCTGAGCTTTCTGCCTGCCAAGCAGCACAGTACTCTTGTGTTTTATTTATGACACATACCCACATTTCAAAACTCCAAATTTTAGAGATCTATGTGGCTTCATCCATGCTGATTCTATGGAGGACTGTCTTGCACTGTGGCCAGTGCCAATTTGTCCCAGAAATTAATTATGTGACTGAGCAGTGGTTTAGAGTTTATGACAAACTGCAGCAAAACACTGAGACCAACTCTTGCTGTCCTCAACCAGTGTCTTTATTTCTATGTTAGGGAACAAAACAGCACACTGGCACCACTAGTTCTTTTGTCCCAGGAGAGGCCATGACATCACTCCCAAATGCACTCCAAATAGGAGAACTGTTTCTCCCCATGCAACCCAGGGGATCCTTAGACCACAGGTGAGTGTAAATTTAGATAGGATGGCAAAGGGAAGTCTCCCCGAGAAGGTGAGATTTCAGTACATATCAGAAGTAGGCAAGAGTAGTCCTTTTGAATATATGAGAGAAGAGAGAATGGCAAATGTGAAGTTCATAGTGTTTCTGAGTAGTTAAAAAAAAAACAGCAAGGAAGCCAGAGCTGCTGGAGTGAGCAAGGTGAATATTAGTGGGAGATGAGACCAGAGATGTAGTGGAGATCATAAATGGCCTTGTAGATCACTGCAATGAATTCTCAATGCTGTTATTGTTCCTGCTCTTTAAATCACAGCTGACTTCCACCACTGAATTCTGGTTCCTTTTCAAGCTGCCTTAGTTCTCTCTCCCCAGAGCTCTGATTCTGTCATTTCACCACTGGGTTACTTAGGGCTTCTTTTGCTGCTCTGTTCTAATCTATTCTTGAAATTTTCCCCCATTCTGATTCTCTCAGGGAATCCCTCCAAAGCAAGGCCCATACATCACAGAAGCCCCAACATCTGGCCCAGTGTAAACAGTGACTGAGAAGAGGTATTTTGCTAAAGTTTGTTGAATGAAGTGATTTTGCTACTTCAAGGCTCTAAGGTGACAATGCCTTAAAAAAAAGATATGCTATGCTTTTCAGTGCAAGTTATTGTGCTTTCTTGACAAGAAGAGTTAAAAATTCAGAAATTATTACAACAGAAAAAAAGAAAAGAGAAATTATTCCAATAGGAAGATCATCCGGTATACAGCCATACCACCCTGAACGCGCCCGATCTCTTCTGATCTTGGAAGCTAAGCAGGGTTGGGCCTGGTTAGTACTTGGATGGGAGGAAGATCATCCAGCCCAATTATCTTTTAAGATACTGTCTCTTATATTCCTGTTAAGTTTTAAGATACTGTCTCTTATATTCCTGTTAAGTGCCAGATATAGCGCTAAGTAATATGATTAAGCCTTTGCCACAACAACTTCTACAGATGGGAAAACTGAGACCCAAACAGTGGGAAAGGGTTTGTGTAATGTTACAGTGAATCAATGACAAGGCACAGGGTGTTTTTGGTTTTGGACCACAGCAGTGGGAATGCACTTCATTCTCTTGCCAGCCCAAGAATAACTCTCATACCCAATAGCGCACCTTATTTAGGACAGTCTCAGATGTAAGGGATGGAGCCTGGTGTCATTACCTAGAATCAAGTAAAGCTTACTCCTTCAAAAAACAGAAGGCAGTGCCTTTAAAGGCATATATTCTTGGAATAGAATCTTAGCTCTTTCACTTGTATTTAAACTTGAGCAAAATTCCCTGCTGTCCATTTTTCTCTTTGTGAAACAGGATTATAATACCTACCTTGGGCAGAGGTTGTGAGGATTAAATGAAATAAAGTATATGAAATCATTTAACACGTTGTCTGGCACATAATTTACATATTCAAGGAATGACAGTTTTCTTAACTATCAGGCTTGATTGTCCCAGCTGCATTCCTGTTGAGGCTGATTGAAAAAATGGGCCATGTTCATTGGTAAATATCTCCCTATCACTGTAAGTTTTTGAGTAAGGGATAGTAGCATGCATTTTCAGGCATCCAGCAAACCAGAGGTTCTGTTAGATATCTGTGATCATAAATCTACTAAGAGAGATCCAGGGCTTAGAATCCATGAATCCTGATGTCTATTGGTGTACTTTTGATTTCACATTCTGCCTCTTGACCAGGGTGTGAACACAGCCCAGCCCAAAGCTCTGGAAAATGTAGTAATATTGACTGAGGATGGTTTTGTCTCCATTTCCTCAAATATCATTCTTTTAACTGAGAAACATCTGCTACTGCCATATCCATATTGTCACTGTTCCAGGACTCCTAAGAATATTCAAAGGAAATGAATTTTCAGGATTTCTTTTAGGACCCATCTCTTCTTTCTTTTCAGCCTGCCTGGTTTCCTTTCAACAATAGCCACTACAATGTGTGTGTGTCTGTGGGTTGTGGTATAGTGGTGAAAGGCAGTAATTTCCCTGGTGTGAGCTGGCCTGCAGACAAACTGAGCACCTACATTGTTCCTCAGAGAAGATTTACCTCATATGTACCTACTGCCTAAGCAGCTTCAGTTTCCACTCATTTAACTCAACATTTAATTTTCTTGATGACAGGAAAGAAAAATAGGAGGAGAAGAATAAAAAGAAAAGAAAAACAACATAGAAAGCACTGAATGAGAGGGGTGATGGGGCACTAAAACCACTGCTAGGTAACCAGCCAACAGTGATACTGCATGTTTATGGGTTTTGGTTGCCATGGAGATGGTTATGTAACTCCAACTGGTGGTGAAATTTCATACTGCTTGGGGTGGTGAGCGATATTTCAGTCACTTAGGGCTACTCTTAAAGAGAACAAATAAAGTAGCTGAGGGGCCCTTTGTCTTGCAGGCTACAGCCTGCACCAAGTTTCAGTCCCACATGCCAGTCGTTTTCTAGTTTTTGTGTGTGTGTGTGCAGCAAAATGTTCCCAATTATTCTCTGAGTAGAGCTGGTCACTTAGTCCTCTCCTTGGCCCCAAATGTCGAGGCATGAGGCTCAAAGCAAAGAGAAAAAAATAAAAATAAAAGGCCGCCTTTGGTGAAAAGTCTGTGTGGAAAATTTCAGCTTAGAAACCTTGTTTGTTTGTTTGTTTTATTTTTTGGTTTTGTTTTTTTTTTTTTTTGAAAAGTTATGAGTTGAAGAGAGGGCATGAGTTTACTAGTACAGAGCCCAAAGGCTAGGTATGTTCTCTCTCTCTCTCTCTGTCACGCACACACACACACACACACACACACACACATACATGCTCACTTGAACTCACAACGCTTGGTCTTATTTAAGTTCATCCTCCCTTCCAAACACATTCATGGGCATGCTCATCTAGATTCACATTCCCATATGTTCTACCAAAAATGTACACATTAGGGGCACCTGGGTGGCTCAGCCATTAAGCATCTGCCTTCGACTCAGGCCATGATCCCAGGGTCCTGGGATTGAGCTCTGCATCAGGCTCCCTGTTCAGCAGGAAGCCTCCTTCTCCCTCTCACACTCCCCTTGCTTGTGTTCCCTCTCTTGCTATCTCTCTCTTTGTCAAATAAATAATTACAATCTTTTTAAAAATGTACACATTAGATTGCACACACAGTTCATTTATAGAAAAATATATATTTGCTTGAACATACACATACGCTCACAAATATGAACCTTGGATTGTTCGTGCACAATTCACTGATACATCTCCAAATACACATTAAATCTTACATACTTACATGCATATGGTTGGCTGAACCATATGAAATTGTTCATGTTAAAGCATAATGAAACTATAAAAATGGCAATTTCATATGGCCCAACCTATACATTTACAGTCATATATACATGCATACATTCTCACATTCATTCTCTCACAAACTCAAATAATCTCACAAATTCAGAAATGTTCATATTTCCTCACTCACACTCTTTTCATGTGTTTCCAGTCAAATATATTAGCTATCATGCAAATACCCACACACAATTATTTTTCACCTATTCTTTCATGTGTAGCCCCTCACATATTCCTTATTCCTTACTCTACTTTCTCAGACCTAATCACACATATTCAATTACACACACTAACATTATGAAAGTCTCTCACACATGCATACTTTTTCACTCACTCATCCATACATACTCACTATGGAGGCACCCTGGATCCAGCAATTTACAGTGTGCAAACTGCTGGTTTTCTAAACATGATCTCACTGGGTCCTCAGAAACCACCTTGGGAAAAGAAGCACAAAAGGAACTCTTATCCTTATTAGATTAACTAAAGAACATAGAGAAGAGATGCCTGGGTGGCTCAGTTGGTTAAGCATCTGCTTTTGGCTCAGATCATGATTCCAGGGTCCTGAGATCAAGTCCTATGACCATGTTCATTTCCCTCTTTTCTGTCTTTTGCATATCCAGGATGGAATACTCTAGGGAAGTCTATCATTTATGACATCTCTGAAGAATGCTTGTATGCAACGGGCTCAGGATATTCTCAAGTTCCAGAGCCAATTTCTCTGAAGATTTACTGGGCAATTGAATACCACAAAAAAATTCCAAAACAATTACCAGGGTAGAGCCATGAAAATGTTAGTCAATATGATCTGAAACCGCCAGAGCTAAGGTAGAGGCAGAATAAAGTCCACATTTCCCCCATCCCTTGCCCATCCTACACTGAAGCAATCCTTCTGGGCATAGGAAAACCCAGGGCTGGCTATAAAGATTTGCCTGTAACCTAAATATGTATTCTCCTTCTAAGAGTGAAGACTTAGGCTCAAGACAAGTAGAAACACTATTCTTTGTATGTCAGTGTCAGCTCTTGCACTAGGAGGGGAAATTGTAAACTGAGCTGGTGGAGACAATTGTGCAACTGGGAAGCAGTAGTCTAGTCTGGAAAATGGCAGATAAAGACATGGATAAATGAGGAAGTTGTCATACAAGCAGGAATAGTTCAGCCAATTCACCAAGGAGTTAAATTAAACTTACAATATACACCAACACATAGACTTAAAACAGGACAAATTACTGCACACTGAGACAGTAGGAAAGCAAGGAAAGAATTTCAGCTGGCTGATAAAACAATTGGAACAAACTTCCTTTATCAAACACAGCAATAGTAGACTTTGAGGAGATGACTAGGTGGGAGTAATGAGTATTCACGATCTTTAGAAGGGCAAAAGGTCAAGAAAAGAAAAGTATGGCACTGGATTTAAGCTTTCTCTCCTTCACCAGCTCCTAAATCCCAGGGATCTTAGAGTGCCTAGCTTGTTGTTGGCATTCAGCTAAGGATATTTATTATTATATTCATAGGATGAGACAGGCAGGAGTCATGAATCTTGGCAGGAAAACAAGGCCAAAAGTTTTGCTTTGACTAAGTCATATAACTTGAAAGGTTTATTGCTGAACTGATTATGTGATGTAGCTTAGAAAGAGCAGTATTTAAGATAAAGATTTGAAGCCCTTAGGCAGGTTTGGAAAGAAAGTTGGAGAAAGGACTGAATGCATTAATAGGCCACTTAAGAACTGCTTGCTTTTTAAATCTAGTTTCATACTGTAAAGCTGGAAGGCAGTGGTACAATGTAAAGGCACTAATTTGGAGTCACAAGACCAGTGGTCAGGCAATAACTCACTGTGACATCAGGCAATTCCTCTCTCTTCTTTGTATATGCATGACCCATACACACTAGGTGGAGAAGGGGGAGCAGAAGTTAGACTTGGAAATCACTAAGGCCCCTTTAGAGCTGACATTTTAGACTTCAGAATAACCCCACTTCCATACCCAGGTATTTGACTCCCTACAACCTCAAGAGCTCACCAAAGGACCTGACTGTATCAATCATTCAGGTGGTCATTCCTCCTTCAGTCCTTTCTCTCTTGGCCCATATTCAGTTACTTTTGGCCCATCCCAGTAGTTTTCCACTCTGTCAGTCTGTTAGACTCACATAGGAAACTTTATAAATGCCAAGTTTCAGTCTCCATGTCCAGAGACTCTGAATTAAAAGCTCCCCTGATGATTCCCATATACAGCTAGGGTGAAGAACCACTGGATTTGATGTAAATAGCCCTAATTTCCTCAATCTTGATTTCTTGCCTTATTTGTTATTGTTTTCACATTTGCTCAGTGGCCCTTGATCACTCACAAACCATACATTTCTAATGCAGTTTTATTTGTAGGCTTATTTAACACAGATTAGTTCTTGAAACTATGTCTCCAAACTACTACAGTTAGGTTCAGATTCATTTTTAGGGCTCTTATTTCTAGGCACTTAGAAAATTGACATTAAATTTGTATTTATTGATTCACAGAATATAGAGAATAGATAATAAAATATCTAATTCATGCATGTCATATTAATTCAGATTTTATGCTAGTTGATCAAACTTGTATTCATCTCCATTTACCTACATTCATTCAATTATTAATTAATTCCTCCTTTTTTTACACAGCTTTACAGAAATATAATTTATACACTTTATAATTTACCCACTTAAAGTATACAATTCAATTTTATTGGAAATATTGACAGAAATGTACAGCCATCACCACAGTTAAGTTTAGAATATTTTCACCATCTCAAAAAGAAATCCTGTTATCCTTTACCTGTTGCCCACTTAGCCCCTACTCCCCCAACCCTTAACCCTAACCCTATTTTCTACCTCTATAGATTCTCCTATTCTGGAGTTTCTTATGAAAGTCATATACTATAAGACCTATAACTGACTTATTCCACTTAGCATGTTTCTAGGGTTTATTCATGCTATAGAATGTGTTATTACTCCATTCTTTTCTATGGTTCAGTAATATTCTATTAGATAATATGCCATAGGGGTACCTGGGTGGCTCAGTCAATTAAGCATAAATATGCCACATGTATTTATCCACTCATCTGTTAATACACATTTAGGTTGTTTCCTGTAGGCTCTTCTGAATAATGCTGCTATAAACAATTTCTGTCTAGAACATATACTTCCTTTTTTCCACTGTGTCACTCTAGGAGTGAAATTGCTAAGTCATATTGATGTGAAATATTGGGGTTTTGAAGTCAATGGTTAAAAAGAATTCTTGAGATGTATTCAGCTCAAAATAAAAGTGATTTTATTAAAGCATGAGGACAGGACCTATGAGCAGAAAGAGCTACAGTGGGTTTGTGAAGAGTGACTGATTATGTACTTTCAGGTTGAGAGAGGGCTAGGGGTGGTGTAAGTCTCTAAAGAATTTGGAAGCAAAGTTTCCAGGACCTTGAGAGGTTAACTGCTGTTAGCATAAGGTCATTTACTGCTGTCTAGTAAAACCTTACTCATGAGACCCTTCAGATGTATATCAGTGGGACATTTGTTTGGAGGATGATTGCTAACATATCTTGGGGGTAGAGATAAAGGACGATTTCAAAGAGATTTTTGTATGTTAAAGAAGACTTAAAGGATCCTGGAGTTCAGGTTAATGTCAAATTAAGGTTGCATTTTGCCTTAAGCAAGGTATTAACATGGGTAGCTGAGTTCTTGGAGGAAAGTCACAGCCTGTCTCAAGTACTTGTGAATGGGCTGTAAGTTATAAGGAAGTTTAATTTTTTTCTATATTTCTCTTACCTTTGTTCTCCACTCAGTATGGTATCTCTATATTTTATCATTTGAGAAACTTCCAGATAGTTTTCCAAAGTGGCTGTACTATTTTATATTTACACACACAAAAAAATATAGAAGAGTTCCAATTTTTCCATATCCTTGACAATACTTCTTATTATGTGAGTTTTTGATTATTCTGTCCATCCTAGTGGATGTGAAAGGGTACCATATTATGATTTTGATTTTTATTTCCTAGGTGACTAATATTTTTTCCATGTGTTTATTGACAATTTATATATTTTTAAAGAAATGTCTACTCAAATCCTTTGTTTATTTTTAAATTGGGTGATTCATCTTTTTATTGTGAAGTTGTAAGTGTTCCTTTTTGTAGTGTAAGCCCCTGACTATCAGCTTTTTAAAATTTTAATGTCAGTGCCTGATGTTAAGCTTTTGATTGTCAAGGTATCCACTTCAAAGACATTCATCTTGAATAAACACACTGACACACACTAAGTTACACAATTCGATAAAGAAATAGGCCACCCCACCCAGGAAGTCCCCCCCTTTTTTTGGAAATCTCTGATTGACCTCAATAACTGATTCTTTAACTCACTAGTTTTTCCCTTCCCCTGCTTTAATTCCCACCGTTATGCTTTAAATTCACCAGTAAAAAGTGAATACTTGAAACCGTAGTCATCCCATTCTCAACCCTAATAAAAGCAGAGCCCCAGGTCCACTCTCACTCTCTACCTATGACGTTGTTGTGTGACCACAGTTATGTGGCCCCTGTGTAACCTCCAGGACTTGTGAGTAACAAACTTTGTTCTGGTATGTTTTTTCCAAAGTCCCTTGATAGCTGTTGCTGAGGTGTGTCTTCCAATCATGATAAGAACCACAAGCATTAGTCCAGCTGCAACATTGACTCTGATCCAAAAAAAAAAAAAAAAAAAAAAAAGTCTGTGGGAGCTAACCACAAATAGTCCAAGCCCCTATGGGTGCCCCCCGGCATTGCTAGCCAATAACATCACTACTGATAAGCCAAAACTAACTCAAAATACTTATATATTCTAAATACAAGTCCCTTGTCAGAAAAAGGTTTGAAAATATTTTCTTCCATTCTTTGGGTGGTCTTTTTATATTCTTGATAGTTTCTTTTGAAACACAAAAGTTTTTGCTTTAATTTTTTAAAGATTTTATTTACTTATCTGACAGAGAGAGAGAGAGAGAGAGAGAGAAATAACCAGAACACAAACGGGGGGGCGGGTAGCAGAGGGAAAGGAAGAAGCATGTTCCCCCACTGAGCAGGGAAGCCAATCCAGGGCTAAATCTCAGGACCCTAGTATCATGACCCAAACTGAAGACAGACACCCAACCAACTGAGTAGACATCCCCGTTTTAATTTTAATAAAGCTCAATTTATAATTTTTTTTCTTTTGTGGCTTGTGCTTTTGTGTCATATATAAGAACACTTAACCAAATCTAAATTCATGAAAATTTACTCCTATGTGTTTTTCTCTAACAGTTTTACAGTTTTTTCTCTAATATTCAGACCATTGATCCATTTTTAGTTCCAGTGTCATCCTTTTGCATGTGGCTGTCCATTCGTGCCATCACCATTTATTGAAAGATTCTTTTCCCATCGAAAAATCTTGGCACTCATGTTGAAAATAAGTTGACCATAGATGCTTTGGCTTATTTCTAGGCTGTCAATTTTATTCCATTGATGAGTATGTGTATTCATTTGTAACTTTCACACTGTCTTGATTAACACTGACTTGTAGTAAATTGTGAAATCAGGATGTGAGAGTGCTTCTATTTCATTATTCATTTTAAAGATTTATTTTGGTTATTCTGAGTCCCTGTTATTCCATATGAATTTCGAATCACCTTGCCAATTTCTACAAATAACTCAGTTGTGCATCTGATAAGGATTGTGTTGAAAGTAAGGAGTATTGCCATCTGAAAAATGTTAAGTCTTGTGTTCCATACTCACAGGTTGTTTTTCCATTTTTAAGATATTCTTCAATTTCTTGGAACATGTTCTGTAGTTTTTAGAATATTATTTCTACAACTCACTTAATTTATTCCTGAGTATTTACTCCCTTTTGATGCCACTACAAATGATTTTTTTCTTTAGTTAATTTTGGTGGTTTTATTACAAGTGTATAGAAATACAACTATTTATTTATTTATTTATCTTGCATCCTGAAACCTTGCAGCATTTCTTAGTTGCAATATTGGTCTTTGTGTATTCCTTAGGATGTTCAAAATTTCAGTCATGTATCTAAACACAGAGATAGTTTACTTCCTATTTTCTAATTTGGATAGCTTTTGTTTTTTTTCTTTTGACTAATTGCTCCGGATAGAACCCCAGTACAATGTTGAATAGAAGTAGCAAGAGTAAACATCTTGACCTTAGAAGGAAAACATCCGGTCTTTTGTCATTAAATATGGTATTATCTGTGAGTTTCTGTAGATGTCCTTTATCAGTTTTAGGAAGCCCCCTTCTACTCCTAGTTTGTCAAGTGTTTTTATTATGATAGGACATTGGATTTTGTCAAATGAATTTTCTATGTCTATTGAGATGATCATATGATTTTTAAAAATTCTTTTGGTAATATTGCATTAATGGATTTTCAAATGTTAAAGAAACTTTGCATTAGCAGATAAATCCCACTTGATAATGGTATATAATGCCCTTTATGTGTTGCTAAATGTAGCTGAATAGTACTTTGTTGAGGATTTTTAATTATATCTTCATAAGAGATACTGGCTTAAGTTTCTGAAGTGATGTCTTTGTCTGCTTTTGGCATCAGAGTAAAAATGGCTACATAAAATTAGTTGAGAAGTAATCTCTCTCTCTCTCTCTCTCTATATATATATATATATATATATGAACTTGTGAATATTGGTGTTAGCTCTTCTTTGAATGTTTGGTGTAATTCAGAGGTGAAGCCATCTGAGCCTTACCTTTCCTTTGTGAGTAGTTTAAAAAATAAGTGAAAAAAATATACATATATACACATACATACATACACACACACACACACACACACATATATATATATATATATATATATAATGGAATATTACACATCTCTGCAAAGAATTACATCTTGCCATTTTTAACTATATGTATGGAGCTAGAGAGTATTATGTTAAGGAAATAAGTCAAGAAAATCAAATACCAAATACTGCATGACTTCACTCATATGTGCAATTTAAGAAATAAAACAATGAATCATGGGACACTATATCAGAAACTAATGAAGTACTATATGGTGACTAGCATAACATAATTTTAAAAAACAAAGAAAAAAAAACAAGCAAGAAGTAAACTCTTTAAAGAACAAACTGCTGGTTGCCAAAGTGTTAGTAGGTAGGGGATGGGTGAAACAGGTGAATCGAATTAAGAATACACCTATGATGAGTACTGAGTAATGTACAGAATTATTGAATCAACAGGCCAGCTGGGAAGATGACAGAATAGGAGGATCGTAAGCCCACCTATTCCACTGATAGAACCCCCACATAACCTCACATCATAACCCTCACATCAGCATAAATAACCCAGAAAATGATGCAAAGACTGTCATAACAATCTCCACAACTAAGTGGTAGAGAAGAAGCCACATCAAAGAGGGCAGGAAGGGTAAAGATACAGTCTGGAATCAAAGTAGACCAGGGCTGTCTGCAGTGGGGAGGAAGCCAGTGGCATGGAGAAGGGCAGAAAGCAGATTTTCACACTGAGGAGACCATAAAGAGGGAAGACAAATCCACAACATATTTGCCTTTGAACACAAAGGGGCCAAATTTGTGAGTTTTAAAAATCAGTGGGTTTGGCTATGGGAGAGCGTGGAGGACTTTACAAAGTAGAATCCCTGTCCTTAGGGGGTTCCTCAAAAAGTTGAAAATAGAGCTACCCTATGACCCAGCAATTGCACTACTGGGTATTTACCCTAAGGATACAAACGTAGTGATCCAAAGGGGCACATGCACCCAAAAGTTTATAGCAGCAATGTCCACAATAGCCAAACTATGGAAAGAACCTAGATGTCCATCAACAGATGAATGGATAAAGAAGTGGTATATATATACAATGGAATACTATGCAACCATCAAAAGAAATGAAATCTTGCCATTTGCGATGACGTGGATGGAACTAGAGGGTACTATGCTTAGCGAAATAAGTCAATCGGTGAAAGACAACTATCATATGATCTCCCTGATATGAGGAAGTGGAGATGCAACTTGGGGGGTTTGGGGGGTAGGAAAAGAATAAATGAAACAAGATGGGATCAGGAGGGAGACAAACCATAAGAGGCTTTTAATCTCACAGAACAAACAGAAGGTTGCTGGGGGGAGGGGGGTCTGGAGACGGTGGTGGGGTTATGGACATTGGGGGGGGTGTGCTGTGGTGAGTGCTGTGAAGTGTGTAAACCTGGCGATTCACAGACCTGTACCCCTGGGGCTAAAAATACATTATATGTTTATTAAAAAATTTAAAAAAATTTAAAAAAAGATAACACAACAAAGAGCTCATGCAGATACAGCATAGAACAAGCAGTTTGAATAACACTGGGGGTAAATCGGAGGGAGAGAGATTTCCTTATCAGAGCATGCTTTGGAAAGAAAGGGATCATTGGAAGACCACTCCAGGACGAAAGTAGCTGGCAAATGGTATTTTCCTCCCCCACCCCTAGCACAAACAGTCGCCATCTCCTAGAACTAGCTCAGTCTTCACACTCCTTATGTAACCTGTATGCCCCAAGCCGTGATCCTCCATGTTTCCACAGATCAACCCTTCCCAGCCTTTTTGCCTGACTCCAGGCACTGCAGAACCGTCCCACATAAAACCAAGACAAAACCTGCCAATATCATATCTCCTGAAAAATGCATTTTAAGGGACGTTAGAGCTGGCAATGGTGGGGAGAGGTGTCCTTTAATAAGCAGACCACAACCTACATTGTTTAAAATGCAAACCATACCCGCTGGGGACCAAACTCTGGTCAAAATATGCAAAGACAGACTCTGCAGGCCACTAAACTGAAGGAAAAAGAGACCAAGATTCAATGTTAGAACACACACAAAACACATAGGAGCCACTCCCTGAAGCACTAGGCACTGATACTAGGGGTACTGCATCACAGGGCACTAGAGGACCTTTTCTTCATAAGGCTATTATTGTTAAGAGCAAGAGAAGTAGATGAATTTCCTAACAAACAGAAACAGAAACAGAAATTCATACAAAATGAGGACACAAAGAAAGATCTCCCAAAGGAAAGAATAGAACTAAACCACAGCAAGAGGCTAAAGCGAAATGCATATAGGGGTACCTGGATGGCTAAGTTGGTTAAGCATCTGCCTTTGGTTCAGGTCATGATCCTGGGGTCCTGGGATCAAGTCCTACATCAGGCTCCCTGCTCAGTAGGGAGCCTGCTTCTCCCTTTCCTTCTGCCCCTCCTCCTGCTCATGATCTCTCTCTCTCTCATTCTCTATCTCAAATAAATAAATAGGATCTTTAAAAACTAAATAAACAACAGAGCAAAATGGATATATATATATATATATATATATATATATATAAAATATTCCTGATAGATAAAGTAATGGTCATAAAGATACTCAAGGAATTTGAGAAAAGAGTAGAGGACAGCTGCGAGATTCTTATTAAGAGTTAGAAAAAAAGAACCAATCAGAAATGAAGAACACACTAAATAAATTTAAAAATACATGTGATAGAATAAATAACAGGCTATATGAAACAGAGGAACAAATTAATGACCTGGAAGATAGAGTAATGGAAAGTAACAAAGCTGGACAAAGGAGAGGAAAGATAATTACGCAAAGTGAAATTTTCTTAGGGAACTCAGTAATTCCATCAAACACAATAACATTTGCATTATAGCTAATAACTACCCTAATCTAGGGAAGGATATCCAGATCAAGGAAGCAAAGAAACCCTTCCCTCAAAATCAACACAAGTGTATGCAAGATACATAGTCATTAAAAGGTTAAAGTAATGAAAAAAATGTTAAAGCAGCAAGAAAAAAGAGGACAGTTATATGAAAGGGAAACCCAATAAGGCTATCAACAGATTATTTAGCAGAAACTCTACAGATCAGAAAAGAATGGCATGATATATTCAAAGTGCTGAAAGGGAAAGATCTGCAGTCAAGAATACTCTATATAGCAAGGCCATCATTCAGAATAAAAGGAGAGAGTTTCTTAGACAAACAAATGCTAAAAGAATTCATACACACTGAATTAGCCTTACAAGAATTATTAAAGGAGACTCTAATTGGAAAGACTTTAAGTGAGAGTATGAAAAGTGTGAAAAAAAAGGGAGTAAAAATAAATATTTCTATAGAAATCAGTCAAGGGATTCACAAAATAAAAGGATGTAAAATATGACATATGTAACTAAAACAGGGTTGGGTGGGGAGAGGTGTAAAAAGAGTTTAAACTTAAGTAACCAGTAATACATATGCAAAGAATAAAAAGAAAGGAAACCAAATATATCACTAAAGAAAGCCAACAAACTGTGAAAGAGAGCAAGAGAAGAAAGGATCAGAGAAAATCTATAGGAACAATGACAACACAAGTAACAAAATGGCAATAAATGCATACCTTCAGTAATTACTTTGATTGTAAATGGACTAAACCCTCCAATCAGAAGACATAGAGTGACAGACTGGACTAAAAAAAGGAGACTCATGTATATGCTGCATACAGGAGGCCCATTTCAGACCTAAAGAGAGTTGCAGATTAAAAGGGAAGGGATTGAGAAATATTTACCAGGAAAATGGATGTCGAAAAGAAGCTGGAGTATCAATAATTATATTAAATAAAATAGAATTTATTTTATGCTCTTAAATATTTATTTATTTATTTATTTATTTATTTAATTTTAGAGAGAGAGAGGGAGTGTGCGAACAGGGGAAGGGAAGAAGGACAGGGAGAGAGAGTATCCTTAAACAGACACTTTGCTGAGTGTGGACCCTGAAGCAGGGTTTAATCTCAGGACCTGAGCTGAAATCAAGAGTCAGCTGCATAACAGAATGAGCCACCCTGTGCCCACGAACAAAATAGAATTTAAGACTAAAGAAGAGACAAAGAAGAACTCTGTATAATAATGAATGGGATCATCCAAAAAGAGGATATAAAAATTTTAAATATATATACACCAATATGAGAGCACCTAGACACATAAAAGTGTTAATAACAAACATAAAATGAATAATTGATAGAGGCGTGCTTGGATGGCTCAGTCAGTTAAGCATCTGCCTTCGTCCCATGTCGTGATTCTAGAGTCCTGGGGTTGAGCCACACATTGGGCTCCCTGCTCAGCGGGGAGTGTGCTTCTCCACATGTTCCTCCCTCTGTTTATGTTCTCTCTCTTTTTCTCAAATATAAATAGATAAATAAATAAATAAAATATCTAAAAAAATAATTGGCAGAAATACAATAATTATAGGGGAATTTAACACCACACTCACATTAATGAACAGATAATCCAAGCTGAAAATCAAGAAGGAAACAGTGGCTTTGAATGACATACAGGATGGGATGGATTTAACAGACATATATAGGACATTCCATCCCAAAAGAGCAGAATGCACATTCTTCTCAAGTGTACATGGAGAATTCTCCAGAATATGTTACATAATAGGCCACAAAACAAGCCTCAACAAATTAAAAAAAAGAATAAACCTCAAAGTCATACCATGCATCTTCTCTGAACACAATACTAGAAATCATAAATCACAAGAAAAAATTCATGAAAGAGCTCAAAAACTTGGAGGTTAAATAACATCATGAACCTGTCAACCATGAAGTCAAAGAAGAAATTAAAAATTGCATGAAAACAAATGAAAATGAAAGTATAATTTTCCGAAATCACTGGGATCCAGCAACAGTGGTTCTGAAAGTTTGTAGCAAGAAAAATCAAGAACCAAGAAAACCTTCAAATAAACAACCTAACTTTAAACCTAAAGTAGCTAGAAAAAGAACAACAAACAAAACTCCAAATCAGTAAAAGGAAGGAAATAATAAATATTAGACAAAAAAATCAATTATGTAGAAACTAAAAAAAGCAATAGATGAATGAAACAATGCTCTGGTTCCTTGAAAAGTTCAGCAAAATTGATAAACATCTAGACAGACACAACAACAACAACAGAACTCAAATTAAAAAAAAATCAGTAATGAAAGAGAATAAATAACAACAAACACCTTAGAAAAACAAACAATTGGAAGTGAATATTATGAAATTATGTATACCAAGAAATTGGACAACCTAGAAGAAATGGATAAATTTCTAGAAACATATAAAGTACTGAAACTAAAGCAGGAAGAATTAGAAAATTTGAACAGAAAATTACCAACAATGAAATTGAATCAGTAGTCAAATAATTCCCCACAAACAAAAGTTTGTGACAAGATAACTTCACAGGTGAATTCTACCAAACATTTAAAGAAGAGTTAATACCTATTCTTAAACTACTCCAAAAAATACAAAATGAAGAAAGCATCCAAATGAATTCTATGAAGCAGTATCAACTTGATGCTAAAACCAGATAAAGACATCACACACACACCAAAAAAGAAAAAAAAAACTAAAAAATTTAAAAAAAAAAGACATCACACACACACACACAAAATTACAGGCCAATATTTCTCATTAATACAGATGCAAAAATCCTCTACAAAACCCAAATCTAACAATATATTAAAAACACACACACAAGATGATCGAGTGGGGTTTATTACCAGGATGCAAGAGTGGTTCAATTTCACAAAGAAATAAATGTGCTATTTCTCATCAGTAAAAGAAGAAAATCATACAGTTATTTCAATAGATGCAGATAAACCATTTGACAATGTACAAAATCCAATCCTGATAAAAACCCTCTGTAAAATATGTCTAGAGGAAACATACATCAACATAATAGATGACTTAGACAAAAAATCCACATCTCACATTATGCTCAACGTGAAAAATTAGGAGCTTTCCTCCTAAGGTCAGAAAAAAAAGACAAGGTTGTCCAGTCACCACTTTTATTCATTATAGTGCTGTATGTCCTACCCACAGCAGTAAGACAACATAAGGAAATAATAGGCATCTAAATTGGTACGGAAGTAAAACTCTATTTGTAGGTGACATAATACTATATATAGAAAACACTAAAGACTCCACAAACAACAACAACAACAACAACAACAACAAAAAACTACTAGAACTGATAAGTGAATTTGGTAAGGCTTCAGAATACAAAATCAAAGTAGAAAAGGGGAGGAGGAGGATGGCAGAGGAGTAGGACACATAAATTATGTCTCATCTCAGGAATTCAACTAGTTATCAAATCATTCTGAACACCTAAAAACTCAACAGGAGATTGAAGAAAAGAATAGCAGCAATCATATGAACAGAGAAGCAACCAGTTTCTGGAGGTAGGATGTGTGGAGAAGTAAATCCGAGGTGATATTCGGAAAGATAGACCCTGGGAGGAGGAAGTCACTATCAGCCTGCTCCTGGAAAGTAATAAAACAGTGGAGCACAAAATCAGAACTTTTAGAAGTCTGGTCCACTAAAGAATGTCACTCCAATGACTAAGTTGGGGGAAAAACCCGCACTGGGAGAGTGTGGTCTCAGGACACTCGGGGCCACAGAAAGACCAGGAGTGCCTGAGTGTGACACAGCTCCCATGTATTAGAGTGTGGAAGCCAGATGCAAAGGCTGAGCTGAGGAGTGGGCTCTCAGCTCAGGGTAGCTATAATCCTTGATCTGCAGCACAGTTGGGCCAGTACTCTTTGAGCAGGGACCCAACCACTGGCAGATCCAGGGAGACTCCTTTTCCTCCCCCAGGAGGAGTGGCATGGGAGACCACTGCAGGAATCTGCTGGATTTGGAAACTCCAAATGCAGTCATGTGCCAGAGACAGAAATTCTCAGTCATGGGCCGGGTGATTTTGGAGAGCAACCAGAGATCAGGGAGAAAGGAGTGACTGACTGTTTTTCTCCTAGGGCTCACTAAGGAGTGGGGCCCCAAGTTCTCTTCTCCCCCTGGGCTGGAGATTGGGAAGCTGCCCTTTTCATTCTCGTCCTCTAAAGCCATATAGAAAGCTTTCAGGGAAAAAAAGCTGCTGAAAACAAACCTGAGCAGATTACTAAACCTGGCGCCTGACATGGGCAGGGCAGCTCCACCTTGGGCAAAGGCATTTGAGAATCACTGCAATAGGCACCTCTCCCAGATCAGCAAGAACATCCAGCCAAGACCAAGTTTACTGATCAATGAGAACTGCAAAACTCCAGCACTGGGGAAATACAGCACATAGAAATCAGAGCTTTTTCCTCATGATTCTGTAGTCTTTCAAAGTTAATTTTTTTTATTTTCTTTTTTTCTTTTTCTGCATTTTTAAAATTTTTCTTCTTTCCTATTTTAACCAACAACTTACCTTAGCAATTTTTTAATATTTTTAAAATTTCATTTTTACAGTCATATTCTCTCCCTGCATTGTATTTAACCTTATTTTTTGTAAATATATAATTTTTTATTTCTTTAAAATGTTGGGATATGGTTTCTTCTAACAGACCAAAATATACCATAAATCTATTGTATGGCTTTGTTCTAATCTCCCACTTAGTCACATTCTCTCTCTTTCTCTCTCTCTCTTTTTTCCTTCTTTTTTCAACCAACTTCTTATCTTATCAATTCCTTTTTAAATTTTTTTTAAAATTTTCATCTTTACAGTCATATTCTATCTCTTCTCTTTTTTTTAAACATGTATTTGTGTGTGTGTGTTCCTTTAAAATTTTGGAGGGCAGTTTCTTCTAACAGAACAAAATACACCTGAAATCTAAAGTGAGGCTCTGTTTTATTCACCAGCCTGATCATATTCTTTTTTTCTCTCTCTTTTTTCCCCCTCTCTTTTCCCCCTGGTTTCAGGTATTTTCTGATTTGTTTAGTGGACATTTTTCTGGCATCATTGTTATGCTTTTAGCATTTTGTTCTTTCATTCATCAATTCTTTTCTGGGAAAAATGACAAAATGGAAAACTAATCTCAAAGAAAAGAACAAGAGGCAGTACCAACTGCCATGGACCTAATTAGTACAGACATTAGTAACATGTCAGAACTAAAGTTCAGAATGATGATTATAAAGATACTAGCTGGGCTTGAAAAAAAATAGGTGATACTAGAGAATTCCTTCCTTGAGAAATAAAGAACAAATCTAACCAAGTCAAAATCAAAAAGGCTATTAATGAGGTGCAATAAAAAATGGAGGCTTTAATGGCTAGGATAAATGAGGCAAAAGGGAGAATTAGTGATATAGAAGACAAAATGATGGAGAATAAAGAATCTGAGAAAAAGAGAGATAACCAACTACCAGATCATGAGGAGAGAATTTGAGAGATAAGTGATACCATAAGATGATACAATATTAGAATAACTGGGATCCCAGAAGAAGAAGAAAGAGAGATTAGGGGCAAAAGGTATATTGGAGCAAATTATAGTGGAGAACTTCCCTAATTTGGGGAAGAAAACAGGCATCAAAGTCCAGGAGGCACAGAGAACCCTCCAAAAATATTCAGTAAAAATAGGTCAACATTCAGTCATCTAATAGTAAAATGGTAAATCCTGAGAGACAAAGAGAAAATCCTGAAAGCAGCTCAGGACAAGAGGTCTCTAACCTACAATGGTAAAAGTATTAGATTGGGGGGCACCTGGGTGGCTCAGTGGGTTAAAGTCTCTGCCTTCGGCTCGGGTCATGGTCTCAGGGTCCTGGGATCGAGCCCCACATTGGGCTCTCTGCTCAGCGGGGAGCCTGTTTCCTCCTCTCTCCCTGCCTGCCTCTCTGACTACTTGTAATCTCTGTCTATCAAATAAATAAATAAAATCTTTAAAAATATATTAGATTGGCAGCTGATCTATCCACAGAGGCATGGCAAGCCAGAAAAGATTGGTATGATATATTCAGAATACTAAACAAGAAAAATATGCAGTCAAGAATACTATATCCAGCTAGGCTCTCATTGAAAATAAAAGGAGAGATAAAAAGCTCCCAGGAGAAACAAAGCCTAGAAGAAATTTGAAAACACCCAACCAGCCCTAAAGGAAATATTGAAAGGGGTACTTTAAGCAAAGAGAGAGTCTCAAAGAAACATAGACCAGAAAGGAATAGGGAAAATATACAATAACAGTCACCTTACAGGCAATACAATGGCACCAACATCATATCTTTCAATAGTTACCCTGAATGCAAAAGGACTAAATGACCCAATCAGAGGAAACAGGGTATCAAATGGATAAAAACAAACAAACAAGCAAACAAACAAAACAAGACTCATCAATATGCTGTTTTCAAAAGACTCATTTTAGACCCAAAACACCTCCAGATTTAAAGCGAGGGGGTGGAAAAACATTTACCATGCTAATGGACATCAAAAGAAAGCTGGGCTAGCAATCCCTATATCAGACAAATTAGATTTCAAATCAAAGACTATAAAAAAGAGATGAGGAAGGACACTATACTATACTTAAAGGGCCTGTTCAACAAGAAGATCTAACAATTTTAAATATTTACACCCTTATCATGGGAGCAGTGAATTATATAAGCCAATTAATAACAAAATCAAAGAAACACATGGCAATAATACAATAATATTAGGGGACCTTAACACCCCCCCTCACTGGAATGGACAGATCATCTAAGTAAAAGATCAACAAGGGAACAAAAGCTTTAAATGACACACTGGAACAGATGGACATCACAGATGTATTCAGAACATTCCATCCCAAAGCAACAGAATACACATTCTTCTCTGGTGCACATGGAACATTCTCCAGAAGAGATCACAACCTGGGTTACAAGGTTATAAGACCTGATTACCCAATCAGATCTCAACTGGTGCCAAAAGATTGGGATCATTCCCTGCATATTTTCAGGCCCCAATAGTTTGAAACTAGAACTCAATCACAAGAGGAAACTTGGAAAGAACTCAAATACATGGAGGCTAAAAAGTGTTATACTAAAGAAAGAATGGGTCAACCAGGAAATTAAAGAAGAATTAAAAAATTCATGGAAACAAATGAAAATGAAAACATAATTGTTCAAAATCTTTGGATGCTGCAAAGGCCGTCCTAAGAGGAAAGTATATAACAATACAAGCCTTCCTCAGGGAACAAGAAAGTTTTCAAAAACACAACCTAACCCTACACCAAAAGGAGCTGGGGAAAGGACAGCAAACAAAGCCTAAACCCAGCAGACGAAGAGAAATAATAAATATTTGACCAAAAATCAATGAAATAGAAACGAAAACAACAGTACAACAGATCAAAGAAAGTAGGAGCTGGTTCTTTGAAAGAATTAAGAAGATTGATAAGCCCCTGACCAGACTTATCAAAAGAGGGAGAGAGAGAGAGAGAGAGAGAGAGGAGACCCAAATTAATAAAATCATAAGAGAGGAGGGATCACAATCAACATCAAAGAATTAAAAACAATTATAAAAATATTTTATGGGAAATTATATGTCAGCAAATTAGACAATCTGCAAGAAATGGATGCATCCCTAGAGATGTATAAGTTACAAAAACTGAAAGAGGAAGAAATAGAAAACCTGAACAGACCCATAACCAGTAAGGAAATTCAAGCAGCAACTAAAAATCTCCAAACAAACAAAATCCCAGGGCCAGATGGCTTCCCAGGGGAATTCTACCAAACATTTAAAGAAGAATTAATTCCCATTCTCCTGAAACTGTTCCAAAAAATAGAAATGGAAGGAAAACTCCAAACTCATTTTTTGAGGCCAATATTACCTTAATCCCCAAATCAGACAAAGACCCTATCAAAAAGGATAGTTACAGACCAATATCCCTAAAACAACATGGATGCAAAAATTCGCAACAAAATACTAGCCAAGAGGATCCAACAGTACATTAAATGGATTATTCACCACAACCAAGTGGAACTTATTCCTGGGCTGCAAGTTTAACTCAATATCTGCAAATCAATCAATGTTACACAATACATTAATAAAAGAAAGAACAAGAACCACATGATTATCTCAATAGATTCAGAAAAAAAAATTGACGAAGTACAGCATACTTTCTTGATCATAACTTCACAATGTAGGGATAGAGGGTACATACCACCATATCATAAAAGGCATCTATGAAAAACCCACAGGGAATATCATTCTCAATGGGGAAAAACAGAGCTTTTTCCCTAATGTCAGGAACACGGCAGGGATGTCCGTTATCACCACTGCTGTTCAACATAGTGTTAGAAGTCCTAGCCTCAGCAATCAGTCAACAAAAAGAAATAAAAGGAATAGGAATTGGCAAAGAAGTCAAACACTTACTCCTTGCAGATGATATGATACTTTATGTAGATAAGCCAAAAGACTCCACCCCAAAAATGCTTTTCTCCCTCTCTGGTTTTGTGTTGTTTCATTTTTTCCTCCCTTCCACTATGATCCTCTATCTTGTTTCTCAAATTCTTCATGTAAGTGAGGTCATATGATAATTGTCTTTCTCTGACTGACTTATTTCACTTAGCATAATATCCTCTAGTTCCATCCATATCATTGTAAATGGCAAGATTTTGTTTCTTTTTTGATGGCTGCATAATATTCATATACATGCATATATATACAAATATACATATATGAATATATGAAAATATATATTAATATATGTATATATGAACATACATGAACATATATACTGGGCATTTACCTCAAAGATGCATTTTTAGTTTTCCAAAGGGGCATGTGCACCCCAATGTTTATAGCAGCAATGTCCACAATAGCCAAACTATGGAAAGAGCCTAGATGTCCATCAACAGGTAGATGGATAAAGATGTGATATAGATATCTATATCACATCTTTATCCATCCACCTGTTGATATATTTTATTATATATATATAAAATATATATATATATATATATATAATATAACCATCAACAAACTAAACCTAGGGAATATAGGATATTTGCAAATGTCATATCCAATAAAAGTTTAGTATCTAAAATATATAAATAACTTATACAACTCAATAATCCCCAAACAAAACATCCAATTAAAAAATGGGCAGAAGATATGAAGAGAGATTTCTCTAAAGAAGACATCCAGATGGCACTCCAATGTTTATTGCAACATTATTTAAAATAGTCAAATTATAAAAGCAGCCAAAGTGACCATCCATAGATGAATGGATAAAGAAGGTGTGGTGTATATATATGTTGGGGTTGCTATAATATATAAATACTATAATATATATATTATTCTATATAATAATGATATTCTGCAATATATACTATATATTATATATATAATATTCTGCTATATATACTAAATATGTATAGACTATATTATATATATCTATATATATAGTATATATAATATATAGATGTAATATATAGATGTAATATATATATCTATATAGATATATATATTATTATATATATAATATATATTATATCTATATATTATATATATTATATATAATATATATATATTATATCTATAATTATTATATATAGATATAATAATAATAGATATAATATATATAATATATATAGATATTATCAATATATTTTATATATATAGATATCTATATATTATATATAGATATTATCTATATATATAATATATAGATATATCTATATATTATACATAGATATCTATATATAATATATATAATATATATAGATATTATATATTATATATAATATATAATATATCCATCTATAGATATATATCTATAGATATATATCTATCTCTATAGATATATATCTATAGATATATATCTATAGATATATATCTATCTCTATAGAGATATCTATAGAGATATATATATATAGATATATATATCTATCTCTATATATAATATATATAGATATTATCTATATATATTATATATAGATATATCTATATATTATATATAGATATCTATATATAATATATATAATATATATAGATATTATATATTATATATAATATATAATATATCCATCTATAGATATATATCTATAGATATATATCTATCTCTATAGATATATATCTATAGATATATATCTCTATAGATATATATCTCTATAGATATATATCTATAGAGATAGATATATATCTATATAGATATATCTATAGATGGATATATTATATATTATATATATTATAATATTATATATTATATATAATAGTATATCAAATATATTATATATTTATAATATATATTATATAATATTATATTATTATTATAGTATATATATTATATTAATATAATATTATATTATTATATAATTATATATTATAATATATAATGATATAATATATATGTAATATAATCTATATTATATATAGATTATATATAATATATAGATTATATATATAATCTATATATTATATATATAATCTATATTATATATAGATTATAAATAATATAGATTATATATATAATTATAATATATATAATCTATTATTATATAGATTATATATAATTATATATATTATATATAGATAATAATCTATTATATATATATCTATATAGATATATATAATATATATTATATATATTATATATATTATTATATCTATATATAATAATATATATAATATATATAATATATTATATATATATCTATATAGATATCTATATATACTATATATAGTATATATAGATATAGATATATAGACATATAGATATCGATATAGATATCCATATAGATCTATCTATAGATATCTATATCGATATCTATAGATAGATCTATATGGATATCTATATCGATATCTATATGTCTATATATCTATATATATCTATATAGATATCTATATCTATATATATCTATATATCTATATATCTATCTATCTATCTATCTATATATCTATATATCTATATAGATATCTATATCGATATAGATATCTATATATCAATATAGATATCTATATATCTATATATCTATATAGATATCTATATCGATATAGATATCTATAGATAGATATATCTATATTGTATATAGATATATCTATCTAGATATATATCTATATATTATATATATTATATATTATATATATAATAATATATAAAATATATTATTTAATATATAATATATTATTATATTACATATAATATAATAATATAATATATAATATATATATAATATCTATATTTTATATATATATTTATATATATATGTATATATTTATATATCTTATTTATATATATATTATATATATAATATATATATTTATATTTATATATAAATATGTATATATTTATATATTTATATATATATTATATATATTATATATATTTATATATATATTTATATATATTATTTATATAGATAATATCTATATATATTTATAAATATATTTATATATATAAAATATAGATATTATATATTATATAATATATTATATATTATATAATATATTATTATATATCATATAATATCTATATATTTATGTATATATTTATATATATATTTATATATATAAAATATTGATATTATATATATATTTATATATATATTTATATATAGATATATATAATATATCCTATATATATTATATAGATTATATATTATATTAATATATATTATATATAACATACCAAATATATATATTATATATATATTATATATTATATATCTATATAGTATATATATTATATATATATATAACATACCATAATATGTTAGAGAAAGAAAAACACTATATATATATATTATATATATATATAACATACCATAATATGTTAGAGAAAGAAAAACACTATAAGTTTCATATGTGAAACTTAAGAAAAAAAAGGAACAAAGGAAAAGAAAAGAGAAAGACAAATGAAGAAACACACTCTTAACTACACAGAACAAACTGATGGTTACCAGAGAGGAGGTGGGTGAGAGGAATAGGTGATATAGAGGATGGAAATTAAAGAATACACTTATCATGATAGAAAAAAAAAATAAAAGGATTGTTGAATCCCTGTATTGTACACTGGAAAATAATTTTAAAAAATTGTTAATTATACTGATTTTTTAAAAAAATATATTTTTAAAACAATTGAACTTTTTTCCTGATTTGTCAAAGGTTAGTTGACCACAGACTTGAGGGTCCATTTCTGAGGTCTCTATTCTGTTCCATTGATCTATATGTCTGCTTCTGTATGAATATCATGCTGTTTTGATTATCACAGCTTTGTAATATAGCATGAAATCTCGCATCATGATGCCCCCAACTATTTCTTTTTCAGCATTTCCTTGGCGATTCCGGGTCTTTTCTGGTTCCATACAAATTTTAGCATTGTTTGTTTCAGCTCTTTGAAAAATGTCAATGGTATTTCAATAGGGATGTCATTGAAAGTGTAGATTGCTCTGGGCAGCATAGATATTTTAACAATGTTTATTCTTCCAATCCATGAGCATGAAATGCTTTTTTTTCCCATCCTTTTGTGTCTTCCTCAATTTATTTCATAAGTATTCTGTAGTTTCTAGAGTATAGATCCTTTACCTCTTTGGTTAGGTTTATTCCTAAGTATTTTATGGGTTTTGGTGCTATTGTCAATGGAATCAATTCCCTAATTTCTCTTTCTACATTTACATTTTCACTGTACAGAAAAGCAACTGATTTCTGTGCATTGATTTTGTATCCTGCCACATTGCTGGATTGCTATATGAGTTCTAATAATTTGGGGAGGAGTTTTTGGATTTTCCACATAAGGTATCATGTTATCTGTGAAGATAGAGATTTTGACTTCTTTGCCAAGTTGAATACATTTTATTTCTTTCTGTTGTCTGATTGCTAATGCTAGGACTTCTAGTACTATGTTGAACAATAGTGGCAAGAGTGAGCATCACTGTCATGTTCCTGATCTTAAGGGGAAAGTTCTAAGCTTTTCCCCATGAGATATCCGCTGTGGGCTTTTCATACATGGCTTTTATGAAATTGAGGAATATTCTTTCTATACCTACACTCTGAAGAGTTTTAATCAGGAAGGGATGTTGTATTTTGTCAAATGTTTTTTCTACATCAATTGAGATGATCCTATTGTTCTTTTTCTTTTACTAATGTGTTCTATCACATTGATAGATTTCTGAATGTTAAACCACCCTTGCAGCCCAGAAACAAATCCCACCTGGTTATGATGGATCAGGAAAAAAAAATCCAATGGAAAAAAGTCTCTTCAATAAATGGTGCTGGGAAAATTAGATAGCTATATACAGAAAAATGAAACTCAACCATTCTTTTATGCCATACACAAAGATAAACTCAAGATGGATGAAAGATCTTAATGTGAGACAGGAATCCATCAAAATCCTAGAGGAGAACATAAGTAGTAACCTCTTCAACATTGGCCACAAGAACTTCTTTCATGACATCTCCAAAGGCAAGGGAAAGTAAAGTGAAAATGAACTTATGGGACTTCATCAAGATAAAAAGCTTCTGGGGGATGGAGGGATGGGTGAACCTGATGGTGGGTATTAAAAAAGACATGGAGCATTGGGTGTTATAAATAAACAATGAACCTTGGAATGTTGTATAAAAAACTAATGATGTATTGTATGGTGACTAACATAACACAATAAGAAAAATTAAAAATAGAAAAAAAGGTAAAAAGCTTCTGCACAGCAAAGGAAACAGTCAACAAAACAAAGAGGCAATTCACAGAATGGGATAACATATTTGCAAATGTCATTACAGATAAAGGGCTGATATCCAAGATTTATAAAGATCTTCTCAAACTCAACACAAAAAAAAGCAAATAATCAAGTCAAAAAATGGGCAGAAGACATAAACAGACACTTCTCCAAAGAAGGCATATGAATGTCCAACAGGCACATGAAAAAATGTTCAATATTATTAGCCATCAGGGAAATTCAAATCAAAACCACATTGAGATACCACCATACAAAAGTTAGAATGGCTAAAATTAACAAGGCAGGAAATGACAGATGTTGGAGTGGATGTGGAGAAAGGGGAACACTCTTACACTGTTGGTGGGAATGTAAGTTGATACATACACTTTGGAAAACAGTATGGAGGATTCTTAACATAGTAAAAATAGAGCTACCCAATAACCCAGCATTTGCACTTTTTGGTATTTACCCCAAAGATATAGATGTAGTGAAAAGAAGGGCCACATGCATCCCAATGTTCATAGCAACAATGTCCACAACAGCCAAACTGTGGAAGGAGCTGAGATGTCCTTCAACAGATAAATGGATAAAAAAGATGTGGTTCATATATGCAATGGAATATTACTCAGCCATCATAAAGGATGAATACCCACCATTCATTGACATGGATGGAATTGGTGGGGATTATGCTAAGTGAAATAAGTGAGGCAGAGAAAGACAATTATATGTTTTCACTCATATGTGGAACATTAGGAGTAGCATGAAGGATATTAGGGGAAGGAAGGGAAAACAGAAGCAGGGAGAAATCAGAGTGGGAGAAAAACTATGAGAGATTATGGATTCCTGGAAACAATCTGAGGATTCCAGAGGAGAGGGGGGTGGGGAGATGGGGTAGCCTGGTGATGGGTATTAAAGACAGCATGTGTTGTAGTGAGTGTTGGGTGTTATATGCAAACAATGAATTATTGAACACTACATCAAAAACTAATAAATAATAAAAAACACACAATAAAATAAAACTACAACAAAAATTTAAAAATTAAAAATAAAAATAAGAATATTAGGGGCACCTGGGTGGCTCTGTTGGTTAAGCGTCTGACTTGTGTCCAGCTCGTGATCTCAGGGTCCTTGGATTGAGGCTGATGTCAGGCTCTCTGCTATGTGGGGAGGACACTTGTCCTGCACCCTCTGCCCACCCTCTGCTTGTGCTCTCCCTCAAGTAAATAAATAAAATACTTTAAATTAAAAAAAATAAAAGTAATAAATGCTAAAAAATAAAATTACTAATTCAATAAACTCAATAGTACAGCTTATTCAGATTGCCTGCAATTTTTGAGTCATTTTATACAGTTTTTATGCTTTCAGGAATTTACTGATTTCATCTAAGTTATGTAATGATTTGGGTAAGCAGCTGTTCATCATGTCACTTTAAAATTTTTTTCATTTCTACAATGTTGATAATAATGTTCCTCTTTCATTTTTGATTCCAGTATTTTGAATCTTATTTTTTTAATCAGATTAACTAAAAGTTTATTAATTTTGTTGATAAAAATGTTCAGCAATTTTCAAAGAATCAACTTTTGTTTTCATTGATTTTCTGTATTGTTAATATATTTTTATTTCATTAAATGCTATTCTAATCTTTATTATTTCATTTCTTTTGACTGAAGTTTAGTGAACAGTTATTCTTTTTCTAATGACTTAAGGTTGAAGGTTTGATTATTGACTTGAGATCTTCTATCTTAATATTGGCACTTGCTGCTATAATTTTCCTTCTAAGCACTGCTTTATCTATGTACTACAGGGTTTAGCAGGCAGTGTCTTTATTTTGATTAATCTCAAGTTATTTTCTTTTTTTCCTTTTTTATTTATTTCTTATTTTTTAATTTTATTTTTAATTTTATTTTCTCAGTGTTCCAAGATTCATTGTTTATGCACCACACCCAGTGATCCCTGCAATACATGCCCTCCTTCATACCCACCACCAGGCTCACTCATCCCCCCCACCCCCCTCCCCTCAAAAATTGTCATTTTATTTCTCAGAGTCCACAGACTCTCATGGTTCATTTCTCCCTCCAATTTCCCCCAATTCACTTTTCCTTTCCTTTTCCTAATGTCCTCCATGTTATTCCTTATGCTCCACAAGTAAGTGAAAACATATGATGATGGAATTTCTCTGCTGGGCTTATTTCATTTAGCATAATCTACTCTAGTCCCATCCATGTTGATACAAAGGCTGGGTATTCATCCTTTCTGATGGCTGCATAATAGTCCCTTGTATATATGGACCGTATCTTCTTTATCCATTCATCAGTTGAAGGGCATCTTGGCTCTTTCCACAGTTTGGCAATTGTGGACATTGTTGCTATGAACACTGGGGTGCACATGTCCCTCCTTTTCACTACATCTGTATCCATAGGGTACATACTCAGTAGTGCAACTGCAGGTCATAGGGTAGCTCTATTTTTAATTTTTTGAGGAATCTCCACAGTGTTTTCCAAAGTGGCTGCATCAACTTGCTTTCCCACCAACAGTGTAAGAGTGTTCCCCTTTCTCCACATTCTCTCCAGCATTTGTCGTTTCCTGTACTGTTAATTTTGGTCACTCTAACTGGTGTAAGGTGGTATCTCAATGCAGTTTTGATTGAATTTCCCTGATGGCTAATGATGATGAACATTTTTTCACACATCTGCTAGGCGTATGTATGTCTTCTTTGAAAAACTGTTCATGTCTTCTGCGCAATTTTTTTTAAGATTTTATTTATTTATTTGACAGATCACAAGTAGGCAGAGAGGCAGGCAGAGAGAGAGAAGTGAGGATGCAGGCTCCCCACTGAGCAGAGAGCCCAATGCGGGGCTCGATCCCAGGACCCTGGGATCATGACCTGAGCTGAAGGTAGAGGCTTTAACCCACTGAGCCACCCAGACGCCCCTGCCCAATTTTTGACATGATTATCTGTTTTTCTGTGTGTTGAGTTTGAGGAGTTCTTTATAGATCTTGGATCTTAGCCCTTTGTTTGTAGTGTCATTTGTGAATATCTTCTCCTATTCCATGGGCTGCTTCTATTTTGTTGACTGTTTCCTTTGCTGTTCAGAAATTTTTTATCTTGATTATGTCCCAAAAGTTCAGTTTTGCTTTTGTTTCCTTTTGCCTTTGGAGACATATTTTGAAAGTTGCTGTGGTTGATGTCAAAGAGATTACTGCTTATGTTCTTCTCTAGGATTCTTTTTTATTTGACAGACAGAGATCACCAGTAGGCAGAGAGGCAGACAGAGAGAGGAGGAAGCAGGCCCCCCGCTGAGCAGAGAGCCAGATGCGGGGCTCGATCCAAGGACCCTGGGATCATGACCTGAGCTGAAGGCAGAGGCTTTAACCCACTGAGCCACCCAGGTGCCCCTCCTCTAGGATTTTGATGGATTCCTGTCTCACATTGAAGTCTTTCAATTATTTTGAGTTTATCTTTGTGTATGTCAGAGAATGGTCAAGTTTCATTCTTCTATACATAGCTGTCCAATTTTCCCAACACCATTTTGAAGAGACTTTTCCACTGGATACTTTTCTCATGCTTTGACAAAGATTATTTGACCATAGAGTATAATTGTTGTTTTTTTCTCTTTATATATCTTCTTTAATCCACTCGTTGATTATGAGTGTGTTTTTAAATTTCCATGTATTTGTGAATTTCCCCAATTTACCCCAATTATTTATTCCTAATTTTATTCCATTCAAAATAGGTAAGATACTTTGTGTTATTCTATATTTTAAAATGTATTGAGGTTTATTTCGTTGCTTAGGATATGGTCTATTTTGTAGAATATTCCATTGTACACTCATGAAAAATGTATATTTTGTTGTTCAGTTGTTGAATGGACTGTTCTAGAGATGTGTTCGGTCTAGTTGCATTATAGTGCTTTATAGTGTTTTTCAAGCATTTTATTTTCTTGTTGACTTTCTGTCTAGTTGTTTTATGAATTATTGAAAGTAAGATATTGAATTCTTTATTCTTGTTTTATATTCTGCTCTTCCTTTGTTTCTGTCAATTTTTGTTTAATGCATTTTGTCTTCTCTTCTTAAGTGCATACATTTATAATTGTTATATCTTCTTGATAGATTGATGTTCTTTTCATTATAAAAATTTCTCACTTATTTCTAGTAATATTTTCTTGTTTTAAATTCAATTTCACTTAATGTTAATATAGACTCTCTACCTTTCCTGTGGTTTCTTTTCCCATGACATATATTTTCTTATCCTTTTAGTTTAAATTTGTGTTCTTGAATCTAAAGTATGTCTCATGTATATAATTTAGTTGGAATATTTTTTTCTTGACTGACAATGTTTGTCTTTTGTTTGAATTGTTTAATACATTCACATTCATTGATAATATATTTGGAATTATATGTGACAGTTTACTTTTTGTTTTCTATGTGTCTCATGTTTTTGTTACTTTATTCCTGCCTTACTGCTTTGTTTGACATTGAATCAATATTTTCTAAACTACCATTTTATCTGGTCATATAAAATTATCCAATGAATCTATGGGATTAAGAGTCCACCTACCTTATAATCAATGAGTAATATATGAATTTGTTGAATTACTATATTGCACACCTGAAACTAATTTATCATAGTATGCTAACTGCACTGGAGTTAAAATTAAATAAAAACAAACTATCATTTAAATTTCATTTATATTATTTCATTATATTTTCAAGGTTATTTTGCAATTTCCATAGGGTTTATCTTTATACCTTAATTTATCAGAATCAGCTTGAGATTTATATTTGTACAGTTCTAGTAATAGGTAGAAATGTAATCATTGTGTAGTTATAGTTCTTTTTACCTCTTTCTGCAGTATTATTGTCATATTTCTTTTATCTATTAATGTTACAAACCCAACAGTATAGTGTAATATTATCTTATCATCTATTGTTATTTTCTTTGACTACTATAGCCTTTCTCCCATCTAATTCTTTTGTGCTATTATTGGCAAATATATTATACATAAATACTTTACATTTTTAGTATAAGTCAAATATTGCGACTTATGCATATTATTTTATACAATTGTCTTTTAAATAAGTTAAGAAAAAATGGCAAAAAGTATACATTTATAATTTCTCTTATAATTATATAATTACCTTTACTGATGCTCTTTGTTCATGCGGGTTCTAATACCATCTATGGTCACTTCTTTTCAGTGTTAGGAACTTCCTTTAGTATTTCATGTAAGGCAAGTCCAAGCAATAAATTATCTCAGTTTGTTTTTTTTAATCTGTGAAAGTATCTCGTCTTTATTTTTGAACAATAGTTTTGCTAGATAAAGAATTTTTGGTGAACAGTTTATTTCTTAGAGTACTTCTCAAAAAATATGTTATCTCAATGCATTTTGGCCTTCATTGTTTCTGGTGAGAAGTCAACTGTTAATTTTACTAGGGCTCCCTTTAAGTGATGTGCCATTTTTCTCTTGCTGCTTTCAAGATTTTTTCATCTTTGATTTTCAGCATTTCGTTATGTTATATCTGTTTGTTGGTCTCTTTGTATTTATCCTACTTGGAGTTTGTTGTTTCCTGAATATATAGGTTTGTTTTTCAATAAACTTGGAAAGATTATTGTTATTATCTCTTTAGATATTTTTGCTTCTTCTTTATTTTTTTTTAATCTCTTACCAGTACTCCCATTACACATATGTTGGTGCTCCTAATGGTGTCCTACATTTCTTTGAGGCTCTGTTCAGATTTCTTCATTTATTTTCATTTGTTCTTTGGCTAACATAGCCACTTTTGATCTAGCTTCATGTGTGCTTATTCTTTCCTCTGTCAGTTCAAGTCTAATATAGAGGGATACTTTGTTTTTTTTTTTTTTTAATTTCAATTATTTTCTTTTTCACTCCAGAGTTTTAACTCTGTTCCTCTTCAAAATTTCTACTAGTTGATATTCTCTATTTGATGCAATATTATCATTGGACTTTTCTTAACTTCTTTAATCATGTTTTCCTTTACTTCTGTAAACATTTGTAATAACTATTTCAAAATATGTCCCTGTTAAGTCCAACACTGGTTTATTATCTCAGGTGATTTCTGTTGTCTTTTTTTTTAACTGGTGTGTAGATTATATAGAAATAGACATTGGTTGTCTTCAACCTTCATAATTTTGATTTAATAGCCAGACCTTTTAGATAATATATTTTAGCAACTTTGGGTACTTCTTATCCTTCTCTGGGATTTGTTATCATTATTTGCTTGATTTAGTTAAGTAACTAGCTAGATTATTTTGGTGACGTTTGTTCCTTACCACAGTGTTAAGTCTATCATGCTCCTCAACACAGCTTTGGCCATCTTGGGATAGATGACTATCTTGGGATGACAATGGTACTGGTAGGATTTTCTTCCACTCTTACTTTGATTCCTTCCAGTTGTTATGCTCCACAAATTGCTGGCTGATTGCTATATCATTTCCAACAATATCTTGAGCCATAAATACCTTAAAATCTAGTCTCATCAAATTATATCTCCTTTGGTTTCTGAGTTTCTTTCTAAAAGTTTCCTTTTAGTTTCTGAGATCAGTGTTTGATATTTGTTCTGAACCCAGGAGGATGGGTCTTTATCAGTAGATAAACACCACTTTATCTACTATAAGCTAACTGTCCTACATTATTGTCTGTATTTCTTAGGTCCATGAAACCACCTAATTGCCTTTCATTACAATCTCCACTATTCAATTTGAGTATTCCCTAGATTTAAGTTTTCTATGTTCCATTACAAATAAAGTTTATTCCTTTGGGAAGATATCAGGAGCTACAGTTTTATAGTCTGTTTCTCCCTCCAGGCAAAATTTCTGAACCAGGACTCTGGAACTGAGGGTGAGTATGATGATAAGCTTCTCTATAAGTGACAACCTTACTCCAGGATCTGATCATTTAGTGAAGGTTGGGTAGTAGTATATTCAGCAGCCTGAAATGATCTGGGTTTGTCTGTGTTTGGATGAAAATATTACCTCATGAGCTAGAAGAGTGGCCATCAAAACCCTAATATTCTCATTGTTTCACACCCAAGGGAGAGCCACCACTCCAAAAATGGGGTCTAGGTGGACAATGTTAGCCCTCACCTCTGAAACACACTTACCTAGGACTTAGCCTCCCTAACAAGCAGCTGGATACAGGGTACAAATATGGAAGTCATACTTTTCCTGGGGACAAAGTCTTTTGTTCAGAGCTGGGAGGAGAGGGAGTCCTGTTTTTGGCTGCAGCAGTCTGGGGTGGAGTCATTGCCTCACCAAACTGGGAGAAATGAGGAAGTAAGAAGCCATGATTCAAATATGAGACTATCACTTTTCTTAATGTATTTTCATAAATTGTCTTGAATAGATGCTTCTTCATTTGATGTTTTACCTTAAGATTATTTCCAAGGGACTTATTTTATTCTATTTTGCAGTTTTCACCAGTTTCACTAGGAAGCAAGGAAACAGTTACTCACATAGTTATGCCAGAAAAAAAAATCCATTATTTTATTCTTACAACAGATAATTATTGAGGACTAATGTGTACCAGACCCTGTGATGGATGATGTGTAATGTTATGGATTGAATGTTTGTACCCCCATTTCATATGTGATGCTATTTAGATATAGAGACATTGGGAGATAATTAATGTTAGATGAGGTAATGAGGGGGACCCTCATGATGGGATTTGTGTCCTTATAAGAAAAGACATCAGATAGCTTGCTATCTTTCCCCACACATGCATAAAGAGGAAACCATGTAAGTACACAACAAAGTTGCAGTCACACACAAGCTGAAAGAACAGACCTCTGCATGAAGTCTATCTTGCTGGCACCTTGATCTTGGACTTTCCACCCTCTAGAACTATGAAAGATTATTTCTTTTGTTTAAGCCATCCAGTCTGTCATATTTTGCTATGGAAGTCCAGTCAAAGACAAATATGCACACTGATGAGTGAATTAAAAAATGCTCTTATCTTCATGGACTTTTAGTGAAGCAAACAAATACTAATCAAATAACAACACAAAAATATGTAAAATTAGAAATGTGACTGACAAGAATGGCAGAGGAGTACAGTGACATAGAGCATATAAAACTATATTTTACCTAGTTAAAAAAAAAGTTAGGAAGAAAATACTGAGTTCCAAAAGAAGAGTGGAAAATTCATTGTTGAAGAAGTGTCCCAGGATTAAGCAACATTATTTTTTTCTCTATGACTACTGATGGGGAAAACATTGCAAAGCTTTTAACAGGGAGGTGAAGTGGACATCTTTGTATTATAAAAAGATTCTTTCACAGAAGCATGGGACTTTTTTGCAGTGTGCCAAAAGGGAAATCAAGAAGACCAGGAAAGAGATGATAATAGCCTAGACTAGGGTGCTGGTGGAAATGGGAAGCTGGGGATACACTAATAAGGGATAAAGAGAAGTGAAGAAATTAAATAGATATATGAGGTAACTGTGAGAGGATCATTTCATGGATTGAAAGGATGAGTGACAAGAAAAAAGGGAGATAATGATGAAGAGCCCAAGGTTTAAATATTATCATTCAGAGAGATGGTGAACACTGACAGAGAATCATGTTTGAATATGCCATAATTTTTGCTTTTGATTCTCTTAGTATCTTTCAAAAGCATTCACGCATCCAAGTTAGGTTTCAGGAAGACTGTAAGGAGAACTTTAAAACTACTATGGTTAAATATAATTTATTCATTTATTTTCATTAAGAGATTGTTCATATAATCCATATTTGGTAGTTCTGTATTCAGTAAAGCTTTCTGTGTATACCAATAAACACCATGTTACAGGAAAGAAGAATGTAATTTTTGAAGTCAGTTATATCCTAACCAGATAATAGTAATCATCTCAGAGAATCTAAGATATGTGTTTCCATAGGTATAGAAAACTGAAGCTCTACCCCAGAAGGAAGAAGACCTGAATTATGGTGTCAGCTCAGCCATTAAATGACTTTTAAAACCTCGAGCTAGTTTCTTCCTTGGCAAGGACAGTCTGGAAATATCTTTATAATGGCCCACTGACCACTGGTTATTTAGAATTGTATCAAGATGTCCATGAGCAGTATGATGGTTTCAGAGGAAAAAAAAATAATAAATGAAATAATTTTTTCATATAACTTTTGAATATTTAAATTTTATTTTTTTAATTTTTACTAAGGTTTTAATTTTAATTCCAGTATTGTTAATATAAAGCGTTATATTAGTTTCATGTGTATGATATAGTGATTCAACAATTTTACACATTACTCAGTGCTCTTCACGATAAATATGTTCTTTAATCTCCATCACATATTTCACCCAACCCCCCTCTTACTTCTCCTCTCATAACCATCACTTTGTTCTCTATAGTTTAGGGTCTGTTACTTAGTTTGTCTTTCTCTCTCTCTTTTTTCTTTGCTTATTCGTTTTCTTAAGTTCCATATATGAGTGAAATCATATGATATTTGTCTTTCTCTGACTGAATTTTTCACTTAGTATTATACTTTCTAGCTCCATCCGTGATATGGCAAATAGCAATATTTCATTCTTTCTATGTAGGAATAATATTCTATTGAATATATATATACATATATACATGTATATATGTGTGTATGTATATACATGTACATATATATGCATATACATATATATGTACATATATATTATATGTCACATCTTCTTTATCCATTTATCTATTGATGGACACATGGCCTACTTCCTTACTTTGGCTATTGTACATAATGGCTGTCATAAACATATGGATGCATGCATTCCTTTGAGCTAGTGTTTTTGTACTGCTTTGATAAATACCCAGTATTGCAATTACTGAATCATGCAATAGTTCTATTTTAAACTTTTTTAGGAACCTCCATACTGATTTCCAGATTTTCTGCACCAGTTTGCATTCCTACAAACAGTGCAAAAGATTTCCTGCGTCTCCACATTTTTCACCAACATCTGTTGTTTCCTGTGTTACCTTTAGCCATTCCAACAGATGTGAGGTGATATTTCATTGTAGATTTTTTAAATAAGGTTTTATGTATTTATTTATTTGACAGAGAAAGAGAGAGAGAGAGAGCAAGAGAGGGAACAGAAGCAGGGGGAGTGGGAGAGGGAGAAGCAGGGTCCTGACGAGCAGGGAGCCCATTGAGGGGCTCAATCCCAGGACCTGGGGGATCATGACCTGAGCTGAAGGCAGACGCTTAATGACTGAGCAGCCCAGGTGCCCCTCTCATTGTAGTTTTGATTTGCATTTCCCTGATAACGAATTATGTTGAGAATCTTTTCACGTGTCTGTTGGACATCTGAAAGTCATCTTTGGAGAAATATTTGTTCACGTCTTCTGTCTATTTTTTAATTAGACTGTTTTTTGGTTGTTTAGTTTTATCAGTTCTTTACGTTTTTTGGATAATAACCATTTATTGGATGTGTCATTTGCAAATATTTGCTCCTATTCCATGTGTTGCCTTTTAGTTTTATTTATTGTTTCCTTCACTGTGCAGAGGTTTTTATTTTAATGTAATCACAATAGTTTGTTTTTGTTTTTGTTTCCCTTGTCATAGTATACATATATAGAAAGACGTTGCTATGAACAATGTTAGAGGAATTCATTGTCTGTGTTCTTTTCTAGGATTTTTATGGTTTCAGGTCTCACATATAGAACTTTAATCAATTTTTAATTTTTGTGTATGGTGTAAGAAACTGGGCCAGTTTCATTCTTTTGCACATGACTGTCTTTTTGCATATGGTGCTTTCCCAACACCATTGGTTGAAAGCCTGTCTTTTTTCTATTGGATATTCTTTCCTACTTTCTTGAAGATTAATTGACCATATAATTATGGGTTTATGTCTGGATTTTCTATTCAGTTACATTCATCTATCCATCTATATTTGTGCCAGTACTATAGATTTTTTAAAAGATTTTATTTATTTGTTTGAGAGAGAATGAGAAAGAGAAAGAGAGCATGAGATGGGGGAGGGTCAGAGGGAGAAGAAGACTCCCTGCCATGCAGGGAGCCCAATGTGGGATTCGATCCCAGGATTCCAGGATCATGACCTGAGCCACAGGCAGTCTCTTAACCAGCTGAGTCACCTAGGCTCCCTCCATAGTGTTTTGATTACAGTAGCTTTGTAATATAGCTTGAAGTTCAGAATTGTGATACCTCTAGTTGTGTTTTTCTTTTTCAAGAGTGCTTTGTCTATTCAGTCTTTTATGGTTCCATAAATTTTAGGATTTTTTATTTTAGTTCTGTGAAATATCCCTATTTTGAATGTTTTTTTTTTAAATATTTTATTTATTTATTTGACAGACAGAGATCACAAGTAGGCAGAGAGGCAGGCAGACAGAGAGGGAGGAAGCAGCCTCCCTGCTGAGCAGAAAGCCTGATGCGGGGCTCGATCCCAGGACCCTGAGATCATGATCTGAGCCAAAGGCAGAGGCTTTAACCCACTGAGCCACCCAGGCGCCCCGGAATATCCCTATTTTGATAGAGATTGCATTGAATGTATAGATTACTTTGGGCAGTATAGATATTTTAACAATATTTGTTCTTCCAATCCATGAGCATGGAATATCTCCCCATGTCTTGTTTTGTCTTTAGTTTCTCCCATCAGTATTCTGCAGTTTTCAGAGTATAGGTTTTTCAACTTTTTGGTTAAGCATATTCCTAGGTATTTTATTATTTTTAGTGCAAATGTAAATGGAATTGTTTTCTTATTTTCACTTCCTGCTACTTCCTTATTAGTGTATAAAAATGCAATAGATTTCTGTGCATTGAATTTGTATCCCGTACTTCACTGAATTCATTTACCATTTCTAGGTTTTTGGTGAAGTCTTTTGGGTTTTCTTTAAATAGTACCAGGTCATCTACAAATATCAAAAGTTTTATTTATTCCTTATTAATTTGGATGCCTTTATTTTCTTTTCATTGTTTGATTTCTGTGGTTATGACTTCCAGTACTAAGTTGAATAAAAGTAGGTAGAGTGGACCTCCTTGTCTTGTTCCTGACTTTAGGGGAAAAACTCAGTTTCCCACCATTGAGTTAACATTGAGTATAATGTTAACTGTGTGATTTTCATATATGGCCTTTAATATGTGGAGGTATATTACCTCTAAATCTACTTTGTTGAGGGTGTTTATCATGAATGTGTGTTGTACTTTTCAAATACGTTTTCTGCATTTATTGAAATAAGCGTATTTTATCCTTTCTTTTATTGATGTGATGTATCACAATTGATTTGCAGATATAGAACCACCCTTACAACATAAGAAATAAATCACATTTTGTCATGTTGAAAAATTTTTTAATGTATTATTGGATTAGGTTTGCTAATATTTAATGGAAAATTTTTGTATCTGTTTATCAGAGACATTGGCCTGTAATTGTCCTTTTAATTTTTTTTTATAATGTCTTTACCTGGTATTTGTATCAGTGTAAGGCTGGCCTCATAAAATGAATTTGGAAGCTGTCCTTTCTCTTCCATTTTTTTGGAATTGTTTGACAATTGGCACTAATTCGTCTTTAAATATTTGGTAGAATTCACCTGTGAAGCCATTTGGTCCTGGACCTAGTTTTGTTTGATTGTTTGTTTGTTTCTTTTATTATTACTGATTCAAATTCTTTGCTAGAAAATGGTCTTTTCACTTTTTCGTTTCTTCCTGAGTTTTGGGAAATTATCTTCATAGGAAAGTATCTATTTTGCTAGGTTACACTATTTGTTGGGATATATTATTCATAATAGTCTCTTACAATAATTTGTATTTCTGTGATGTTGGTTGTTATTTCTCTTCTCTCATTTGTGATCATATTTATTTGACTTTTTTCTTGATAAACCAGGCTAGAGGTTGATCAGTTTTATTGATTATTTTCTTTTTTTATCTTTGTTTGTTTTTGTTTTTGTTTTAATTTCTTTTCAGCGTAACAGTATTCATTGTTTTTGCACTACACCCAGTGCTCCTTGCAATACGTGCCCTCCTTAATACACACCACCTGGCTCCCCCAACCTCCCACCCCCCACCCCTTCAAAACCCTCAGGTTGTTTTTCAGAGTCCATAGTCTCTCATGGTTCACCTCCCCTTCCAATTTCCCTCAACTCCCTTCTTCTCTCCATCTCCCCATGTCCTCCATGTTATTTGTTATGTTCCACAAATAAGTGAAACCATATGATACTTGACTCTGTCTGTTTGACTTATTTCACTCAGCATAATCTCTTCCAGGCCCGTCCATGTTGCTACAAAAGTTGGGTATTCATCCTTTCTGATGGAGGCATAATACTCCATAGTGTATATGGACCACATCTTCCTTATCCATTCATCCGTTGAAGGGCATCTTGGTTCTTTCCACAGTTTGGCGACCGTGGCCATTGCTGCTATAAACATTGGGGTACATATGGCCCTTCTTTTCATTACATCTCTATCTTTGGGGTAAATACCCAGGAGTGCAATTGCAGGGTCATAGGGAAGCTCTATTTTTAATTTCCTGAGGAATCTCCACACTGTTCTCCAAAGTGGCTGCACCAACTTGCATTCCCACCAACAGTGGAAGAGGGTTCCCCTTTCTCCACATCCTCTCCAACACACCATGTTTCCTGTCTTTCTAAGTTTGGCCATTCTAACTGGTGTAAGGTGGTATCTCAATGTAGTTTTAATTTGAATCGCCCTGATGGCTAGTGATGATTAATACTTTTTCATGTGTCTGATAGCCATTTGTATGTCTTCATTGGCGATGTGTCTGTTCATATCTTCTGTCCATTTTTTGATATGATTATCTGTTTTGTGTGTGTTGAGTTTGAGAAGTTCTTTATAGATCTTGGGATCAACCTTTTGTCTGTACTATCATTTGCAAATATCTTCTCCCATTCCGTGGGTTGCCTCTTTGTTTTGTTGACTGTTTCGTTTGCTGTGCAGAAGCTTTTGATCTTGATGAAGATGAACAAGCCACTGGTTTCACTGATCTTTTGTTTTCTTCATTTCTGTATCATTTATTTCTGCTCAAATCTTTATTATTTCCTTCCTTCTGCTAATTTGGTGTTTTGTTTGTTGTTCTTTTTCTAGCTCCTTCAGGTTTAAGGTTAGGTTGTCTATTTGACAGTTTTCTTGGTTCTTGAGGTAGGCTTTGTTGCTATAAACTTTTAAAACTGTTGTTGATAGATCCCAAAGATTTTGGACCATTGTGTTCTTATTTTCATTTGTTCCTATGCGGTTTTTTATTTCTTGTTTGATTTCATGGTTGGCCCATTCACTGTTTAGTATGACGTTATTTAACCTCCATGTATTTGTGCTCTTTCCAGAGCTCTGTGTGTGTGATTTCCAGTTTCATAGCATTGTGTTCAGGAAACATGCATGGTATGACTTTAATCTTTTTTAAATTTGTTAAGACTTGTTTTGTAGCCTAATATTAGATTTATTCTAGAGAATGTTTCATGTCCACCTGAAAATAATGCATAGTCTGCTATATTAGGATAGGATATTCTGATTATATCTGTTAAATCCATCTGGTACATGTGTCTCAAAGCCATTCTTTTCTTGTTAATTTTCTGTTTGAATCACCTGACCATTGATGTAAGTGTAGTATTAAAATACTCTACTATTTTAGAAGTACTACTGATCATTTCCTTTATGTTTGTTATTACTTGTTTTATGTATTTGTGTGCCTTTATGTTGAGTCAATGAATATTTACAGTTCTTATAGTTTCTTGTTAGATTGTCCTCTTTATTAGTATATAGTGTTCTTCTTTGTTTCTTGCTATGATCTTTGTTTTGAAGTCTATTTTGTCCAATGTATGCATTGCTACTATGGATTTTTTATTTATTTTTTACAATTGCTTTATTTTTTCACATCTACTTGCATGATTGCTATTTGTCCATCCCCTCACTTTCAATCTCCAGGCATCTTGAGGTCTTAAATGAATCTCTTATAGGCAGCATATAAATGAATTTTTTTCTTTTTATCCACTCTGTCACTCCATAGTTTTTGTTTTGAGTGTTTAGTCCATTTACATTCAAAGTCATTATTGATAAATATGTATTTATTGTGGAGAGTAAGGGACATTGTTTCATCTGGTTCCCTGAATTTATCTGGGTATCTCTCAAATTATTCTGAACACACTAATTCACCCTGAGTTGTAAGAAAATATACCTGGACCTCTAAAAGCAGAAAAATGACTGCTTTTTGAAAGGCAGGAGGTGGGAATTGTGACTCTGCAGGGAAATATCAGAAGACAAATGGAGGGTGGGGAGGGAGCCTCTATAAGTAAGCTACAGGAAAGTGATAGAACACCTGAGCACAAAATCAGAATCCTTAGAAATCTGCTCCAGTGAGAGACACCTCTTTTTGAGGCAGGCACAATAGATGAATAAGGAAGATTTCTAGGTGAGTGTTTGTGGTCACAGGACCCCAGGAGACTCAAAAGAAATGGGAGAGCCTGAACTGATAGAGTTCCCAAGCAGTATAAGTGAAAAACTGGTTATGTTCAGAGAACCCAGAAGGGACTTTCAGCTCTGGTGTTCATAAAATGGGAGCAGGGTTGGAAGGAATACTGCTCTTTGCCTGCATACCCCAAAAAGGTCTGGAATGAACAGGCTGTTTACCATCCCTGGGGAGGGATGAAAGTGTTGTGCCCATGACTGGGCAACAGCTCGCAGGCCACCAGTGGCCCAGGGAGAGGACTGTAGAATGGCATCTAGCTGTGACCTGTAAACAGCAGAGTCGGGTGGGTGTGAGAGTCCTCAGCTGCTCACAGTTGCATGGACACGGAGCTCAGTGACTTTCGCAGGCCCTGGTGAAACATCCTGAAGAACTGAACGAGGTGTGAACTGTGGGATCCTCCAGAGATTTGTGCACACAGAGGCTGCACCCACGATTAAGCAACAGCTCTCAGGGCCACAAAGGCTCCCAAAGGAACAGTAGGGTGGAACCTAGCCATGACTTGGAAGCAATGGAGTGGGGTTCACCTGCGGGTCCACAACCATAGTCAGGCACAAAGACATGGGGTACAGTGACACTTATAGCCCCAGGGACCCCCTCCAGCGGAGTTGCTGTGAGGGCAAACTGCACCAAGTCTGTGGAGTTTAGAGCATGCAAAGCTGGAGACAGTATGATCTGGTGGGTTTGTTGAGGAGGTCGTCTGGGATCAGAGACCCCAGAGTGGCCACATTTGCTCTTACCCTTTGAAGAGGTACAGAAAAACACCAGGGAAAAAAAAGCTACATTGACTACTGGCTCACTTTAAACCCATCGCCCTGACAAGGGGTGGGGCAAGTCCACACAGGCAAAGACACCTGAGCAGCAAAGCATCAGGCCCCTTCCCAGAAGACAGACAGGAAGACGAAGTGAATGACAAACTTATAGATCCCATGGGACTGTAAAACTCCAGTGCCAGGGGAAAATAATATATTGAGGTCCAGATATTTCCTCATGACTTGTTTACCCTTCAGGTGAAAATTTTACATCTCTTTTTTCTTTTCTTTTCTTTTGTTCTTCTTACTTTTTTTTCCCATTTCAAATAGATTCTACTCCAACTTAAGTTTTTAAGTCGCTTTTAACTTTTATATTTTTTCATATCTACATTGTATAGATTTATGCTCTCTCTCTCTCTCTCTCTATATATATATATATATATATATATTCAGATTTCTTTGCAATTGTGGGATATAGTGTATTCTAACACACAGCCCAAAAAATCCACCAGGAACAGACAGATCACCCTGTTTTGTACACACTGAGATATTATAGTCTTTCTCTCACCGCTTTTATTATTGTTTTGAATCATTATGGCTTTATTTACACATCTGTAGTAGCTTCTGACCACTTGAGATTTTTTCTACGGTATATTTTGCTTGAGTCAGAGTTGATACTTTGGATTCTGTTCATTTCCTCACCTATCCTTTGCCAGACATAATGACTAGGAGGAGGAACTCACAACACAGAGAAGAACCAGAGGCAATGTCCTCTGCCATAGAGCTAATGGATATGGATATAAGCAAGATGTTGGAGATAGAATTCAGGATAGCAATTATAAAGTTAATAGCTAGGTTTGGAAAAAAAATACATGACAATGCAGAATCTCCAAGAGCAGAAATGAAATCCAATCAGGCTGAACTTAACAATGCTCTGAATGAGATGCAGTCTAAATTGGAAGCTCTAACAGCTAGAGTCAACAAGTTAGAAGAGAGAACAAGTCATTTAGAGGACAGGTTAATGGAAAAGAAGGAAATTAAAGAAAAGAGGGAAAAACAACTAATATGCCATAAAGAAAGGCTTTGAGAAATGAATGATACATTGAAAAGGACCAATATCAGAATCATTGGGATCAGGTGTATTTCAGCAAATTGTGGCTGAGAACTTCCCAAATATGGGGAAGGAAATAAGGATCCATGTCCAAGAAGCAGAGAGAATCCCCCACCACAGTCAATAGAAATAGATCAACACAGACATACAATAGTGAAGCTTGCAAAATCATAGAGCCAAGTAAGTTATCTGAAAGACTATGTGAACTGAAAGACTATGTGAACCGAAAGACTATGTGACCAACAAGATAGCCCTGCACAAAATATTAAGGTGGATGTTGTAAGTGAAGATAGACACCAAGAGTAACATAGATCAGAAAGTAACAGAGATATCCACAGAAACAGGGACTTCGCAGGCATTACTTTACAGGGACTTTACAATGGCGTTAAATTCATATCTTTCAATAATTACTCTGAAAGTAAAATGCCTAAATGTTCCAATAGACAAAATAGAGGTTATCAGATTGCATAAAAAACGAGGACCCATCCATATGTTGTCTACCAGAGAAACATATTGAACCTAAAGTCACCTCCAAATTGAAAGTGAATGGATGGAGAAATACTTGCCACACTAATAAACCTCAAAAGAAAGCTGGGCTAATAATCCTCATATCAGGAAAATTAGATTTTAAACCAAAGACTGTAGTAAGAGATATAGAGGAACACTATATCATACTTAAAGGGTCTATCCAACAAGAAGATCTACAATTGTAAATATCTTTGCCCCTTATGTAGGAGCAGCCAATTATATAAACCAGTTAATAACTAAAGTAAAGAAACATACTTATAGGTGCACCTGGGTGGCTCAGTGGGTTAAAGCCTCTGCCTTCAGCTCAAGTCATGATCCCAGGGTCCTGGGATCAAGCCCCACATCAGGCTCTCTTCTCCATGGAGAGCCTGCTTTCTCCTCTCTCTCTGCCTGTCTCTCTGCCTACTTGTGATCTCTGTCTGTCAAATAAATAAAATCTTAAAAAAAAGAAACATACTTATAATTATTTATTAATAGTAGGATACTTAAACACCCCACTCACAGTAATGGACAGATCATCTAAGCAGAAGATCAACAAAGAAGCAAGAGCTTTGAATGACACAGAAGACCAGATGCTCTTCACAGATATATAAAGAACATTCCATCCTAAAACAACAGAACACTTATTCTTTTTGACTGCACATGAAAGTTTCTCCATAATAGAGTGCACACTGGGTCACAAATCAGGTCTCAAGTGATACCAAAAGATTGGGATTATTCCCTGCATATTTTCAGAGCACAATGTTTTGAAACTGGAACTCAACCATAAGGAAAAATTTGGAAGAAACTCAAACACTTAGAGGTTAAATAGCATCGTGCTAAGGAAGGAATTAGTCAGTGAGGAAATTAGAGAACTTAAACATGCATGAAAATTAAAGAAAATGAAAACACATCACTTCAAAATCTATGGGATATTGCAAAGGCAGTCCTAAGAAGGAAGTACTAGCCTTCAAGCCTCTCTCAAAAAAATTAGAAAAATTCCAAATATGCAAGCAACTTTATATCTAAAGGAAATAAATGGAGAGAAAAAAAAACAGCAAATAAACCCAAACCAAGCGAAGGAAGAGAAATAATAAAGATTAGAACAGATATCAATGAAATAGAAACCTGAAGAGCAGTAGAACAGGTCAACAAAACTAGAAGCTATTTCTTCAAAGGAATTAAGATCTATAAACCTCTGGCCAGACTTAGCCAAAAGAGAAAGGACCCATATTAACAAAATCATGAATGTAAAGGGAGAGATCACGATTAATACCAAGGAAATAGGAACAATTGTTAGAAATTACTATCAACAACTACATTCCAACAAACTAAGTAATCTGTAAGAAATGGATGCATTTCTGGAAACATATATACTACCAAGACTGAAATAGGAAGAAATAGACAATCTGAACAGATAGATAATCAGTAAGGAAATTGAAGCAATAATCAAAAACCTCCCCAAAAACAAGAGTCCAGGGCCAGATGACTTGTCAGAGAAATTCTACCAAACATTTAAGGAATAAATAATACCTATTCCATTGAAGCTGTTTCAAAATATAGAAATGGAAGGAAACTTTCAAACTCATTTTATGAGGCCAGAATTACCTTGATCCCAATACCAGAGAAAGACACCACCAAAAAGGAGAATTACAGACCAATATTCCTGATGAACATAGATAACAAAATACTCACCAAGATCCTAGCAAATAGGATCCAGCAGTACACTAAAAGAATTATTCACCATGGCCATGTGGGATTTATTCCTGGGATGCAAGTGTGGTTCAATAGTCACAAATCAATCAATGTGATAGAGAACATTAATTAAAAAAAGGCAAGAATCATATGGCCCTTTCAATTGATGAAGAAAAAGCATTTGACAAAACACAGCATTCTTTCTTCACTAAAACCCTTCACAGTGTAGAGATAGAGAGAACACACCTCAATATCAAAAAGGCCATGTATGAAAAGTCCACAGAGAACATCATTCTCAATGGGGAAAAGCTGAGAGCTTTTCCTCTAAGGTCAGGAACATGACAGGGATGCCCATTCTCTCCATTACTGTTCAACATATTACTAGACATCCTAGCCTCAGCAATCAGACAACAAAAAGAAATAAACGGCATTCTAATTGACAAAGAAGAAGTCAAACTCTCTCTATTTGCAGATAACATGATACTTTATGTGGAAAATCCAGACGACTTCACCCTTAAATTGCTAGAACTCATATGGCAATTCATCAATGTGGCAGGATACAAAATTAATGCACGGAAATGCATTTCTATACACTAACAATGTGACTGAAGAAAGAAAAATTAAGGAATCAATCCCATTTACAATTGCACCCAAACCCAAAAGATAGCTAGGAATAAACCTAAACAAAGAGATAAAGTACCTATACTCTACAAACTACAAAACACTTATGAAAGAAATTGAGGGAAGACACAAAGAGATGGAAAAACATCCCATGATCATGGATTGGAAGAACATTGTTGAAATGTCTATGCTGCCCAGAGCAGTCTACACTATCAATGCAATCCCTATTAAAACACCACCATTTTTCACAGAGCTGGAACAAACAATCCTCAAATGTGTTTAGAACCAGAAAAGACCCAAAATCACCAGAGAAATGCTGGAAAAGGAATACCAAAGCTGGGGACATCACGATGCCTGACTTCAAACTATGTTACAAAGCTGTGATCAAGACAGCAGAGTATTGGCATAAAATCAGACACATAGGTCAGTGGAACAGAATAAAGATCCCAGAAATGGACCCTCAACTTTATGGTCAACTAATATTTGGCAAGTCAGGAAAGAATATCCAGTGGAAAAAAGACAGTCTTCAATAAATGGTGCTGGGAAAATTGGACAGTCACATACAGAAGAATGAAGCTGGACCATTCTTTTACACCATACATAAAGATAAACTCAAAATGGAAATGTGAGACAGGAATCCATCAAAATCCTGGAAGAGAACATAGGCAACAAACTTTTTGACATTGGATATGGCAACTTCTTTCAAGACACATTTCCAAAAGCAAGGAACACAAAACCAAAATAAAATATTGGGACTTCATCAAGATAAAAAGATTTTGCCCAGCAAAGAAAACCATCAACAAAACTAAAAGGCAACCTATGAAATGGAAGAAGATATTTGCAAATGACATGTCAGATAAAAGGCTGTTATCCAAGATGTATAAAGAACTTCTCAAACTCAACACCCAAAAAAACAAAAAGTCTAGTCAAGAAATGGGCAGAAGACATGAATGGACACTTCTTCAAAGACATACAAATGGGTAACAGACACATGAAAAAATGCTCCACATCACTTGCCATCAGGGAAGTACAAATCAAAACTAAAGTGGGGTACTACCATATACCAGTTATAATAGCTAAAATTAACAAGACGGAGAACAACAAATGTTTGTGAGGATGTGGAGAAAGGGTAATACTCCTACACTGTTTGTGGGAATGCAAGCTGGCACTGCTACTCTGGAAAACAGTATGGAGGTTCCTCAAGATGTTAAAAATAGAGATACCCTATGACCCAGCAATTGTGCTAGTGGGTATTTACTCCAATGATAGAAATGTAGTGAATAGAAGGGGCATATTCACCCCAATGTTCATAGCAGCAATGTCTATAATAGCCAAACTGTGGAAGGAACCTGGATGTCCTTCCACAGAGTAATGGATAAAGATGTTTCATATATACAACAGAATATTACTCAGCCATCAGAAAAGATGAATATCTACCATTTACATCAAAATGGATGAAACTGGAGGGTATTATGCTACATGAAATAAGTCAGTTAGAAAAGACAGTTATCATACAGTTTTACTCATATGTGGAACATAGATAATAGTGCAGTGGATAATAGGGGAAGGGAGGGAAAATTGAAGAGGAAGAAATAAGGGGGGGGGGGAACCATATGAAACTCTTAACTCCAGGAAACAAACTGTGGGTTGTGGAAAGGCAAGTGGGTGGTAGATGGGGTAACTCAGTGCTGGGCAATAAGGAGAGTACATGATGTTATGAGCACTGGGTGTTATATGCAAATATTGAATCATTGAACAGTATATCAAAAAAGAATGATGTACCATACATTGGTTAATTGGATTTAAATTTTTAAAAGTTATTAATTTATAAATTTGTGAAAATTCATTTGCGTTTTCATGATGTTCTGTTTGAATTCATATGTATTTTAACTTTCCTTATTTTAATAAATTACCTAAACTAAAAATATATATATTTATTGTCATTTTCTTACTTATTTTCTGGTTGTTTTTGTCATTTTTCTCTCATCCTTTCTTTTCTTGCTCTCTTTCATGGTTTGCTGAGTTTCTTTAGTGATATGCTTGGATTTATTTCTGTTTATCCTTTGCCTATTTATTACTGGCTTTTCAGTTTTGGTTACCATCAGGATTGTATATATCATCTTCTACATGTAGCCATCTATATTAATTTGATGGTTATCTAAGTTTGAACCCATTCTTTACTCCTTTCCCCCCCCACCCATATTTTGGGTATATGGTGTCATATTTTACATCCCTGTATTTTGTGACTCCACTGACTGGTAATGTGTGTCTATATATATATATATATATATATATATATATATATATGTGTGTGTGTGTGTGTCTGTGTGTGTCTGTGTGTGTGTGTCTGTGTGTCTGTGTGTCTATGTGTCTGTGTGTCTGTGTATGCACTTATTTTTACTGGTTTTGTGATTCCTCCTTTTCATACTCTTATACTCACATGTATGGTCTTTCTTCTCCATTCAGAGTCCCCTTTAATATTTCTTTTAGGACTCATTTAGTGTACATGAGTTTTTGTTTGTCTAAGCCTCTTTATCTCTACTTCCAGGCTTTAACTAGCCTTGCTGGATAAAGTAATCTTGGCGCATATCTTTCCCTTTCATCGCTTTGATGCCTTTTCCTTCTAGCCTGCAAACTTTTTGCTGAGAAATACACTAATAGCCATAAGTGATTTCCCTTTCAGATAACAGTCTTATTTTGTCTTGCTGGCTTTTTTTTATTACTACTTTTTACCATTTTAATTTCTATGGGTCTTAGTGTGAACCTCTTTGGATTGATTTTGTTGGGGCATCTCTGTACGTCTTGGATCTGGATATCCGTTTCCTTCTCCCAATAAGATTGTCACTTTATTTTAAATAATTCCCAATTCTTTTTCAAATACATTTTATGCCCCCATTTTCTCTTTTATTCCTCTAGGATCCCTATAAAGCAAATGCTATTCTTGATGTACCCTTAGTGTATTCTCAATTTTCATAATTATTCTTCTCTCATTTTCTCAGATTGATTGCTTTCCATTACTCTGTCTTCCAGGTCATTAATTCCTTCTGCTGCTTTCTTCAGCCTACTATTTATTCCTTCAAGAGTATTTTTAATTCAATTTATTGTATTTTCCATCTCTGATTGGTTCTTCTTATCTCTTTTTTAAAGGTCCTCCAGTCTTTTCTCCAGTCCAGTGAGTATCTTCCTAATCATTACTTTTAATTCTCTACCAGGCATACTAATCGTTTGACTTAGTACTCTTTTAGTGGTTTTGTCTTTTCTTTCATTTGGGACATATTGCTCTGTTTCTTCATTTTTTTAAGTATCTGTGTCTTTTTCTACATGTTAGGAAAGTCAACTACCTCTTCTGCTTTTGAAGGTAATGGCTGAAGAGGTTCTCTAGTGTCCTGGACTGTGGTGTCCCCTCTTCCCCAGTGCCTTATTGGAATTTCCCCTATGTGTTTGACCATATTCTGTTGTTGTTCTCTGGCTGTTTTTCCCTTAAGTCAGATCATCTTCAGAGGCTCTCTTTGCCTGTTGTGAGGAGTGCTTATTCTTGCCCTGTTTGGAGAGTGTTTTAAGAAGGTGCTTACTGGCTTGCTTATGAAATGAGACTTGCCACTGCTGCTGCCAAAACTGAGGTCCGGCAAAATGTGTGGGTTGGAGACATGGTATTGGCAGGGTTTGGGCTGTTCTGTGGATGGGGACCTGCAGTTCTGGGACTGAGGCAAGTGTGACTGGAAGGAAATTCCACAGTAGCAAGTTGGGTGGGGCTTGGTGTGAGCAAGTTAGGTAATGAATGTCAATGTTGAGCTGGTTTCATATTTGGCCTCAGGTTTATCTTGGTATGTGAGGGAGTAAAATGTCACCTGCTGTTTATTTTGTTCCTGGAGGGGTCTCCCTATGATTTTTGCCTCTCTAGGACATGTTCTTAGATGGGTAAATAACTTTCCCTCCCATAAGCCCAGATGATTTTCAAACTGCTGCTTCTATGCTTTATCTCCGTGGGCTCTTTGTCCTACTCCTTTGAGGGTGCATACTCAGCTTCCTAATGTGCCTCAGGCTCTCCCAGAGCCAAGCCCACTATTTTGATTTTTGTTTTTCTTTTTGAGAACAATACTGTTTTATTTTTATTTTACAGTAATACATTTATTGTAGAAAATAAAAATCACATATGCAAAAATTTTAAAAATTGTCATAATCTCACCACTCAGAAATAAATCATCTTTTTTAAATTATTTATTTATTTATTTTTATTTTAATAAACATATAATGTATTTTTATCCCCAGGGGTACAGGTCTGTGAATCGCCAGGTTTACACATTTCACAGCACTCATCATAGCACATACCCTCCCCAATGTCCATTTCCCCACCACCCTCTCCCGTCCCCCCTTCCCCCAGCAACCCTCAGTCTGTTTTTTGAGATTGAGTCTTTTATGGTTTGTTTCCCTCCCAATCCCATCTTTTCATTTTTTTCTTTTCCTACCTCCCCCCAACCCCCCGCATTGCATCTCCACTTCCTCATATCAAAGAGATCGACTTATTTCGCTAAGCATGATACCCTCTAGTTCCATCCACGTCGTTGCAAATGGCAAGATTTCATGTCTTTTGATGGCTGCATAGTATTCCATTGTGTATATATACCACTTCTTCTTTATCCATTCATCTGTTGATGGACATCTAGGCTCTTTCCACAGTTTGGCTATTGTGGACATTGCTGCTATAAACATTCGGGTGCACGTGCCCCTTCGGAGCACCACGTTTGTATCTTTGGGATATATACCCAGTAGTGCAATCACTGGGTAATAGGGTAGCTCTATTTTCAGTTTTTTGAGGAACCTCCACACTTTTCCAGAGTGGTTGCACCAGCTTGCATTCCCACCAACAGTGTAGGAGGGTTCCCCTCTCTCCGCATCCTCGCCAGCATCTGTCATTTCTTGACTTGTTAATTTTAGCCATTCTGACTGGTGTGAGGTGGTATCTCATTGTGGTTTTGATTTGTATTTCCCTGATGCCGAGTGATATGGAGCATTTTTTCATGTGTCTGTTGGCCATCTGGATGTCTTCTTTGCAGAAATGTCTGTTCATGACCTCTGCCCATTTCTTGACTGGATTATTTGTTCTTTGGGTATTGAGTTTGATAAGCTCTTTATAGATTTTGGATATTAGCCCTTTATCTGATATGTCGTTTGCAAATATCTTCTCCCATTCTGTCAGTTGTCTTTTGGTTTTTTGTTAACTGTTTCCTTTGCTGTGCAAAAGCTTTTGATCTTGATGAAATCCCAATAGTTCATTTTTGCCCTTGCTTCTGTTGCCTTTGGCAATGTTCCCAGGAAGAAGTTGCTGCGGTTGAGGTCAAAGAGGTTGCTGCCTGCATTCTCCTCAAGGATTTTGATAGATTCCTTTCTCACATTGAGGTCCTTCATCCATTTTGAGTCTATTTTCATGTGTGGTGTAAGGAAATAGTCCAATTTCATTCTTCTGCATGTGGCTGTCCAATTTTCCCAGCACCATTTGTTGAAGAGGCTATCTTTTTTCCATTGGACATTCCTTCCTGCTTTGTCGGAGATTAGTTGACCATAGAGTCGAGGCTCTATTTCTGGGCTCTCTATTCTGTTCCATTGATCTATATGTCTGTTTTTGTGCCAGTACCATACTGTCTTGATGATGACAGCTTTGTAATAGAGCTTGAAGTCTGGAATTACGATGCCACCGACTTTGGCTTTCTTTTTCAATATTCCTTTGGCTATTCGAGGTCTTTTCTGGTTCCATATGAATTTTAGGATTATTTGTTCTATTTCTTGAAAAAAAATAATGGGATTTTGATAGGGATTGCATTAAATGTGTAGATTGCTTTAGGTAGAATAGACATTTTCACAATATTTGTTCTTCCAATCCATGAGCATGGAATATTTTTCCATTTCTTTGTGTCTTCCTCAATTTCTTTCATGAGTACTTTATAGTTTTCTGAGTACAGATTCTTTGCTTCTTGGGTTAGATTTATTCCTAGGTATCTTATGGTTTTGGGTGCGATTGTAAATGGGACTGACTCCTCAATTTCTCTTTCTTCTGTCTTGTTGTTAGTGTAAAGAAATGCGACTGATTTCTGTGCGTTGACTTTATATCATGACACTTTACTGAATTCCTGTATAAGTTCTAGCAGTTTTGGAGTGGAGCCTTTTGGGTTTTCCACATATAGTATCATATCATCTGCAAAGAGTGAGAGTTTGAATTCTTCTTTGCCAATTTGGATGCCTTTAATTTCTTTTTGTTGTCTGATTGCTGAGGCTAGGACTTCTAGTACTATGTTGAACAGCAGTGGTGATAACGGACATCCCTGCCGTGTTCCTGACCTTAGAGGAAAAGTGTTCAGTTTTTCTCCATTGAGAATGATATTTGCAGTGGGTTTTTCATAGATGGCTTTGATAATATTGAGGTATGTGCCTTCTATCCCTACACTTTGAAGAGTTTTAATCAGGAAGGGATGCTGCACTTTGTCAAACGCTTTTTCAGCATCTATTGAGAGTATCATATGGTTCTTACTTTTTATTTTATTAATGTGTTGTATCACATTGATGGATTAGCGGATGTTGAACCAACCTTGCAGCCCTGGAATAAATCCCACTTGGTCGTGGTGAATAATCCTTTTAATGTACTGTTGGATCCTATTGGCCAGTATTTTGGTGAGAATTTTCGCATCTGTGTTCATTAAGGATATTGGTCTGTAATTCTCTTTTTTGATGGGATCCTTGTCTGGTTTTGGGATCAAGGTGATGCTGGCCTCATAGAATGAGTTTGGAAGTTTTCCTTCCATTTCTATTTTTGGAACAGTTTCAGGAGAATAGGAATTAATTCTTCTTTAAATGTTTGGTAGAATTCCCCTGGGAAGCCGTCTGGTCCTGGACTTTTGTTTGTTTGGAGATTTTTGATGACTGTTTCAATCTCCTTACTGGTTATGGGTCTGTTCAGGTTATCTATTTCTTCCTGGTTCAGTTGTGGTAGTTTATACGTCTCTAGAAATGTATCCATTTCTTCCAGATTGTCAAATTTGCTGGCGTAGAGTTGCTCGTAGTATGTTCTTATAATTGTTTGTATTTCGTTGGTGTTGGTTGTGATCTCTCCTCTTTCATTCATGATTTTTTTATTTGCATCCTTTCTCTTTTCTTTTGGATAAGTCTGTCCAGGGGTTTGTCAATCTTATTAATTCTTTCAAAGAACCAGCTCCTAGTTTTGTTGATTTGTTCTATCATTTTTTTAGTTTCTATTTCATTGATTTCTGCTCTGATCTTTATGATTTCTCTTCTCCTGCTGGGTTTAGGCTTTCTTTGTTGTTCTCTCTCCAGCTCCTTTAGGTGTAGGGTTAAATTTTGTATTTGAGACCTTTCTTGTTTATTGAGAAAGGCTTGCACCGCTATATATTTTCCTCTCAGGACTGCCTTTGTTGTGTCCCACAGATTTTGAACTGTTGTCTTTTCATTATCATTTGTTTCCATGAATTTTTTCAATTCTTCTTTAATTTCCTGGTTGACCCATTCATTTTTTAGAAGGATGCTGTTTAGTCTCCATGTATTTGCGTTCTTTCCAAATTTCCTCTTGTGATTGAGTTCTAGCTTCAGAGCATTATGGTCTGAAAATATGCAGGGAATGATCTCAATCTTTTGGTACCGATTGAGACCTGATTTATGACCCAGGATGTGGTCTATTCTGGAGAATGTTCCATGTGCACTAGAGAAGAATGTATATTCTGTTGCTTTGGGATGGAATGTTCTGAAGATATCTGTGATGTCCATCTGGTCCAGTGTGTCATTTAAGGCCTTTATTTCCTTTTTGATCTTTTGCTTAGATGATCTGTCCATTTCAGTGAGGGGAGTGTTAACGTCCCCTGCTATTATTGTATTACTGTCGATGTATTTCTTTGATTTTGTTATTAATTGGTTTCTATAGTTGGCTGCTCCCATGTTAGGGGCATAGATATTTAAGATTGTTAGGTCTTCTTGTTGGACAGACCCTTTGAGTAGGATATAGTGTCCTTCCTCATCTATTATAGTCTTTGACTTAAAATCTAATTGATGTCATATAAGGATTGCCACCCCAGCTTTCTTCTGATGTCCATTAGCATGGTACATTGTTTCCCCCCCCCACTTTAAATCTGGAGGTGTTTTCGGGTCTAAAATGAGTTTCTTGTAGGCAGCATATTGATGGGTTTTGGTTTTTTATCCATTCTGATACCCTGTGTCTTTGGATTGGGGCATTGAGCCCATTAACATTCAGGGTAACTATTGAGAGATATGAATTTAGTGCCATTGTATTGCCTGTAAGGTGACTGGTACTGTATATTGTCTCTGTTTCTTTCTGATCTACTACTTTTAGGGTCTCTCTTTGCTTAGAGGACCCCTTTCAATATTTCCTGTAGAGCTGGTTTGGTGCTTGCAAATTCTTTCAGCTTTTGTTTGTCCTGGAAGCTCTTTATCTCTCCTTCTATTTTCAAGGATAGCCTAGCCAGATATAGTATTCTTGTCTGCATCTTTTTCTCTTTTACTGCTCTGAATATATCATGCCAGTTCTTTCTGGCCTGCCAGGTCTCTGTGGATAGGTCCGCTGCCAATCTAATGTTTTTACCCTTGTATGTTACCGACTTCTTTTCCCGGGCTGCTTTCAGGATTTTCACTTTGTCGGTAAGACTTGTAAATTTTACTATCAGGTGACGAGGTGTGGATCTATTTTTATTGATTTTGAGGGGCGTTCTTAGCATCTCCTGGATTTTGATGTTTGTTCCCTTTGCCATATTAGGGAAATTCTCTCCAATAATTGTCTCCAATATACCTTCTGCTCCCCTCTCTCTTTCTTCTTCTTCTGGAATCCCAATTATTCTAATGTTGTGTCATCTTACGGTGTCGCTTATCTCTCGAATTCTCTCCTTGTGGTCCAATATTTGTTTGTCTCTCTTTTGCTCAGCTTCTTTATTCTCAGTCATTTGGTCTTCTATGTCACTAATTCTTTCTTCTGCCTCATTTATCCTAGCAGTGAGAGCTTCCATTTTTGATTGCACCTCATGAATAGCTTTTTTGATTTCAACTTGGTTAGATTTTAGTTCTTTTATTTCTCCAGAAAGGGCTTTCATCTCTCTGGAGAGGGTTTCTCTAATATCTTCTATGCCTTTTTTGAGCCCTGCTAGATCCTTGAGAATCGTCATTCTGAACTCTAGATCTGTCATGTTACCAATGTCCGTATTGATTAGGTTTCCAGCCTTCGGTATGGCCTCTTGTTCTTTTTTTTGAGGTGAGTTTTTCCGCCTTGTCATTTTTGTCCAGATAAGATTTGCTTTCTCCTGCTTTGGAATTCCACTGTTCTTGGTGAGCAAAGTTGGTCTTGACTGGGTTTCTTGTTGATCTTCTGGGGGAGGGGCCTGTTGTGGTGATTCTCAAGTGTCTTTGACGCAGGCGGAATTGCATTGCCTTTGCCAGGGGCCGGGCTAAGTAATCCACTTGGGTTTGCTTTCGGGAGCTTTTGTTCCCTGAGAGCTTTCCTTAGAGTTCCGGAGGACGGGAATGACGATGGCGGCCTCCCAATCTCCGGCCCGGAGGACCTGAGAGCTTGGGGTTCTGCTCCTCAGTGCGCCCAACCACCCAACCGCCCCGCCTCCCTGGCCTGCAGTCGCGCTTTGAGGAAAGCAGTCAATTACTGGAACATGGAGAAAAGCGCCCAGTCGCTTCCATCTCCGTGGCCTCTTGCCGCACTCTGAGCCCACCCAGCCTGCCACCGCCACAAGGTAACCCCAGGCTGAGAGTCACTCCTCGGCTTTGTTGCTGGAGCCGGCTTCCCCGCTCTAATACCTGCGAGCTCTGCGGCACTCAGACACCCCCAGTCCTTCTGTGATCCGGTGGCACCTGGGGTTATGCTGACCTCGCCTGGGTTTTCCCCCTGTTTAGCCTCTGGAGCGATGTCTCCCAGTGGAGCAGACTTTTAAAAGTCCCGTTTTTGTGCTCCATTGTTCCGCTGCTTGCCAGGAGCCGGCCCCTCCCCCTGGGGTCTATCTTCCCGTCGCTTTGGATTCACTTCTCTGCAGGTCCTACCTTTCAGAAAGTGATCGATTTTCTGTTTCTAGAATTGTTGCTCTTCTTCTCTTCGATTTTCTGTTGGATTTGTAGGTGTTCACAATGGTTAGATAAGCTATCTAGCTGATCTCCTGCTACCCGATGTTGTCTCAGCCTGCTACTTCTCCGCCATCTTGACTCCTCCCCCTCAGAAATAAATCCTCTTAATGTTTTGGTGCATCTAGTCTCCCAGGACGTTTGTATATGGATACACATGGATAAAAAAAGATAACACAGCTTCTGCTCTGGCCAAGATAGGGTAGCAGGGACTGGATTTACCCTCTTGCTTGAGATATCCCAAAAGAAAATGAATGAAAATCCGAAAAACAAAACCCCAAACAAAGCAAAACCAGACAGTGCTAAGCAAGAAAATGGATGTCAGGAGAAAAAAAAAGACAGCAATCACTGAGAATTGGGAAACAAAAGAGGTGAGCCCTAGGATTGTCCCAGTTCACTGTCTTGAGAGAGTTTCCAGGATGTAGTACAGGGAGGGAAAACCCATGTGGAGCCCGTCAGACTCCTGAGTTGAGGGGATAAAACTGAGAGTCTGGAGAGACCAAAGCTAAAATGCTTCTTTGGTGAATTCTACAAATATTTAAGGAAGAGATAATGCTATAATACCAATTCTACATAAAGTTTATAGCAAACTGAAGACAAGAGAATACTTTCCAACTCATTCTCTGAGGCTCTGATACCTAAACTGGACAAAACCAGTATAAGAAATCTATTCATAAGTATTTCTTATGAGCATAGATTTTTAACTTTTATTTTTTTATTTTTAATTTTTTTCATTTGCAGTATATATATATATTTACATATATATATATTTTAATTTATTTTTTTATTTTTTTATTTTCTTTTTTTTTTTTTTTTTTTTTTTTTTTTTTTTTTTAAAGATTTTATTTATTTATTTGACAGACAGAGATCACAAGCAGGCAGAGAGTCAGGCAGAGAGAGAGGAAGGGAAGCAGGCTCCCTGCAGAGCAGAGAGCCCGATGCGGGGCTCGATCCCAGGACCCTGGGATCATGACCTGAGCCGAAGGCAGAGGCTTTAACCCACTGAGCCACCCAGGTGCCCCTATTTTTTTATTTTCACAAGTCCATTGGTTTTTTAAAAAAAATTCCAGGCTTTAATTTGATTTTATTTGATTCCCACTGGTTGTAAGAACTCACAACCTCCTTTCACCTTCAAAGCTAAATCTTATGAGGATTCATCTTCCCTGTGCAAGCTCTGGTGTGATAGTCTGTTTTTACCCTTCTTCATGCCCCTGGCTTCCACCTGATCACAGATGACCCAAGTCCACGTTGCTCCAAACCGTATCTCTGCCCTTCCTATCTTCTCTGATGTGACTTTTTCTCCACTTTTATTTGTGAAGATCATTCTGCAGTGTTTGTGTTGTTTTCTGGGTTACTTATGTTGATTGAATGTTATCTATTTGCATCCATGGGATCAGTCAAGATTTATAAACCCCTACTCTCTCATCTTACCCTGAATTCCACAAATTTTCATTTTAATTGTGATTTTTCTCCACAATTCTCATTGTGTTCCTAATATAGATTACGTTCTTAAAGGTTGTGATGTTATGAGTTGAATTGTGTCCCCTAATTGTATCCCCTACTGATATCTTAATCCCAGGGACCACAGAATGTGACTTCATTCAGAAATAGCTTTGTTACAAATTAACTGAGGTCATGCTGGAATAGGATGGACTTTATTTTAATATGACTGGTGCCCTTATAAGAAGAGAAGTGTGATGGAAAGAGACACACAGGGAGAATTCTGTGATGAAGGAGGTAGAGATTGGAATGAAATATCTACGAGCAAAGAAATATCTAAGATGTCCAACAACACAGGAAACTAAGAAAATGTAATGAAACTTAGTCTACCCTAGAACCTTCAGAGAGAGCACGGCCCTATCAACACCTCAACTGGAGACTTGTAACCTTCACAACTGTGAGAGAATAAATTTATATTTCTTTAAAGCCACCCAGTTTGTGGTACTTTGTTATGGCAAATCTAAGAAGCTAGTACACAGGGTACCTGATGGTTCCACAGCCAAACTAATCCAAGAGACAGTAAGTGGGATCTCCTACTTTCTTAAAGACTGGTACTAGATTCTTATACAACATCATTTCCAGCTTATTCCATTGATCACAGTAGTTACATATCTTCATCCCAGATTTAAGGAGAGGATACAGACTCAGTCTTTTAATATAATGAGTATTAAAAGTTTTGCCAATATCTTTAAACACATATAGTATATGTTTGTTAAGTTTTCATTTTTGCTCTTATCTTGTCTTGGTCATATCCACAATTCACAAAATTCGATATATTGGACAAGTGAGACTCTCATAAGTGCAATCTGCAAACAACCCAATTCTTTTGTCCCTCTGTCCATTTGAGCCTATTGTGTCAGGGTAGTTTTTTCCTAGGTACTGGAGGAAATCTTGGGCAGACTCCATAGCTTAACCTCTCATTCTCAGAGAATAAAAAGCTTTGTTCACTTTCAGTCACAAGAATAGTATTTAATAACTCATATGCCCTTCCCAGTATAATAAAAAGCTCTGACTTCATTCAAAATTAAAGTTCTCCTTTACCTCAGCTTTGTTTGCTTTAATTTGGCTGTCTATAGTGGGAGAATAGAGATATGGTTGTAACTTCCAGGTCCCCATCATGCTTTTTTTTTTTAAAGACTTCATTTATTTATTTGACAGACAGAGATCCCAAGTAGGTAGAGAAGTGGGCAGAGAGAGAGAAAGAGAGAGAGAGAGGAGGAAACAGGCTTCCTGCAGAGCAGAGAGCCCAATGTGAAGCTCAATCCCAGGACCCTGGGATCATGACCTGAGCTGAGGGCAGAAGTTTTAACCCACTGAGCCATGCAGGTGCCCCCCCATCATGCTTTTATAATACATCTTTCCTCTTTCTAGACTACCTCCAGTTTCTCCAGGTTAGAGGTAGAATACAAACTTCCAACTTGACTAATACAAATTTAGTCTAACATTTGTTTTCTCTATTCAAGGAAAATATAGGATGGTAACTATAGTCACTATGCCATAGATTACATCCCTAGAACTTATTCATCTTATAGCTGCAAGTTTGTACCCTTTGACCAGCATCTCACCATTTCCCCCTCTCTGTCCTTTCCCATGGCAACCTCCAATCTGCTATTTCTTTGAATTCCCTTTTTAAACCACACATATAAGTAAGATCAAATAGTTTTTCTCTTTCTCTGACTTATTTCATGTAGCATATTGCTAAAAAGGTTCATCCATATTGTAAAAACAGGATTTTATTTTTTATAGTTTAATACATACATATATATTCATTATTCACCAATTTAATTTTTTATCCATTAATCTATTACAGACACTTAGGTTATTTCCTTGTCTTGACTATTGTAAATGATACTGTAATGAACATGGAATGCAGATATCTCTTTGAAAGAGTGATTTCATTTCCTTTGGACATACATCCAAAAGTGCAATTGCTGGATCAAATGGTACTCCTATTTTTAATTTTTTGACGAATATCCACATAATTGAGTTTGTTTCTGTTATTTTTATTTTTTAAGTTATTATTTTAATTCCAGTTAACATACAATTAGTTTCAGGCATACAATGTAATGATACAACAGTTCCATACATCACCCAGTGCTCCTCATGACAAGTGCAGTCCTTATTTTCTATCACCTATTTAACACATTCCCCTCAACCACCTCCCCTCTGGTAACCATCAGTGTGTTCTTTTTAATTAAGAGTTTATTTCTTGATTCTGCCCCCCCTTCGCTTTGCTTTTTTTGTATTTTCACTTATGAGTTTCTTATGAGTTAAATCATACGGCATTTTTCTTTCTCTGATTGACTTATTTTACTTAGCATTATAATTCCTACCTCAATCCAGTTTGGTGCAAATGGCAAGATTTCATTATTTTTTATAGTTGAATAATATCCTAAAGACTTCACAAAAAATGAATAGAACTGTTACAGGATACAAAATCAATGTACCAAAATCTGTTGCATTTCTATACACCAAAAATGAAGCAGAAAAAAAATATTAAAAAATAACCCCACTTAAAATTCCACCAAAGATAATAAAATACCTAGGAATAAATATAAACAAGATTAAAAGCCTGTATTCTGAAAACTATAATACCTTGATAAAAGAAATTTAAGGTGATCCAGACAAATGAAAAGATATTCCATACTCACAGACTGGAAGAACAAACATTGTTAGAATATCCATACAACCCAAAGTCACCTATAGATTTAATGCAATCCCTATCAAAATACATTTTTTACAGAACCAGAACAAACAATCCTAAAATTTTTGTGGAATCACAAAAGACTAAATAATAAAAACACTCTTGAAAAGAAAAGCAAAACTGGAGATAATACTATTCCAGATTTCAAGTTATATTACAAAGCTGTAGCAATCAAAACAGTATGGTGTTATACTCAAATAATGAATCATTGAGCATTGTATCAAAAACTAATGATACCTTGGCTAATTGAATTTAAATTAAAAAACAGTATGGTACTAGCACAAAAATAGATACGTAGATAAATAGAACAGAATAGAAAACACAGAAATAAGTGCATAAATATGTGGTCATGTAATCTTAAGCTAAGGAGGCAAGAATATGTCACAGGAAAAAGACAGTCTTCAATAATTGGTGTTGGGAAAACTGGACAGCTACGTGCAAAAGAATGAAACTGGACCACTTCCTCACACCATACACAAAAATAAATTCAAAATGGATGAAGAACCCAAATGTGAGACCTGAAGTCATAAAAATCTTAGAAGAAAACATAGGCAGTAATGTCTCTGACATCAGCCATAGAAGTACTTCTCTAGAGATGTCTCCTGATGCAAGGGAAATAAAAGCAAAAATAAACTATTAGGACTATCAAATTAAAAATCTTCTGCACAGCATAAGGGACTTGTCTTAAGGCTCTGTCTGCATTATTGCAGGTAGTTATGTGGGAAGTGGACTGATAGACACTACAGAGATTAATTTTCCCCATTTCTATCCCCAGTCATGTCTTAATCTTCTTCTTTTTTTTTTTTTAAAAGATTTTATTTATTTATTTGACAGACGGAGATCGCAGAGAAGCAGGCAGAGAGAGGAGGAAGCAGGCTCCCTGCTGAGCAGAGAGCCCGATGCGGGGCTCGATCCCAGGACTCCGGGATCATGACCCGAACCAAAGGCAGAGGCTTTAACCCACTGAGCCACCCAGGCGCCCCCTTAATCTTCTTCTTAAAGGAAGTTGCAATTGCTGAAATCATTTATTCTCAAAATAAGAAAAATAAACTGAAAGCTCATTATCTTCTGGGTTAGACCTATCATTACTATTAATAAAATTTCTTGATATGTATGGGTTTGATAAGAACTTTGTAACATTATTTCAATGGCATGAGGATAAAAACAGTGGAGTTTTGGAATTCATATTCTACTGTGTAATACAGATCTGTCACAGCTGGACCCACTGATTGTTATAATTCTTGAGCTCACATAAGATAGATGTTTGACAATTGCTATTTATTCAGACACCCTTGCTATAAATTTAACATAATTATATAAAAATAATTTTAACATGTCCTTAGTAGTTTTTCTTGTCTTATTATGTTTAATTACTAAATTAAGTCAATAGTATGGAGTAGTTGCTTATTTTATTGTTGTTGTGGTAATAATTATTGTTAGTTTAAAGGCTTTCTAAAATCTTGATCACTTGTTTAACCATTGAGTAATGATAAGAAAAGAAAAAGGAAATAGGAGAATATTCCCTTAAACTGCATTTAGAAAACTTTTTTTTAAATTAAAGATTTTTATTTATTTATTTGACAGACAGAGATCACAAGTAGGCAGAGAAGCAGGCAGAGAGAGAGGAAGGGAAGCAGACTCCCCGCTGAGCAGAGAGCCCAACATGGGGCTCGATCCCAGGACCCTGAGACCATGACCCGAGCCAAAGGCAGAGGCTTTACCCCACTGAGCCACCCAGGCGCCCCCATTTAGAAAACTTTTGTGGTTAAAATCAATAAATAGAAAGGTAATTATGTACACATGTACACACACATTATTAAATGCCATCTAAACTTTTAGATATTGCAGTCTTTGAATTTAAACCCTGATGGTAGGAAATGAAAATTTACTTATCATAAAATGATGTGTATTGATAGATGTAAAAATGCAAGAATTCATGTATCAGTCAAGATTCTTATTTGTCAACAACAAAAACAAGTTCGTCCTTACTTAAATAGAGAAGAATTTGACTAGTTGGAAATTGTTGAACTCAAATAATCAGGGAAGTATTTATAGTCATATTTAGAAAATAGGCAGCAAGCCTTTAGTCAAAGGTCATAGACTGAACATATTTAGGTGCACACATTGATTCAACTATAATCCCACCTAAAAATAATAGAAGAAGTAGCAAAGTAAACACACACACACACACACACACACACACACACACACAGCTAAAGCCTACAAGTCAAAGAAAATGATGAGAAAAAAATAATAGAAGCCACACATGAGGAGCCAAATTATGAATGGACAAGTTGGTAACAAAATTATCAGATTGATGAAACTGAATATTAAGCCAACAAATGCAGGGGAACAGGAAGCAACACAGTTTACAGTAGAGAACATTCAAATGGTTAAGGAATTGATGAAACCTTTACCTCAAGAAGTGGGAATAAAGACAAAAGTAGCCACTTTTGCAAACAGTGTGGAGGTTCCTCAAAAAATTAAAAATATAGGGGCACCTGGGTGGCTCAGCGGGTTAAGCCTCTGCCTTCAGCTCAGGTCATGATCTCAGGGTCCTGGGATCGAGCCCCACATTGGGCTCTCTGCTCAGCAGGGAGCCTGCTTCCTCCCCCCTCTCTCTCTGTGCCTGCCTTTCTGCCTACTTGTGACCTCTGTCTGTCAAATAAATGAATAAAATCTTTAAAAAAATAAAAATATAGCTCTCCTATGACCCAGCAATTGCACTACTGGGTTTTTACCCAAAGATACAGATGTAGTGAAAAGAAGGTCTGTATGCACCCCAACGTTCATAGCAGTAAAGTCCACAATAACCAAAATGTGGAAAGAGTCATGATCCCTTTCAACAGATGAATGGATAAAGAAGATATGGTCCACATACACAATGCAATATTTCTCAGCCATCAGGAAGCATGAATACCCAACATTTGCATTAACATGGATGGAACTGGAGGAGATTATGCTAAGTGAAATAAGTCAAACAGAAAAAGTCAATTATCATGTGGTTTCACTTATTTGAGGACCATAAGGATAGCATGGAGGGCATTAGGAGAAGGGAAAAATGAAGGGGTAGAAATCAGAGTGGGAGATGAACCATGAGATACTGTGGACTCTGCGAAATAAATTGAGGGTTTTAGAAGGGAGGGGAATGGGAGGATGGGTGAGCCTGGTGATGGGTATTAAGGAGAGCATGTATTCCATGGAGCATTGGGTGTTATACACAATGAATCATGGAACACTACATCAAAAACTAATGATGTACTGTATGGTGACTAACATAACAATAAAAAAAAGAAAAAGCAAACTTATAACAAAGGATCAAGAACTTTAAAATTTTAAATTAATGAAGTTATTTTTAAAAAGAGAATGAAATGGAGCTAAGAGTTTGAACCTAAGATCCCTTCTCACTTCAGGTAGCCAGATGATTTCTTTCATAGCAGCAGAATCCCAAAGTCTTATTGTCCTTCCAGGATAACATGTAGTATTTCTGCATTAAGAAGTGTCAGGTGCAGTTGAAGGTGGAAAATAGAAATATTAATTAAAACTTTACAAACTGAATTTTGAGACCGCCAACTGGGATCAGAGAAGATGAGCAACCAAACTTAGACATATTATCTGGGAACTGGAAGATACTTCCCTGGGAAATGTGATTGACTTAAGAGAAGAGATCTAAAGATACTAACATCAAATATTTCTCGATGAAACTCCTGCCAGTTTGTGAAGCCCAGAGTTGACATGTTCCATGCACTCAGAATTTCTAATAAGTTTCAGTTAGCCACTCTTAAATATGAAGAGGCAGGCAAGTTAACTACACATTTAACAAAACCTTTAGCACACAAAAAAAAACAAACACCAAAACAAACAAATATAATTAAAAGTGAACAAATTGGCTAAAATAGATTTTATAGTGAGAAAAAAGTCTTTAAGAAAAAATAAAAGAGGAGACCTTGAAAATTTAAAAATCACTAAAAATTAAACATTTAAATCAAAGCTGGAAGACATATTTGAGGAAGTCTTCCAGAGCATTACAAAAAGGTCAGAAATAAAAAATAGTAGCATTAAGATAAGACCGGAGAAAACAAACAAACAAAAAGACTGGAGAAATAGACCAGGATGTCAAATGTTCAATTAGTAGTAGTTCTAGGAAGAGATATTAGAGAAAATACAAGCGAAAAAACATAAAATGAATACTTCAAAAATTCATGATTTGAAGGACATGGGACTCTTTATTTAAAGTGTCCATTTATTGCCAAATACAGTAGTGGCTTCTAGAGAAAAATAATGGTTACATACATAAGACGGGAATCAGAATTCGTTCACCAACATTAAATCTAAAAAATACTGGATAAATAACTTCAAAATTCTCAGTGAAAATTATTTCCAATTCAACTGAACTATAACAAATGTGTAGGTAGTCTAAAGACATTTTCATACAATCAAAACTTCTCAAGGAATTTTCATCCCATTAGGGATTTCTTGTGAAATAACTTGAGTATTCCAGCAAAATCAAAGATAATACAGAAAAGCAGAAAGACATATCTAGAAGACAGAATTCTAACACAAAATATAAATATAAACAATCTCCAGGAGGATGGTGAAGGAAGAAATCAAAATGTGCTGGGGTACCTGGGTGGCTCAGCTCAAGCCCTGCACTGAGTACCACACTGGATGTGGAGCTTACTTAAGAAAATTATATTGTGAAACAATCCAGAAAGGAACCATTCTGGGTTGGATTTGATCAAAACATCCCAGAAAAAGATGAATCTAAAAAATGAAATTATAAGAATACCTAAAATATCAAGATGAATTTTACATAAATAATAGTCTAGGACTAAGTACTTCCAAAACCAAACAAAGGGGAAAACTAGGCAGTTATTACTTTAAAGAGGAGAGAGTTGAACAAGAAAGGAAAAAAATGCTCATTGCAAACAACATAGTTCAGCTGAATAACATTTACATAGTCATAAAATTAAGTAATAATTATTGATTTAGGCAAACTTACAATAAACTATATTTGGATGATGGAGAATAAGAAAGTGTACACATTTGTGGTGTGGGGCAGGAAAATGAAAACTAAGTCTTATATCACCTGTAGTTGGAAGCCAATATACCTAAAACAATTACATGAAGAACTGTCAAAATAAGTAACTTGTGGGAGAGATGTGGAGACAAATACCACAAGGAAAAGGTAAGGAATTGCAGTGCTTATCTCTGAAAATTTGGAAATGTAGTGGGTTAAGAACAAGTCACCACTACATTCCTTCAGTTTTGTAGATCTTTTGATTTTTTAAACTGCCAATGTACAACTGATAAGAATAGAAAACTACATTAAAAATAAAATGAGTAAGAACCAAGACAATTTATGCTGATAAAACTACAGGCAAAGTCATGTCACAGGAAGAGATTAGGATATCTCTACTAGACACTGGACAGCTGGAACATTGGATGATTTCACCACTGCCACCACCAGAAAGTGTCATTTCACTTAGCCTGTGGTATATATGTGTGTGTGTGTGTGTGTACATATGAATTATTTGCACACCCATATTCATTGCAGCATTATTAACAATAGTCAATATATAGAAACAACCTAAGTGCCCATCAATAAATGAATGGATAGATAGAATATATATATATATATATATGCAATATATATATATGCAAATAATTCCTTAATATCTTGTTTTCATTTCCTTTGAATATATACCAAGAACTGTGATTACAGGAACAAATAGTTCTGTTTTTAATGTTTTGAGGAAACTGCTTATTGTTTTGGTGGCTGTACCAAATTTTTAGGCCTACCAAAAGTTCACAAGAGTTCCTTTTTCTTCACAACCTCACCAAAGCTTGATGTATCTTATCTTTTTGATAATAGCTATTCTAACAGTTATGACATGATACCTCATTGTGGTTTTGATTCACATTTCCCTGGTAATTAGTTATCTTGAACAACTTTTCATGTACACATTTGTCATTTTATGCTATTCCTAATGTAATCATTTCATTAATTTCATTTCTTGGATTGTTTACTGTTAGAGCATAGAAATACAGTTGATTTGGAGCACGTGGGTGGCTCAGTGGGTTAAAGCCTCTGCCTTCGGCTCAGGTCATGATCCCAGGGTCCTGGGATCAAGCCCCACATTGGGCTCTCTGCTCAGCAGGGAGCCTGCTTCCTCCCCTCTCTCTGCCTGCCTCTCTGCATACTTGTGATCTCTCTGTCAAATAAATAAATAAAATCTTTAAAAAATACAATAGATTTTTGTATATTGATAATATACCTTGTAACCTAGCTAAATTCATTTATTAATTCTGATAGAATATTAGTGGCTTTCTAGGATTTTCTATAAGGAAGAACCTACCGTCTGCAAACAGAGATAGTTCACTTGTTCATTCACTCTGAATTTTTTTTTCCCCTTGTCTAATTATCCTGGCTATAGCCAACAGTACAATGTTAAATAGAATTGGTGAGAACAAATATCCTTGTCCCACTCCTGATTTGAGGGAGAAAGTATTTATTCTTTCACTATTGAGTATGATGTTAAGTTATGTATTTTTATAAGTGTCCATGTTGAGATAGTTACTTTGTATAACTAACATCTTAGCATGTTCACAATGAAAATATTGGATTTTTTCAAATGCTTTTTCTGTGTCTATTGAGATAATCATAAGAATTCTGTCCTTTATTAATATGGTATATTTTGCTGTTTGATATCAAATGTTAAACCAACTTTTTACTTACATGATAAATTCTATTTTGTATAATCCTATTAAAATATTGTGGGACTAGTTTCAGGTGTACAATATAGTGATTCAACATATCCATGCAACACCCAGGGCCCATCACAACAAGTACACTCTTTAATCCTCATCACTTATTTAACCCATCTCCCCACCCTCCTTCCCTTCAGCAACTATCAGTTTGTTGTTTTACAGTAAAGAATCTGTTTATTGGCTTGCCTCTCCCTCTCTTTTTTTTTCCCTCTTTGTTCATTTGTTGTTTCTTGAATTCCACATATGAGTGAAATCATATGGCATTTGTCTTTCCCTGACTGGCTTATTTTGCTTAACATAATACTCTCTAGCTCCATCCACATTGTTGCAAATGGAAAGAATTCATATTTTTTTAGATTTCATTCATTTTATGGCTGTGTATGGGATATATATATATATATATATATATATATATACACACATACATACATACACACACACATATATATATGTATATATATATACACATATATATGGAATACTACTCATATGGAACACATAAGTGAAATATTAATCATTACATTAATAATTACATAAATTAAATACATAAATAGAATATTACATATATATTATACATATTATATATATGTCATATTTCTTCATCCATTCATCTATAAATGGATATTTAGGCTGTTCCCATAATTTGGCTATTGTAAATAATGCAGCTATAAATATTGGGGTGCATATATCCCTTTGAATTAGTAGTTTTGTATTCTTTGAATAAATACCTAGTAGTGTAATTGCTTGATCATAGGGCAGTTCTATTATTAACTTTTTGAGGCACTTCTATACTGATTTCCCCCATGGAAATATTCTCATCAACAGTACAAGAGGGTTCCCCTTCCTCCAAATTCTTGCCAATACCTAATGTTTCTTGCATTATTGATTTTAGCCTTTCTGCCAGGTGTGAAGTAATATCTAATTGCAGTGTTGATTTGCATTCCCCTGATGATCAGTGATGATGAGCATCTTTTCATGTGTCTGTTGGCCATCTGTATGTCTTCTTTGGAAAAAATGTCTATACATGTCTTCATCCCAATTTTTAAGGGTGTTGACATTTGTAAGTTATTTATACATTTTGGATACTACCCCTTTATTGGATATGTATTTTACAAATATCTTTTCACATGCCATAGGTTGCCTTTTAGTTTTGTCGATTGTTTCCTTCACTGTGCAGAAGCTTTTTATATTTATGAAGTCACAATAGTATATGTTTGCTTTTGATTCCCTTGCATCGGGATACATATCAGAAAGAAGCTGCTATAGCTGATGTCAAAGAGATTACTGCCTATGTTATCCTCTAGGATTTTTATGTTTTCATGTCTCACATTTAAGTCTTTCATCCATTTTGAACTTATTTGTGTGTATGGTGTAAGAAAGTGGTCCAGCTTCACTTTTTTGCATGAAGCTGTCCAGTTTTCCCAACACCATTTACTGAGACACTGTCTTTTTACCATTGCATATTCTTTCCTGTTTTGTTGAAGATTTATTGACCATACAGTTGTGGGTCCATTTCTGGGTTTCCTATTATGTTCCATTGATCTATGTTTCTTTCTTTTTTTAAAGATTTTATTTATTTATTTGATAGACAGAGATCACAAGTAGGCAGAGAGGAAGGCAGAGAGAAAGGAGAAAGCAGGATCTCCACTGAGCAGAGAGCCCAGTGGGGTCTTGATCCCAGGACCCTAAGATCATGACCTGAGCTGAAGGCAGAGGCTTTAACCCACTGAGCCACCCAGGCGCCCCCCATGGATGTATGTTTCTATTTTTGTGCCAGAACCATACTGTTTTCATCACTACAGCTTTGAAATACTACTTGAAATCCAGAATTGTGATGCCTCCAGCTTTGCTTTTCTTTTTCAAGTTTTTTTTTTTAAAGATTGTATTTATTTGACAGAGAGAGTGATCACAAGTGGGCAGAGATGCAGGCAGAGAGATGGCGGGGGAGGCAGGCTCCCTGCTGAGCAGGAAGCCCGACGTGGGGCTTGATTCCAGGACCCTGAGATCATGACCTGAGCCAAAGGCAGAGGCTTAACCCACTGAGCCACTCAGGTGCTCCTTTTTCAAGTTTTCTTTGCTGTTTGGATTCTGTTCTGGTTCTATACAAATATTAGGATGTTTTTTCTAGCTGTGAATAATGGTGTTGGTTTTTTGATAGGAAGTGCATGAATTTTGTAAAATGCTTTGGGTAGTATGTTTTCTTCCAATTCATAAGCATTCAATGTCTTTCCATTTATTTATATAATTTTCAATTATTTTCATCAATGTTTTATAATTTTCAGAATGCAGGTCTTTCACCTCTTTGGTTAGGTTTATTCCTAAGTATCGTCATTTTTCTTGGAATTGTAAATGGGAATAATTAATTAATTTTTATTTCTGCTTTTTCATTATGGGGGAATAGAAATGCAATAGATTTGGTATATTGATTTTTGAATCCTACAAATTTATTGAATTTATGGGTCAGTTCTAGCAGCTTATTGGTAGAATATTTCAGGTTTTCTATGTAAGGTGTCATGTTCTCTGCAAATAGTGAAACTTTTCCTTCTTCCTTGTTGATTTGCATGCCTTTGATTTCTTTTTTTGCCTTGCTGTGACTAGAACTTCTTGTACTACATTAAATAACAGTGGTGGGAGTGGACATCCCTGTCTTATTCCTGACTGTAGAGGAAAAGTTCTCTGCTTTTCCCCATTGAGGATGATCTTAGCTGTGGACTTTTCCATATATTATGTTGAGGTCTGTTCCCTCTAAAGCTAAAATGTTGAGGGTTTTTATCATTAGTGGATATTGTACTTTGCCAAATGCCTTCTCTGCATCTATTGAAATGATCATATGGTTCTCATCCTTTATTTTGTTAATGTGTTATATCACAATGATTGATTTGTGAATATTGAGCCACTCTTGCAACCCAGGAACAATCCCCTTTTGATAGTAGTGAATCATTTTTTAATGTATGGTTAGAGTTGGATTGCTAACATTTAATTGAGAATTCTTCCATTCATGTTCATTAGGATACTGGCCTATGTACTCTTTTATATGGCCTTTTTTTTCTATTTCAAGTCTTTATTTAAGTTCTAGTTACTTAAAATACATGGTATAATTAGTTTCAGGTGTAGAATTTAGTGATTCATCACTTACATATAACACACAGTGCTCATCACATCATACTCTTTTTTTAGTGAAGTTTTTTTTCCAGTTTTGGTATCACTCTACTGCTGGTCTCATATAATGAATTTGGACATTTTTCTTTCTTTTCTAATTTTTGGAATAGTTTAAGAAGAATAGGTATTAACTCTTCTTTAAACCCTTGGTAGAAGTCACCTGTTAAGACTTCTAATCCTGGACTTTTGTTTGTTGGGAAATTTTAGATTACTGATTCAATTTCATTGATAGTTATTCTTCTGCTGAAGTTTTCTATTTCTTCCTGTTTCAGTTTGGATATTCTATGTGTTTCTAGGAATTTATCCATTTCTTCTAGGTTATCCAATTTTTAACAGAGTTTTTCATAATACTCTCTTATAAATGTGTTTCTGTGTTGTTGGTTAATTCTCCTCTCTCATTCATGATTTAATTTTTTAGGTCCCTTCTCTTTTGTTTTTTATAGTTCTGGCTAGGTAGAGCTTTATCAATTTTGATTTTTTCAAAGAACCAGTTCCTGGCTTTGTTGATCTGTTCTATTGTGTTCTTTTTTTTAATTTTATTCATTTGTTTGTTTTTTTATTTTCTATATCATTTATTTCTACTCTAGCTGTTTACATCCTTCCTTCTGTTGTCTTTAGGCTTCTTTTGTTGTTCTTGTTCTAGGTCCTTTAGGGGTAAAGTTAGGTTATTTATTTGAGATATTTCTTGCTTCTTCAAGTAGGACTATCTTGCTATATATGTCTGCCTTAGGACCACATTTGTTGCACCCTTAATGCTATTGACCATGGTGTTTTCATTTTCACTTATTTTCATGTTTTTTTTTAAATGTTTTCATTGATTCCTTGATTGACCCATTCATTGCTTAATGGCACATTGTTTAACATCCATGTTTTTGAGTTCTTTCCTGATTTTTTTCTTGTCATTGACTTTTAGCTTCATAACGTTTTGGCCAAAACCAGTGTTGGTATGATCTAAATATTTTTGTATTGTTGAGGCCTGTTTTCTGACATAATATGTGATCTATTCTGGAGACTGTTTCATGTGTACTTGAAAAATGTGTATTCTAAAGATTTAGAATGGAATATTCTAAATATATCTGTTAAGTCCATCTGGTCCCAGTGTGTCATTCAGAGACAATGTGTCCTTGTTTATTTTCTGTTCAAATGGTCTGCCTATTGCTATAAAGCATGGTGTTAAAGTCCTCTACTATTATTGTATTATCATCAATTTGTTCCTTTATGTTTTTATCAATTCTTTTATATATTTGGGTGCTCCAATGTTGGGTGCATAAATATATACAAGTGCTATATCTTCTTTGTTTAAATTTTATTTTATTTAAATTCAGTTAATTAATATATAGTGTAACATTAGTTTCAGAGATAGAGTTCAGTTATTCATCAGTTGCATATAACACCCAGTGCATTTTATATTGCCTGCCCTCCTTAATGCCTATCATTCAGTTACCTCATCCTCCCACCTACCTTCCCTCCAGCAATCCTGAGTTTGTTTCATATAGTTGAGTCTTTTATGATTTGCCTCCCTCTATGATTTCATCTTATTTTATTTTCCCATCCATTCCCATATGATCCTCTGTATTTTTTCTTAAATTCTACAAAGGAGTGAAATCATGATCATTCTCTTTCTCTGACTGACTTATTTTGCCTAGCATAATACCCTCTAGTTCCATCCATGTTGTTGAGAATGGCAAGATTTCATTTTTTGATAGTAGAGTAATATTCAATTATCTATATGTATCTATATCTATATTTATATCTATATCTATATCTATCATCTATATCTCACATCTTTATCCATTCATCTGTTGGTGGACATCTGGGCTCTTTCATAGTTTGGCTCTTGTGGACCTTGATGCCATACACGTTGGGATGCATGTACACTTTTAGATCACTATGTTTGTATTCTCTGGGTAAATACCTAGTAGTGCAATTGCCAGGTTGTAGGGTAGCTCTAATTGAACTTTTAATAACAGCCATATGGTTTTCCAGAGTTGCTGTACCAGTTTACACTCCCACCAAAAGTGTAAGAGGATTCCCCTTTCATCATCCTTTCACATCCTAGTCAATATTTGTTGTTTCCTGCCTTATTAATTTTAGTCATTCTGAGTGGTGTGAGGTGGTATCTCATAGTGGCTTTCATTTGTATTTCCCTGATGACCACTGATGTTAAGCATTTTTTTTTTCATGTGTCTGTTCACTATACCTATGTCTTCTTTGGAGAAATGTCTGTTCACGTCTTTTGCCTATTTCATGACTGCATTATTTGGTTGTTGTTGTTTGTTTGTTTGTTTGTTTTTGTATTGTTTGATAATTTCTTTTTTTCTAAGATTTTATTTATTTATTTCACAGACAGAGATCACGAGTAGGCAGAGAAGCAGGCAGAGAGAGAGAGAGAGAAGGAAGCAGGCTCCCTGCTGAGCAGAGAGCCCGATTCGAGGCTCGATCCCAGGACTCTGGGATCATGACCTGAGCCAAAGGCAGAGGCTTTAACCCACTGAGCCACCCAGGCGCCCCAATGTTTGATAATTTCTTTATAGATCTTGGATACTTGCCCTTTATCTGATATGTTATCTGCAAATATCTTCTCCCATTCTGTTGATTGTCTTTTGGTTTAGCCAACTGCTCCTTTTGCTGTGCAAAAGCTATTTTCTTGATGAAGTCCCAATAGTTCATTTTTGCTTTTGTTTCTCTTGCTTTGGAGATGTGCTTAGCAAAAAGTTACTGCAGTTGAGGTCAAAGAGGTTGCTGCCTCTGTACTCCTAAGGATGGTAATGGATTCTTATCTCACATTTGGGTCTTTCATCCATTTTGAATTTATTTTTGTGTATGGTGTAAGAAAGTGGCCCAGTTTCATTCTTGTGCATCTGCCTGTCCAATTTTCACAATACTATTTGTTGAAGCGACTGTCTTATTTCCATTGGATGCTCTTTACTTCTTTGTGGAAAATCAGTTGACTATAGAGTTGAGGGTTCATTGATGGGTTCTTTCTTCCATTCTACTCATGTATATGTCTGTTTTTGTGCCAGTGTCTATTGTCTTGATGATTATAGCTTTGTAATACGGCTTGAAGTCCAGAATTGTGATGCCTCCAGCTTTGGTTTTCTTTTTCAACATGCCTTTGGCTATTCAGGGTCTTTTCCCATTCCATACAAATTTTAGGATTGTTTCTTCCAGCTCTGTGAAAATTGTTGATGGTATTTTGATATGTATTGCTTTGAATATGTAAGTTGCTTTAGGTAGCATAGACATTTCAACAATATGTGTTCTTCTAATGAAGAACATGGAAGGTTTTCCATTTCTTTGTGTCTTCCTCAGTTTCTTTCATAAGTGTTCCATGGATTTCAGAGTACAGATCCTTTACTTTTTGGTTAGGTTTATTTCTATGTATCTGAGGTTTTGGTGCAATTATAAATGGGATTGGTTCCTAGATTTCTCTTTCTTCTGCCTCATTGTTTGTGTATAGAATGCAACTGCTTTCTGTGCATTGATTTTATATCTTGCAACTCTGCTGACTTCCTTTGTCAATTCTAACAATTTGGCAGTGGAGTCTTTTAGGTTTTCTACGCAGAGTATCACGTCATCTGCAAAGAATAAAAGCTTGACTTCTTCTTTGCTGATTTGGATGTCTTTTATTTATTTTTGTTGTCTAATTGCTGAGGCAATAACTTCCAGTACTATGTTGAACAATAGCAGTGAGAGTGGACATCCCCATCATGTTTTGACCTTAGGAGAAAAGCTCTCAGTTTTTTGTTTTGTTTTGTTTTGTTTTGTTTTGTCCTGTTGAGAGTGATATTACTTGTGGGTCTTTTGTATATGGCCTTTATGATGTTGAGGTATGTTCCCTCTATCCCTACACTGTTAAAGGTTTTCATCAAGAAAACATGCTATATGGGGCATCTGGGTGGCTCAGTGCTCAGTCGTTAAGCACCTGCTTTTGGCTCAGGTCATGATCCCAGAGTCCTGAGATCAAGCCCTGCATCTAGCTCCCTGCTCAGTGGGAAACCTGCTTCTCCCTCTCCCACTCCTCCTGCTTGTGTTCCCTCTCTTGCTGTGTCTCTCTCTGTCAAATAAATAAAATCTTAAAAAATACATATAGAAAGGATACTGTGGGCATCCCTGTTGTGTTCCTGATATTAAGGGAAAGTTCTCAGTTTTTGTCCTTTGATGATATTTGCTGTGACTTTTTTGTACATGGATTTTATGATACTGATATTTGTTCCTTCTACGATACACAGTGGAGAGTTTTTATCAAAAAAGGATGCTCTATTTTGTCAAATGCTTTTTCTTCATCTATTGAGAGGGTCATACAGTTCTTGACCTTTCTTTTACTAATGTAGTATATCACATTTAGGGATGTTGGACCACCCTTGCAGCCCAGGAATAAATCCAACCTGGTCCTGGTGAATAATCATTTTTAATTTATTGTTGGATCCTATTGGCCAGTATCTTGTATCCACGTTCATCAGAGATATTGGTTGGTAGTTTTCCTTTGTGGTGCTATCTTTCTGTGGTTTTGGGATGTAAATAATGCTGGTCTCATAGAATGAGTTCTGAAGTTCTCCTTCCATTTCTATTTTTTGAAACAGTTTCAAAAAGAATAGATATTGATTCTTCACATGCTTATAGAAATCCCCTGGGAAGTTATTGGCACTGGATTCTTGTTTGTTGGGAGATATTTGAGTACTGATTCCATTTATTTGCTGGTTATGGGTCTGTTCAGGTTTTCTATTTCTTCCTGTTTCAGTTTTGGAAGTTTATATGTTTCTAGGAATGCATCCACTTCTTCTAGATTGCTTAATTTGTTGGCAGATAAAAAATTACAATATTCTCTTAATTTTGTTTGTATTTCTTTTGTGTTGGTTGTGATAGCTCCTCTTTCATTCATGATTTTATTTATTTGGGCCTTTTCTCTCTCTCTCTCTCTCTCTCTTTTTTGTATATGTGCTGCCAAAGCGAGCACTCTCTCTCTCTCTTTTTTTGATAAGTCCGGCTAAGTGCTTATCTATCTTATGAATTCTTCCAAAGAACAAGCTCCTAGTCCTGTTCATTTCTTCTACTGTTTTTCTTTAATTTCTGTATTATTGATTTCTCCTATAATCTTTATTATTTCTCTTCTTTTCCTTGATATAGGTTTTATTTTTTGTTCTTTTCCAGATCTTTTATGTTGAACGTGAGGTTGTGTGTTTGAGATTTTTCTTGTTTCTTGAGGAAAGCCTGTATTGCTATATACTTCCCTCTTAAAACAACATTTCCTGTATCCTAGATGTTCTGAACTGTCATGTTTTCATTCTCACTTACTTCCATGTATTTTTTAAATTCTTCTTTAATTTCCTGGTTGACCCATTCATTTTTTAGCAAGATCATCCTTAACCACCGTGTATTTGTGTCTCACTTCAAGTGTTAAAACACTGTGGTCTGCAAATATGCATAGTATAATCTCAGTCTTTTTGTACTGGTTGAGAACTGGTGTGTGACACAGTATGTAATCTATTCTGAGAATATTCAATGTGCACTTAAGAAGAATGTGTACTGGGCACCTGGGTGGCTCAGTGGGTTAAAGCCTCTGCCTTCAGCTCGGGTCATAATCCCAAGGTCCTGGAATTGAGCCCCACATCGGGCTCTCTGCTCAGCAGGGAGCCTGCTTCCCCCTCTCACTCTGCCTGCCCCTCTGCCTACTTGTGATCTCTCTCTCTATCAAATAAATAAATAAAATCTTAAAAAAGAAGAAGAAGAATGTGTACCCTGTTGTTTTTGGATGAAATCTTCTGAATATATTTGTTAAGTCCATCTAGTTGAGTGTGTCATCCAAAGCCTTTATTCCCTTGCTGATCTTCTGCTAAATTTGTCTATTTCTGTGAGTGAGTTGTTAATATCCCTTACTATTATTGCATTACTATCAATGTGTTCCTTCGGTTTTGTCATTAATTGATTTATATATTTGGCTGCTCCCAAGTTAAGAGAATAAATATTTACAATTTTTAGATCTTCTTGTTGGATAGACTATTTTATTATGATAAAGTGTCCTTCATCATCTTTTACTGCAGCCTTTGGTTTAAAATCTAGTTTGTCTGGTATAAGGAGTACTATTCCAATTTTCTTGTGATGTATATTAGTATGATAAATTATTATGTACCTCCTCACTTTCAATCTTGAGGTGCTTTGGATCTAAAATGATTCTCTTATAGGGAGCATATTGATGATCTCTTATTATTATTATTATTATTTGGTCTGATACTCTATGTATTTTGATTGGAGCAATTAGTCCACTTACATTCAGAGTAATTATTGAAAGATATGAAGTTAGTGCTATTATATTACCTGTAAATTTGCTATTTCTGTAGATTGTCTCTGTTTATTTCCAGTCTTTATTACTTTTGGGCTCTCTGTCTTTGCTCAAAGGATCCCCTTTAATATTTCTTGCAGGGCTGGTTTAGTGTTCACAGATTCCTTATTTATTTATTTTTTTCTTCTTTTTTTTTCCTTTTTTAAAAAAATTTTTATTTATTTTCAGTGTAACAGTACTCATTGTTTTTTCACCACATCCAGTGCTCCATGCAATCTGTGCCCTCCCTAATACCCACCACCTGGTTCCCCCAACCTCCCACCCCCCGCCCTTCAAAACCCTCAGGTTGTTTTTCAGAGTCCATAGTCTCTCATGGTTCACCTCCCCTTCCAATTTCCCTCAACTCCCTTCTCCACTCCATCTCCCCATGTCCTCCATGTTATTTGTTATGCTCCACAAATAAGTGAAACCATATGATACTTGATTCTGTCTGTTTGACTTATTTCACTCAGCATAATCTCTTCCAGTCCCATCCATGTTGCTACAAAAGTTGGGTATTCGTCCTTTCTGATGGAGGCATAATACTCCATAGTGTATATGGACCCCATCTTCCTTATCCATTCATCCGTTGAAGGGCATCTTGGTTCTTTCCACAGTTTGGCGACCATGGCCACTGCTGCTATAAACATTGGGGTACAGATGGCCCTTCTTTTCATTACATCTCTATCTTTGGGGTAAATACCCAGCAGTGCAATTGCAGGGTCATAGGGAAGCTCTATTTTTAATTTCCTGAGGAATCTCCACACTGTTCTCCAAAGTGGCTGCACCAGTTTGCATTCCCACCAACAGTGTAAGATGGTTCCCCTTTCTCCACATCCTCTCCAACACACGTTGTTTCCTTTCTTGCTAATTTTGGCCATTCTAACTGGTGTAAGGTGGTATCTCAATGTGGTTTTGATTTGAATCTCCCTGATGGCTAGTGATGATGAACATTTTTTCATGTGTCTGATAGCCATTTGTATGTCTTCATTGGAGATGTGTCTGTTCATATCTTCTGCCCATTTTTAAATATGATTGTCTGTTTTGTGTGTGTTGAGTTTGAGAAGTTCTTTATAGATCCTGGATATCAAACTTTTGTCTGTACTGTCATTGGCAAATATCTTCTCCCATTCCGTGGGTTGCCTCTTTGTTTTGTTGACTGTTTCTTTTGCTGTGCAGAAGCTTTTGATCTTGATGAAGTCCCAAAAATTCATTTTTGCTTTTGTTTCCTTTGCCTTTGGAGACATATCTTGATAGAAGTTGCTGTGGCCGATATCGAAGAGGTTACTGCCTATGTTCTCCTCGAGGATTCTGATGGATTCCTGTCTCACGTTGAGGTCTTTTATCCATTTCGAGTTTATCTTTGTGTACAGCATAAGAGAATGGTCGAGTTTCATTCTTCTCCATATAGCTGTCCAGTTTTCCCAGCACCATTTATTGAAGAGACTGTCTTTTTTCCACTGGATATTTTTTCCTGTTTTGTCGAAGATTATTTGACCATAGAGTTGATAGTCCATATCTGGGCTCTCTACTCTGTTCCACTGGTCTATGTGTCTCTTTTTATGCCAGTACCATGCTGTCTTGGTGATCACAGCTTTTTAGTAAAGCTTGAAATCAGGTAACGTGATGCCGCCAGTTTTATTTTTGTTTTTCAACATTTCCTTAGCAATTCGGGGTCTCCAGGCAAAGAACCTACCAAAAAGGAGAATTTCAGACCAATATCACTGATGAATATGGATGCTCAGATTCTCAACAAGATCCTAGCAAACAGGATCCAACAGCACATTAAAAAGATTATCCACCATGACCAGGTGGGATTCCTCCCTAGGTTACAAGGATGGTTCAACATTCGCAAATCAATCAATGTGATAGAACAAATCAATAAGAGAAGAGAGAAGAACCACATGGTCCTCTCAATGGATGCAGAAAAAGCATTTGACAAAATCCAGCATCCGTTCCTGATTAAAACGCTTCAAAGTATAGGGATAGAGGGAACATTCCTGAACTTCATCAAATCTATCTATGAAAGACCCACAGCAAATATCATCCTCAATGGGAAAAAGCTTGCAGCCTTCCCGTTGAGATCAGGAGCACGACAAGGATGCCCACTCTCTCCACTCTTGTTCAACATAGTATTAGAAGTCCTAGCAACAGCAATCAGACAACAAAGAAAAATAAAAGGTATCCAAATTGGCAAGGAAGAAGTCAAACTCTCTCTCTTCGCAGATGACATGATTCTTTATATGGAAAACCCGAAAGACTCCACCCCCAAACTTCTAGAACTCATACAGCAATTCAGTAATGTGGCAGGATACAAAGTCAATGTACAGAAATCAGTGGCTTTCTTATACACTAACAATGAAAATACAGAAAGGCAAATTAGAGAATCGATTCCATTTACTATAGCACCAAGAACCATAAGACTCCTTATTTATTATTGATTTTATTGATTGATTATCTTGGAAACAGTATTTCTCCTATTCTGAGTGACAACCTTGCTGGATAAATTATTCTTGGCTGCATATTTTCCCATTCAGCATGCCTTATATATCATGCCTGTATTTTCTGGCCTTCCAGGTCTCTGCGACAGACCTGCTGCCAGCCTTACGCTTCCATCCTTGTATGTAAGGACATCTTTTCCCAAGATTCTTTCAACATTTTCTCTTTATTACTGAAATTTACAAGTTTCCCTATTATACGTCAAGATGTTGACCTATTTTTATTCATTTTGAGAGTGGTTCTCTGTTCCTCCTGGATTGGAATGCCTGTTTCTTCTCCAGATTAGGGAAGTTCTCAGGTATAATTTGTTCAAATAAACCTTCTGCCCCTTTTTCTCTCTTCTTCTTCTTCTGGAGCCCCTATTATCTGGATATTATTTTGCTTTAGAGAAATTCTGATTTCTCGAAGTCTCCCTTCTGTTTTCTTTTTAGCTTCCTTATTTTCCATCATTTGTCTTCTATATTACTGTCTCTATCTTATGCTTTATTTATACTTAGAGCTTCCATCTGTGACTATCTCAGTAATAGCATTTTAAAATTCAGCTTGATTAGATTTTCTTCTTTTATATCTATAGTAAGGGATTCCCCAGTTTCTTCTATGTTTTTTTTTCAAGCCCACAGAGTATTTTTCTAATCGTTGTTTTAAATTATAGTTCAAGAATCTTACTTTTATCTGTATTGATTGAATCCTTGGTAGTGAGTACTACCTCTGGTTCTTTCTTAAGGGATGAATTTCTCTGTGTTGTCATTATGTCCATGAAAGTAAGGAAGAAAGAGAAAGTACAACAATAACAATAACAGCAACAGAAAAAAATACATAGCAAAGAAGAAGGAAACAAAAACAAAACAAAATAAGAGAGAATTAAACAAGAATCAAAAAGAATGAAAGAAATATCTAGATCCTGGGTGTATTTTGATCTGCTTGTTAAAAGAAACTAGATCCTATTTTCTTACACCATACAGAAAAGTAAACTCAAAATGGATTAAAGACTTCAATGTGAGACAGGAATCTATCAAAATCCTAGAGGAGAACATAAGAAACAACCTCTTTGACACTGGCCACAGCAACCTCTTTCTAGACACATTACTTAAGACAAGGGAAACAAGACCAAACGTTAAGGACTTCATCAAGGTAAAAAGCTTTTGCACAGCAAAAGAAACAGTCAATGAAGCTAAGAGGCAACCTATGGAATGGGAGAAGATATTTGCAAATGACATTACAGATAAAGGACTGTTATCCAAGATGTATAAAGATCTTCTCAAATTCAACACCCAAAAAACAAATAATCCAATCTAAAAATGGGCAGAAGATAGGAACAAACACTTCTTCAAAGAAGACATACCAATGGATAACATAAACATGAAAAACTGTTCAATATAACTTGTCATCAGGGAAATACAAATCAAAACCACAATGAGATACCACCTTATACCAGTTAAAATGAAAAAAAAAATAACAAGACAGGAAACAACAAATTTTGGGGAGGATGTAGAGAAAGGGGAACACTCTTACACTGTTGATGGGAATGCAAGCTCGTAAAACCACTTTGGAATACAGTATGGAGGTTCCTCAAGATGTTAAAAATAGAGCTACCCTATGAGCCAGCAATTGCACCACTATGTATTTACCCCAAAGATACAGATGTAAGGAATTAAGGGCCACATGTACCCCAATGTTCATAACAGTAATGTCCACAATAGCCAGACTGGAAGGAACAGTGATGTCCTTCAACAGATGAATGGATAAAGAAGATGTGGTCCATATATACAATGGAATATTGTTCAACAATAAGAAAGGATGAATATCCACCACTTGCATCAATATGAATGGAACTGTAGGGGATTATGCTTAGTGAAGTAATTTAAGCAGAGAAAGACAATTTTCATATGATTTCATATGTTTCATACATGGAACATAAACAATAGCACACAGAACATTAGGGGAAGGAAGGGAAAACTGAAGGGAGAGAAATCATAGAGGGAGATGAACCATGAGAGGCCAAGGACTCCCAGAACAAAAACTGAGGGTTTCAGAGGGGATGGGGGTGGGAGTAGCAGGTAACAGGGTGATAGGTATTAAGGAGGACACATGTTTGGATGAGCACTGGGTGTTATAGGTAACTAATGAATCATTGAACATTACATCAAGAACTATTGGTGAGCTATAAAAAGTAAAATTAAAAAAAAATCAAAGCAGCTTTAAGATATATGGTTTAGTTAACAAGTCATGCCACAGAATAATACATAAAATATGACCCCAATTGTAGATCTTATTTGATATAAGTACTATATATAAATATATACATAAAATGCTCTGAAAAAAATAGACAAAATTCTTAAAACTATTCATCTCAAGGTACAAAAATGAATTGAAATGGGAGTTGGGAAAGGGAGAAATTATCTAGGGATTACAATATCTGAATCTTATTCCCCAATCCCTTTTTGATTCACACTGCGACTTCAAGCAATTTTTCTCTCTTTTCTGGGCTTGTTTCATTACCTATAAAAGAAGAGGTTAAATATACTCTGTAAAGTTCTTTTAAACTCAACTATACTATAATTTAATATATTTATGGTGATATTCTGAGATTTTGCCTACATGTTTCTTGGTATGCATCTCTCTCTCTCTCTCTCTCTTTCTCTTCCCCTTTCCGCTTTTGTTTCTTAAATTCCACATATAAGTGAAATCATGGTATTTATCTTTCTCTGACTGACTTATTTCACTTAGTGTAATGTGCTCATTGTTGTTTGGATTTGCATTTTACGGATAAGTAATGATGTTGAACTCCTTTCATATACGTTAACCATTTGTATGTCTTCTTTGGAAAAAATGTCTGATCATGTTTATTGCCCACTTTTAAATCAGGTTAATTGGTTTCCTGCTATTGAGTTATAATAATATAATATAATGTAATAATATAATATAACATCATATACACACATATACACACTATGGGTCATATATATTATATATATTACATGTATATATAATGTACTATGGGCCACATATTAATTATCCTTTCCTTAATTATTGTATCATATAATATATAATATCATATCATATAACATATAACATATTATATATATAATAGTAAATACTATAGAGTATATAGTACAGTATATGTAATATATACTATATATTATATATTGTATATTATATATTCTAGTATATATAATATATCAGTCTTTTGGTATCAGTTGAGCCCTGATTTGTGACCCAGTATGTGGTCTATTCTGGAGAAGGTTCCATGTGCACTTGAGAAGAATGAGTATTCTGTTGTTTTAGGGTGGAATGTTCTGTATATATCTATGAGGTCCATCTGGTCCAATGTGTCATTCAATGCTCTTATTTCTTTATTGATTTTCTGCTTTGATGATCTGTCTATTTCTGAGAGAGGTGTGTTAAGATCTCCTACTATTAATGTATTCATATCAATATGACTCTTTATCTTGATTAATAGTTTTCTTATGTAATTGGCTGCTCCCATATTGGGGGCATAGATATTTACAATTGTTAGATCATCTTGGTGGATAGTCCCTTTAAGAATTATGTAGTGTCCTTCTGTATCTCTGACTACCGTCTTTAGTTTAAAATCTAATTTATCTGATATGAGAATCGCTACCCTGGCCTTCTTTTGAGGCCCATTGGCATGAAAGATGCTTCTCCATCCCTTCACTTTCAGTCTGGGTGTATCCTTAGGTTCAAAATGGGTCTCTTGTAGAAAACATATGGATGGGTCCTGTCGTTTTATCCAATCTGCAACCCTGTGTTTTTTTATGGGTGCATTTAGGCTATTCACGTTGAGAGTGATTATTGAGAGATACGATTTTATTGACATTGTGTTATCTTTGAAGTCTTTATTTCTGTCGATTTTCTCTATATTTCTGTTCAATGCTATTCTTAGGATTTTTCCTCTTTTATAGAACCCCCCCTAATATTTCCTGCAGTGTCGGCTTGGTGGTTGCATAGTCTTTAAAGCCTTGCCAGTCTTGGAAACTCTTTATCTCTCCATCCATTTTGAATGTCAGTCTTGCTGGATAAAGTATTCTTGGCTGCATGTTCTTCTCATTTAGTGCCCTGAATATATCTTGCCAGCCCTTTCTGGCTTGCCAAGTCTCTGTTGACAGGTCTGACGTTATTCTGATGGGCTTTCCTCTGTACATAAGGAGCTTCTTTGTCCTAGCGGCTTTCAAGAGATTGTATCTACAATTATGATTCCTCAATTTTACTATGAGGTGCCTGGATGTTTTTTGGAATTTATAATCTTTGGGGGAGACCTTTCTGCCTCTAGTACATGAACGCTTGTTCCATTCGCAAGATTGGGGAAATTTTCATGAAGAACTTGTTCCACTGTATCTTCTAGACTTCTTTCTTTCTCCTCCCCTTCAGGGATTCCAATAATTCTGACGTTGGAACGTTTCATGGCATCATTTATTTCCCTGATTCTGTTTTCGTGGCTTCTAAGCTGTTTGTTCCAGGCTTTGCCTGATCCTTTCTCTCTATCTGTTTGTCCTCCAGATCACTAATTCTATCTTCTGTCTCAGTTACCCTAGCTTTTAGAGAATTTAGATTAGATTGGAACTCATTGAGAGCATTGTGAACCTCATCCCTGGTGGCCTTCAGCTCTGCCCTAACATTATGAATATCATCCCTGGTGGCTTTCAATTCTGCCTTAATCAATTCCATTTGGTCATCCATGGCTTTCTCCAACCTAGCTATTGCCTGGATAATTGTTAGCCTGAATTCTCTTTCTGACATATTGTCTATGTTGATAGCCATTAGCTCTGTTGCAGAAGGCCCATCCTCTGTATTTTTCTTCTGTTGGGGATTCCTCCTCCTAGTCATTTTGGTGAGAGATAACTGGACAGATGTAGCTGGATGTATCGACCGTGGTGCAGTCAAGGTACACCCTGGAACGCTTCTGAGCACTCAGGATTCCCCACCCAAATGAAAGAAAAAAGAAAAGAAAAAGAAAAAAGAGAGAGAGAGAGACAGGAAAAAAAAGGAAGATAAAAGAGAAGGTTCAGCCCAAATGGGCCCCAGGGTAAGATTTATGACATATACAAACAAAAACAGACAAACAAAAAGACTGATAAAAATATATGATGAGAGAAAAAAAAATATATATATAAGCAAAAAAAGTAAGAACCTCGTCAAAAAGAACCCCAAGTATAAGATTTATATACTACCAGGACAAACATAAATACACAGAGACACTGGCAGAAGAAAAAGATGGGAGCATGGTTATAGATTCTCAGTGTGGGCGAGGAAGGTTATTTTGATTCTTCCTGGATGATCTTGAGATCTTTGTTAAAGGACTCAACTTTCCTAAGATAAAGGGGGATTTAAAATTGGTTTACCTATAGGGTAGCATTGATTGGAGAAAGGGGGTTACCTTGAAGTTTAACTCTATATGAATATTAGAAAATAAAAATAAAAAAGGAATAAACTGGACTAAACTAAACTAAAATTTTTAAAAAATTAAAAAAATAGAAAAGCAAAAGAAAAACACATGTGTATGTATCAAAAAATTCAGGTTAGAAGTTTATTATGGAATTTGATGACTGGACATCTCACTGTGATGGTAAATAGGTTAAAAAATTATCTATATAAAAAAACAAAAAAAATGAACCAGAATAGTGGGAATGAGTTAAAAATAAAAGTTGTATCTATGAAGTAGTGGTGGTTGTTCTCTTGTAGTCTTTTTTTTTTCCTTTCCTGATTTGTTTTCTGGGGGAGGGGGCTGCCACTTGGGTTTTCATTCAATGATGTTCCCTGAGTTAAGTCCTCCCACCCCCCTCAAGGGGGTGGGCTCTGAGGAAAACAGTTTTTTCAGGCTTTGTTCTCTGGAGCTTTTTATGTTTGTTCACTTCTTTTCTCTCGCCTTCACAGCTTTTGATGGTTTTTGGAGGTTTAGAGGAAAGCAAACTGCACCCCGACCTCCCTCTCAGAGAGAAGCCTCAGTCTGCTCCCCTGCAGATGCTGCAGCCGCTGGGCCGCTGGCAGAGCAGGTTCTGAGTCGCGGTCCCTGGGGATGCAGGATCTCCTGCTTGTATGCAAAACCACGGCAGCAGCAGCAGTCTGGGCAGCTCCAGACCGCCAGAGAGGTTCCAAGCAGCGATCGCACACTGAGATTTTCCTGCTGGCTGGGGCTGGGACTGCCTGGTCTTTCCAGGTCTAAGAACTCCGGGTTTGCTCGCACCTCTCCCAGGGGAGGGTGTGGGGCGCGGGCATCTCTGGCTCTAGCACGGCGCAGGTCTCAGAACACCAGGCTGGGCGTTCGTGCACCTCTCTCAGGGGAGGGTGAGGTGCGCGCGCATCTCAGGCAAGGTGTGCGTTCTGCCATCTAGTGTGGCTCCTAGCCCCTAACGGGAGCTGGACTCCACTCGTTCTCGGGCATGCTGGAGGCTCAGGGACCAAGACCTGGTTTCTCCGCCACACTCTCTCTGGCTCAGCGCCAGGGGAGGCTGTCCTGGGTCTGGGGACTTAAGCCCCTGTCCCTAGCCGCCCTGATTCCCACAATTTCCCCCCATGATCCTTTGCTCTTTTGAGTGCTTTCAACCAGACTCCAAGTTAATGCTGGTCCCCAGATGCAGGGCACTCTCATATTGGGGTATTATTTTCCAATCGGTCGCCTCTGGTGGCTCCCTCCCCCTTTTGTTTATCTTCCGATATCAGTCCTACGTTCCCACTCCACTTTACCTGCCCACTGGCGTCTTCTGGCCCCCGTAGAGATCCAGACGTGTATAATTCTGATCTCAGGCTGATTTCATGGGTGATTGGAGTTCTTTGGTAGGTAATCAGCTCACTTTAGGGTACAGGTTGAAAAGGCGCCTCCTCCTACTTCCCTGCCATCTTGTCTCTCTCCTAGTATATATAATATATCATATATTTTATAAGAGCCACATATTAATTATCCTTTCATCTTTTGATAGGCATTTGTCCTGCTTGCATATCTTGGCTGTTTAAGTAATGTTGAAATAAACATAAGGGTTCATATATTAGCAAATCAACTTCAAAAATAATTAAAAGTTTCATTCACCATGATCAAGTGGAACTTATTTCAGGAATGCAAGAATAATTCAACATTTACAAATAAATCAATGTGATGCACCACAGTAACAAAACAAAGTATAAAAATTATATGATCATTGCAATCATTTCAGAAAAATCATTTGACAAAATTCAATATCCATTCATGATAAAAAATCTCAAAGAAGTGGGTTTAGGGAGGGGCGCCTGGGTGGCTCAGTGGGTTAGGCCGCTGCCTTTGGCTCAGGTCATGATCTCAGGGTCCTGGGATTGAGTCCCGCCTCAGGCTCTCAGCTCAGCAGGGAGCCTGCTTCCCTTTCCCTCTCTCTCTGCCTGTCTCTCTGCCTACTTGTGATCTCTGCCTGTCAAATAAATAAATGAAAATCTTTTAAAAAAAAAAAAGAAGTGGGTTTAGGGAGAACATAATAAAGGCCATATATGAAAAACCTGCAGCTAACATCAACTCAATGAGGAAAAATTGAGAGATTTGCCTCTCAAGAACAAAAATAAGACAAGGATGTTTAGTCTTGCCACTTTATTCAACACAGTCCTGAAAGTCCTAGCTGCAGCAATCAGATGAACCTAAATAAATTAAAGGCATCCAGTTTGGCAATGCAGAAGTTAAACTCTTACACATTGCAGATGACATGATACTGTACATAGAAGACCCTAAAGAATTCACCAAAAAAAAAAAAACTATTAGAAATAACAAGTAAATTCAATAAAGTTTCAGGATATAATATTAAGATCCAGAACTCAGTTGTGTTTCTATCCTAATGAGAAAGTAGCAGAAAGAGAAATTACAAAAATAATTTCACTTACAATTGTTCCAGAAATAATAAAATACCTAGGAATATAATTAACAATGGAGGTGAAAGACCTATATTCTGAAAACTATGAAAATTTGATGAAAGTAATTGAAGAGGAAACAAATGGAAATATATTCTATGCTCATAGATTGGAAAAAAATAACAGCATTAATATGTCCATACTGTCCAAAGCAATTTACGGTTTTGTACTATTCAAAGCAATTTAGGGTTGTGCTATATGGGCATTTTCTTTTTGTTCTTGATACTAAAGACCTTTCAATTTTTTTTTCTGTTACTATGATGCTAGCTCTGGGCATTTTATATATAACCTTTATTATATTGAAGTAAGTTCCTTCTGTATTTGGTTTATTGAGCATTTTGTCCTAAAAGAATATTTAATCTCATTGGATCTTTTTCTATATCTATTAAAAATAGTGTGATTTTTATCCTTCATTATTTCATGAGCTGTATCACACTGATTCATTTGGTACATGTTGAAACACCCTTTTATCCTAAGGATAAATCTTCCTTCGTTGTGGTGTATGATCCTTTTAATGTGCTTTTGATTTGGTTTACTAATTTTGTTAAGGGATTTTCTATCTTTGTTCCCTAGGGATATTGGACTGTAATTTTTTTTCTCATAGTATCTTTCTGCTACTTTGTTATCAGGGTAATGCTGGACTCATAAAATGAGTTTGAAAGTAAAAAAAAATGAGTTTGAAAGTATTGCCTCTTCTTCAAGTTTTTGGAAGAATTTTAGAATAATCCATTATTAAATGTTTGGTAATATTCAATAGTGAAGTCATCTGGCCCTAGGATTTTATTTGTTGGGAGATTTTTGATTATCAACTGAACCTCCTTACTCATTATTAGTCTGTTCAGATTATATATGACTTCAGTATTCAGTCTTAGTAGGTAGTATATATCTAAAAATTTCTCTATTTCTTCTAGCTTATACAGTTCTTGGCATACAATTGTTTACAGTGGTTTTTTATCCTTTTTATATCTGTAGCATCAACTCTAATGTTTCATCCTTCATTTCCGATTTTATTAATCTTAATCTTCTCTCTTTCTTAGTTGGTCTAGTTAAAGTTTTTTAAATTTTGTATACTTTTTAAAAAGAAAAACGTCTGGGTTTCATTATTTTTTCTATTAATTTTCTACTCTCTATTTTATTTGTTTTTTATTCTAATATTTTCCAAATATTGTTTTTGTTTATATCTTTAATATTGTTAATAAATAGTTCACTGAAATAAATAATGGATTGCCTCAAGATCATTAATATTCTTTTATTTGAGGGGTATGTTTGACACATGATATTACATTATTTTCAGGTATACAACATAATAATTCAAAAACTCTATAAATTATGCTATCTTTTTTTTAAAGATTTATTTATGTATTTATTTATTTGACAGAGAGAGATCACAAGTAGACAGAGAGGCAGGCAGAGAGAGAGGGAAGCAGGCTCCCCGCTGAGCAGAGAGCCCTATGCGGGACTCCATCCCAGGACCCTGAGATCATGACCTGAGCCAAAGGCAGCGGCTTAACCCACCGAGCCACCCAGGTGCCCCTAAATTATGCTATCTTTACCACAAGTGTATGTCACCATGCAACAATACTACAATACCATTGATCATATTTATTATGCAGTATCTTTTATTCCTGTCACTTTTTAAAAGATTATTTATTTATTCAGCAGAGAGAGAGACAGTGAAAGAAGGAACACAAGCAGGGGCAGAAGGAGAGGGAGAAGGCTTCCCACCAAGCAGGGAGCCTGATGTGGGGCTTGGTCCCAGGACCCTGGGATCATGACCTAAGCCAAAGGCAGACACTTAGTGATTGAGCTATCCAGGCACCCCTATTCCTGTGACTTATTCATTCCATAAATGGAAACCTGTATCTCCCACTCTCTTTCACTCATTCTTCCCATCCCACCAAACCCTTCCCTCTGATAATAGTTTCTTCTCTATATTTATAGGTCTGATTCTACTTTTTATTTGTTTATTCATTTGTTTTTTTAATGTTGCACATATAAGTGAAATCATAATTGTCTTTCTTTATCTGACTTATCTCATTTAGTATGATACCCTCCAGGTCTATCTATGTTTTCACAAATGGCAAGAGCTCATTCTTCTTCAGCCATTCAGCTATCAATGGACTCTTGGTTTGCTTCCATATGTTGGCTATTATCAGTAATGTTGCAGCAAACATATGGGTGCCCATAAATTTTCAAATTAGTGCTTTTATGTTCTTTGGGTAGATACCCAGTATTGGAATTACTCAATAATATGGTATTTATATTTTTAACTTTGTGAGGAACTTCTATACTGCTCTCCATGTGTGAGAGTTCCTGTTTATATACATCCTTGCCAATACTTCTTATTTCTTATCTTTCTGATTCTAACCATTCTGACAGATATAAAAGTAAAATCTTTTCATGGATTGGGTGTGCATTTTCTTGATGATTTTAATTCTAAGCATTCTTTATGGGTCTCTTTGTTATCTGAGTCTTACTTAGAAAAAGGTCTATTCAAGTCCTCTGCCTATTTTTCAAATTAAATTATGTATTATTATTTGATATTTTGGAGCTGAGTTGTATAAGTTTTTTTTATATATTTTGGATACCAGTCCCATATAAGACACATTATTTGCAAATATTTACTTTCATTCAGTAGGTTGCATTTTCATGTTGATAATGCTTTCCTTTGATGTGCAGAAGTTTTTCATTTTGGTTTAGTCCCAATAGTTTATATTTGTTTTTGTTTTCCCTACCTTAGGAGACATATCTAGGAAAAATGTTGCTAAACATGTCCAAAAGATGACTTCCTGTGTTTTTTTTCTAAGAATTTTATGATTTCAGGTCTCACATTTATTTCTTTAATCCATTTTGAGTTGATGTCTGTGTATGGGGTAAGAAAATGCTCCAGTAGCTATCCAATTTTCATAGCAGTCTTTGTTGAAGAGATTGACTTCTCTTGTTGTATATTCTTGCCTCTTTTGTCATAGATTAGTTAAACATATATATATATATATATATATATATATATATATATATGGGTTTATTTCTGGGATCCTTAATCTATTCCATTGATGTATGTGTATATGTATATATATATATATATTTTTTTTGACAGTTCCCTACTATTGATTACTCCACCTTTGTGGTTTTATCTTGAAATCTGGAATTGTGATCCTTTCAGCTTTGTTCTTCATTCTCAAGAAAAAAAATTTTTACTATTTGGAATTTTTATGATTCTATTCAAATTTTCTTATGACTTGTTCTAGTATGTGAAAATTACTGTTGGTATTTTGATAGGGAATTCATTGAAACTGTAGATTGCTTTTTGTAGCATGGACATTTTAACAATATTTAACAATTTTAATCCTTTCAATCCATAAGCATGGAATATCTTTTCTTTGGAGCTTTAAGGTTTTTTTAAATGTATTTATCTATTTGAGAGAGAAAGCAAGGGAGGAGCAGAGGGAGAAGGAGAGGGAGAGAGAGAATCCTCAAGCAGACTCCCCACTGAGTATGGAGCCCTAACTGGGGCTCAGTCCTAGGACAGTGAGATCATAACCTGATCCAAAATCAAGAGTCAGCCACCTACCTGGCTGAACCACCCAGGTGCCCCTGAAGTTTCAAAATTTTGTTTAAATTCAAGTTAGTTAGCATACAGTGTAATATTAGTTTTAGGTGTAGTGAGTCATCATTTACATATAGCACCCAGAGCTCATCACAAGTGGAATATCTTTTTATTTCTGTCTTTTTTTTTTTTTTTTTTGGTCACTGTTTCATAGTTTTCAGAGCATGATCTTTAACATTCCTGGTCAAGTTTATTCTTAGCTATTATATTGTTTTTCTATATGATTGTAAATACACTTGTTTTCTTAACTTCTGCTTCTGTTACTTAATCAGTAGTGTATAGAAATGCACTCAATTTCTGTGCACTAATTTTGTATTTTGCAAATTTAATGAAATCATTTATTATTTCTAAATATTTTTGTGGGTGTTTAAGGATTTCTTTGTATAATATTACATCATCTGCAAATAGTAAAAGTTTTACTTGTTCCTTACAAGTTAGGTGCCTCTTATTTATTTTTCTTATCTGATTGTAGTTAGGACTTCCAGCACTATGTTGAATAAAAGTAACAAGAGTAGATATCTTTTTCTTGTTCCTGATCTTAGAGAAAAAAAGTCTGTTTTTCACCATTGGGTCCGGTGATAGATGTAAAATGTTCTTGTATGGTCCTTATTATATTGAGGTAAGTTCCCTCTAAACCTACTTCATTGAGATTTTTTTACTGTAAACGGATATTGAATCTTGTCAAATGACTTTTCTGCATCTATTGAGATGATTATATTATTTGTATCCTTCAATTTCTAAATTTGGTGTGTCATGTTAATTTGTGGATATTGAACTACCCTTGCATTCTTGGAATAAATTTAATTTGATTGTAGTAAAAATCATCCTTTCTCTTGTTTTTAAATTTTATTTGTTTGTTTGTTTACTCTTGCACATATTTATTTATTTGTTTGTTTGTTTAACTATATTCTGTGCCCAAAGTGGGGTTTGAACTCATGACCCCAAAATCAAGAGTCACATGCTCCACTGACTGAGCCAGCCAGGCACACTCTGAATCAACCTTTCAATGTATTATTGACTGCAGTTTGCTAATATATTTTGTTGGAGTTTTGCATCTATGTTTATCAAAGATATTACTTGTTGTTTTCTTTTTTATGGTGTTGTTGCCTGGTTTTCGTATCAGGGTAATGGTGGCCTTGTAGAAAGAATTTGGAAGATTTCTTCCCTCCTTTTTTTGGAATAATTTGAGAAGAATAGGTATTAATTTTCTGAAAGCATTTGGTAGAATTCACTTTCAAATGCAAGTGGTCTTGGATTATTGTTTGTTGCAGTTTTTGATTACCAATTCAATTTTCTTACTGGTAATAGGTATTTTCAGATTTTCTCTTTTTTCTGATTTTGTTTCAGAAAATTCTATGTTTCCAGGAATTTATCCATTTCTTCTATGTTTCACAATTTATTGGCATATAATTTTTATAGTATTCTCTTATAATCCTTCATATTCCCATGGTGTTGGTTGTTATTTTTTTCTATTTTGTTTTCAGTTTTATTTATTTTTATACTCATTTTTTTCCTGATGAGGCTGCCTAAGGGTTTATCAATTTTTAAATGATTTTATTTTTGAATAATCTCTACACCCAAAGTGCCGTTCTGACTTACAACCTTGAGATCAAGAGCTGTATGTTCCGCTGACTAAGCCAGCCAGGCACCCCAAAGTTTTTCACTTTTCCTTATCATTTCAAAGAACCAGTTTTTTTTTATTTCATTGATCTTTTCTACTATTTCTCTTGTCTCTATTTCATTTATTTATGCTCTGATCTTTATGCCCTTGAGCATAATTTCTTATTCACTAGTTCTTTTAGGTATAAAGTTAAATCATTTATTTGACATTTTACTTGATTCTTGAAGTAGGTCTGTATTGTTATAAATTTCCCTCGTAGAACTCCTTTCACTGCGTCAGAAACCAGTCCACACTGTTTTCATTTTCATTTGTATTAAGGTATTATTTTTTTAATTTCCTGTTTGATTTCTTTGTTTACACATTTGCTGTTTAATAGCAAATTCTTTACATCCATGTGTTTGTTTCTTCCAGTTTTTTCTTTCTTGTGATTAATTTCTGGTTTCATACCATTACAGTGAGAAAAGATGCATGATATTACTTTAAAATTCTTAAATTTATTGAGACTTTTTTGTACATGTTTTGTGCTCTAAAATGTGATATAATATGGAGAATGTTCCATTGTGCTCTTGCAAGGAAAATATACAATGGAAAAAAGACACTCTCTTCAATAAATGGTGCTGGGAAAATTAGACAGCTATGTATAAAAGAATGAAACTCAACCATTCTCTTACACCATACACAAAGAGAAACTCGGAATGGATAAAAGACCTCAACCTGAGGCAGGAATCTCTCAAAATCCTAGAGAAGAACATAGGCAGTAACCTCTTTGACATTGGCCACAGCAACTTCTTTTAAGACATATCTCCAAAGGCAAAGGAAATAAAAGCGAAAATGAACTTTTGGACTTTATCAGGATTAAAAAAAAAAAGTCTGCACAGCGAAGGAAACAGTCAACAAAACAAAGAGGCAACCCATGAAATGAGAGAAGAAATTCGCAAATGACACTACAGACAAAGGGCTGATATCCTGGGTGGGGGGTGGGATTAGGGAGACAAGATGGTGAAGTAGGAGGTGCTGTTTCAACTGGTCCCCTAGAGTGAGCTGATTTTCTATCAAAGAACTCTGATATCCCATGAAATCAGCCTGAGATTAGAATTATACACTTCTGGATCTCTGTGGGGACAGAAGATGCCAGTGGACAGGTAAAGCGGAGTGGGAACATCAGACTGATATCAGAAAATAAACAAAAGAGGGAGGTAGCCACCAGAAGTGACCCATTGAAAAGTAATACCCCAATATGAGAGTGCCCTGTGATTGGAGATGAGCATTAACTTGGGGTCTGGATGAAAACACTCAAAAAGATCAAAAGATCTTAAGGGGAAATTGGTGGAATTGGTTAGGGACAGGGACTTAAGCCCATGGACCCAGGACAGCCACCACTGGCACTGAACCAGAGAGTGCATCAAAGAAGCCAGGTCTTGGTCCCTCAACTGCTGGTGAGCCTGAGAGCATCTTGGTGGCTGCACACATGATGGAGTCTGGTGTGGATGTCAGCCAGCACACTCTAGAAACACAACCTTTTGCACTCTGCATGTGTGCCGTGCAACTGGGGTCTGAGTCGTGCCCCACACCCTCCCCTGAGAGAGGTCCATTCAGGCGCTAGCTGGTGCTCTCTAGGACCCAGACAGTCTGAACACTCCCAGTCAGGGCCAACGTGAAAATCTTAGTGTGCTATCTCTGGTTGGGACCTCTCTGGTGGTCTGGATCTTCCCAGACAGTCGTGGCTAGTATTTCTTGTGGTTTTGGGTACAAGTGGGAGTTCCTGTGACCCCAGAGACTGTGACTGGGGACGTGCTCTGCCAGCAGCAGAGGGGGAATTTATGTGCTCTGGAGCAACCAGAGAGGAAAAGACTGAGGCTTTTCTCTGAGATGGAGGTCTGGGTGCAGTTTGCTTTCCTCTAAACCTCCAAAAACTATCAAAGCCACTAAGGGGAGAGAAAACAAAAGAAAAAAAAAAAACACTCCAGAGAACAAAACCTGAAAAACCAGTTTCCTCAGGTCCCACCCCCTTGATGTCGGCAGGAGGACTTAATTCTAGGAACATCATTGCCCGAAAACCCACAGGCCAGGCCCCTACCCCAGAAAGCCAACCAAAAAAAAAAAAAAAAAAAAACAAAACCAAAAAACCAAAAGGATAACCACCACTACTTCATAGATACAACTTTTATTTTTAATTCATTACCACTATTCTGGTTCTTTTCATTTTTTTATGTATAACTTTTTAACCCATTTATCATCACAATGAGATGTTCAGTACATCAAATTCCATAAAAACCTTTTAACCTGAACTTTTTGATACATATACCTGTGTTTTACTTTTGTTTTTCTATGTTTTATTTTATTTTATTTTATTTTTAAAAAATATTCATATAGAGATAAGCTTCAAGGTAATCCCCTTTCCCCAATAAATGCTACCCCTATAAGTAAACCAGTTTTAATCCCCCTTTATCTTAGGAAAGTTGAGTCCTTTAACAAAGACATCAAGATACATCCAGGAAGAATCAAAATACACTTCCTCACCCACACTGATAATTTATAACCATTCTCTCATCCTTTTCTTCTGTCACTGTTTCTGTGTATTTGTTTTGTAAGGACTTATTTAGCCAGAGCGGCCCCACCTCCGTTGAACAGCCATTTTGTTGTTTATGCAGTAAAACTTAAACAGACCTTGTCTCCCCACCCCGGGGAGAACTTACTTAAAAGCAAGTCCAGGAAACCAGTCCCAGGTAACAAAGCCCAAATACAAGGGTGGGTCAGGTCAGGTGGAGATAACAGCCCAAATGCAAGGATGAGTTGGGTCAGGTGGAGACATCCAATCAGTAGAGTGCACATACTGTCTCCCTAGCTATGAAGGAGTATGGGCCCTTCCCTTTGGGCACCTTTTGAACATCAATTCTGACCAAGGTGATAGGCTAGTTCAAATGTCTACTATAGGGTAAATTATAATTCAATTGGTCACTTATGTGTGATCTAGCATGACTGTGCAGCTTTCTCTGTATGTTACAATCTCATTGGCCACCTGTGCTTGGTCAGGTCCAACCACATTGCCTTTGCCCTTAAAAGCTAGTCTGTAAGACAGAGAGGGGTTACCCTCTCTGTAAGGGGTGGCGGGACCGGTCTGTTTGACTGTCAGTTTGATTCTTGATGCTTGGTGCGAAATAAACCTTTGCATGACCTTCGCTTTGTATCAGTCTTGCTCCTTTGACCATTACCCATTGTTTGGGGACCCAACAGTTTTTGTCCTGGTAGTAAATAAATCTTATACGTGGGGTTCGCTTTGACAAGGTTCTTTTTTTTTTTTTTCTCTTGTCATCTACTTTTGTCGGTCCTTTTGTTTGTCTGTTTTTGTTTGTATAGTTCATAAATATTACCGTGGGGCCCATTTGGGCTGGACCTTCTCTTTTATTTTATCTTTATTTTTTTGGCTGTCTCTCACTCTCTATTTTTTTCTTTTTTCTATCTTTTTGGTGGGACACTTGATTGCTCAGAAGCATTCCAGGGTGCACCTTGCCTGCACCACGGTTGATTCATTCAGTTACACATCTCTTCAGCTATCTCTCACCAAAATGACTAGGAGGAGGAATGCCCAACAGAAGAAAAATTCAGAAACTGGGCCTTCTGCTTCAGAGCTATTGGATATGGACATAGACAGTATGTCAGAAAGGGAATTCAGGCTAACAATTATCCATGGAATAGCTAGATTGGAGAAAGCCGCTGATGACAAAATGGAATTGATTAGGGCAGAAGGGAAAGCCACCAGGGACGATGTTCACAATGATCTCAATGAGTTCCAGTCTAGTCTAAGTTCTCTAACAGCCAGGGTAACTGTGGCAGAAGATAGAATTAGTGATCTGGAGGACAAACAGATAGAGAAAAAGGATCAGGAGGAAGCCTGGAACAAATGGCCTAGAAGCCACGAAAGCAGAATTAGGGAAATAAATGATGCCATTAACGTTCCAACATCAGAATTATTGGAATCCCTGAGGGGGAGGAGAAAGAAAGAAGACTAGAAGATATAGTTGAACAAATTCTCCATGAAAATTTTCCCATTCCGGCGAATGGAACCAGCGTTCGTGTACTAGAGGCAGAAAGGTCTGCCCCCAAGATCATAGAATTTAGAAAGACCTCGAGACACCTGATAGGGAAAATGATGAATCATAATTGTAGACAGACCCTCTTGAAAGCAGCTAGGACAAAGAAGCTCCTTACGTACAGAGGAAAGCCCATCAGAATAACGTCAGACCTGTTCAGAGAAACCTGGCAAGCCAGAAAGGGCTGGCAAGATGTATCCAGGGCACTAAGTGAGAAGAACATGCAGCCAAGAATACTTTACCCAGCAAGACTGAAATTCAAAATAGATGGAGAGATAAAGATGTTTGAAGACTGGCAAGGTTTAAAAGAGTATGCAACCACCAAGCCAACACTGCAGGAAATAGTAAGGGGGGTTCTATAAAAGAGAAAAAATCCTAAGAATCTCATTGAAAAGAAATATATGGAGACAATCTATAGAAACAAAGACTTCACAGGTAACATGATGTCAATAAAAACGTATCTCTCAATAATCACTCTCAACGTGAATGGCCTAAATGCACCATAAAATGGCATAAGGTTGCAGATTGGATAAAATGACAGGACCCATCCATATGTTGTTTACAAGAGTCCCATTTTGAACCTAAGGATACATCCAGACTGAAAGTGAAGGGATGGTGAAGCATCTTTCATGCCAATGGGCCTCAAAAGAAGGCCGGGGTAGCGATTCTCATATCAGATAAATGAGATTTTAAACTAAAGATGGTAGTCAGAGATACAGAAGGACACTACATCATTCTTAGAGGGTCTATCCACCAAGAAGATCTAACTTGTAAATATTTATGCCCCCAATATGGGAGCAGCCAATTACATAAGAAAACTGTTAATCAAGATAGAGTCATATTGATATGAATACATTAATAGTAGGAGAGCTTAACACGCCACTCTCAGTAATAGACAGATCATCCAAGCAGAAAATCAACAAAGAAACAAGAGCATTGAATGACACATTGGACCAGATGGACCTCACAGATATATACAGAACATTCCACCCATAAACAACAGAATACTCGTTCTTCTCAAGTGCACATGGAACCTTCTCCAGAATAGACCACATAGTGGGTCACAAATCAGGGCTCAACCAAAACCAAAAGACTGAGATTATTCCCTGCATATTCTCAGATCACAATGCTTTGACACTGGAGCTCAACCACAAGGAAAAGTTTGGAAGGAACTCAAACACCTGGAAGCTAAAGACCACCTTGCTTAAGAATGCTTGCATCAACCAGGAAATCAAAGAAGAACTTAAACAATTCGTGGAAACCTATGAGAATGAAGACACTTCAGTCCAAAAGCCTATGGGATACAACAAAGGCGGTCCTAAGGGGGAAATACATAGCCATCCAAGCCTCCCTCAAAAAAATGGGAAAATCCAGAATACAGCATCTGTCTCTACACCTTAAAGAATGGGAGAATCAACAACAAACCACACCAACTCCACACACAAGAAAGGAAATAATCAAGATTCGGGCAGAGATCAATGAGGTAGAAACTAGAGATACAGTAGAATGCGTCAAGGAAACTAGAGGCTGCTTTTCTGAAAGAATCAATAAGATCGATAAACCAGTGGCTAAACTAATCCAAAAGAAAAGAGAGAAGGCCCAAATTAATAAATTATGAATGAAAAGGGAGAGATCACAACTAACACCAAGGCAATAGAAACAATCATCAGAAATTATTATCTGCCAATAAGTTAAGCAACCTAGATGAAATGGATGCATTCCTGGAAAACTATAAACTTCAAAAATTGAACCAGGAAGAAATTGACAACCTGAACAGACCAATATCTAGTAATGAGATTGAAGCAGTGATCAAAAACCTCCCAAAAAACTAGAGCCCAGGGCCTGACAGATTCCCTGGGGAATTCTATCAAACTTTCAAAGAAGAAATAACACCTATTCTCCTGAAGCTGTTTCAAAAAACTGAAGCAGAAGGAAAACTTCCAGACTCTTTTTATGAAGCCAGCATTACCCTGATCCCCAAACCAGGACAAGACCTCACCAAAGAGGAGAATTTTAGACCAATATCTCTGATAAATATGGATGCTAAGATTCTCAACAAGATCCTGGCTAATAGGATCCAACAGCACATTAAAAAGATTATCCACCATGACCAGGTGGGATTCATCCCTGGGTTGCAAGGATGGCTCAACATTCACAAATCAATCAATGTGATAGAACAAATCAATAAGAGAAGAGAGAAGAACCACATGATCCTCTCAATGGATGCAGAAAAAGCATTTGACAAAATCCAACATCCGTTCCTGATTGAAACTCTTCCAAGGAAAGGAATAGAGGGAACATTCCTGAACTTCATCAAATCTATCTATGAAAAACCCACAGCAAATATCATCCTCCATGCAAAAGAGCTCGCAGCCTTCCTGTTGAGATCAGGAACATGAAAAGGATGCCCACTCTCACCATTCTCGTTCAACATAGCATTAGAAGTCCTAGCAACAGCAATCAGACAACAAAGAAAAATAAAATGTATCGAAATTAGCAATGAAGAAGTCAAATTCTCACTCTTCGCAGATGACATGATACTTTATGTGGAAAACCCAAAAGACTCCACCCCCAAACTACTAGAACTCATACAGCAATTCAGTAATGTGGCGGGATACAAAGTCAATGTACGGAAATCAGTGGTTTTCTTACACACTAACAATGAAAATACAGAAAGGGAAATTAGAGAAGCGATTCCATTTACTATAGCACCAAGAACCAGAAGATACCTGGGAATAAACCTAACCAAAGAGGTAAAGGATTTGTACTTGAGGAACTACAGAACACCCATAAAGAAATTGAAGAAGACACAAAAAGGTGGAAGACCATTCCATGCTCATGGATCAAAGAATAACCACTGTTAAAGTGACTACACTGCCTAGAGCAATCTATACTTTTAATGCCATTCCCATCAAAATTCCACGGGTATTTTTCAAAGAGCTGGAGCAAACAATCCTAAAATTTGTATGGAATCAGAAGAGACCCTGAATTGCTAAGGAAATGTTGAAAAACAAAAAACTGGTGGCATCGCGTTGCCTGATTTCAAGCTTTACCACAAAGCTGTGATCACCAAGACAGCATGGTACTGGCATAAAAACAGACACATGGACCAGTGGAACAGAGCAGAGAGCCCAGATATGGACCCTCAACTCTATGATGAAATAATTTTCAACAAAGCAAGGAAAAATATACAGTGGAAAAAAAGACAGGCTCTTTGATAAATGGTGCTGGGAAAATTGGACACCTATATGTAGAAGAATGAAACTCGACCATTCTCTTACACCATACATAAAGATAAACTCGAAATGGATAAAAGACCTCGATGTGAGACAGGAATCCATCAGAATCCTCGAGGAGAACATAGGCAGTAACCTCTTCGATATCGGCCACAGCAACTTCTTTCAACATATATCTCCAAGGGCAAAGGAAACAAAAGTGAAAATGAAATTTTGGGACGTCATCAAGATCAAAAGCTTCTTCACAGTAAATGAAATAGTCAACAAAACAAAGGAGCAACCCAAGGAATGGGAGAAGATATTCGGGAAAAGATATGGGAGAAGATATTGTCATTTCCATATTCACAAATGACAGTACAGACAAAAGGCTGATATCTATTATCTATAAAGAACTTCTCAAACTCAACATGCACAAAACAGATAATCATGTCAAAAAATGGGCAGAATACATAAACAGACACTTCTCCAATGAAGACATACAAATGGCTATCAGACTCATAAAAAATGTTCATCATCCCTAGCCATCAGGGAGATTCAAATCAAAACCACATTGAGATACCACCTTACACCAATTAAAATGGCCAAAATTAGACAGGAAAAAATGTTGGAGAGTTTGTGGAGAAAGGGGCACCCTCTTACACTGTTGGTGGGAATGTAAGTTGGTGCAGCCACTTTGGAAAAACAGTGTGGAGATTCCTTAAGGAATTAAAAATAGAGCTTCCCTATGACCCTGTAATTGCACTAATGGGTATTTACCCCAATGATACAGATGTAGTGAAAAGAAGGGCCATCTGTACCCCAATGTTCATAGCAGCAATGGCCATGGTCACCAAACTGTGGAAAGAACCGAGATGCCCTTCAATGGATGAATGGATAAGGAAGATGTGGTCCATATACACTATGGAGTATTATGCCTCCATCAGAAAGGATGAATACCCAACTTTTGTATCAACATGGACGTGACTGGAAGAGATTACGCTGAGTGAAATAAGTCAAACAGAGAGAGTCAGTTATCATATGGTTTCACTTATTTGTGGAGCATAAGAAATAACATGTAGGACATGGGGAGATGGAGAAGAGAAGGGAGTTGGGGGATACTGGAGGGGAAGATGATCCATGAAACACTATGGACTCTGAAAAACAATCTAAGTGTTTTGAAGGGGCAGGGGGTGGGAGGTTGGGTGAGCCTGGTGGCAGGTATTATGGAGGGCATGTATTGCAAGGAGCACTGGGTGTGGTACATAAACAATGAATTCTGGTACACTGAAAAGAAATTTAAAAAATTGAAAATTAAAAAAAGAAAAACAAAACTGGAGGTATCACAATTTGAGACTTCAGGTCATATTACGAAACTATAGTTATGAAAACAGTATGGTATCAGAACAAAAACAGACACATAGATCAATAGAACAGATTGGAAAGCCCAGAAATAAATCCAGTTATGTGGTCAATTAACCTTTGACAAAGCAGGAAGGAATATCCAATGGGGAAAAAAAAATATCTCTTCAACAAACCGTGTTAGAAAAACTGGATAGCTACATCCAAAGGATAAAACAGACCACTTTCTTATACCATACACAGAAATAAATTCAAAATGGTTTAAAGATCTAAATGTGAGATGTGTAACCGTTAAAATCCTAGGAGAGAACACAGGCAGTAACCTCTTTGACATCAGCTGTAGCAACTTCTTTCTATGTATGTCTCCTGAGGCAAGGGAAATAAAAGCAAAAATAAACTATTGGCTACGTCCAGATAAAAAGCTTCTGCATGACAAGAGAAACAACCCACATAGTTAAAAGATAATCTACTGAATGGAATATGCATATGCAAATGGATCATTTGCAAATGACATATCTGATAAAAGGTTAGTATCCTAAATATATAAATGAGCTATAAAACTCAACACCCAAAAAACACACAAATAATCCAATTAAAATTGGGCAGAAAACATGAAGAGACATTTCTTCAAAGAAGATATACAGACGGCCAACAGACTCATTAAAGATATTCAACATATGTTTAACTCATTATCAGGGAAATTAAAATCAGAACTACAATAAGAAATTATCCCACACCTGTGAGATCACCTAATATCAATACTCAAGAATCAACAAGTGTAAGGATGTGGAGAAAAAAGGAATCCTCTTGTACTGTTGGTGGGAAAGAAAACTGCTGCAGCCACTGTGGAAAAGAGTATGGAGTTTCTTCAAAAATTAAAAATAGAGGGGCACCTGGGTGGCTCAGTGGGTTAAGCCTCTGCCTTCGGCTCAGGTCTCAGGGTCCTGGGATTGAGTCCCACATTGGGTTCTCTGCTCAGCAGGGAGTCTGCTTCTCCTTCTGCCTGTCTCTCTGTCTACTTGTGATCTTTTTTTCTCTCTCTGTGAAATAAATAAATAAATATATTTAAAAAATTAAAAAAACTTAAAAAAAAAATAGAGCTGCCCTCTGGTCCAGGAATTCCACTACTGGGTATTTACGCAAAGAATATGAGATCACTAATTTGAAAGGATATTTACATCTCTATATTTATTGCAACATTATTTACAATAGCTTAATTATGGAAGCAGTCCAAATGTCCATAGATGGATGGATAAAGAAGTGATTTTATATATATATATATATATATATATATACACACACACACACATATATACATATGTATATGTATATGTATATATGTGTGTGTGTATATATATGTATACGTATATATGTGTATATATATAATATAAACTATAAATATAAAATTATATTAAATAAATAAATATATAATATTCCATATACAGTGGAATATTATTCAGCCATAAAAAGAATGAAATGTTTTCATTTGCAACAACATGGATGGAGCTAGAGAGTATAATGCTAAATGAAATAAGTCAATCAGAGAAAAACAAATACCATATGATCTCACTCATACGTTGAATTTAAGAAGAAAAAAATAGCAAAGTAAAGAAAAAAAAAGAGAGAGAGAGATAGACAAATCAAGAAACAGACTATTAATTATAGAGAACTGATGGTTACCAGAGGGAGGGAGGTGGGAGGATAGGTGAAATAGGTGAAGGGGATTAAGCATACCTTTATTTTGATGAGCACTGAGTAATATATAGAATTGTTGAATCACTATATTGTACACCTGATACAAACATAACACTGTATGCTAACCAATCTGGAATAAAAATTAAAAATTAAATTTTAAAAATTATAAATAATTATAATCTAAAATTAAAAATAGATTTTTTCTTAGAAAACACTTTTTAAATTTTTTTCATTTAATTTTATTTTTTCATGTTCCAAGATTCATTGTTTATTCTCCACACCCAGTGCTCCATGCAATACATGCCCTCCTTAATATCCATTACTAGGCTCACCCTTCCCCCCACCCCCCTCCTATCCAAACCCTTCAGTTTAAACATATGGACAGAAATCTCCTGGACCTAAAAGCCAGAAGCAATAAATTTTGGATGGACCAAAGATGCCTTAATGCACAAAGTGACATTTCATTCATTCTTTCAACAAAGATATATGGGGCATCAACCAAATGCCTAGCCTGCTTTCAGTGCCATTGACACAGCAGCAACTGTGACTGAAGGTCAATATGAGAAACAGCTGGGTACCAGAAAAGAAGCATTTACTTCCAGAACAGATGAAAGAAAGACATATCCAAGAGTCACTTGATTGCCAATGCAAGACGCTCTTTCCCATGCACTTGAAAAGTCCAGCAAAGGGGACATTTGGCAGCCACTTCGAAAGAGACATGCCCTGGAAAGAGAAAACAAACTGGTTTCAAATAAGCTCAAATGGGATAAGTAATCATTGCTTCAGTCCCTGAAATGGAAAGGTGAGCCTGGAAGTACACTCTGTTCTAATGATCAGGTCATGTTTGAGCCAGCTTCTCAGATCCCAGCTGAGTTGGGATCTGAAATTGTGTAGTACATTTGGAACACAGCTAAAAACAGAGGTTACAATAGTATATTTCAAAATGGTGTGGTAAAATGCATAAATATAAATCCTCCTGGTACCCTTGAAAGACCTCATTTGCTTTCAAAATCTTTAATACCTGGTAATATTTGCTCTATAGCACAATCACTATTACAAGTTACAATACCAAATATTCCAAATGGAGGCATTAGCTTGTGATGAAGCTGCTTCTCACATGGGCAACTCTACATAGCATGCTGTAAAGTGAGGAGCTTCATGAATTTATAGTAGAACAAGAAAGTCTATAAAGTACTTTGCTTCAAAGTTTAAAATTATCTCAGTTAATATAATTAATAATATAAATCAGGGAATACTTTATTAGTCCTTTTAAACTGTATTTAACTAAGTTCTTGGTGTCTCTGGGTAGCAACAGTTGGAACAGCTAGTAATAAATCCAAAAGTTAGAAAACACATCCCTGAACTTTAGTGAAAGTACTTAAACTATTCATAATAGACTGTCATCACAATCTAAGATGTTACATATTCTTTTGATATTGCACAGCTATCATGCCCAAAAGAGTGCATATACCAAACCAGTCAGCCTGATCCTTAGTTGTTCACCTGAGTGGACACGTACAGGCTGAGTTTAAAGCAAGACTTAGAGAGAACTGACACCTTCATTAAAAATGACAGGCTTAGGGGCGCCTGGGTGGCTCAGTTGGTTAAGCGACTGACTTCGGCTCAGGTCATGATCCTGGAGTCCCGAGATTGAGTCCCACATCAGACTCCCTGCTCAGCAGGAAGTCTGCTTCTCTTGCTGACCTCTCTTCTCTCATGCTCTCTCTCTTTCATTGTCTCTCTCTGCCTCTCAAATAAATAAATAAAATATTTAAAACAAAATGACAGGCTTAGAAGGTTTAACATGGACAGGACCAGAGGAGATTATGCTGAGTGAAAATAAGTCAAACAGAGAAAATCAAGTATCATATGGTTTCACTTACTTGTGGAGCATAAGGAATAACATGGAGGACATTAGGAAAAGGAAAGGAAAAGTGAAGGGGGGGAATTGGAGGGGGAGACAAAGCACGAGAGACTGGACTCTGATAAACAAACTGAGGGATGGAGGTGGGATATGGGTGAGCCTGGTGGTGGGTATTAAGGAGGGCACGTATTGCATGGAGCACTGGGTTTGGTGATTAAACAATGAATCTTGAAACACTGAAATAAATAAATAAATAAATAAATAAATAAATAAATAAATAAATGTAGGCCTGCAAGAGCCTTATTTCAATATCTACATGAGAAAAATATTAACCATGCTGTCAAAGTTAATTCTAGTTTCCAAAGAGTCTAAATTTAGTGCATCACATATTTTTTATAGGAGTGCAACTTTTTACTGCAGTTATTTATCTTTTTAATTTTTAATTTAAACCCCAGTTAACATATAGTGCAGTATTAGTATCAAGTGTATAATATAGTGATTCAACACGTTTATACAACACCTGGTGCTGATCACAACGAATGTACTTCTTTTTTAAATTTTATTTATTTGACAGAGAGACAGTAAGAGAGGGAATACAAGCAGGGGGAGTGGGAGAGGAAGAAGCAGGCTTTCTGCTGAGCAGGGAGCCTGATGTGGGGCTAGATCCCATGGCCCTGGGATCATGACCTGAGCCAAAAGCAGATGCTTAAGGAATAAACCACCCAGGTGCCCCACAACAAACTGCATGGAGCATTGGGTGTGATGCATAAACAATGAATTTCAGAACATGAAAAGAATAAAATTAAGATATCAAATGCACTTCTTAATCTCCATCACCTATTTAACCAATGCTCCCACCTCCCCCTGGTAACCATAAGTTTGCTCCCTGTAGTGGAGCAATTGTACCTGGGTGGTACAATCGGTTAAGCATCTGACTCTTGGTTTTGTTTGAGGTCTAATCTCAGGGTCAGGAAATCAGTCCCATTGGCTTTGGCTCCATGCTGAGCATGGAGTTATTTCAGGTTTTTCTCTCCGGTTTTTCTCTCTCTCACTTTCCATCCCTCCTCCCTTCTCCCTTTCTCCTTCTCTCTCTCAAATAAATCAATCAATCTTTAAAAAAAGAGTCTGTTTCTTGGTTCACCCTCTCCCTCTTTTTGCCCTTAGCTCATTTGTTTTGTTTCCTAAATTCCAAATATGAGTGAAGTCATATGATATTTGTCTTTCTCTAACTGACTTATTTCATTTACCATAATACCCTCTAGCTACACACAGGATCTTTCAAATGGCAAGATTTCATTCTTTATTATTATGGCTGAGTAATATCCAATTAATATATTCCATAAATCTATATCTATTTATATCATCTCTACATCTTTAGATATATCTATCTATATCTATATCTATATCTATGTGTGACATCTCCTTTATCCATTTATCAGTCGATGGTCACTTGGGCAGTTTCCATAATTTGGCTATTGTAGATGATGCTTCTATAAACATTGCAGTGCATGTGCCCCTTTGAATCACTACTTTTGTATCCTTTGGATAAATACCTAATAGTGCAATTCCTGGGTCATAGGGTAGTTCTGTTTTTAACTTTTTGAGGAACCTCCATACTGTTTTCTAGAGTGGCTGCACCAGTTTGCATTCCCACCAACAGTGCAAGAGGTTCCCCTTTCTCCACCACCTCACTAAGACCTGTTGTTTTCCTGTGTTGTTGAATTTATCTTATTCTGGCAGGTGTGAGTTGATATCTCATTATAGTTTTGATTTACATTTCCCTGATGATGAGTGATACTGAATATCTTTTCATGTGTCTGTTGGCCATCTGGATATCTTCTTTGGAAAAATGTCTACTCATGTCTTCTGCCCTTTTTTTAGTTGGATTATTTATTTTGGGAGTATTGAGTTCTATAAGTTCTTCATATATTTTGGATTCTAGCCCTTTATCTGATATGTCATTTGCAAATATCGTCTCCCATTGCATAGTTTGCTTTTTAGTTTTGTTGATTGCTTCCTTTACTATGTAGAAGCTTTTTATCTTTTTTTTTGGCACTTCTGTTTTTTTTATATTATGTTAGTTACCATACAGTACATGTTCAGTTTTTGATGTAGTGTCCCATGATTCATTGCTTGCATATAACACACAATGCTCCATGCAATCCGTGCCCTCCTTAATACCCATCACCCAGCTAACCCATCCCTCCCATCCCCCTCCCCTCTAAAAACCTCAGTTTGTTTCCCAGAATCCATAGTCTCTCATGGTTCGTCTCCTTCTCTGATTCCCCCCTTCATTTTTCCCTTCCTTCTAATGTCCTCCATGCTCTTCTTTACTTTCTACATATAAATGAAACTATATGATAATTGGCTTTCTCTGCTTGACTTATTTCACTCAGCATAATCTCCTCCAGTCCCATCCATGTTGATACAAAAGTTGGGTATTCATCCTTTCTGATGGCTAAGTAATATTCCATTGTATGTATGGACTATATGTTCTTTATCCATTCGTCTGTTGAAGGGCATCTTGGCTCTTTCCACAGTTTGGAGATTGTGGTCATTGCTGATATGAACATTGGGGTACAGATGGCCCTTCTTTTCACTAAGTCTGTATCTTTGGCGTAAAAACCCAGTAGTGCAATTTCTGGGTCATAGAGAAGCTCTATTTTTAATTTTTTTGATGAATCTCCACACTGTTTTCCAAAGTGGCTACACCAGCTTGCATTCCCACCAATAGTGTAAGAAGACTCCCCTTTCTCCACATCCTCTCCAACACTTTTTGTTTACTGTCTTATTAATTTTGGCCATTCTAACTGGTGTAAGGTGGTATCTCATTGTGGTTTTGATTTGAATTTCCCTGATGGCTAACAGTGATGAACATTTTTTCATGTGCCATTTGTATATCTTCTTTGGAGAAGTGTCTGTTCATGTCTTTTGCCCCCCCCCCCTTTTGACGTGACTATCTGTTTTTTGATTGTTGAGTTTGAGGAATTCTTTATAGGTCTTGGACATCAGCCCTTTTCAAAGTGCTGGAACAAACAATCCTAAATTTTGTGTGGAACCAGAAAAGACCCCAAATCACCAAGGAAATGTTGAAAAAGGAACACAAAACTGCGGACATCATGTTGCCTGATTTCAAGCTATATTACAAAGCTGTGATCACCAAGACAGCATGGTGTTGGCACAAAAATAGACACATAGACCAATGGAACAGAATAGAGAGCCCAGATAGAGACCCTCAACTCTATGGTCAGATAATCTTCAACAAAGCAGGAAAAAATATCCAATGGGAAAAACACAGTCTCTTCAACAAATGGTTCTGGGGAAATTGGACAGCTATATATGGAAGAATGAATCTCAACCATTCTCTCACAACATACACAAAGAGAAACTCTAAATGGATAAAAGACCTCAATGTGAGACAGGAATCATCAAAATCCTAAAGGAGAACAAAAGCAAAAATGAACTACTGGAACCTCATCAAGATAAAAATATTCCATTGTGTCATTTGCAAATATCTTCTCCCATTCCGTGGGTTGCCTCTTTGTTTTGATGACTCTTTGCTTCGCTATGTAGAAGCTTTTTATCTTGATGAATTTCCAATAGTTTATTTTTGTTTTTGTTTCCCTTGCCTCAGGAGATATTCTAGAAATTATTTGCTACAGCTGATATCAAAGACGTTACTGCCTCTAGTATGTTTATGGTTTCATGTCTCACATTTAGGTCTTTCATCTGTTTTGAATTTATTTTTGTGTATGGTATAAGAAAGTGTTCCAGTTTAATTGTTTGCATGTTGCTCTCATTTTCCCAGCACTCTTTGTTGAAGACACTGTCTTTTACCCATAGGATATTCCTTCCTGCTCTGTCAAAGATTAATTGAGCATATAGTTGCAGGTTCATTTCTTGGTTTTCTATTCTATTGCATTGATACATGTGTCAATTTTTGTGCCACTACCAAACTCTTTTGAACACTATAGCCTTGTTATATTACCTGACGTCCAGAATTGTGAAGCCTACAGGTTTGCTTTTCTTTTTCAAGGTTCATTTGACTATTTGGGATCTTTTGTGCTTCCACACAAATTTTAAGAGGTTTTGTTTTTTTTTAAGTCTGAAAAATGTTATTGTTATTTTGATAAGGATTACATCAAATGTGTAGATTGCTTTGGTTGTAATGACATTCTAACAATGTTTGTTCTTCCAATCCATCCTTAAATATATATTTTAAAAATTAAACTAAGATAAAATATCTGTGGATTTTCTGAAGCATTCCCATTAGGTCAGTTAATTGTTGCCTATAAGTATGAAAAGTAATCAGGAATTACCTAATTTCCTTAAGATCAGTTTTTCTTTACCTGTGGTTTTTAACCCACTAAGAAGTTGTGAAATTAATTTAATTGGTGGGTTGGTACTAGCAGTTTATATATATATATATTTTCAATTTATACACATAATGTACATATGAATGTGCACATACTTATTTTATATTCATAATGTACATATATTAAATTTATGTATCTGTAGATTCAATTTACTTCATACACACACACACACAAATACACATGACATCAGAGTGTATCACACTGGTCCTTAATAATGATTGTTTTCAGGAAAGTTTGGTCTTTGTCTTGCACACACATGTATGAATGTATCAAATAGTTCAAATAGTATGAATGTATCAAATAGTGATGCACATATTCAGAAAAATTTCCAAAATATTATCCAGACAGCCTATCTTCTGTACATCAGAAGGCCCTCATTTGTTTCTCAAGTCTAAATCCTCTGGGTAGCATCCAATATCCATTTTTATTTGGTCCCTCTCTACCAAGGTTATCTCAGTCTCTTTAGAAATTGACTGGGGTCCTTATTCTTGGCCTTCTCACCGCACCCCACCACACGAAAAAAATCATAATCATTTCTGCCTTTAAATTCATTTTTGACCATACATTCCTAACTATTGACAACCACATTTCTCCCCTCTCTTTTTGATTTGGCCATGATAGTTATCTTTTATGCTAGACAGCTTAGTATTTAATAAAGAATGAGGACGTAAAAGCCGGAAGAGATCCGTAAGTCTATTTGGTTTAACTCTCTAGTAAGGGCAAGGTAGTTCAGAAAAACGTGTATCCAAATCATTTGGGAAGTGTATTCTACATGCACATTCTTGGGTCTTAAGGCCATGTCCTTGATCAGAATTTCTAAGATGGGACCCAAGAACCTGCCTCATTCTATGGAACGCTCTTATGTCCAATCAAGATTGGAAACTATGGGTCTAATTAGACCTGCCATCCACTCCAGGGACTCTTGATTTCCTTGTTTTCCTAGGAAAAGCCCAGGGTCATTGCAATAATTTGTGTTTCCTCCCCCTTTGCTGGCACTGCCCAGATAAACAGTAAGAGATTCCCATATTGCTGATTTGTGGAGACTTAGAGAAGAATTTTGCCACCAAATAAGAACCAAACTGAGAAAATGATGACATATTCCCAGGACCACAGGAAGATAAACATCACACTCCACTAGAATGTTGTGCCTATTCCTCTAGAGTGATCAGAGTAACCTCCATCTACTGCTATGTGTCATGAAGTTCACAATTACCACCTCAATGATCACTAGAGCATGGGCCCATAATCCCAGCTCTGTATTCACATCTCAACAGGCTAACTACTCTGAGCCTGAGTTTCCTCATCTAGAAAAGAAGGGTACAAATTGTACTGACTTCACAGGGTTGATATAAAAATTAAATAAAGCAATGGACAGAAAATTGGTTGGCATATAGGAGAGAATTGATAAATGATACCTACTGTTATTATTCACAAAGTCTTTCTGGTTCCAAGTGGCTTTCAACTGTTATTTTTATCACCCAGGTTCAGGCAGAATTTTTTTCAGAAAATTTTTTAAAGTAGGCTCCATGCCCAATGCAGAGCCCAATGCAGGGCTTGAACTAACAACTCTGAGATACAGACCTGAGTTGATATCAAGATTCAGACACTCAGCCAACTGTGCCACCTAGACACCCCATTATGCAGACAATTCTAAGGTCTTTTGACTCTCTATATGATTCTAGGAAGGTTGAGTTTATTCAACCTCTTTATTTCCAGTCCTCAGACAATAACAAAATCTGATGACTCAGAGGAGGCTGGAGATAAAGCTGGAGAAATAAGCAGAAGCTGATCACCAGGAGTTCCTGGTCTTCCTTGCATAGGAACCCATCTGAAGTAGTGGAATGATAGAACAGACTTGAGAAACAATTTGGGGAACTGAAGCCTAGATTAAGAGATCTGGGGGAGACTTTCCAAATCCCTGTTCAAAGTTATTTCCAGGGACAGGAGTGCACTATGAACTGGAGGCTGGGCAATGAAATAGGCAGGGGCTGCAGGAGGACAGGCTGGCCCTGTGAAGATGTGTGACCTGTGGGACCAGTGACCTGGCATGAGGTAGAGGAGAAAGTCTTGCTTAGAGGCCTAAGGGGCCACAATGTTCACTTGCTCTCAGTGTGTGCAGGATAGAGGAAGATGGTAGGGCTGGGCATAGGTACCAGATCAGGGACAAGTACAGGGACTCAGACATGAGGGTCACATAACACAATGCCTGGGTCATCAGAGCCTGGACATTTGGAAGACCACAGAGTAGTGACTTTGAAACATAATAGAAGAACCTCTGGGGCTTTGGGCGGGATGTGGTGAGAGGGAAGGACACTTCTTTATTACACACACACAAACACACACACACACACACACACACACACACACAGGCACCAGAAGAGCTCAATATTTGCTTTAAATACTGGGGTTCTGTATGAGATGTTGTCTGAAGAAAGGATGAGTTACCCAGATTTAAAGTGAAGATGTTAAAAGAGCATTCACCATGGTATAGACTGTGGCCCAAAAGGGGAAGGGATTTGAAAAAGTTTCTATGGGTGCAAAAGCCAGGGAAGGAGGGAAACCATGAGAGACTGTGGACTTTGAGAACCAAACTGAGGGGAGGTAGGTGGGGGGGATGGGTGAGCCTGGTGGTGGGTATTAAGGAGGGCACTTATAGCATGGAGCACTGGGTGTGGTACATAAACAATGAATCTTGGAACACTGGGAAAAAAAAAAAAAGAGCCAGGATCATCTTGCCTGACTACCGTTCTGGTGTTCTCAGCCCTCTTCAATGCTGGCCTCAGTAAGTATTAATCAATCAACCTTTAACAGACTATTTTCCAAAGTGGGATTAGAATTACTTAGGAATATTTATTAAAGATGCACATCCACAGGACCTATCCAAGACCTCCTGAATTGGAACCTGAGGCTAGAAACCCAAGAGTCTGGATTTATATCTAGTTTTCCAGGTGATACTGATGCACCACACCCTCAAGTTTGAGAACCATCATTATATTTATAGTGGAAATCTGGTTCCATAGTAATACTAAGGTAGCTTCTCTTTGTACAGCTCTGCTGACAAGAAAATTAGTACTTCTTGAAGTGGCCCACTCTTTCCAGGGACATTACTGACTGGCTGAAAGTTATTTATTATTATAAAATAAGTATCTTCTTGCTCTGAAGTGGCTGACTGGGTCTCTTAGACTTGGTCTGCTTCTTTTGCCCTGTGAGAGTCCTTCAACGTCCAAGTCCCTGTTGCTCTGAATCTTCTTCAGGCAGAACACCCCCATCTTTTTCAGCTGTCCATTATGGGACTTCAACTAAAGGTTTGTCTCCAACCTCCTCACTACCCTCTGGCCACATTTAATGTATCTGCAACTTTATTATTAAAAATATTAATATTATTAATACTCAAGAGCCCAAGCTTGGCATGTGTACTAAGTGAGGGTCTGTTCCTCAGAGACAGACACTGAATGCTGTCTGAAACTGAGATGCTTATCACAGCCTAGGTTATAAATGCTGCCTTGTCTCTGTATGGTCAAACATGTACTTACACAGGGATTTAATATTTTTCTACTAAATGTCACTTTGCTCCAATCTGAACAAACAAATGTGCAGTTATTTAAAATCCTAATTAACTATCATATCCAGCTTGATACCATCCATTAATTAGAACAACAAATGTCTTTCTTTTTGTTTGTGGTGTAAGAGAATGGTCTTCATTCCTCTATATGCAACAGTTCAATTTCCCCAGCACCATTTTTGAAGAGACTGTCTTTTCTCCACTGCATGTTTTTTCCTGCTTTGATGAGGATTATTTGACCACAGAGTTGATGGTCCATAACTGGACTCTCTACTCTGTTCCATTAGTCTATGTGTCTGCTTTTGTGCCAGTACCAAGCTGTCTTGGTGATCACAACTTTGTAATAAAGCTTGAAATCAGGCAACATGATGCCCCCAGATCTGTTTTTCTTCTTCAATATTTCCTTAGTGATTTGGGGTCTTTTCTATTTCCAAACTCGAAATGGGTGAAAGACCTCAATGTGAGACAGGAATCCATTAAAACCCTGGTGGAGAACATAGGCAGTAACCTCTTCGACATTGGCCACAGTAACTTCTTTTGAGACACATCTCCAAAGGCAAAGGAAACAAAAGGGAAATTGAACTTTGGGGACTTCATCAAGATCAAAACCTTCTGCACAGCAAAGGAAACACTCAACGAAACAAAGAGGCAACCCAAGGAATGGGAGAAGACATTTGCAGATGACACTACAGACAAAGGGGTGATATCCAAGATCTATAAAGAACTTCTCAAACTCAACATCCAAAAAACAGATAATCATGTCAAAAATGGGCAGAAAACATGAACAGACACTTCTCCAAAGAAGACATACAAAAGGCTAGCTGACACAGGAAAAAACATTCATCATCATTGGCCATCAGAGAAATTCAAAGCTAAATAACATTGAGATACCACCTTACGCCAGTTAGAATGGCCAAAATTAACAGGGCAGGAAACAACAAATGTTGGAGAGGATGTGGAAAAAGGGGAATCCTCTTACACTGTTTGAGGGATGCACGTTGGTGCAGCCACTTTGGAAAACAGTGTGGAGATTCCTCAGGAAATTAAAAATAGATCTTCCCTATGACCCTGCAATTGCACTGCTGGGTATTTACCCCAAAGATACAGATGTAGTGAAAAGAAGGGCCATATGTATTCTGATGTTCATAGCAGCAATGTCCACAATCGCCAAACTGGAAAGAACAAAGATGCCCTTCAACAGATGAATGGATAAAGAAGATGTGGCCCATATACACAATGGAATATTACTCAGCCATCAGAAGGGATGAATACCAAACTTTTGCATCAGCATAGCTGGGACTGGAGGAGATTATGTTGAGTGAAATAAGTCAAGCAGAGAAAGTCAATTATCATATGGTTTCACCTACTTGTGGAACACAAGGAATAACATGGAGGACATTAGGAGAAGGAAAGCAAAAGTCAATTGGGGGAAACTGGAGGGTGAGACAAACCTTAAGAGGCTGTGGAGTCTGAGAACCAAACAGGGTTTTAGAGGGGAGGGGGTTGGGGAGATGTGTGAACCTGATAATGAGTATTAAGGAGGGCATGTATTCCTTGGAGCACTGGGTGTTGTACATAAACAGTGAATCTTGGAACACAGCATCAAAAACTAATGATGTATTTTATAGTGACTAACATAACACAATTTAAAAAAAAAAGAAAAACCAATGTCTTTAAGTTACTGATACAAATATAAAATTAAGATAGAGCTAAAGGTAGAACCCTTTGGCACTCTGATACAGACTTCCACATTAATTATCTGCCATGGAAATCAGTTGTTCAATAACAAACTCACCCAAAAGTCCACAAAGATGTCACAACTTTGAATAACTTTATTTCAATAAGACATTAGTCAACATCTCACTGCATATTGTCTATTAATCTTCTCAAGGGATAAAATAATATTAATACTGTGTATTTTTATAACTGTAATAGGAAATTTTATTTGCATTATTGACATAGGTTTCTGAAAGTGGAAAATTTTGTCTGAATTATGACTTTTTCCCAGTAAAATATTGTATTATACCTTTGTTAAATATTTATTTTGGAGAGGTATATAGTTCTTCATGCTCCCACACATGCATCAATTAATGTACCCATCACTACAACCAGGATAAAGCACAGTTTTAATGACTGAAGATTATGCCCTTAAACAATTCATGATAGTTGCACTCTCCCTCCACCAGTCCCTGGCAACCACTGATCTGTTGCCTGTTCCTATGGTTTTACTTTTACTAAAACATCATATAAGTGGGGTAATATAGTAAGTAATCTTTTAAATTCAAGTATAATTAACATACAGATTTATATTATTTTCAGATGTATGATATGATTCATCAAATACACTACTCAGTGTTCATCACAGTAAGTGTACTCTTAATCCCCTTCACTTATTTCATCTATCTGCCCACCTACCTCCAAGCCTTTTGTATCTGGCTTCTTTTACTTGGTATAGTATATTTGGAAACTCATCTGTGTTGTCACATGTATCAATATTTTTTTTGTTTTGTTTTGTTTTTTGTTGTTGTTGTTGTTCCTGGGAAGTATACCATGATAAGGATGTATCACACATCTTTTTATTCCTCCAACTATTGATGGACATTTGGGTCACTCTCAGTTTTCATTAATTTTTAATAGAGCTATTGTAAACACCCATACACAGATTTTTGGGTGAATATAAGTTTTTAATTCTCTAAATTAAATACCTACAAGTAAGTCATATGTTAAGTATATTTTTAACTTTTTAAGAAACTACTAAACTGTCTTCCAAAGTGGTTGTACTATTTTAAATTCCTACTGCATTACTTGGGTTTGGTGAATCAGTTTTGGGTTTGTTTTATCTTCTTTACTGGTTAGAATCCAGGAGCTTCATCTTTATATGTCTCACAACATCTACGTTAAGACCAGATATGAAGCAAGTGATTGTTGGGTATCTTTTATGGCTATGTGGGCGTTTTTTCCACCTTTCATACATGCCATTTTAAAATTCATTCTGCTTAATATATTCCTTGTATGTTCCTTGTAGAATAAAAGCCAAATGTTTTAGGGTCATATTCAAAGTATTCCAGAAGCTTGTCCTTGCATTTCTTTCACAGCCTCATCACCACATATCATCATAGCCCATATTCCAGCAACGTAAGAAAACTTCAGTCTATTCCCTCTACCTGTAATGGGCCCCTATTTTATACTAATTCTACTATGAATAGTGGCAATTGCATTTACTAAGTATCTTTTACAGGCCAGTCTATTGTGCTTTATATCATAGTTAATCCCCAGGATATTTTATATCACCTTCACTTTACAATCTTAGAAATGAGGATTCAGAAAACAAAGTATCTTGCCCAAGGTCAGTCAACTCATAAGTTCTAGAGCTGGAAATCAAACAAAGAAAACAAGATAGAGCCCCAAATCCTTATTCTGGCATTCAAGAATGTTCATAATCTTCTGGGCTTTGTTCAAAGGTAATATAGAGGTTATGAGGTTGTGAAGTTTTCTCTCATTACAAACTTCTGCGTTCAAACCCTGGCTGGCTCTGTTGTTTACTGGTTTTGGGCTTTTGAGCAAGTTACTTAATTTTCCTAGTCTTCAGTTTTTGATTTGTAAAATGTGGGTGATGAGATTATTAACCTCATAGAGTTTTTGTGAAGATCAAATAAACTAATACATATTAAACTCTCAGCACTCTGCCTAGCCTATAGTAAGTGATCCACAAATACTATCAGTATTACTTTCTGTCCTTTTCTTGCTAACATCACTACGCACTGTATTCTGCATTGTCCTGATTGTGCACTTATCCATGCTTTTCTTTTCAACTCATCTGTATATAAAATCCAATTCATTTTCCCTGGCTCAGTCCAAATACTACCTCCTCTCTATATCCTTCCAGATTCCCATAGTTAGAATATTGCCCACCCCACTCAGCACTCTCAGAGTAATTTATTGGAACCTATCTCATTATAGAGTTTATTAGTTTCTGCCTTTGATTAACGTATGTGTATTTCTTCCACTCCTCCTTATTTTCAAGGGCAGAAAATTATTTTTTTAACTGTCACTGACAGTGTGCAGCACAATATATGACACAAGTTCTTTAAGTGCAGTAAATTGCTGTTGTACTGTATTCATTATTTTTTCTTGTTATTTTTAGCAATACGAGCTGCAGCTTGGAAAAAGCTGATGGAAGCTTCACTCTGAAGTTAAGCCAGCTGTGGCTTTAGTATCCTCTTTGCAGCTACTTTCATTTTTTATTAATATTTTCCATGTGGGCATCTCTTAACCAAAGGTGGGGTTGGCTAGAATGGACCTGGCTCGGGAAAACCACCTTATAGTAAGCAGTTGTTGTTCAGCATGGGGTCTACTTTTCTAGGGGAGATGAGAGTGAGAGAGCATCAGACACTGATTCTGATGACACTAGTTACCCCAAGTAATTGCATGGAGTTGAAGCTTTCCATACTTTTAGCATCTGGAGTAGCTTCCAAGTTGGACCTATTTGGTTTCACCCAGGCCCAAAACAACACACTCTTAAACATAAGTAATGCTCCAGTACAAGTGATGCTCAGCTTTCTGCCTCTTGTGAGGATGCAGACAGGAGTATCCCAAAATGACCTAGTCTCTGATATCTCTTTGAGGGGGTGGGTTGGGAGAGTTAGTGGGTAGACAGAACTGGGAATGGATAGACAGAACTGGGAATTTGGACTAACAACAGAACTTGTAATCATTTATCCCCAAAATATTGGGGGTGAGATCAGCAGGAAAACTATTATTTCCTGAGTCAATACATCCATTTGTTCCTCTATCTCTATGGGGAAAAAACAAAAACAACAAAACAAAACAACAACAACAACAACAACAACAAACAACCTCTCAGCTTTAGACTCATGTAAGTATATTGACCTTTACACATTTCCTTTGCTATCACCTCCTAATTTCTGGATTGATCGTCATCATTTGTTGTACACATTGGAACGTCCCTGTTTTCTTCCCTGCCATCACCCTGGATGACTTCAGAGTTCTGAAAGAAGTCCCAGATAACATCTGGGCTCTGATGTCCTTTGACTTATTTCTCTGTGCTATTTTTGCCCTCCATCCTTTTTTAGCTACCCTGGCTATTGTTATCAGTGAAGACTGCCCCACTCTTGAAATATTAAATTGAAATATCTAGTTGCTACCACACATCCTTCCAGTGTTCCCTTCATTTACTCCCAGACAACCCCTCTGTATTCTGCCTATCTAAGCAGGTCCCTATTACTATACAATCTTGCTTATGATGTCTCCAAAAGAAAGGATCCAGGTCCTTAGTCCTTTCCATATTCTATCCTCACCTTACAATTTTAAGCTACTCTAGCAGGAGCTCATAATACAGATGATTTTCTTCTTCATCCTAAGAAAGTATACATAGATCAAGCCACCAAGGTCATGCCCTGTCAGCCATTGCTCTCTGTAGTGTTGTTTACCTTAAAATTAATCAATGATTAGGTTAACCAGAGCCCCAGCCTCTCAGGAATAAGGATAGAGTATGTGAGTATAACAATAGTCTTGCTAGGATATTGTGTGTAGCAGAGTATATAATTATAATCATTCTGGGAGAATCTTTTTTGGAGGCATTGGGCCTCTAAGCATATGTTAGTTTTAAGTGAGACTGGTTTTATGGTCAACAGTGTTCTTTTAATGATTTAAAGCCTACAAACAAATGAAAAGCAAACAAAAACAAATTGATTATAATGCATCAGTATGATTGAGGCCCCAATACTGCATTTCAAATGTTAATAGTGACTTTTATCAATGTAATTGAAAAGGACTGGTGAATTACCAGTGACTGGTAAACCTAGGTCCTGAATACATGGTTGGTCTTGATAAAAGCTGTGACTATACCCAAGATCTTCTATTAAGAGCAGTCTGCAATAGCAGGACACACTGTTATTATTCCTGCTAGAACCTTCCATTGGAATTATTTTCTATGATCAGAGAAGACAGACCCACTTTCCTTCTCTATAGTTTGCCCAAAAAGAAGAAGCTCTAATTCTATTTTTTTAAGATTTTATTTTATTTATTTGACAGACAGAGATCACAAACAGGCAGAGAGGCAGTCAGAAAGAGAGGGGGAAGAAGGCTCCCTGCCAAGCAGAGAGCCCAATGCGGGGCTCGATCCCAGGACCTTGGGATCATGACCTGAGCCAAAAGCAGAGGCTTTAAACCACTGAGCCACCCAGGTGCCCCAGAAGCTCTAATTCTTTTATTCCCTGTGGTCTAGACAAAAGTTGACTCTAAAACTTGACTTTTTTATGCACTGCTGTGGTCTGTGCTTCTTCTGTAAAGGCCCACTCATTTAGAAGGGGAAAAACTACTCTTAGCTCTACCTTTGGAACTAGAATACCGGTAATAATCAGATAAGGAGTGCAGTGGGAGAAGCAGGGTTCAGAGAACAAGTATATCTGAGTCACACCAGAAGGCTCCTAGACCACTACTGGGATGTATAAGAGGGGTCTGAGAGACCATTCCACAGCCAAAGTCAATAGATTTCTCTAAAATACCATAATGGAGTCAGGAGAAATCACAGTAGCATTAGCATACTTGGGCTGCATGTTCTTTTTTTTTCTTTTTAACATTTTACCATAATATTTGTTGAAGTTTTACCCATATTGCCTTTTAGTTTTGTTGATTTTTTTTTTTCCTTCGCTGTGCAGAAGGTTTTGATCTTTTTCTTTTTTTGGCACTTCTTTTTTTTTTTAATTTTTATATTATGTTAGTCACCATACAGTACATCATTAGTTTTTGATGTGGTGTTCCATGATTCATTGTTTGCATATAACACCCAGTGCTACATGCAATACATGCCCTCCTTAATACCCATCACAGGCTAAACCATCCCTGCACCCAAACCCCCTTCAAAAACACTCAGTTTGTTTTCCAGAGTCCATAGTCTCTCATGGTTCATCTCCCCGCTGATCCCCCCCCTTCATTTTTCCATTCCATCTCCTAATGTCTTCCATGCTATTCTTTATGTTCCACAAATAGGTGAAACCATATGATAATTGTCTTTCTCTGCTTCACTTATTTCACTCAGCATAATCTCCTCCAGTTCCATCCATGTTGATGCAAAAGTTGGCTATTCATCCCTTTTTGTGGCTGAGTAATATTCTATTGTATATACGGACAACATCTTCTTTATCCATTCGTCTATTGAAGGGCAACTCAGCTCCTTCCACAGTTCAGCTGTTGTGGAGATTGCTGCTATGAACATTGAGGTGTATATGGCTCATTTGTATCTTTGTGGTAAATACCCAGTAGTGCAATTGCTGGGTCACAGAGTAGCTTTATTTTTAACTTTTTGGGAAACCTCCACACTGTTTTCCAAAGTGGCTGTGCCAACTTACATTCACACCAACAGTGTAAGAGGTTTCCCCTTTCTCCACAACCCACTCTTGCCACTATTGTTCAACATAGTACTAGAAGTCTTAGCAACAGCAATCAGACAACAAAAAGAAGTAAAGGTATTCTAATGGGCAAAGAAGAAATCAAAATATCTCCCTTCATTGATGACATGATATTTTCTCTATGTGCAAACCCCAAAAGACTCCACCTCCAAAATACTAGAACTCATACAGAAATTCAGTAATGTGGTTGGATACAAAATCAATACACAACAACCAGTTGCTTTCTTACACACTAAAAATGTAACTGTAGAAAGAGAAATTAGGGAATTGATTCCATTTACAAAAACACCAAACATTATAAGATGCTCTGGATTAAACCTAACCAAACAGGTAAAGGATCTATGCCCTAGAAACTTCAGAACACTTATGTCTTCTTCAGACAAAAAGGATGGAAAAACATTCCATGCTTATGGATTGGAAGAATAAACATTGTTAAAATGTATATGCTGCCCAGAGCAATCTGTAATTTCAATGACACCCTGATCAAAATAGCAATGGCATTTTTCAAAGTGCTAGAACAAAGAATCCCAAAATTTGTATGGAACCAGAAAAGGCACTGAATCACCAAGGTAATGTTGAAAAAGAAAAACAAAACTGAGAGCATCATGTTGCCCGATCTCAAGCTACATTACAAAGCTGTGATCAATAAGACAGCATGGTACTGGCACAAAAACAGACACATAGATCAACAGAATTTTATTCAACAGAATAAAAAACCCAGATATGGACACTTAATTCTATGGTCAACTTATCTTTGACAAAGCAGGAAAAAATTTCCAAAAGAGAAAAGATAATCTCTTCAATAAATGGTGCTGGAAAAATTGGATAGCTATATACAGAAGAATGAAACTCAATAATTCTCTTACACCATACACAAAGATAAACTCAAAATGGATGAAGGACCCCAATGTGAGACAGGAATCCATCAAAATCCTAGAGGAAAACATAGGCAGTAACCTCTTCAGCACTGGCCACAGCACTGTCTTTCAAGATACGTCTCCAAAGACAAGGGGAAAAAAATTTAAAAAATGAACTTTTGGGACTTCGTCAGGATAAAAGTTTCTGCACAGGAAAGGATACACTCAACAAAACAAAGAGGCAGCCCATGGAATGGGAAAAGTTATTCACAAATGACACTATAAACAAAGGGCTGGTACCCAAGATCTATAATGAACTCTTCAAACTCAACACACACAAAACAGATAATCATGTCAAAAAATGGGCAGAATACATAAACAGACACTTCTCCAAAGAAGACATACAAAAGGCTAACAGACATATGAAAAAATATTCAACATCATTAGTCATCAAGAAGATTCAAATCAAAGCCACATTGAGATACCACCTTACTCCAGTTAGAATGGCCAAAATTAACAAGACAGTAAACAACGTGTGTTGGAGAGGATGTGGAGAAAGGGGAACCCTCTTACACTGTTGGTGGGAATGCAAGTTGGTGCAGCCACTTTGGGAAACAGTGTGGAGATTCCTTAAGAAATTAAAAATAGAGCTACTCTATGACCCTTCAAGTGCACTACTGGGTATTTACCACAAAGATACTGATGTAGTGAAAAAAAGGGACATATGTACCCCAAGGTTCATAGAAGCAAGGGCCACAGTCACCAAACTGTGGAAAGAACCAAGGTGCCCTTCAATGGACAAATGGATAAAGAAGATATGGTCCATATATACAATGGAATATTATGCCTTCATCAGAAAGTATGAATACCCAGCTTTTGTATCAACATGGATGGGACTGGAAGAGATTATGCTGAGTGAAATAAGTCAAGCAGAAAGAGTCAATTATCATATAGTTTCACTTACTTATGGAGCATAAGGAATAACACGGAGAACATTGGGAGATGGAGAGAAGTGAGTTGGGGGAAATTGGAAGGAGAGACAAACCCTGAGAGACTGTGGACTCTGAGAAACAAACTGAGGGTTTTGGAGGGGAGGGAGGTGGGGGATTGGGTGACCCTGGTGGTGGGTATTATGGAGGGTGCTTATTGCATGAAGCATTGGGTGTGGTGCATACACAATGAATTCTGGAGCACAGAAAAGAAATAAAATAAAATAAAATAAAATAAAATAAATATTTTATTTATTTGACAGAGACAGAGAGAGGGAAAGCATGATCCACAGGAGTGGGAGAGGAAGAGGGATAAGCAAACTCCTTGCTGAGCAGGGAGCCTGATTTGGGGCTTGATCCAGGAACTCTGTGATCATGCCCTGAGAGAATACACATAAAAAAATTCTTTTTTAAAAAAGATTTTATTTATTTCTTTGACAGACAGAGATCACAAGTAGCCAGAGAGTCAGGCAGAGAGAGAGGAGGAAGCAGACTCTCCAAAGAGCAGAGAGCCCGATGTGGGGCTCGATCCCAGGACCCTGAGATCATGACCTGAGCTGAAGGCAGAGGCTTTATCTCACTGAGCCACCCAGGCGCCCCACATTAAAAAAATTCTAATACAGTACCTGGCATATAGGAAGTGCTTGATAAATTCTAAAGAAGAGCTAAGGAGCAAGATCCTTGAGTCTCTACTGGTTAATGTGGTTTCCATATTCTGTTAGGATATATTAGGTGTGTAGAAGCCAAGATATATGTAAACAGACAAGAAAAGCATATCCCTTCACCCTTTAGTGTTATACTTTGTCACACTTGGTACCCTTGTTTCTTTAGAACTTTCCATGAAACTATCTATTTCACTTTTTTATTCACAGTTTCCCCTCCCAAGGACTTAAAAATGAGGGCTTGAGGATCTGGAACATTGAACAAATACAAATTTTTGCCATGTTGTATTTAGTATCATTTCTTCTCTTTAATTGGGCCATGTTATTGAGTTGATCTTGTTTTGATGGCCCTCTCTTTTTTTAGGGTGAGTTGTTTTTTTTTTTTTCCTTCCAGAATACTCACTTGTCCTTTATATGCAAAAATAAAACATCCCTTGTAGGTTAACCCTCTCCAGTAATGACTGAATATCAATGATGAATCCAGGTTAGATTAAAACTGAGATCTGTACTGTTGAAAAGACAGCTAACAATCCTTTAATATCCATTTTCTCCTCCTTCCTTTTGGTAGTAGAATTGTCCCTAACATCAATTAAATACATGGGCCTCAAACTAGAGGTGACATTTTCTAGCTTCCCTTGCAAATATGTATGGCAATGGAACTGAGTTCTATCCAGTAGGGTGCAAATGGACATGATGTATGCAACTTCCTGATTATATTCTTAAAGATGTTTCTGTTGTCAGAAAGTTTCTCTTACTCACCCACCTCCATATGCTTGAAAGAATAGTTGGTAGTGAATTAATATAATTCATTCAGAAGGAAAAAAAAATCCAAGATATGGTGGAGGAACTAAAGACAAAGCTCCAACTGTTCTATTTCCAGAAAAAGTTTCATAGGACAGGCCCATTTCAATCTCTTGACCTCTGGAGATTTTGCTTAGATAAACTCATGAATCTAAGAGTCTTTACTATCCTTGACTACTCACCTTTGGACATTTACAGGAGTTAAACGTTTTTGACTTAAATTAATCCCTCTGCGTTTTAGAGTCATTTTGTTTTAAAGTAACTTACCTATCTAATCTTGATTAATACATGGCTGTACTTTTAAACTTTACATAATTTTCCTAAACATAGAACATCACACAATGGTTCCAGAATTGAGAGTCTATTTGTGTTTTATACCCTTTATGATTAGATAAAGTTTACTGTGCCTGCCTAAAGACAACTCTTTTTTTTTTATATTTATTTGACAGACAGAGATCACAAGTAGGCAGAGAGGCAGCCAGAGAGAGAGGAGAAAGCAGGCTCTCCATGGAGCAGAGAGCCCGATGCGGGGCTCGATCCCAGGGTCCTGGGATCATGACCTGAGCCGAAGGCAGAGGCTTTAACCCACTGAGTCACCCAGGCGCTCCCCTAAATACTACTCTTAACAAGACCAGGGAAGTGAGAGGGGGAATGGCAAAAGGGGAACTTTCTACAAAGGTCAAGGTAGTGCATGTATAAACCTTCCCTCTGGAGCATTGTCCGTGAATGTATCAAGTGGAACCTAAACTAATGATTTTTTTTCTGTAGCCTAAACTTTAAAAAATCAGTTAGGGTCATCCAAAACCTTCCAACCTATTTGTCACTGACAGTCTTTCAACATAGTCATTCTACAATTGGATTGAGAGTGCTAATTGTGACAGGCTCCTCCCCCAGAAGACAGGCTGGAAAAACAAAATGATGACAACCCTAGGGTCCCCATAAAACTGTAAACTCTCAACACCAGGGGAAAACACTATATTGAGCTCCACGCGTTGCCTCACAGCTTGTGTGTTTGTCAGATATAACTCTTTTTTCCCTTTTATTCTTTCTCTTATGCTTCTTCTCTGTTTTTCTTTTTACCTGAAATGATAAATCTCAACTAGATGAACTGAACAGTAAATTCTACCTAGCTGTGTTACTAATCTGTTTATTTATAACCTTCTCATTTCTTAAAAAAAAAAAAAAGATTTTAGTCCGTTTATAAGAAATCACAGGGGCGCCTGTGTGATTCAGTGGGTTGGGGCCTCTGCCTTCGGCTCAGGTCATGATCCCAGAGTCATGGGATCGAGCCCTGCATTGGGCTTTCTGCTTGGTGGGGAGCTTGCTTCCCCACCTCTCTCTCTAACTGCCTCTCTGCCTACTTGTGATCTCTGTCTGTCAAATAAATAAATAAAATCTTAAAGAAATCACGGATAAAATATGACCTTTATTATATTGAAATATGTTTCCTCTAAACTTACTTCATTGAGAACTTTTATCAGGAACAGACGTTGAATTTATCAAATGCTTTTATTGCATCTAATGAGATGATCATATGATTTTTTTCTTTGTTTTGTTAGTGTGGTGTATCACATTGGTTGATTGGCAAACATTGAACCATTGTTGCATCCCTAGAATAAATCCTACATGATCATGGTGAATGGTCCTTTTAATATACTGTTGAATGTGGTTGAATTGTTGAATGTTGCTAATATATGTAGGCCTGTGTTTAATGCAACATTATTTTTAATTGCCAACATTTTAAAACATCTCAAGTGTCCATCAATAGATGAATGAATAAATAAGATGCAGTAGATATATATACAGTGAAATATTACCCAGCCATAAAAGAAGGATAAGATCTTGCCATTTGTGACAACATGGACAGATGTTGAGGGTATTATGCTAACTGAAATAATTCGGACAAAAAAGATAAATATTTCTCTTTCTCCACATACTCATCAAAATTTATTGTTTCCTGTCATTATTTTTAGCCTTTCTGACTGGTGTGAGGTGGTATCTCATTATGATTTTGATCGGTATTTCCCTGATGCCAGGTGATATGGAGACAAACTGTAGAAAGAGCCAAGATGTTCATCAACAAATGAATGGATAAAGAAGATGTGGTATATATATAAAATGGAATAATACTCAGCCATCAGAAAGCATATATACTTACCGTTTGCATCGATGTGAATGGAAATGGAGGGTATTATGCTGAGTGAAATAAGTCAATCAGAGGAAGACAATTATCATATGGTTTCACTCATATGTGAAATATAAGAAACAGTGCAGAAAATCATAGGGGAAGGGAGGGAAAACAGAATGGGAAGTCATCAGAAAGGGAGAGAAACCATGGGAGACTCTTAACTATAAGAAACAAACCGAGGATTTCTGGAGGGGAAGTGAGTGGGGGGAATGGGTAACTGGGTGATGGGCTTAAAGGAGGGCATGTTATCTGATGAACACTGGGTGTTATGCACAACTGATAAATTATTGAACATAATATCTGAAACTAATGATGTACTATAAATTGGATAATTGAATTTAAAAAAATTATGAGCCTGGTGGTGGGTGTTAAGGAGGGCACATATTGCATGGAGCACTGGGTGTGGTGCATAAACAATGAATCTTGGAACACTGAAAAAATAAAATTAAATTTAAAAAATAAGCAAATAAATACACAGAGGAAATAAATATTTATTGTGAGAGTAAAGGGAAGAAAAGAGGAAAAAGAGGGAAAGGAAAAAGAGAGGGAACTAATTATAGACATAAAACTTTGAGATAGCCCTGAGCATCCTAACAGCCAAGGGAAAGAGATAATGAGACAGGATACAGGACATATTATTATTTTTTAAAAGATTTTATTTATTTATTTATTTAAAAGAGAGAATAAGAGAGATAAAGAACATGAGAAGGGGGGGGGTCAGCGGGAGAAGCAGATTCCACACCAAGCAGGGAGTCTGATGTAAGACTCAATCCCAGGACTCCAGGATCATGACCTGAGCCAAAGGCCGTCACTTAACCAACTGAGCCACCCAGGTGCCCCGATACAGGGCACATTTTTAGTGAAAGGAAACTACCACTACCATTCCATAAGGAGAATTATTATTTCACACTTCTGTACAGATCCTTTTTTTTTTTTTTGTATGTGGCATTCACTATCCATTATGGTTTCCATGATTAGTGGTTTTACAAGCAATGCAGCAATAATCTATATATAAATATTTTAAAAATAAATTTGGATTTAAAAAATTATTAAATGCATAGCTAATTTATGGTCCAATAAGAAATATTATGAGGTACAGAGTACACAGCTCTGCACAAAAAAAAGAATTTGGGATAATTAAGTAAATATTGGGTACCTAGAAGAGCATTTTTTATGTTTCAAAACAACTTTATAAATTAATGTCATCCTTATTAAATAACTTGCTCAAGTACACTGTATTTCTTCATTTATTCAATAAAAATATTTATTGAGAAATTACTATGTTCCAAGCATTATTCTAGGTGTTGGAAATACAGCAGTAAAATAAAATGTTAATCCCTGGAATTCATATGACTCATATTCTAAAAAAGGTGACGCCAAATATCAGGAAGTGAAATTAAAACTTCTGAAGTCAGAGATGAATAATCCTTTGTGCTATGTCAAGGAGTTTAGGATATCATTTTGTAGATTTCGTATTATAAGTAGTGAGATTCCCATTAGTGTGTTTAACTGAGGGAAATATAACATTTCTTTCTTTTACTTATGTTTTTTTTTTTCTGGAAAACATGAGAAGTTCCCTGAAACAACTGTGCATAAATAATAATTAGCATGCACCATATTTTAAGAATGATAGAACATGGAGCAATATTTAAGAAAATAAGGACATTTGACTACAGGTTAGTCTCTTTCTAAGTGACTTTTATGTACTAACATTTAAGGCTTGTTTTAAGAACATCATTTCTTCTTACTATAAAATAATATTTTCTCATCATAAAAAAGTTAAAAATGCAGACATGTATGAAATATAGTATGCATGTCTTCTGTAACTCCATCCCCAATTGAAATAATACTATTTAACTAATACATATCTTTTCAGATAATTTTAATAATATAAAACAAATAACAGAAAAAATGTATTTTTTAAAAATATGATCATTTTATACTCCACTGTACTATTAGAACAGCTAAACAAAACTTAATTAAGCTTAATTCTTCACTGACCTATAGGCACTTATGCACTTCTACTTTGTGCACAACTTATGCCTAGAATATAGTAAGCACTCCATAACTTAACTGGTTTAAATATTACAGGATGTCCCCAAATCAAAATAAATAAAGGAAAAGAAGTTTACAATAGTGGTACATTTTTAAAGGAGCAAAACAAATATTGAAAAAGTCATAACCTAAAATAATAACCTGATAATGGTTCTTGAAAAAGATGGACTTACAGCCTACTTAAAGCAACCATTGGCAGAGGGAGAGTAAAAGCTCCTCATAAGCCTCAATCTCAATATGAAAAACAAAAACAAAAACAGAGACGTTTGTGCAGGTACACCTAAATCCCTTGAGAATAGACACCTTTTTTTTTTGTTTGTTTCCCTCTACCTCAGTAACTAAACAGAGACCTGCCATTTTCATTTCACCAAACCAGAAGGAAAGGTAAAGCTGGAAAACAGAATTATCATAAACACTAAGAGATAATTAATTCCAGCTATGTTCCAGGATTTAGAAGATCAGAAGAGAAAAGAGAAAATAAATAGAGCAAGATTATTCAAGAGAGTAAAAAAGCCAGGGAGGGGAATTCACAAGGAGAATTAAAATTAAAGACACTTCTAACCTTTTGACTTAAAATGCCTGGGACACAGCCCATGAGTTTTATCTATATTTTATCATTTTATCTATATTTTATCTATACATATCTATATATTTTTATCTATATTTTATCTTTTATCTATATTTTCCATCCACTCTTCAGGAAGATAATTAGCATGGTTGTTAGGAAGATAAGGGTAAGATGGAGGAAGTAAACAACCTGATTGACTGTCTCTGTTGGAGACAAAGTTACCAATGTTCTACCTTAAATTAGGGATGTGGTCTAGAGTGAAGTGGCACCCTAAATATATAGGAATAAGATATAGTTCAGACAAGGTGGAGTGAAATGTGTACAGGGTATATATCAAAATTACATAAACAAAGCCAAGTCCAGGTTCTTGAATCAAGATTGTTCACAGCACCAGCAAAACTGTTCCAGTCTACTCAAGTTCTTCAGCCACAGAAAACAATGAAATTAACAATACCCAGTCCTTAAATGATAATACTGAGGAAAACCAGACTCAGATGAAGTGCAACAAAAGTGAGGGATTTACCCACACTTTATCTGAGCAGGTATAAGATTTTGATTAAGCCACTCACTTTGAAAATATGAATAATTCAGGGTGACTGGGCGGATCAGTCAGTTAAACATCCAACTCTTTTTTTTAATTTTAATTTTTTTAATTTCTTTTCAGTGTACCAAAATTCATTGTTTATGCACAACAAAAAGTGCTCCATGCAATACATGCCCTCCATAATACCCACTACCTGGTTCACCCAACTTCCCGCCCCCCACAACTTCAAAACCCTCAGATTGTTTTCAGAGTCCATAGTCTCTCATGGTTCATCTCCCCCTCCAATTTCCCTCAACTCGCTTCTCCTCTCCATCTACCCTTGTCCTCCATGTTATTTGTTATGCTCCACAAATAAGTGAAACCATATGACAATTGACTCTCTCTGCTTGACTTATTTCACTCAGCAAAATCTCTTCCAGTCCCGTCCATGTTGCTACAAAAGTTGGGTATTCATCCTTTCTAATGGAGGCATAATACTCCTTAGTGTATATGGACCACATCTTCCTTATCCATTTGTCCATTAAAGGGCATCTTGGTTCTTTCCACAGCTCGGTGACCGCGACCATTGCTGCTATGAACATTGGGGTAAAGAGATCCCTTCTTTTCACTACATCTGTATCTTTGGGGTAAATACCCAGTAGTGCAATTTCAGGGTCATAGGGAAGCTCTATTTTTAATTTCATGAGGAATCTCCACACTGTTCTCCAAAGTGGTTGCACCAACTTGCATTCCCACCAACAATGTAGGAGGGTTCCCCTTTCTCCACATCCTCTCCAACACATGTTGTTTCCTGTCTTGCTAATTTTGGCAATTCTAACTGGCGTAAGGTGGTATCTCAATGTGGTTTTGATTTGAATCGCCCTGATGGCTAGTGATGATGAACATTTTCTCATGTGTCTGGTAGCCATTTGTATGCCTTCATTGGAGAAGTGTCTGTTTATGTATTCTGCCCATTTTTTGACATGATTATCTGTTTTGTTTGTGTTGAGTTTGAGAAATTCTTTATAGATCCTGCATATCAATCTTTTGTCTGTACTGTCATTTGCAAATATCTTCTCCCATACCATTGGTATCCTCTTTGTTTTATTGAGTGTTTTATTTGCTGTGCAGAAGCTTTTGTTCTTGATGAAGTCTCAAAAATTCATTTTCACTTTTGTTTCCTTTGTCCTTGGAGACATATGTTGAAAGAAGTTGCTGTGGCCGATATCGAAGAGGTTATTGCCTATGTTCTCCTCGAGGATTCTGATGGATTCCTGTCTCACATCAAGGTCTTTTATCCATTTCGAGTTTATCTTTGTGTGCGGTGTAAGAGAATGGTTGTGTTTCATTCTTCTACATATAGGTGTCCAATTTTCCAGGCACCATTTATCAAAGAGCCTGTCTTTTTTCCACTGTATATTTTTCCTTGTTTTGTTGAAAATTATTTCATCATAGAGTTGAGGGTCCATATCTGGGCTCTCTGCTCTGTTCCACTGGTCCATGTGTCTGTTTTTATGCCAGTACCATGCTGTCTTGGTGATCACAGCTTTGTGGTAAAGCTTGAAATCAGGCAACGCGATGCCACCAGTTTTTTGTTTTTCAACATTTCCTTAGCAATTCAGGGTCTCTTCTGATTCCATACAAATTTTAGGATTGTTTGCTCCAGCTCTTTGAAAAATACCCGTGGAATTTTGATGGGAATGGCATTAAAAGTATAGATTGCTCTAGGCAGTGTAGTCACTTTAACAGTGGTTATTCTTTGATCCATGAGCATGGAATGGTCTTCCACCTTTTTGTGTCTTCTTCAATTTCTTTATGGGTGTTCTGTAGTTCCTCAAGTACAAATCCTTTACCTCTTTGGTTAGGTTTATTCCCAGGTATCTTCTGGTTCTTGGTGCTATAGTAAATGGAATCGCTTCTCTAATTTCCCTTTCTGTATTTTCATTGTTAGTGTATAAGAAAGCCACTGATTTCCGTACATTGACTTTGTATCCCGCCACATTACTGAATTGCTGTATGAGTTCTAGTAGTTTGGGGGTGGAGTCTTTTGGGTTTTCCACATAAAGTATCATGTCATCTGCGAAGAGTGAGAATTTGACTTCTTCATTGCTAATTTCGATACATTTTATTTTTCTTTGTTGTCTGATTGCTGTTGCTAGGACTTCTAATGCTATGTTGAACGAGAATGGTGAGAGTGGGCATCCTTTTCATGTTCCTGATCTCAACAGGAAGGCTGCGAGCTCTTTTGCATGGAGGATGATATTTGCTGTGGGTTTTTCATAGATAGATTTGATGAAGTTCAGGAATGTTCCCTCTATTCCTTTCCTTGGAAGAGTTTCAATCAGGAACGGATGTTGGATTTTGTCAAATGCTTTTTCTGCATCCATTGAGAGGATCATGTGGTTCTTCTCTCTTCTCTTATTGATTTGTTCTATCACATTGATTGATTTGTGAATGTTGAGCCATCCTTGCAACCCAGGGATGAATCCCACCTGGTCATGGTGGATAATCTTTTTAATGTGCTGTTGGATCCTATTAGCCAGGATCTTGTTGAGAATCTTAGCATCCATATTTATCAGAGATATTGGTCTAAAATTCTCCTCTTTGGTGAGGTCTTGTCCTGGTTTGGGGATCAGGGTAATGCTGGCTTCATAAAAAGAGTCTGGAAGTTTTCCTTCTGCTTCAGTTTTTTGAAACAGCTTCAGGAGAATAGGTGTTATTTCTTCTTTGAAAGTTTGATAGAATTCCCCAGGGAATCTGTCAGGCCCTGGGCTCTAGTTTTTTGGGAGGTTTTTGATCACTGCTTCAATCTCATTACTAGATATTGGTCTGTTCAGGTTGTCAATTTCTTCCTGGTTCAATTTTTGAAGTTTATAGTTTTCCAGGAATGCATCCATTTCATCTAGGTTGCTTAACTTATTGGCAGATAATAATTTCTGATGATTGTTTCTATTGCCTTGGTGTTAGTTGTGATCTCTCCCTTTTCATTCATAATTTATTAATTTGGGCCTTCTCTCTTTTCTTTTGGATTAGTTTAGCCACTGGTTTATCGATCTTATTGATTCTTTCAGAAAAGCAGCCTCTAGTTTCCTTGACGCATTCTACTGTATCTCTAGTTTCTACCTCATTGATCTCTGCCCGAATCTTGATTATTTCCTTTCTTGTGTGTGGAGTTGGTGTGGTTTGTTGTTGATTCTCCCATTCTTTAAGGTGTAGAGACAGATGCTGTATTCTGGATTTTCCCATTTTTTTGAGGGAGGCTTGGATGGCTATGTATTTCCCCCTTAGGACCGCCTTTGTTGTATCCCATAGGCTTTTGGACTGAAGTGTCTTCATTCTCATAGGTTTCCACGAATTGTTTAAGTTCTTCTTTGATTTCCTGGTTGATGCAAGCATTCTTAAGCAAGGTGGTCTTTAGCTTCCAGGTGTTTGAGTTCCTTCCAAACTTTTCCTTGTGGTTGAGCTCCAGTGTCAAAGCATTGTGATCTGAGAATATGCAGGGAATAATCTCAGTCTTTTGGTTTTGGTTGAGCCCTGATTTGTGACCCACTATGTGGTCTATTCTGGAGAAGGTTCCATGTGCACTTGAGAAGAACGAGTATTCTGTTGTTTATGGGTGGAATGTTCTGTATATATCTGTGAGGTCCATCTGGTCCAATGTGTCATTCAATGCTCTTGTTTCTTTGTTGATTTTCTGCTTGGATGATCTGTCTATTACTGAGAGTGGCGTGTTAAGCTCTCCTACTATTAATGTATTCATATCAATATGACTCTATCTTGATTAACAGTTTTCTTATGTAATTGGCTGCTCCCATATTGGGGGCATAAATATTTACAAGTTAGATCTTCTTGGTGGATAGACCCTCTAAGAATGATGTAGTGTCCTTCTGTATCTCTGACTACCATCTTTAGTTTAAAATCTCATTTATCTGATATGAGAATCGCTACCCCGGCCTTCTTTTGAGGCCCATTGGCATGAAAGATGCTTCACCATCCCTTCACTTTCAGTCTGGATGTATCCTTAGGTTCAAAATGGGACTCTTGTAAACAACATATGGATGGGTCCTGTCATTTTATCCAATCTGCAACCTTATGCCATTTTATGGTGCATTTAGGCCATTCACGTTGAGAGTGATTATTGAGAGATACGTTTTTATTGACATCATGTTACCTGTGAAGTCTTTGTTTCTATAGATTGTCTCCATATATTTCTTTTCAATGAGATTCTTAGGATTTTTTCTCTTTTATAGAACCCCCCTTACTATTTCCTGCAGTGTTGGCTTGGTGGTTGCATACTCTTTTAAACCTTGCCAGTCTTCAAACATCTTTATCTCTCCATCTATTTTGAATTTCAGTCTTGCTGGGTAAAGTATTCTTGGCTGCATGTTCTTCTCACTTAGTGCCCTGGATACATCTTGCCAGCCCTTTCTGGCTTGCCAGGTTTCTCTGAACAGGTCTGACGTTATTCTGATGGGCTTTCCTCTGTACGTAAGGAGCTTCTTTGTCCTAGCTGCTTTCAAGAGGGTCTGTCTACAATTATGATTCATCATTTTCCCTATCAGGTGTCTCGAGGTCTTTCTAAATTCTATGATCTTGGGGGCAGACCTTTCTGCCTCTAGTACACGAACGCTGGTTCCATTCGCCGGAATGGGAAAATTTTCATGGAGAATTTGTTCAACTATATCTTCTAGTCTTCTTTCTTTCTCCTCCCCCTCAGGGATTCCAATAATTCTGATGTTGGAACGTTAATGGCATCATTTATTTCCCTAATTCTGCTTTCGTGGCTTCTAGGCCATTTGTTCCAGGCTTCCTCCTGATCCTTTTTCTCTATCTGTTTGTCCTCCAGATCACTAATTCTATCTTCTGCCACAGTTACCCTGGCTGTTAGAGAACTTAGACTAGACTGGAACTCATTGAGATCATTGTGAACATCGTCCCTGGTGGCTTTCCCTTCTGCCCTAATCAATTCCATTTTGTCATCAGCGGCTTTCTCCAATCTAGCTATTCCATGGATAATTGTTAGCCTGAATTCCCTTTCTGACATACTGTCTATGTCCATATCCAATAGCTCTGAAGCAGAAGGCCCAGTTTCTGAATTTTTCTTCTGTTGGGCATTCCTCCTCCTAGTCATTTTGGTGAGAGATAGCTGAAGAGACGTGTAGCTGAATGTATCAACCATGGTGCAGGCATGGTGGAATCTGGAATGCTTCTGAGCAATGGGGAGTCCCCACCAAAAAGAAAGAAAAAAGAAAAAGAGAGAGAGGGGGGAAAAACATAAAAAAATAAAAAAGAAGGCCCAGCCCGAATGGACCTCAAAGGTAAGATTTATAAAGTATACAAATAAAAACAGACAAACAAAAAGACCAACAAAAGTAAATGACAAGAGAGAAAAAAAAAAGAACCCAGCCAAAATGAACCCCATGTATAAGATTTATATACTACCAGAACAAAAACAGATACACAGAAACACTGACAGAAGAATATGATGGTAGGGTGGTTATAAATTCTCAGTGTGGGTGAGGAAGGTTATTTTGATTCTTGCTGGATTTATCTTAATATCTTTTTTAGAGGATTCAACTTTCCTGAGATAAAGGGTGATTAAAACTGGTTTATATGTGGGGGTAGCATTGGTTGGGTAAAGGGGATTACCTTGAAGCTTATCTCTATATGAATATTAAAAAAATAGAAAAGTAAAAGAAAAACACAGGCATGTGTATCAAAAAGTTCAGGGTAGAAGGTTTTTATGGAATTTGATGTATTGAACATCTCATTGTGATGTTAAATAGGTTAAAAATTATATTAAAAATGAGAAAAATCAGAATAGTGGTAACAAATTAAAAATAAAAGTTGTATCTATGAAGTAGTGGTGGTTGTCCTGTTGTTTTGTTTTTTTTGTTTGTTTATTTGGCTGGCTGGCTTTCTGGGGAGGGGCCTGCTGTGTGGATTGTTTCAGGGAGTCTTGCTAGAGTTGAGTCCTCCTACCCCCATCAAGGGGCTGGGTTCTGAGGAAACCGGTTTTTCAGGCTTTTGTTCTCTGGAGGTTTTTTTGTTTGTTTGTTTTTGTCTGTTTCTTTGTAAGAAGGTAAAGAAAGAGGGGAAAAAAGACATGACAATAATATTTGAATAATCCATTATTGGAGAAAATGTGGTACAAAAACTGAAACAAAAATTCTATCAGCATTTCAAACTACAATGGTAATTACATTAAATATTAATTTAATCAGGCAAGACATCAAAGAGAACTTGAATGTGATAAAAATGGATATTCTAGAGGTAATGAAGCAAACTGAAGACCAAAGTCTTATTACAGAGGAGATAAATTAAAAAGACAATTATCATATGGTTTCACTCATATGTGGAACATAAGGAATAGCATGGCGGACATTAGGGGAAGGAAGGAAAAACTGAAGGAGGGAAAATCAGAGCGGGAGAGGAACCATGAGAGACTTTGGACTCCAGGAAAGAATCTGAGGGTGTCAGAGGGAGGGGAGTTGGGGGGATGAGTTAGCCCAGTGATGAGAATTAAAGAGGTAATGTATTGCATGGAGCACTGGGTGTTATATGCAAACAATGAATCATGGAACACTACATCAAAAACAATGACTAACATAACATAGTAACAATAATAAAGAAACCAAAATGTGAAAACAGAATACATATGGCTGAAGACATAGAGGTAAGGAGCTTGAAATAATCATAATGAACACCAAGAAAAATACACAATCATTAACAAAATTAAAGAAAAGACAGTAGTGCAAGGAGCTAAAAAATATGCTATGATAAGGAAAACTGTTGTCCTCAGGCCAAGTACTCAGGAAATGGGAATTAAAAAAAAATTGAAAACATAATGTAAGACTTCTTGAGCTGAAAAAAAAATTAATCCCATAGATCAAAAAAGCATACTATATTTCAGAGGGAAAAAGAGACAGATTCACATTCTGGTAAAATTTTAAAATTTCAGAATCAAAAATATTCTTCAGACATTCATAAAATTTAAAGTCACAAAAAGCAAACAATTAATTCTGTGAACACTTATTAAAGGTAATATTCATAATAAAAAAACCAGAAACTTGATGGTAGCAGCAAGGAAAGTAAGAAGCATAAACATCCTAATTAGCAAGACAGGAAACAACGTGTGTTGGAGAGGATGTGGAGAAAGAGGAACCCTCTTACACTGTTGGTGGGAATGCAAGTTGGTGCAGCCACTTTGGAGGACAGTGTGGAAATTCCTCAAGAAATTAAAAAGAGAGCTTCCCTATGACCCTGCAAGTGCACTACTGTGTATTTACCCCAAAGATACAGATGTAGTGAAAAGAAGGGCCATCTGTACCCCAATGTTTATAGCAACAATGTGCACAGTCAAACTGGAAAGAACCGAGATGCCCTTCAACGGATGAATGGATAAGGAAGATGTGGTCTATATACACTATGGAGTATTATGCCTCCATCAGAAAGGATGAATACCCAACTTTTGTAGCAACATGGATGGGACTGGAAGAGATTATGCTGAGTGAAATACGTCAAGCAGAGAGAGTCAATTATCATATGGTTTCCCTTATTTGTGGAGCATAACAAATGACATGGAGGCCAAAGGGAGATGGAGAGGAGGAGGGAGTTGAGGGAAATTGGAAGGGGAGATGAACCATGAGAGACTATGGACTCTGAAAAACAACCTGAGGGTTTTGAAGGGGCGGGGGGTGGGAGGTTGGGGGAGCCAGGTGGTGGGTATTATGGAGGGCACGTATTGCATGTAGCACTGGGTGTGGTGCATAAACAATGAATTCTGTTATGGTGAAAAGAAATTTAAAAAAAAAAGGATATATACAGATGGGAAATTTTAAAAAATTCCTAATAGGATCATTTTCAATGAAGGTGGATCAAGAAGTATTTTCTACAGTTGATAAATCAACAAAAGTAAGTTTATGTATATTATCTAAAGTTATAAATGATTCCACCAGAAAAAAAAGAAGACTAAACTTTACAAATTAATGAAAACACACAAAAACTGACAATAAATGATGATCTATAAAACTGAAGATATAAAGAAAGCATTCATAACAGAAAAACAAAAATTTGATTATAAAAATAACATAAAATACGTTCTATCAAAATATGCAAATGGAAAAAATCTACCAAAATGACTCTCAGATAAGTATAACAGATATTAGCCTGTATTATACTCAACAAAAACACCTAAAACAAAATAATCTACATCAGAAACTAATGATCTATTATAAGTTGGCTAATCGGACTTAAAATAATTTTTAAAAGTGATCCATAAACAAAGTGAAAGAAAAAACAGTCATTCTAAAACAACACAATATGGATTGTGCTATTAATATGGAGTAACTTAAAGATTGAAAGGCATTAAAGGAGACAAAAGGGTCTGTTTATAATAACACACATAAAATCTATAATAAGTGTATATTAAGTGTATAACTATCATATATATGTATATGTCCAATATCATCATAACATGTAAACTATCAACTATTGGAAATGCAAGGACAATTTGAGAGAAGTAGGAGACTTTAACTCACATTAGTTAGCCAAAGTTAGAGTAAGTAAACCAAAAGAAGTCAATACAGCAAAGGAAACAGTCAACAAAACAAAGAGGCAACCCACAGAATGGGAGAAGATATTAGCAAATGACACTACAGACAAAGGGCTGATATCCAAGATCTATAAAGAACTCCTCAAGGGCGCCTGGGTGGCTCAGTGGGTAAAGCCTCTACCTTCAGCTCAGGTCGTGGTCTCAGGGTCCTGGGATCGAGCCCCTCATCAGGCTCTCTGCTCAGCAGGGAGCCTGCTTCCCCCTCTCTCTCTACCTGCCTCTCGCCTCCTCGTGATCTCTCTCTCTCTCTCTCTCTCTCTCTCTGTTAAATAAATAAATAAAATCTTAAAAAAAAAGAACTCCTCAAACTCTACACTCAAAAAACAGACAATCACATCAAAAATTGGGCAGAAGACTTGAACAGACACATCTCCAAAGAAGACATACAAATGGCTGACAGACACATAAAAAGATGTTCATCTTCATTAGCCATCAGGGAGATTCAAATCAAAGCCATATTGAGATACCACCTCACACCAGTTAGAATGGCCAAAATTAACAAGACAGTAAACAACAGGTGTTGGAGAGGATGTGGAGAAAGGGGAACCCTCTGACACTGTGGGTGGGAAAGCAAGTTGGTGCAGCCACTTTGGAAACCAGTGTGAAGATTCATCAAAAAATTAGAAATAGAGCTACCCTATGACCCTTCAAGTGCACTACTGGGTATTTACCCCAAAGATACAGATGTAGTGAAAAAAGGGCCATATGTACTCTGATGTTCATAGCAGCAATGACCACAATTGCCAAACTATGGGAAGAGCCAAGGTGCCCTTCAACAGACAAACAGATAAAGAAGATATGGTCCATATATACAATGAAATATTACTTAGACATCAAAAAGGATGAATACCCAACTTTTGTACCAACATGGACTGGACTGGAGGAGATTATGCTGAGTGAAATAAGTCAAGCAGAGAAAGTCAATTATCACATAGTTTCACTTACATGTAAAGCATAAGTAATAACACAAAGGACATTAGGAGAAGGAAAGGAAAAGTGAATTGGGGGAAATTGGAGGGGGAGACAAACCATGAAAGACTGTGGACTCTGAGAAACAAACTGAGGGTTTTGGGCGGGAGAGGTGTGGGAGGTTGGGTGAGCCTGGTGGTAGGTACTAACAAGGGCACATATTGCATAGACCACTGTGTGTGGCGCATAAGCAACAAATCTTGAAACACTGAAAAAATAAAATGAAATTTAAAAAAAAAACATTACCAAGACTTTAAAGAAAACAATTTATTTTAATGTTCCTTGGGACATTTATGAGAATAGATGACAAGAATAGACCACAAAGAAAATAAGAGTTGGTATAGTATAGATCAAATTATTTGATCAAAGTGTAATAAAGCAAAATTAATTTTAATATATGAAATTATAAAAATTAATAAATTTTAAAACAATGACACTGTTACTTTAAGTTTTAATTTAAATTCCAGTTAGTTAACCTACAGTGTAATATTAGTTTCAGGGGTATAATATAGTGATTGAACACTTCCATACAACACTGAGTGTTCATCACAAGTGCACTCTTAATCCCCAGAACCTATTTACTTATTTAACCCAACCACCATACACCTCTATGGTAACCATCATCTCTACAATTAAGAGCCTGTTTCTTGGTTTAGTTCTTTCTCTATTTTACCTTTGCTCATTTGTCTTGTTTCTCAAACTCTACATATGAGTGAAATCATATGGTATTTGTCTTTCTCTCATTCGCTTTTTCTGCTTAACATAATATTCTCCAGCTCCATCCATGTAATTGCAAATGGCAAAGTTTCATTCTTTTTTATGGCTGAATAATTTTTACTGCACATATATAACACATCTTCTTTATGCATTTATCCATTGATGGACACTCGGGATGCTTCAGTATCTTAACTATTGTAAAAGTGTTGCTATAAACATGTATCACTTTGAATTAGTGTTCTTGTATTCTTTGGAAAAATACCCAGTAGGGTGATTCCTGGTTTATGAGGTAGTTCTATTTTTAACTTTGAGGAACCTCCAGTTCTCCACATTAACTGCACCAGCTTCATTCCCATCAACAATGCACATGTGTTCATTTACTCCACAACCTTGCCAAGACCTGCTGTTTCATGTGTTGTTGATTTTAGTCATTCTTACAGGTGTTAGGTGATATCTCATTGCAATTTGATTTGTACTTCCCTAATGATCAGTGATGTTGAACATCTTTTCATACATCTGTTAGTCATCTGTATGCCTTCTTTAGAAAAATGTCTTTAGAATCATGACTTCAGACCAATTTTAATTGGATTGTTCACTTTTTACATGTTGAGTTTTATATGTTTTTTATATATTTTGTATACTAACCCTTTATCAGAAATGTCATTTGCAAATGTCTTCTTCCATTCCATACGAATGTTGACTATTTCCTTCACTGTGCAGAAGCCTTTTTCTTTTGATGTAATCCAAATATTTTATTTTTGCTTTTATATCCCTTGCCTCAGGAGCCGTATTTAGAATGAAACTGCAAGAGACCACATCGAAGAGGTTACTGCCTGTATTCTCCTCTAAGATTTTTATGGGTTTCACATTGCACATTTACACCTTTAATCCATTTTAAATTTATTTTTGTGTGTAGGATAATAAAGTGGTACAGTTTCATCATTTTGCTTCTTGCTCTCCAGTTTTCCCAATGTCATTTATTGATGAGACTGTCTTTTTCCCATTAGATATTCTTTCCTATTTTGTCAAAGATTAATTGACCATATACTTGTGGGTTTGTTTCTGGAATCTATTCTGTTCTATTGTTCTATGTGTCTATATTTGTGCCACTACCATATTGTTTTGTTCACTATAGCTTTGTAATATGTCTTGAAGTCTGGAATTGGGATGTATCCAGCTTTGCTTTTCTATTTCAAGATTGCTTTTGCTATGTGGGGTCTTTTGTGGTTCCATACCAATTTTAGGATTGTTTGTTCTAGCTATGTGAAAAGTGCTGTTGTTATTTTGTAGAAATTGCATTAAAAGTGTAGATTGCTTTGAGTAGTATAAACACTTTAAAAATATTTGTTCTTCCGATCTGGGACCATGGAAAGTTTTTCCATTTCTTTGTGTCATCTTCAATTTCTTTCATCATTGTTTTATAGTTTTCAGAGTAGAGGTCTTTCTCCTCTTTGGTTAAGTTCATTCCTACGTGTCTTATGGTATTTGGTGCAATTATAAATGGGATTGATCCCTTAATTTATCTTTATGCCTCTTCATTGCTGTCATATAGAAATGAAACATATTTCTGTACCTTGATTTTGTAACTGGTAACACTACAGAATTCCTGTATCAGTTCTAGCAGTTTTTTGGTGACTGCTTTCAAGTTTTCTATATAAAGTGTCATATCATCTGCAAAGAGTGAAAATTTGACTTCTTCTTTGAGAATTTGTATGACTTTATTTCTTTCTGTTGTTTGATTGCTGTAGTTGGACTAACAGTACTATGTTAAGTAACAGTGGTGAGAGTGGACATCCCTGTCATATTCCTGAATATAGAGGAAAAGCTCTCACTTGTTCCCCATTGAGGGTGATATTAGCTGTGTGTTTCTCAGAGATGGCTTTTATTATGTTGATGTTTGTTACCTCTAAACCTACTTTGTTAAAGATTTTTTACCATGAATGAATTTGTACTTTGTCAAATGATTTTTCTGCATTTATTGAAATGATCATATGGTTCTTACCCTTCCTCTTACTGATGTAGTGTATCACATTGATTGATTTGTGAATGTTGAACAATACTTGCAGCCCGGGAATAAATCCCACTTGATCACAGTGAAAAAAAAATTAAGGTATTGTTTAATTCAGTTTGCTAGCATCTTATTTTTATTCATTATATTATATTATATTATATTATATTATTCCGTTTTATTTTATTTTATTATGTTATGTTAGTTACCATACAGTACATCATTAGTTTTTGATGTAGTGTTCCATGATTCATTGTTTGCATATAAACGCCCAGTGCTCCATGCAATATGTGCTCCCCTTAATACCTACCACAGGCTAACCTATCCCTGCACCCCTCCCCTCCAAAACACTCAGTTTGTTTCTTGGAGTCCATAGTCTCTCATGGTTTGGCTCCCCCTCTGATTTCCCTCCCTTCATTTTTCCCTTCCCTCTCCTAATGTCTTCCATGCTATTCTTTATGTTTCGCAAATAAGTGAAATGAGATAATTGACTTACTCTTCTTGACTTATTTCACTTAGCATAATCTCCTCCAGTCTCATCCATGTTGATGCAAAAGTTGGGTATTCATCCTTTTAAATGGCTGAATAGTATTCCTTTGCCTAAATGGACCACATCGTCTTTATCCATTCATCTGTTGAAAGGCATCTCATTTCCTGACACAGTTTGGCTATTGTGGAGATTGCTGCTATGAACATTGGGGAGTTTATGGCCCTTCTTTTCACTTAATCTGTACCATTGGCGTAAATACTCAGTAGTGCAACTGCTGGGTCACCAGGTAGCTCTATTTTTAGTTTTTTGAGGAATCACCATATCATTTTCCAAAGTGGATGCACCAACTTGCATTTCCACCAAGAGTGCAAGAGGGTTCCCCTTTCTCCACAGTCTCTTCAACATTTGTTGTTTTTATTTTTCAACATTTCCTTGGCAATTCAGGTTCTTTTCTGGTTCCATACAAATTTTAGGATTGTTTGTTCTAGCACTTTGAAAAATGCCTTTGGTATTTTGATTGGGATAGCATTCAAAGTATAGATTGCTCTGGGCAGTATAGACATTTTAATTATGCTTATTCTTCCTATCCATGAGCAGGGGATATTTCCCCATGTTTTTCTGTCTTCTTCGATTTCTGTCATGAGTGTTCTGTAGTTCCTTGAGTATAGATCTTACATCTTTTTGGTTAGGTTAATTCCAGGATATTTTAGGTTTTTGGTGCTATTGTCAATGGAACTGATTTTCTAATTTCTCTTTCTACAGTTTCATTGTTAATGTATAATAAAGTAACTGAATTCTGTGCTTTGATTTTGTATCCTGCCATATTGCTGAATTGCTGTATGAGTTCTAGTAATTTGGGGGTGGAGTCATTTGGGTTTTCCACATAAAGTATCATGTCATCTGCAAAGAGAGAGAGTTTGACTTCTTCTTTGCCAATTTGAATACATTATATATATTTTTGTTGTTGTCTGATTGCTGTTGCTAGGACTTCTAGTATTACTTCTAATAATAGTGGCGAGAGTTGTCATGTTCCTTGTCATGTTCCTGATCTTAAGGGAAAGGCTATCAGCTCTTCCCCATTGAGAATGATATTCACTGTGATTTTTTTCATAGATGGCTTTATGAAATTGAGTTATGTTCCCTCTATCCCTATACTCAAGAGTTTTAATTGCGAAAGGATATTGTATTTTGTCAAATGCTTTTTCTACTTCAGTTGAGAGGACCATGTGGTTCTTCTCTCTTCTCTTATTAATCTGTTCTATCACAAAAATTGATTTGTAAATATTGAACTACCCTTGCATCCCAGGGATAAAATCCCACCTGCTTGTGATGGATAATTATTTTAATGTACTGTTTGATCCCATTAGCTAGGATCTTGTTGCAACTCTTGGTATCCATATTCGTCAGGGTTATTAGCCTGTAATTCTCCTTTCTGATGGAGTGTTTGCCTGGTTTGGGATTCAAGGTAATGCTCACCTCATACAATGAGTTGTGACGTTTTCCTTCTGTTTCTATTTTTTGAAAGAGCTTCAGGAGAATAGATATTATTTCTTTTTTGAATGTTTTGTAGAATTCCTCAGGGAATCCATCAGCTCCTGTACTTTTGTTTTTTGAGAGGCTTTTGATCACTGCTTCAATCTCGTTACTGGTTATTGGTTTATTCATGTTGCCAATTTCTTCTGTTTTCAGTCTTGGGAGTTTATAGGTTTTGAGGAATGCATCCATTTCTTCTAGGTTGCTTAACTTATTGGCCTATACCTGCTGAAAATAATTTCTGACAATTTTTTCTATTTCCTTGGTGTTAGTCATGATCTTTCCCCCTTCATTCATAATTTTATTAATTTTTCTATGGGATAGGTCTGGCCAGTGGTTTGTCGATCTTATTCTTTCAAAGAACCAGCTTCTAGTTTTGTTGATCAGTTCTTCTTCTTTTTTTTTTTTTTCGCGTAACAGTATTCATTGATTTTGCACCACACCCAGGGCTCCATGCAACCCGTGCCCTCCCAAATACCCACAACCTGGTTCCCCCAACCTCCCAACCCCTGCCCCTTCAAAACCCTCACTTTGTTTTTCAGAGTCCATAGTCTCTCATGGTTCACCTCCCCTTCCAATTTCCCTTAACGAACTTCTCCTCTCCATCTACCCTTGTCCTCCATGTTATTTGTTATGCTCCACAAATAAGTAAAACCAAGTGATAATTGACTCTCTCTGCTTGACGTATTTCACTCAGCAAAATCTCTTCCAGTCCCATCCATGTTGCTACAAAAGTTGGGTATTCATCCTTTCTGATGGAGGCATAATACTCCATAGTGTATATAGACCACATCTTCCTTATCCATTCGTCTGTTGAAGGGCATCTTGGTTCTTTCCACAGTTTGGCGACCGTGGCCATGGCTGCTATAAACATTGGGGTACAGATGGCCCTTCTTTTCACTACATCTGTATCTTTGGGATAAATACCCAGTAGTGCAATTGCATGGTCATAGGGAAGCTCTCTTTTTAATTTCTTGAGGAATCTCCACACTGTTCTCCAAAATGGCTGCACCAACTTGCATTCCCACCAACAGTGTAGGAGAGTTCCCCTTTCTCCACATCCTCTCCAACACACGTTGTTTCCTGTCTTGCTAATTTTGGCCATTCTAACTGGCGTAAGGTGGCATCTCAATGTAGTTTTAATTTGAATCTCCCTGATGGCTAGTGATGATGAACATTTTTTCATGTGTCTGATAGCCATTTGTATGTCTTCATTGCTTCTGTCCATTTTTTGATATGATTATCTGTTTTGTGTGTGTTGAGTTTGAGGAGTTCTTTATAGATCCTGCATATCAACCTTTTGTCTGTACTGTCATTGGCAAATATCTTCTCCCATTCGGTGGTTTGCCTTTTTGTTTTGTTGATTGTTTCCATTGCTCTGCAGAACCTTTTGATCTTGATGAAGTCCCAAAAGTTCATTTTCGCTTTTGTTTCCTTTGCCTTTGGAGACATATGTTGAAGGAAGTTGCTGTGGCTGATATCAAAGAGGTTACTGCCTATGTTCTCCTCGAGGATTCTGATGGATTCCTGTCTCAAGTTGAGGTCTTTTATCCATTTCGAGTTTATCTTTGTGTACAGCATAAGAGAATGGTCGAGTTTCATTCTTCTCCATATAGCTGTCCAGTTTTCCCAGCACTATTTATTGAAGAGACTGTCTTTTTTCCACTGGATATTGTTTCCTGTTTTGTCGAAGATTATTTGACCGTAAAGTTGAGGGTCCATATCTGGGCTCTCTACTCTGTTCCACTGGTCTATGTGTCTGTTTTTATGCCAGTACCATGCTGTCTTGGTGATCACAGCTTTGTAGTAAAGCTTGAAATCAGGTAACGTGATGCCGCCAGTTTTATTTTTGTTTTTCAACACTTCCTTAACAATTCGGGGTCTCTTCTGATTCCATATAAATTTTAGGATCGTTTGCCCCAGACTCTTTAAATAATACTGGTGGAATTTTGATCGGAATGGCATTAAAAGTATAGATTGCTCTAGGCAGTATAGGCATTTTGACAATGTTAATTCTTCCGATCCAAGAGCATGAAATGGTCTTCCATCTTTTTGTGTTCTTCAATTTCTTTCATGAGTGTTCTGTAGTTCCTCGAGTACAGATCCTTTACCTCTTTGGTTAGGTTGATTCCCAGTTATCTTCTGGTTCTTGGAACTATAGTAAATGGAATCGATTCTCTAATTTCCCTTTCTGTATTTTCATTGTTAGTGTATAAGAAAGCAACTGATTTCTGTACATTGACTTTGTATCCAGTCACGTTACTGAATTGCTGTATGAGTTCTAGTAGTTTGGAGGTAGAGTCTTTTGGGTTTTCCATATAAAGAATCATGTCATCTGCAGAGAGAGAGAGAGTTTGACTTCTACATTGCCAATTTGGATACCATTTATTTCTCTTTGTTGTCTGACTGCTTTTGCTAGGTGTTCTAATATTATGTTGAACAAGAATGGTGAGAGTGGCATCCTTGTCGCGTTCCTGATCTCAACAGGAAGGCTGTCAGCTTTTTCCATTGAGGATGATATTTGTTTTAGGTCTTTCATAGATAGATTTTATGAAGTTCAGGAATGTTCCATCTATCCTTATACTTTAAAGCGTTTTAATTAGGAATGGATGCTGGGTTTTGTCAAGTGTTTTTTTCTGTATCCATTGAGAGGATCATGTGGTTCTTCTCTCTTCTCTTATTGATTTGTTCTATCACATTGATTGATTTGTGAATGTTGAGCCATCCTTGCAACCCAGGAATGAATCCCACCTGGTCATGGTGGATAATCTTTTTAATGTGCTGTTGTATCCTATTAGCGAGGATCTTGTTGAGAATCTTAGCATCCATATTCATCAGTGATATTGGTTTGAAATTCTCCTTTTTACTAGGGTCTTCGCCTGGATTGAGGATCAGGGTAATGCTGGCTTCATAAAAAGAGTCTGGAAGTTTTCCTTCTGCTTCAGTTTTTTAAACAGCTTCAGGAGAATAGGTGTTATTTCTTCTTTGAAAGTTTGATAGAATTCCCCGGCGAATCCATCAGGTCCTGGGCTCTTGTTTTTTGGGAGGTTTTTGATCACCTTTTCAATCTTGTTACTAGATATTGGTCTATTCAGGTTGTCCATTTCTTCCTGGTTCAATTTTGGGAGTTTATAGTTTTCCAGGAACGCATCCATTTCATCTAGGTTACTTAGCTTATTGGCATATAACTGTTGATAATAACTTCTGATGATTGTTTCCACTTCCTTGGTGTTAGTGGTGATCTCTCCCTTTTCATTCATAATTTTATTAATTTGGGATTTCTCTCTTTTCTTTTGGATTAGTGTGGCCAATGGTTTATCGATCTTATTGATTCTTTCAAAGAACCAGCTTCTAGTTTCATTGTTATGCTCTACTGTATCTCTGGTTTCTACCTGATTGATCTCTGCTCTAATCTTGATTATTTCCCTTCTTGTGTGTGGAATTGGTTTGATTTGTTCTTGATTCTAAGTTCTTTAAGGTGTAGAGACAGCTGGTGTATTCTGGATTTTTCAATTTTTTTGAGGGAGGCTTGGATGGCTATGTATTTCCCCCTTAGGACCGCCTTTGTTGTATCCCATAGGCTTTTGAACTGAAGTGTCTTCATTCTCATAGGTTTCCATGAATTGTTTAAGTTCTTCTTTGATTTCCTGGTTGATGTAAGCATTCTTAAGCAAGGTGGTCTTTAGCTTCCAGGTGTGTGAGTTCCTTCCAAACTTTTCCTTGTGATTAAGCTCCAGTTTCAAAGCACTGTGATCTGAGCATATGCAGGGAATTATCTCAGTCTTTTGGTATCGGTTGAGTCCTGATTTGTGACCCAGTATGTGGTCTATTCTGGAGAAGGTTCCATGTGTACTTGAGAAGAATGAGTATTCTGGTGTTTTAGGGTTCAATGTTCTGTATGTATCTGTGAGGTCCATCTGGTCCAATGTGTCATTCAATGCTCTTGTTTCTTTGTTGATTTTCTCCTTCAATGATCTGTCTATTACTGAGAGAGGCGTGTTAAGATCTCCTACTATGAATGTATTCATAACAATATGACTTTTTATCTTGATTAACAGTTTTCTTATGTAATTGGCTGCTCCCATATTGGGGGCATAGATATTTACAATTGTTAGATCATCTTGGTGGATAGTCCCTCTAAGAATTATGTAGTGTCCTTCTGTAACTCTGACTACAGTCTTTAGCTTTAAATCTCATTTATCTGATATGAGAATCGCTACCCCGGCCTTCTTTTGAGGTCCATTAGCATGAAAGATGCTTCACCATCCCTTCACTTTCAGTCTGGGTGTATCTTTAGGTTCAAAATAGGTCTCTTGCAGACCACATATGGATGGGTCCTGTCGTTTTATCCAATCTGCAACCCTGTGTCATTTGATGGGTGCATTTAGGCCATTCACATTGAGAGTGATTATTGATAGATACGTTTTTATTGACATCGTGTTACCTTTGAAGTCTTTCTTTCTGTCGATTGTCTCTATATTTCTGTTCAATGCTATTCTTAGGCTTTTTCCTCTTTTATAGAACCCCCCTTACTATTTCCTGCAGTGTTGGCTTGGTGGTTGCATACTCTTTTAAACCTTGCCAGTCTTCAAACATCTTTATCTCTCCATCTATTTTGAATTTCAGTCTTGCTGGATAAAGTATTCTTGGCTGCATGTTCTTCTCATTTAGTGCCCTGAATATATCTTGCCAGTCCTTTCCGGCTTGCCAGGTCTCTGTGGACAGGTCTGACGTTATTCTGATGGGCTTTCCTCTGTACGTAAGGAGCTTCTTTGTCCTAGCAGCTTTCAAGAGGGTCTGCCTACAATTATAATTCTTCATTCTTACTATCAGGTGTTTCGAGGACTTTCATGAATCTGTAATCTTGGTGGTTGACGGTTCTGCCTCTAGTACATGAACGCTGGTTCCATTCGTGAGATTGGGAAAATTTTCATGGAAAACTTGTTCCATTATATCTTCTAGAGTTCTTTCTTTCTCCTCCCCTTCAGGGATTCCAATAATTCTGACGTTGGAACGTTTCATGGCATCATTTATTTCCCTGATTCTGTTTTCGTGGCTTCTAAGCTGTTTGTTCCAGGCTTCCTCCTGATCCTTTCTCTCTATCTGTTTGTCCTCCAGATCACTAATTCTATCTTCTATCTCGGTTACCCTAGCTTTTAGAGAATTTAGATTAGATTGAAACTCATTGAGAGCATTGTGAACATCATCCCTGGTGGCTTTCAGTTCTGCCTTAACATTGCGACCATCATCCCTGGTGGCTTTCACTTCTGCCCTAATCAATTCTGTTTGGTCATCCATGGCTTTCTCCAACCTAGCTATTGCCTGGATAATTGTTAGCCTGAATTCCCTTTCCAACATATTTTCTATGTCGATAGGCTTTAGCTCTGTTGCAGAAGGCTCATCCTCTGTATTTTTCTTCTCTTGGGCATTCCTTCTCCTAGTCATTTTGGTGAGAGAAAGCTGAACGGATGTAGCTGGATTTATCGACCGTGGTGCAGTCAAGGTGCACCCTGGAACACTTCTGAGCAATCAGGATTCCCCACCCAAATGGAAGAAAAAAGAAAAGAAAAAAAGAGAGAGAGAGAGAGAGAGACAGGAAAAAAAAGGGGGAAGATAAAAGATAAGGTTCAGCCCAAATGGGCCCCAAGGTAAGATTTATGAAGTATACAAACAAAAACAGACAAACGAAAAGACTGATAAAAGTATATGCCGAGAAAAAAAAATATATATATAAGCAAAAAAAGGAAGAACGTCGTCAAAAAGATCCCCAAGTATAAGATTTATATACTATCAGGACAAACACAAATACACAGAAGCACTGGCGGAAGAAAAAGATGGGAGAGTTTTTATAAATTCTCAGTGTGTGCGAGGAAGGTTATTTTGATTCTTCCTGGATGTATCTTGATATTTTTGTTAAAGGACTCAACTTTCCTAAGATAAAGGGGGATTAAAAATTTTTTTACCTATAGGGGTAGCATTGATTTGGAAAGGGGGTTACCTTGAAGTTTAACTCTATATGAATATTAGAAAATAAAAATAAAAAAGAATAAACTAGACTAAACTAAACTAAAATTAAATAAAATAGAAAAGCAAAAGAAAAACAGGGGTATATATATCAAAAAGTTCAGGTTAAAAAGTTATTATGGAATTTGATGTACTGGACATCTCACTGTGATGGTAAATAGGTTAAAAAATTATCTATATATATATATAAAAAAATGAACCAGAGTAGTGGGAACGAGTTAAAAATAAAAGTTGTATCTGTGAAGTAGTGGTGCTTGTTCTCTTGTCGTCTTTTTTTTCTTTTCCTTTTTTTTTTTTCCTGGTTGGTTTCTGGGGCAGGGGCCTGCCACCTGGGTTTTCAGTCAATGATATTCTCTGAGTTAAGTCCTCCCACACCCCTCAAGGTGGTGGGCTCTGAGGAAACCGGTTTTTTAGGCTTTTGTTCTCTGGAAGTTTTTCTGTTTATTCATTTGTTTTCTCTTGCCTTAACAGCTTTTGATGGTTTTTGGAGGTTTAGAGGAAAGCAAACTGCAACCCAACCTCCCTCTTAGAGAGAAACCTCAGTCTGTCCCCCTGTGGGTGCTGCAGAGCACATAAGCTCTCCCTCGGCTGCTGGAAGAGCAGGTTCCAAGTCGCGGTCCCTGGAGACACAGGATCTCTTGCTTGTACGCAAAACCATGGCAACGGCGGCTGTCTGGGCAGCTCCAGACTGCCAGAGAGGTTCCAAGCAGCGATCACACACTGAGATTTTCCTGCTGGCCCGGGCTGGGAGTGCCTGGTCTTTCTGGGTCCGAGAGCACCGGGCTTTGTGCAACTCTCCCAGGGGAGGGTGTGGGGTGTGCGCGTCCCAGGCTCTGATAGCACAGTGCTGCGTTCTGCCATCTAGCGAGGCTCCCTGCCCCTCACGGGAGGCAGACCCCACGCGTTCTCTGGCATGCTGGCGCCTCAGGGACCAAGACCTGCTTTCCCAGGTCTTGGTCCCTAGTTCTCTAGTTCAGTGCCAGGGGTGGCTGTCCTGGGTCCAGGGGCTTAAGCCCCTGTCCCTACCACTCTGATTCCCACAATTTCCCCCCACAATCCTTTGCTCTTTTTGAGTTCTTTCAACCAGACTCCAAGTTAATGCTGGTCCCCAGACACAGGGCCCTCTCGTAGTGGGGTATTACTTTCCAATTGGTCGCCTCTGTTGGCTCCCTCCCCCTTTTGTTTATCTTCTGATATCAGTCCCACGTTCCCACTCTGCTTTAGCTGCTCACTGGTGTCTTCTGCCCCTGTAGAGTTCCAGACGTATATAATTCTGATCTCAGGCTGATCTCTGGCTGATTTCATGGGTGATTGGAGTTCTTTGGTAGGTAATCAGCTCATTTTAGGGTACAGGTTGAAACAGCGCCTCCTCCTACTTCCCCGCCATCTTGTCTCAAAATCCTTGTTGATCTGTTCTAATGTATTTCTGGTTTTTAATTCATCAATCTCTTCTCTAAAATCTTAATTATTTCCCTTCTCATGTATGAATTAGGCTTAATTTGTTGTTGATTCTCCAGTTCTTTAAGGTGTAGATACAGCTGGTGTGTTCTAGATTTTTCAGTTTTTTTTGAGGGAGGCTTGGATAGCTGTATATTTCCACATTAGGACCACCTTTGCCATTTCCCATAGGTTTTGGACCAATGTATTTTTGTTCTCACTTGTTTCCGTTAACTGTTTATTTTTTGATTTCCTGGTTGATCCAATCATTGTTGAACAGGATGGTCTTTAGCTTCCAAGTGTTTGAATTTCTTCCAACATTTCTTCTTGTGACTGAGTTCCAGTTTCAAACATTATGGTCTGAGGATATGCAGGGAATAATCTGTCTTTTGGTATCAGTTGAGACCTGACTTGTGACCCAGTATGTGTTTTATTCTGGAGAAAGTTCCATGTGCACTTGAGAAGAATTTTTATGTTGTTTCAGGGTGGAATGTTCTGTATATATCTATGAGATCCATCTAGTCCAGTGTGTCATTCAAAGCTCTTGTTTCATGTTGATTTTCTGCCTAGATGATCTGTCTATTGCTGATAGTGAAGTGTTAAGGTCTCATACAATGAATGTGTTATTATCAATGTGTCTTTTTATTTTGGTTAACAGTTGGCTTATACAGTTGGTTGTTCCTATGTTGCCTCATAGATATTTATAACTGTTAGATCCTGTTGATAGACCCTTTACAAATGATAAAGTGTCGTTCTGTATCTCTGACTACAGTCTTTAGCTTAAAATATAATTTGTTTGATATTAGAATGGCTACCCCAGCTTTCATTGCATGAAAGATGATTCTCCATCCCTTCACTTTCAGCCTGGATGTACCTTTAGGTTTCAAATGAGTGTCTTGTAGACAACGTATGGATGGGTCCTGTCTTTTATCCAGTCTGCAACCCTGAGCCATTTTATGTGAGCATTTAGGCCACTCAGATTGGGAATGATTATTGAAAGATACGATTTTATTGTCATCATTTTTCCTGTGAGCTCCTTGTTTTTATAAATTGTTTCTGTAAATTTCTGTTCCATATCACTCTTCGGGTCTTTCTCCTTTCATAGAACCCCCCTTAATATTTCTTATAGGACTGGCTTAGTGGTCATATATTCTTTCAGTCTTTGCTGGTCTTGGAAGCTTATTATCTCTCCATCCATTCTATATGACAGTCTTGTCAAATAAAGTATTCTTGGCTGCATTCTTCTCATTTAGTACCCTGAATATGTCTTGCCAGTCCTTTCTAGTTTTCCAGGTCTCTGTGGACAGATCTGATCTTATTCTGATGTTCCTCCCTCTCTATGTAAGGAACCCCTTCCTCCTAATTGCCCTTAAGATGGTTCCCTGGTTTTAAGATTTGCAAGTTTTACTATTACATGCTGGGCTGTTGTTTTATTCTCCTTGATCTTAGAATGTTTTCTCTCTTTCTCTAGGACATGAATTCTTGTTTCACTCCTTAGATTAAGGAAGTTCTCAGCTAGAATTTGCTCAAATATATTTTCTAGTCCTCTCTCTTTCTCTACCCTCTCAGGGATCCCAATAATTCTGACATTCGGATGTTTCATGGCATCACTTATTTCTCTGATTCTGTTTTCATGGATTCTAAGGTGTTTGGTCCAGGCCTCTTCCTGATCTTTCTTTTTTTTTTAAGATTTTATTTATTTATTTGACAGAGAGATAGAGAGCACAAGCAGGCAGAGAAGCAGGCAGAAGGAGAGGGAGAAGTAGGGTTTTTGCTGAGCAGGGAGCCCAATGTGGGGCCCAATCCCAGGACCCTGTGTTCATGATCTGAACCAATGGCAGCCACTTAACCAGCTGAGCCAAACAGGTACCTCTGATCCTTCTTTTCTATCAGTTTGTCTTCTAGATCACTAATTTGTTCTTCTGCCTCTTTTACCCTAGCTATTAGAGAATCTAGATTAGATTCGATCTCATTGATAACATTTTTACATTCTGCCAGATCAGCTCTCACTTCTGCCCTTAGAGAATATGTTGCCATTAATGGTTTTCTCCATCCTAGGTATTGTCTGTATAATTGTTACCCTGAATTTTATTTCTTACATCTTGCTTATATCCATATCCATTAGTTCTGTGGCAGAGGTCACAGTCTCGAGTTTTTCCCGTGAAGTTTTCCTCCTCTTAGTCATTCTCTTGAGGTGTGGTTGAGGGAATGTATAGAGTCCAAACTATTGACCACAACCCAAGAAAAATGCATCTGTTTTATAGGGACCATAGGGTTGTCGGCCTTGTTCTTTCAACTTATCTCCTGGGGGAGGGGTCTGCCATGCTGTTACTCAGGCAGCCCTTTTTGGGTAGAGTTGCCCTACCCCTGTGGGGGGGAAGAGCTCGGTGAAAACCGGTTTGGGGGGTGTTTTGTACTGTGGCACCTTTCCCTGGTGGCTTTCAGCATCTCTTCTGAGAGCTAGAGTAGATAGGACCGTATCCAAACTTCTGTCTCAGAAAAGAGAGATTGCATTCGGTTCTCCAGAAAGCCCTCCAGGTCATACTGACTCCATTTTTGTCTGTGCTGTTAAAAACCACAGCATACTGGGTTGTGTGCCCCACACTCCCACTCCCAGCCCTTGCAGCTCCAGGCACATTTCTGCTTTTTGTGCTTCTAAAACCGCCAGATATACACAGTTCACATATGGGCCCCCACAGCTCCAGGTTTCAGTCTGGGGGGGGGGGCGGCCTTAATGTCCTTTCCCTGCCACTACCGGTCTGCAATTCTGTGTCTGCTCCCCAGCACGGGAGGCTTTTGCACTCTGACAGTGCAGGATCAGGGTAGCACAGGATACCAGAGGCTCCCTTCCCTTTCCATTTATCTTCTAATATCTGCCCACAGAACCATGTCTCCCTGTTTCATACCATGAAAACAACTGTCAGAGATATTGTTGGTATAGATCCTTATATATCTTCTTACATCTCAGGCTGAATTCATGGGTGTTTAGAGTGGTCAGGTAGATAACCAGCTCAATTCAGGGGATGGGTTGAAATAGGGACACCTACTCCTCAACCATCTTGCCTCCACTTCCTTGCATTTTATTAAAAAAATTTGCACCTATGTCCATCAGGGATATTGGCTTGTAGTTCTTTTTTTTAGTGGTCTCTGTTTCCAGTTTTGGTATCAGGTTTGAATTAATTTGAAGATTTTATGTCCTTCATATTTTTCCAGAATAGTTTGAAAAGAAAAATATTAACTCTTCTTTTAAGGTTGTTAGAATTCTTCTGTGAAGTCATCTGGCCCTGAACTTTTGTGTATAGGGAGTTTTTGGATTACTGATTCAGGCTTGTTTGTTTGTTTGTTTTGTTTTGTTTTCTGTCCATTCAATTTTCCTATGTCTTCCTGTTTCATTTTGGTAGTTTATATACTATAAGAATTTATCCATTTATTCTAGGTTGTCCAATTTGTTGGCATATACTTTTTTCATAATCTTTTATGATTATATATCAGTGTTGTTGGTTTTTTATTTCTCCTCCCTCCTTTTTTATTTTATTTATTTGGGCCCTTCTCTCTCTCTCTCTTTCTCTTTGAAATGTCTGAAAAAGTTTATCAGTTCTCTTAATTATTTCAAAATAACAGTTCCTGTTTTCTTTAATCTGTTCTGCTCAGTTTGTTTCTTTTAGTTTGTATATCATTAATTTCTTTTTTAAAAAAGATTTTACTTATTTATTTGAGAAAGAGCATGAGTTGCAGGGAGGGGCAGAGGGAGAGGTAGAAGAAGACTCCCTGCTGAGAAGAGAGCCTGACATGGGGCTCAATCCCAGGACCCTGAAACCATGACCTGTGCTGAAGACAGATGCTTAACTGACTGAGCCACCCAGGCACCCCCATTAACTTCTAATCTCATCTTTATTATTCCCTTTATTCTGTTGGATTTGGACTTCATTTATTGTTCTTTTTCTAGCTCCATTAGGTGTTAGATTAGGTTTTTATTTGAGATTTTTCATGGTTCTTGCAGTAGGCCTGTATTGGCCTACATCTCCCTCTTGGGACTACTTTTGCTACATCCCTAAGGATTTGGATAGTTTTCTTTTCATTTTCATCCTTTTTTTTGTTTTTTATAATTTCAAATTTTATTTCCTGAATGACCCATTCATTGTTTAGTAGCAGGATATAGAACCTCTATGTATTTGTGTTCTTTTCAGATTTTTCTTATGGTTGACTTCGTTTCATAGCATTATGGTCAGAAACAGTTCATGGTATGACTTTAATCTTGTATTTGTTGAGTCCTGTTTTACCTAATGTATGATCTATTCTGGAGAATGTTACATTTGCACTTGTAAAGAATGTATATTCCGCTATTTTAGAGTGGAATGTTCTGAATACATCTCATAAGTCCATCTGTCCAGGGAGTCATTCAAAGACATTGTTCTATTGTTTTGTTCTATTTTTTTTTCCTGTTTAGCTGATCTGTCCATGGATGTCAGTGGGATGTTAGAGTCTCCCGATATTAATGTAGAATTATTAATTAGTTCCTTTATCTTTGTTATTAATTGTTTTATATGTTTCAGTCCTCCCATGTTGGGTGCATAAAAAGTTACAACAGTTAGAAAGTCTTGTTGGATTGTCATTTTATGGTTACATAATGCCCTATTTTGTTTATTCTTTGTCTATTTTTGTCTTTGTCTATATTGACAGTCTTGGTTTTAAAGTCTAGTTTATGCAATATAAGTCCTGCTGCTTTGGCTTTCTTTTGACATCCACTTGTAAACTGATTTGTAAACTGACTGATATTGGAAAATAAACAGAAGGGCGGGGGAACCACCAGAAGTGACCCATTGGAAAATAATACCCCAATACAAAGTGCCCTGTGTTTGGGGACGAGCTTTAGCTTGGAGACAGGTTAACAGCACTCAAAAAGAACAAAGGGGCCTAAGGGACAATTTCTGGGATTGGGCAGCCACACATGTGGACCTAAGCCTACAGTCCCAGGATGGCCAAAGCCAGTGCCTACCCATACCTGAGAGAGCCCTGCATGGGCTGCAGTTGGCTGTGCATGGGTCCACGGTCATCCACTGACTGCACACTGCTGGGTTGAGTGCTCTCTCACTATGCCTAAGAGAGCCCAGCATGGGCTCCAGTCAATGGTCCCTGGGTCCAACATCATCTGCTGCCTGCACCACCACTGGGAATGAGTGTCCCTAGCGTGGGGGTGGACTCCATACAGCAGTCCCAGGAATGCCAGCTGGGGGATCAGGTGTGCTGGGACCAGTATTGCTTGTGGTTTTAGTGGCACAGGTGTACAGAGACAAGCAGGGGCCTCAGGCGACCACTGAGACAGTGGCTGGGGGTGCGCACCACCTGTGGGAGTTTTCGGTGTTCAACAGAGTTTACAGAGTTTACAGAGGGAGAGTCTGTGTGTTCCGGGCCATTCAGAGGGGAGCAGAGTGTGGCTTCTCGCTGAGGCAGAGGTTTGGGTGCAGAGAGTTTACTTTGCTCTGATCCTGGAAAAGGGCGCAAAATGCCACCAAAGAACAAAAACCTCCAGAGAACAAAAGCCTGAAAAACCGGTTTCTACAGAACCCATTCCCTTGATAGAGGGCAGGGCAACTCAGCCCAAGCAAGGCTGACTGAAAAACAATGTGGCCAGGCCCTCCCTCAGAAGATAAGCCAAAAGAACAGGAAGACAACAACCACAGCATCCCTATAAAACTGTAAAACCCCAACCTCAGGGGATAACAATATATTAAGCTCCCAAAACCTGTATATTTTGTAGATACAACTTTTATCTCTCTTTTTAAAAATTCGTTCGCATCATTCTTGTTCTTTTACTTTTTTTCTGTTACTTACTTACCATTTCAACTAAATGTTTAACACAACATATTCCATAACAAATTTTTTAAAAGATTTTATTTATTTATTTGAGAGAGAGACAGTGAGAGAGAGCATGAGCAAGGAGAAGGTGAGAGGGAGAAGCAGACTCCCAGTGGAGTTGGGAGCCCAATGCGGGACTCGATCCCAGGACTCCGGGATCATGACCTGAGCCGAAGGCAGTCACTTAACCACTGAGCCACCCAGGCGCCCCCATAATAAATTTTTAACTTGAACTTTTTTCATACATATACCTTTGTTTCCATATATATATATATATATATATATATATAGCTTCAAGGTAGTCCTTTCTCCCTATTCAATACCATATATATATATATGTATATATATAATTTAACTTATTTATATAATTAATTAATTAATTAATATTTAATTTCCCTGTATCTCTGGAACATTGAGTCCTTTAACAAAGATAACAAGATACACCCTGTAAGAACTGAAATAATCTTCCTTGCCAACACCAAGGGTTTATAACCACCTTTCAGTCTCATTCTTTTGGCAGTGTTTCTGTGTGTTTGTTTTTGTTTTTGTACATTATAAATCTTATCCTTAGGGCTCATTGTGACTGGGTTTTTTTTCTTTTTTTTTTCTCTCTTTTTTTTCTTTTTCCTTTCTTTTTGGTGGCGACTTCTGCTTGCTCCAAAACTCTCCAGGTTGCACCTTGCTTGGATTGTGGTTGATATATTAAACTATACATCCCCTCAACCATCTCTTACCAAAATGACTAGGAGAACGAAGACCCAACAGAGGAAAAATTCAGAGACTGTGACCTCTGCCACAAAACTATTGGATATGGGCCTAAACAATATGTCAGAAATAGAATTCATGGTAATGATTATGCAGACAATGGCTAGGTTAGAGAAGACCATTAGAGGCAACATAGAATCTCAAAGGGTGGAAGTGAGAGCTGATCTGGCAGAATATAAAAATGTTATTAATGAGATCCAATCTAATTTAAATACTCTAATGGCTAGGGTAAATGAAGCAGAGCATGGAATTAGTGATCTATCAGAAAAACTGAAAGAAAAGAAGGATCAGGAGGAGGCCTGGAACAAACAACTTAGAATACATGAAAACAGAATTAGGGAAATAAATGATGCCATGAAATGTTCCAATGTCAGAATTATTGGGATCCCTGAGGGGGTGGAGAGAAAAAGAAGATTAGAGGATACAGTTGAACAAACCCTAGATGAAAATTTCTGTAACCTGGGGAATGGAACAACTGTTCAAGTCCTAGAGGCAGAGAGGACACCTCCAAGATCAACAAGAGTACAAAGACCTCCAGACATGTGAATGTGAAATTCATGAATCATAAATTCAGAGAAAATGTCTTAAGGGCAGTTGGAGGAATAGATTCCTTATGTACAAAGGGAGGACCATCAGAATAATGTCAGACATGGCCACAGAAACCTGGTAAGCCTGAAAAGGCTGGCAAGATAGATTCAGAGCACTAAATGAGAAAAACATGAAACCAAGAATACTTTATCTGGCAAGGCTGACATTCAGAATTGTTGGAAAGATAAAGAGCTTCCAAGACCCAAATATACAAAAGATTATGTGACCAAAAAGCCAGCACTACCAGCAATATTAAGGGTGGTTGTACAAAAGAAGAAAGACCCCAAGAGTGATATAAGACAGAAATTTACAGAGACAATCTATAGAAACAAGGACTATACAAGCAACATGATGACAATAAAAACTTATCTTTCGGAAATCATTCTCAACGTAAATAGCCTAAATGTTCCCATAAAACAACACAGGTTTGCAGACAGGATAAAAAGACAGGACCCATCCATATGCTGTCCACAAGAGAAGCATTTTGAACCTGAAGATACACCCAGACTGAAAGTGAAGGGATGGAGAACCATCCTTCATGCAATGGACCTCCAAAGAAAGCTGGGGTAGCAATACTAATATCAGACAAATTATATTTTAAGCAAAAGACTGTGGTCAGAGATACAGATGGATACTACATGATCCTTAAGAGATACAGATGGATACTACATGATCCTTAAAGGGTCTATCCACCAAGAAGATCTAAGTATTGTAAATATTTATGCCTCCAACATGGGAGCAGCTAACCACATAAGCCAACTGTTAATCAAGATGAAGATTCATATTGATAAGAGAACTTTAATTGTAGGGGATCTTAACAAGCCACTCAGCAATATACAGGTCATCTAAGCATAAAATCAACAAAGAAACAGGAGCTTTGAATGACACATTGGACCAGATGAACTTCATAGATAATATACATATCATTCGAACTTAAACTATGGAATACTCATTCTTCATGAGCACACATGGAACTCTGTCAACATTAGACCACATTAGGTCACAAGTCAGGTCTCATCCAATACCAAAAGACTGAGATTATTCCCCGCATATTCTCAAACCATAATGCTTTTTTTTTTAAGATTTTATTTATTTATTTAACAGATAGAGATCACAAGTAGGCAGAGAGGCTGGCAGAGAGAGAGGAAGAAGCAGGCTCCCTGATGAGCAGAGAGCCTGATGTGGGGCTCAATTCCAGGACCCTGGGATCATGGCCTGAGCCGAAGGCAGAGGCTTTAACCCACTGAGCCACCCAGGTGCCCCCAGACCATAATGCTTTGAAACTGGAACTCAATCACAACAAAAAGTTTCAAAAGAATTCAAACACTTCGAAGCCAAAGACCTGCTCAAATTTTTTTAGATCCACCAGGAAATCAAAGAAGAACTACAACAATTCATGCAAACCAATGAGAATGAAGACATCTGTTCAAAATCTATGGGATATGGCAAACACGGTCCTAAGGGGGAAATACAGAACCAACCAAGCATCACTCAAAAAAAGAGAAAAATCCCAAATGCACAAACTCTCTTTACATCTTAAAGAATTAGAGAATCAACAACAAATTAAGCCAACCCCATGCACAAGAATGGAAATAATTAAGATTAGAGCAGAGATCACTGAGATAGAAACTAGAGGTACAGTAGAACACATCAATGAAACCAGAAGCTGTTTCTTTGAAAAAATTAATAAGATTGAACCACTGGCCAAACTAATCCAAAAGAAAAGAGAGAGGACCCAAATTAATAAAATTAGGAATGAAAGGGAAGAGATCACGACTAACACCAAGGAAATAGAAACAGTCATCAGAAATTATCTACGGTTATATGCCAATAAGTTAAGTTAATAGTATCCAACAGTGGGGTGCCTGGGTGGCTCAGTGGGTTAAAGCCTCTGCCTTCAGCGCAGGTCATGATCTCAGGGTCCTGGGATCGAGCCCCACATCGGACTCTCTGCTTGGCAGGGAGCCTGCTTCCCTTCCTCTCTCTCTGCCTCCTTGTGATCTCTGTCTGTAAAATAAATAAATAAATAAATAAATAAATAAATAAATATTTTTAAGAAAAGCTTTAAAAAAATAGTATCCAACAGTGCATTTAAAGGTTTATTCACCATGACCAGGTGGGATTTATCCCTGGGATTCAAGCATGGCTCAATATTCACAAATCAATCAATGTGATAGAACACATAAATAAGAGAAGAGACAAAAACTACATGGTCCTCTTAATTGATGCAGAAAAAGCATTTGACAAAATACAACATCCTTTCCTGATTAAAACTCTTCAAAGTATAGAGATAGAGGGAACATTCTTCAGCTTCATAAAATTCATCTATGAAAAATCCACAGGGACTATCATTCTAAATGAGGAAAAGCTTAGAGCCCATCCATTGAGATAAGGAACATGAAAAAGATGCCCACTCTTGCCACTGTTGTTCAACATTGTACTAGAAGTCCTAGCAACATCCTAGCAACAGCAATCGGACAACAAAAAGAAATACAAAGTATTCAAATTGGCAAAGAAGAAGTCAAACTCTCTCTCTTCACAGATGACATGATACTTTATGTGGAAAAGACACCATCCCCAAATTACTAGAACTCATACAGCAATTCTGTAATGTGGAAGGATACATAATCAATGCACAGAAATCAGTTGCTTTCTTATATACTAAAAATTAAACTGTAGAATGGGGACTTAGAGAAATGATTCCATTTCAAATAGCACCAAAAACCATAAGATACCTAAGAAAAACCTGTCCAAAGAGGTAAAGGATCTATACTCGAGGAACTATAGAACACTCATAAAAGAAATTGAAGAAGACACAAAAAGATAGAAAAACATTCCATGCTCATGGATCGGAAGAATAAACATTGTTAAAATGTCTACACTGCCCAGAGCAATCTATACTTTCAATTCCATCCCAACCAAAATACTAAAGGCATTTTTCAAAGTGCTGGAACAAACAATCCTAAAATTTGTATGGAACCAGGAAATACCCCAAATTGCTAAGGGAATGTTCAAAAGGAAAACAAAGCTGGGGGAATAACGTTGTCTGATTTCATGATTTATTCAAAGCTGTGACCATCAAGACAGCATGCTCCTAACACAAAAATAGACACAGAGACCAATGGTACAGAGTAGAGAGCCAGATATGCACCATTAACTCTATGGTCAACTAATCTTTGACAAAGCAGGAAAAAATATCCAGTGGAAAAAAGACAGTCTTTTCAATAAAGGCTGCTGGGAAAACTGGACAGCTATGTATAGAAGAATGAAACTCGACCGTTCTCTTACACCATACACAAAGATAAACTCAAAATGGATGAAAGACCTCAGTGTGAGACAGGAATCCTAGAGGAGAACATAGGCAGTAACCTCTTCGACATCAGCCACAACAACTTCTTTCAAGACATGTCTCCAAAGGCAAGGGAAACAAAAGTGAACATGGACTTATGGGACTTCGTCAAGATAAAAAGCTTCGACACAGCAAAGGAAACAGTCAACAAAACAAAGAGGCAATCCACTGAATGGGAGAAGATATTTGCAAATGACATGACAGACAAAGGGATGATATCCAAGACCTATAAAGAACTTCTCAAACTCAGTACCACCAAAAAACAGATAATCATGTCAAAAAATGGGTGTAAGACAGGAACAGAGAGTTCTTCAATGAAGATCTATAAATGGCTAGCAGACAGATAAAAAAATGTTCATCATCATTAGCCATTAGGGAAATTCAAATAAAAAATACCTTGAGATATTTCACTCAACATAATCTCTTCCAGTCCTGTCCATGTTGCTACAAAAGTTGGGTATTCGTCCTTTCTGATGGAGGCATAATACTCCATAGTGTATATGGACCACATCTTCCTTATCCATTCATCCGTTGAAGGGCATCTTGGTTCTTTCCACAGTTTGGTGACCGTGGCCATTGCTGCTATAAACATTGGGGTACAGATGGCCCTTCTTTTCACTACATCTGTATCTTTGGGGTAAATACCCAGCAGTGCAATTGCAGGGTCATAGGGAAGATCTATTTTTAATTTCCTGAGGAATCTCCACACTGTTCTCCAAAGTGGCTGCACCAGTTTGCATTCCCACCAACAGTGTAAGAGGGTTCCCCTTTCTCCACATCCTCTCCAACACACGTTGTTTCCTGTCTTGCTAATTTTGGCCATTCTAACTGGTGTAAGGTGGTATCTCAATGTGGTTTTGATTTGAGGGTAGATGGTGAGGAGAAGGGAGTTGAGGGAAATTGGAAGGGGAGGTGAACCATGAGAGACTATGGACTCTGAAAAACAACCTGAGGGTTTTGAAGGGGCGGGGTGGGAGGGTGGGGGAACCAGGTGGTGGGTATTAGGGAGGGCACAGATTGCATGGAGCACTGGGTGTGGTGAAAAAACAATGAATACTGTTACGCTGAAAATAAATAAAAAATTAAAAAAAAATACCTTGAGATACCACATTACACCAGTTAGAATTGCAAAAATTAACAAGGCAGGAAAGAACAAATGTTGGAGAGGATGTGGAGAAAGGGGAACCCTCTTACACTGTTGGTGGGAAAGCAAGTTGGTGCAGCCACTTTGGAAAACATTGCGGAGATTCCTCAGAAAATTAAAAATAGAGCTACCCTATGACCTGGCAATTACACTACTGGGTATTTACCCCAAAGATACAGACGTAGTGAAAGAAGGGCCATATGTACCCCAATGTTCATAGTAGCGATGTCCACAATATCCAAACTGTGGAAAGAGCCAAGATGCCCTTCAACAGAGAAATGGATAAGGAAGATGTGGTCCATTTATAAAACGGAATATTACTCAGCCATCTGGAAGGATGAGTACCCAACTTTTGCATCAGCATGGATGGGACTGGAGGAGATTATGCTGAGTGAATTAAGTCAAGCAAAGAAAGTCAATTATCATATGGTTTCACTTACTTGTAGAACATAAGGAATAATATGGAAGACATTAGAAGGATAGGAAAAGTGAATTGTGGGAAATAAGAGGGGGAGATGAACAATGAGAGTCTGTGGACTCCAAGAAACAAACTGATGGTTTTAGAGGAGGGGGGGGATGAGCCTGGTGGTGGGTATTAAGGAGGGCACGTATTGCATGGAGTCCTGGGTATTGTACATAAATAATGAATCTTGGAACACTGCATCAAAAACTAATGATGTATTTAAAGGTGACTGATATAACACAATAAAAACAATAAAATAAAATAAAACCAAGAGTGTAAAAATAGACAAAGGAGGGTACTATTTAATCATAAAGAGGACAATCCAAATAAGATCTAGCATTGTAAATATTAATGCACTCAACATGTGAGGACCAAAATATATAAAACAATAACAAACATAAAAGAACTAATTGATAATAACACAATAATAGTAAGGGAGCTTAACATTTCACTTACATCAATGTACAGATCATCTAAAGTGAAAATAAACAGAACACAATGCCTTTGAATGACACATTTGACCAGATGGACTTAACAGATATATTCAAAATGCTCCACTCCAAAACAGCAGAATACATATTCTTTTCAAGTGTACATGAGACATTCTCCAGAATATGACAGATTGGGCCACTAAACAGAAGTCAACAAACATAAGAAGATTAAAATCATATCATGAATATTTTCTGACCACAGTGCTTTGAAACTAGAAGTCAAGCAGAGGAAAAATTTTGTAAAGACCACAAGCACAGGGAAACTAAACAACATGCTACTAAACAATCAATGGATAAATGAAGAAAAAAAAAAGAAAGAAATTTAAAAATTACATGCAAACAAATGAAAATGAAAACACAATGGTCCAAAGCTTTCAGATGCAGCAAAAGTGGTATAAAAGTAGATGTCTGTACAATAGAAGCCAATGTTAAGAAGGAACAGAAATCCCAAACAAAAAACCTAACTTTACACCTACAGAAGCTGGAAAAGGAACTACTGAATACTAAACCAGTAGAAGGAAGGATATAATAAATATTTCAGCAGAAATAAATTATATGTAAACTAAAACAAAACAAAACAAAAACAAACAATAGAACAGATCAACAAAATAGGATATTGTTCTTTGAGAAAATTAAGAAAATTGATAAACTCCTAGCCAACTAATAGGAAAGAAAAAAAAAGTACTCAAATGAACAAAATTGCAAAAGATGAGAATAAATAACAACAGCAGCACTGAAATACAGTCATACAAGGATATTATAAAAAAAACTATATGCCAACTAATTGGACAACCTAGTGGAAATGAATAAATTCCTACAAACCCACAAACTACTAAAACTGAAATGTGAGGAAATAGACAACTTGAATAGACTGAAAAGACACAAGGAAATTCAATCAGTAATCAAAAAACTCACAAGATATTAATCCAGGGCTATGGCTTCAAGGGCGAATTCTACTAAACATTTAAAAGGGAGTTAATACTGGTCCCCCTGGGTGGCTTAGTGATTAAGCTTTTGCCTTGGGCTCAGGTCATGATCCCAGGGTCCTGGGATTAAGTCCCACATCAAGCTCCTTGCTCAGTGAAGAGCTTGCTTCTGCCTCTGCATGTTGGCCCTCCTTGTGTTCTCTCTTTTACACACTCTTTTTCTCAAATAAAAAAATAATCTTTTGAAAAATGCTGTTGTCATTTTGATAAGGATTGCATTAAATGTGTAGATTGATTTGGGTATTATAGACAGTTTAAAAATATTTGTTCTTCCAACCATGAGCACGGAATGTCTTTCCATTTCTTTGTGTCATCTTCAATTTCTTTCATTAGTATTTTATAGTTCTCAGGATACAGGTGTTTGACCTCTTTGGATAGATTTATTCCTATGTGTCTTACTGGTTTTGGTGCGATTATAAATGTAATTGATTCTTTAATTTATCTTTCTGCTGCTTCAATACTGGTGCATAGAAATGCAACAGACTTCAGTACCTTGATTTTGTAATCTGCAATTTTACTGAAATAGTATATCAGTTGTACCACATTTTTTGGTGGAGTTTTTCAGGTTTCCTGTATAGAGTATCATGCCATCTGTAAAGAGTGAAAGTTTTATTTCTTCCTTGCTGATTTGGATACCTTTTGTTTCCTTTTGTTGTCTGATTGCTATAGTTGGACTTCCAGTACTATGTTAAATAATAGTGGTGGGAGGGGACATCCCTGCCATATTCCTGACTATAGAGGAAAACTGCTCACATTTTCCCCTTTGAGGATAATATTAGCTGTGGGCTTTTCATAGATGACCTTTGTTATGTTGATGTTTGTTCCCTCTAAACCTACGTTGTTGATTTTTTTTGTTTTGTTTTTCTGCATCTATTGAAATAATCATATGTTCTTACCTTTTCTATTACTGATGTGGTGTATGATGTTGATTGATTTGGGAATATTGAATTATACTTGCAACACAGGAATAAATCCAACTTGAACATTGTGAATGATTCCTTTAAAGAATTGTTGGATTTGGTTTGCTAGTATTTGACTGAGAATATTTGAACCCACGTTAATCAGAGATACCGACCTATAGATCTTTTTTTTTAGTCAATTTTATCTGGTTTCTGCATCAGGTTAGTGCTGATCTCATAGAATGAATTTCGAAGTTTTTCTCCTTTTTCTATTTTCTGGAATAGCTTGAGAAGGATAGGTATTAACTCTTTTTAAAGGATTTTATTCAGAGAGAGACAGAGAGGAAGAAAGAGCAGGGTGAGAGGCAAAGGGAGATCAGACTCCCCGCTGAGCAGGGAGTTGGATGTGGGACTCAGTCCCAGGACTCTGGGATGATGATCTGAGCCCAAGGCAGATGCTTAACCAACTGAGCCACGCAGGCGCCTGAACAATAGCATTTTTCACAGAGCTTGGACAATCCTAAAATTTGCATAGAGCAATGAAAGACCCTGAATAGCCAAAGCAACCTTGAAAAGCAAAAGCAAAGCTGGAGGCATCACAATTCTCCATTCCGTGTTATATTACAAATCTGGAGTGAGTAAAGTAGGATGGTAGGGGCATGAAAATAGGCACATAGGTCAACAGTACAAAATAGAAATCACAGAAATAAACTTACAACAATATGGTCAACTAATTTCAACAAATCTGGAAATAATATCCAATGGAAAAATGATAGTCTTTTCAACATATGGTGTTAGGAAATATAGACAGCAACATGCAAAAGAATGAAACTGGACCACATTCTTACACCATACATAAAATAAATTCAAATTAGATTAAAGACTTAAATGTGAGATATGAAACCATAAGAGTCTTAGAGAACAACACAGGCTTTAACCTCTTTGACATTGTCTATTGCAAATTCTTTGTGGATATTTCTCCTGAGATGAAGGAAAGAAAAGCAAAATAAACTATTCAGATTTCATCAAAATAAAAAGCTTCAGCACAGCAAAGGAAACAATCAATAAAACTAAAAACACCTTATGCAATGGGAGAAGATACTGATAAATGACATATCTGATAAAGGGTTAGCAATATATGTAACTTATAAAATTCAACACCTCAAAAATGAATAATCCAATTTAAAATGCACTGAAGACATGAATAGCCTTTTCCCCCCCCAAGGAGGCTATACAGATGGCCAACAGACACGTGAAAAGATGTTCAACATCACTCATCATCAGGGAAATAAAAATCAAAACTACAATGAAATGTCACCTCACCCTTGTCAGAATGGCTAAAATCAACAACTCAGGAATCAACAGGTCTCTGCACCCCACTTGTGCTCTCTCTCACAAATGAGGGTGTGGAGAAAGAGAAACCCTCTTCAAGTATCGGTGGTAATACAAACTGGTGTAGCCACTGAAAAACAGTATGGAGGTTCCTCAAAAAGTTAAAAATAGAACTATCCTATTAACTAGCAATTGCACTAATGGGTATTTACCCAAAGGATACAAAACTACTGATCTGAAGAGATACATGCACCCAATGTTTATAGCAGCATTATCAACAATAGTCAAATTATGGTAAAAGCCCAAATGTCCATCAACTGATGAATGGATAAAGAGATGGTACACACACACACACACACACACACACACACACAGAAATATTACTCATCCATAAAAAAATAATGAAATAGTCACATTTGCAAGGACATGGGTGGAAGTAGAGAGTATTATGTTAAGGGAAATAAGTCAGTCCAAAAAAGACAAATACCTTTGGAGACATATCTTGAAAGAAGTTGGTGTGGCTGATATCAAAGAGGTTACTCCCTATGTTCTCCTCGAGGATTCTGATGGATTCCTGTCTCACGTTGAGGTCTTTTATCCATTTTGAGTTTATCTTTGTGTACGGTGTAAGAGAATGGTCAAGTTTCATTCTTCTCCATATAGCTGTCCAGTTTTCCCAGCACCATTTATTGAAGAGACTGTCTTTTTTCCACTGGATATTTTTTCCTGTTTTGTCAAAGATTATTTGACCATAGAGTTGAGGGTCCATATCTGGGCTCTCTACTCTGTTCCACTGGTCCATGTGTCTGTTTTTATGCCAGTACCATGCTGTCTTGGTGATCACAGCTTTGTAGTAAAGCTTGAAATCAGGTAACGTGATGCCACCAGTTTTATTTTTGTTTTTCAACATTTCCTTAGCAACTCGGGGTCTCTTCTGATTCCATACAAATTTTAGGATTATTTGCTCCAGCTCTTTGAAAAATACTGGTGGAATTTTGATCGGAATGGCATTAAAAGTATAGATTGCTCTGGGCAGTATAGACATTTTAACGATGTTTATTCTTCCCATCCAAGAGCATGAAATGGTCTTCCATCTTTTTGTGTCTTCTTCAATTTCTTTTAGGAGTGTTCTGTAGTTCCTCGAGTACAGACCTTTAACCTCTTTGGTTAGGTTTATTCCGAGGTATCTTATGGTTTTTGGTGCTATAGTAAATGGAATCGATTCTCTAATTTGCCTTTCTGTATTTTCATTGTTAGTGTATAAGAAAGCCACTGATTTCTGGACATTGACTTTGTATCCTGCTACATTACTGAATTGCTGTATGAGTTCTAGTAGTTTGGGGGTGGAGTCTTTCGGGTTTTCCATATAAAGAATCATGTCATCTGCGAAGAGAGAGAGTTTGACTTCTTCCTTGCCAATTTGGATACCTTTTATTTCTCTTTGTTGTCTGATTGCTGTTGCTAGGACTTCTAATACTATGTTGAACAAGAGTGGTGAGAGTGGGCATCCTTGTCGTGTTCCTGATCTCAACGGGAAGGCTGCAAGCTTTTTCCCATTGAGGATGATATTTGCTGTGGGTTTTTCATAGATAGATTTGATGAAGTTCAGGAATGTTCCCTCTATCCCTATACTTTGAAGCGTTTTAATCAGGAACGGATGCTGGATTTTGTCAAAAGCTTTTTCTGCATCAATGGAGAGGATCATGTGGTTCTTCTCTCTTCTCTTATTGATTTGTTCTATCACATTGATTGATTTGCGAATGTTGAACCATCCTTGTAACCCAGGGATGAATCCCACCTGGTCATGGTGGATAATCTTTTTAATGTGCTGTTGGATCCTGTTTGCTAGGATCTTGTTGAGAATCTTAGCATCCATATTCATCAGTGATATCGGTCTGAAATTCTCCTTTTTGGTAGGGTCTTTGCCTACCAAAGTTTGGGGATCAGGGTAATGCAACTTCTTTCAAGATATGTCTCCGAAGGCAAAGGAAACAAAGGCAAAGATGAACTTTTGGGACTTCATCAAGATCAAAAGCTTCTGCCTAGCAAAAGAAACAGTCATCAAAACAAAGAGGCAACCCACGGAATGGGAGAAGATATTTGCAAATGACAGTACAGATAAAAGGTTGATATCCAAGATCTATAAAGAACTCCTCAAACTCAACACACACAAAACAGATAATCATATTAAAAAATGGGCAGAAGATATGAACAGACACTTCTCCAAGGAAGACATACAAATGGCTACCAGACACATGAAAAAATGTTCATCATCACTAGCCATCAGGGAGATTCAAATCAAAACCACATTGAGATACCACCTTACACCAGTTAGAATGGCCAAAATTAGCAAGACAGGAAACAACGTGTGTTGGAGAGGATGTGGAAAAAGGGGAACCCTCTTACACTGTTGGTGGGAATGCAAGCTGGTGCAGCCACTTTGGAGAACAGTGTGGAGATTCCTCATGAAATTAAAAATAGATCTTCCCTATGACCCTGCAATTGCACTGCTGGGTATTTACCCCAAAGATACAGATGTAGTGAAAAGAGGGGCCATCTGTACCCCAATGTTTATAGCAGCAATGGCCACGGTCGCCAAACTGTGGAAAGAACCAAGATGCCCTTCAACGGATGAATGGATAAGGAAGATGGGGTCCATATACACTATGGAGTATTATGCCTCCATCAGAAAGGACGAATACCCAACTTTTGTAGCAACATGGACAGGACTGGAAGAGATTATGCTGAGTGAAATAAGTCAAACAGAGAAAGTCAAGTATCATATGGTTTCACTTATTGGTGGAGCATAACAAATAATATAGAGGACAAGGGTAGATGGAGAGGAGAAGGGAGTTGAGGGAAATTGGAAGGGGAGGTGAACCATGAGAGACTATGGACTCTGAAAATCAACCTGAGGGTTTTGAAGGGGCGGGGTGGGAAGGTGGGGGAACCAGGTGGTGGGTATTAGGGAGGGCACAGATTGCATGGAGCACTGGGTGTGGTGAAAAAACAATGGATACTGTTACGCTAAAAATAAATAAAAAATTTAATTAAAAAAAAAGACAAATACCATACGATTTCAATCATATGTGGAATTTAAGAAACAATACAAATGAGTAAAGGGAAAAAAGAGAGAATAAACCAAGAAACAGACTCTTAACTATAGACAATATACTGTTACCAGAGGGGAATTGGGTTGGGGGGGGGTTTAAATAGGTGATGGGAATTAATGAGTACACTTGTGATGAGTACCAGAAGTGTTGAATCACTAAACCGTACACCTGAAACAAATATCACACTGTATGTTAACTAATTGAAGTTTAATTAAAACCCCTACAAAAAAAATTCAAAAAAGTAATATAAGCTAATATATATTTGTAAGAGTGAACAAAATAAATACCTCTATTAAAGCTGTTTAACAAAAATTTTGCTACGTAAATATAAAGTCGGTTTTCAAGTTAGTCTATGGCATTAAAGAATATGAATAAATGGAATTAAATACACTGTGTTTATAAAGAAAGACAACAGTGTGTAGTGTTTACCATCAGGGTTTCCTTGGTAACATGACATAATCATTTAAATGTTCATAAGCATCTCTACAGTTAAAAGAACAAAGTGAGGGTTGCTGGAGGGGAGGTGTATGGGAGTTTGGGGTAAATGAGTGATGGGCATTAAAGAGGGCACTTGTTGGGATGAGCACTGAGTATTTTATTAAAGTGATGAATCACTAAATTCTACTCTTGAAACCAATACTACACTATATGTTATCTAACTTGAGTTTAAATTTAAAAAGTGTTCATCAGTGACAATAACTATGCTACGGTAGCAATAAAATTTGGGGAAAATATATATTGAGATTACCTCAGCTAGATATTTAAATATATTAGAAAGAGAAATTGAAAAACAGAGAAGAGATAGGAAGATAGAAAAAGAAAACAGAATAGAATACATAACTGAATTCAAATCACTAAGGTATCTTGTGCATTTTAAAAGTGTAACTTCAAAACATTCAAGAAAATGTAGCCTTTAACAAGTGATATTGGTACAAATCACTAGCAGTTTGGGAAAAAAATAAGGCTAGAATGCTTCCTCATACATTATTCACCCTCAAAAAATCACTGATGAATGACTCGTGCATAAAATATAAAATCATAAAATTTATTTTGAAGAATAAGTAATAATATTTCAGGCTTTATAGAGAAGTTAAACATCAAACCCTTAGATAACCAGTGGGTGAAAGAATAAATCACAGCGGAAATTAAAGAACATTTTTAGATGAATTCAAGCAAAAACACAATATACCAAGCATTAACAAACACAAGTAAAGGAGTACTTACAGATATATATATATATATATATATATATATATATATATATATATATAGCTATAAACACGTATTTTTTTTAAAAAGTAGAAGAACAAAGCTAGTGACATCATGTTGCCTGATCACCAAGACAGAATGGTACTGGAACAAAAACAGACACATAGACCAGGGGAACAGACTAGAGAGCTCAGATATGCACCCTCAGCTCTATGGTCAACTAATCTTTGACAAAGCAGGAAAAAATACCCAGTGGAAAAAATACAGTCTCTTCAATAAAGGCTGCTGGGAAAATTGGACAGTTATGTACAGAAGACTGAAACTTGACCATTCTCTTACACCATACACAAAGATAAACTCAAAATGGATGAAAGGCCTCAATGTGAGACAGGAATCCATCAAAATCCTAAAGGAGAATATAGGCAGTAACCTCTTCGACATCAGCCACAGCAATTTCTTTCAAGACATGTTTCCAGAGGCAAGGGAAACAAAAGTGAAAATGGACTTCTGGGACTTCGTCAAGATAAAAAGCTTTTACACACCAAAGGAAAGAGTCAACAAAACAAAGTGGCAACCCACGGAATGGGAAAAGATATTTTCAAATGACACTACAGACAAAGGGATGATATCCAAGACTTATAAAGAACTTCTCAAACTCAACACCCAAAAAAACAGATAATCATGTCAAAAAATGGACTGAAGACATGCACAGACACTTCTCCAATGAAGACATACAAATGGCTAGCAGACACATGAAAAAAAAATGTTCATCATTAGCCATCAAGGAAATTCAAATCAAAACTACAGTGAGATGCCATCTTACACCAGTTAAAATTGCAAAGATTAACAAGGCAGGAAAGAACAAATGTTGGAGAAGATGTGGAGAAAGGGGAACCCTCTTACACTGCTGGTGGGAAAGCAAGTTGGTGCAGCCACTTTGGAAAACAGTGCAGAGATTCCTCAGAAAATTAAAAATAGAGCTATCCTATGAACCAGCAATTGCACTACTGGGTTTTTACCCCAAAGATACAGATGTAGTGAAAAGAAGGGCCATATGTACCCCAATGTTCATAGCAGCAATGCCCACAATAGCTGAACTGTGGAAAGAGCCAAGATGCCCTTCAACAGATGAATGGATAAAGAAGATGTGGTCTATATAGACAATGAAATATTACTCAGCCATCCGGCAGGATGAATACCCAACTTTCTCATCAACATAGCTGGGAATGGAGGAGATTATGCTGAGTGAAATAAGTGAAGCAGAGAAAGTCAATTATTACATGATTTCACTTATATGTGGAACATAAGGAATAACATGGAGGATATTAGGAGAAAGAAGGGAAAAGTGAAGTGTGGGTGGGGGCAATCAGAGGGGGAGATGAACCATGAGACACTGTAGACTCCAGGAAACAAACTGAGGGTTTTAGAGGGAGGGAGATGGGCAGGGAAGTGAACCTGGTGGTGGGCATTAAGGAAGGCACGTGTTGCATGGAAAACTGGGTGTTATATGTAAACAATGATCTGGGAACATTGCATCAAAAAATAATGATGTACTGGGGCGCCTGGGTGGCTCAGTGAGTTAAAGCCTCTGCCTTCAGCTCAGGTCGTGATCCCAGCATCCTGGGATTGAGCCCCACATCGGGCTCTCTGCTCCACAAAGAGCCTCCTTCCTCCTCTCTCTCTGCCTGCCTCTCTGCCTACTTGTGATCTCTGTGTGTCAAATAAATAAAATATTTTTAAAAAGAGGTTTTAAGGACATGGGGAGATGGAGAGGAGAAGGGAGTTGAGGGAAATTGGAAGAGAAGGTGAACCCTGAGAGACTATGGACTCCGAAAAACAACCTGAGGGTTTTGAAGGGGTGGGGGTGGGAGGTTGGGGGAACCAGGTGGTGGGTATTAGGGAGGGCACGTATTGCATGGAGCACTGGGTGTGGTGCAAAAACAATGAATACTGTTACGTTGAAAATAAAATAAATAAATAAATAAAAGGCTTTAAAAATAATGACTTACTGTACGGTGACTAAAATAACACAATAAAAATAAAAATAAATAAAAAGTAGAAAAACCTAAATCAATGATCTAACCTTACAACTTTAGAAAACATAAAAAGATGAGCAAATTAACCCAAAGCAAACAGAAGGAGAAAATAGTAAATGTGAAACTGAAAATAAATTTAAAAAGAATAGAGAAACAATAGAAAAAATAAATTAAACCTATAGCTGGTTCTTTGACAAGATCAACAATACTGGCAGGCAGTGAACAAGATAAAAAAAAGAAGATTCAAATTACAAAAATAAAAAACAAATGAATGGAAGTCACTAATGGCCTTAAGAAATAAAAAGAAATATCAGGGAACACTATGAAAAACTGCATGCCAACACATGCAATAAATTAAATGGAATAGTCAAATACATAGAAAGATAAGAAAAAACTACTGAATTGACCCAAGGATTGACAGAAAGTTGGATAGATTTTAACAAGGAGTCATTGAGTTCATAATCAACTAAAGGACAAAGAAAATCCCAGGCCTAGATGGCTTTTCAAATGTGAAATTAACCAAACACATGAAGTAGAATTCATACCAATTGTAGCTTTTAGAATCCCTTGGGGGGGGGAATAATAGTATAGATTTATTTTAAGACATTGAATCATGTTTTTATGGAGTCTATATAAGTCCCAAGCTCTTCGGCTGGGAATCTGGAGACTTAGGATAACCTATGACTACATCTAGTCTGAAGGCAGTCAATCAGGAGGAGTTCCCTCATACTCAGCTATTTTGTTCTTTCAGGTGATTAGATGAGGCCCAACCGTATTAGGGAGGATACTCTGCTTTACTCTGTCTACTGGTTAAAATTTCAATATCATTAAGAACACCATTGTAAACATATAAAGAATGTTTGACAAAATATCTGAACACCCCATGGCCCAATCGCATTGACACATAAAATCAATCATCACACCAATTCTTCATAAACTTTTCTAAAATTGGAAAATGAGGGATATACTCCACTTCATGTGATGAGGCCAATATTACAATGATACCATAATCAGAAAAAAAACACAAAACTGAAATCTATATTTAACTATATATTGTTTCTTTTTTTAAAATTATGTTCAGTTTGCCTCTGTATAGTACATCATTAGTTTTTGATGTAGTGTTCAGTGATTCAGTATACATATTATACCCAGTGCTCATCACAATACGTACCCTCCTTAATACCCATCACTTTTTTACCCCCTCATGCTCCCAGCCCCTCCCTTCCGTAATCTTCTGTTTGTTTCCTGGAGTCCAGAGTCTTTCATGGCTTGTCTCCTTCTCTGATTCTTCCCCTTCAACTTTCCCTTCCATCCCCTATTATCCTCCATGCTATTCCTTATGTTGCATATATGAGTGAAACCATATGATAATTGTCTTTCTCTGCTTGACTTATTTCACTTAGCACAATCCCTTCCAGTTACATCCATGCTGATGCAAATGGTGGGTATTCATCCTTCCTGTTGGCTGAGTATTATTCAATTATATATATGAACCACATCTTCTTTATCTAATCATCTGTTGAAGAGGTTCTACTTTTTTGTTTATTCACTATTATGCAGCATATGGTATCATTTTTGTATGAAGACCTCAGGTAATAGGAGTTCAAAACGAAGGGAAAAAAATGTTAAAGAACTAGAGATCAAAGATAGTCCTGGTTATTTCTAGAGACTGATGAAGTTCACTCAAATTCTAGCCTGTGGCTAAGAGGTTGTTCTCAGACCCCAAGGTTGTCCTCTTCATATTTTTGTTTGCTTATTTTTCTATGTAAATATCAATAATAATTATTAAAATGTATCCCAGAGATATAAAAATACTTTTGATGCAATTAAATAGTATACTGGTTTTTCTTTCTTTCTTTCTTTCTTTCTTTCTTTCTTTCTTTCTTTCTTTCTTTCTTTCTTCCTTCCTTCCTCTCTTCAGTCTTTCTATCTTTCTTCTTTTAGAATGTGAGAGATTCCTTTTGGGACAACTCTTGCTCTTGCTTCCATCTGGATTTATTTGTTCTCACACCTAATGCACAGTTTTCTTTTTATCTAAGTCATTGTTCTAGGACTGTAATTTCTATTTCTCCTGTGTTTGATTCACCTTTCTTTGGTCTCATGACTTCCTCTTTTGCTCTTTCTTAGTGGATTCCCCATATTTTGAAAGAAGATATTCTTCGGTTGAAAGAGTGCATGTTAGGTAATTAAAAAAAATTCATGTTTGAAAATGTATTTTTACTACTATCATATTTGATTAATAGTTTTACTGGGTAGAGAATTCTAGTATTTAAAAAAAATCTTTTCCTCAAAGTATTGTTCTATTGTCTTCTAGATTCCAGTTTCTTTGCTATAGAGTCTGATTATTTCTTCACACAGATCTCTTTCTTTGACCTTTCTTTTGTCTGGAATCTTCAGCAATTTTTCTATTTTGCATTTCTGAAGTTTCACACTTACCAAATTTCCAGGTTCTAAACTTTGTTGTCAGCTTTCCTCTGATACTGCTTCCTCTCCTGTTTTTATTTTATGTTTGTGGTTATACTTCCTCATTCTTTTGATGTTATTTTAGTAAAATTAATAAATACATAAAGCTAAGAAAGTAGACCAACTGTCCATCAATTAGATGGAAAAAGATTATATATATAATATTATTCATCTATTACAAAAGAATAGAGGGACTCTTGAGTGCCTCAGTTGGTTAAGCCACTGCCTGCAGCTCAGGTCATGATCCCAGGCTCCAGGGATTGATTCCCACATTGGGCTCCTTGCTTGGCAGGGAGCCTGCTTCTCTCTCTGACCTCTGCCTGCCACTCTGCCTGCTTGTGCACTCTCTCTCTCTCTCTCCCTCTCTCTCTCTCTCTAACAAATAAATAAATAAATAAAATCTAAAAAAGAATGGAATGTTGCCATTTGCAATGACATGGATGGAACGAAAGAGTATTATGCTAAGTGAAATAAGCCAGAGAAAGACAAATACAATAGAATTTCAATCATATATTGAATTTAAGATACATAACAAGTGAACAAAGGGAATAAGAGATGAAACAAGAAACAGACTCCTACACATAGAAAATAAACTGATGGTTACCAAAGGGGAGGATGGTGGGGGGAATGGGTTAAATAGGTGATAGGGATTAAGGAGCTAGTTGTGATGAGCAATGGATGATGTATGGAATAGTTGAATCACTGCATTTTATACCTGTAACTAATATAGTATTTTATGTTCATAAAATAAGTAGTCAAAATATAAATATATGTTTACATATTGAAAGTTTCATTATTTACAAAACGATGAAAATAAAAACACACAGACTTTTGGTGACATTTTTGAAATAAATAGATATTAAATTTATTTTTTATTATAAATAATAAATTTTCTATGTGCTTAGGCATAGTAAGGAACTTGTCCATGAAGGAATAAAAGTCAAAATATTCTTTTTTAATCAGGATAGCATTGAAATTATAGATTGTTCTGGGCAACATAGACATTTTAATGATATTTATTGTTCCAATCCATGAGCATGGAATGTTTTTCTATCTTTTTGTGTCTTTTTCAATTTCTTTCATAAGTTTCTGTACTTTCTAGAGTATATACCCATGGTAAGAGTGGTCATCCTTGTGTACCTGATCTTAAAGGAAAGGCTTTCAGCTTTTCCCCCACTGAGAATGATATTCGCTGTGGGATTATAGATGGTTTTTATGAAACTGAGGAATGTTCCCACTATCCCTACACTCTGAACAGAGTTTTAATCAGGAAAGGATACTGTATTTTTTTCAAATGCATTTCCTGCATCAGTTGAGAGGATCATATAGTTCATGTCTTTTACCTTTTTAATGTGTTCTATCACACTGGTTAATTTGCAAATGTTGAACCACCCTTGCATCCTAGGAATAAATCCAATGCAATTCCAATTTAAAAAAATGGCATTTTTCAAAGTGCTGGAACAAACAATCCTAATACTTGTATGGAATGAGAAAAGGCCCTGAATCACCAAGGAAATTTGGAAAAAGAAAAACACAGCTGGGGGCATCACATTGCCTGATCACCAAGACAGCATGGTACTGGAACAAAAACAGATACAGAGACCAATGGAACAGAGTAGAGAGCCCATATATGCACCCTCAGCTCTATGGTCAACTTATCTTTGACAAAGCAGGAAAAAAAATATCTAATGTAAAACACTCAGTCTCTTCATTAAATGGTGGTGGGAAAATTGGACAGCTATATACATAAGAATGAAACTCGACCATTCTCTTACACCATACACAAAGATAAACTCAAAATGGATGAAAGACCTCAATATGATATAGGAATCCATCAAAATCCTAGAGGAGAACATAGGCGGTAACCTCTTCGACATTAGCCACAGCAACTTCTTTCAAGATATGTCTCCAAAGGCAAGTGAAACAAAAGCAAAACTGAACTTTTGGGATGCCATCAAAATAAAAGTTTCTGCACAGCAAAGGAAATAGTCAACAAAACTACGAGGCAACTTATGGAATGGGAAAAGATATATGCAAATGATATTACAGATAAAGGGCTTGTATCCAAGATCTATAAAGAACTTCTTAACCTCAACACCCAAAAATAACTCAAATATAAAATAATAAAATAATATAATATTATATATATAATATATATAGTATAATAATATAATATATAAAATAATAAAATAAAAAATAATAAAAATAACTCAAAAAATGGGCAGAAGAGATGAACTGACACTTCTCTAAAGAAGACACAGAAATGGCTAACAGACACCTGAAAAAAAAATGCTCAACATCACAGTCATCAGAGAAATTCAAATCAAAACCACGATGAAATACCACCTTACACCAGTTAGAATGGCAACATTTAACAAAACAAGAAACAACAAATGTTTGTGAGAATGTGGAGAAAGGGGAACCCTCTTTCACTATTGGTGGGAATGCTGCTGGTATAGCCACTCTGGAAAACAGTATGGGGGTTCCTCAAAACATGAAAAATAGAGATATCCTATGACTCAGCAATTGTACTATGAGATATTTACCCCAAACATACAGATGTATTGAAAAGAAGGGGCACATGCACCCCAATGTTCATAACAACAATGTCCACGGTAGCTAAGTTGTGGAAGAAGCTGAGATGCCCTTCAACAGATGAATAGACAAAGAATATGTGGTCCATATACACAATGAAATATTACTCAGTCATCAGAAAGGATGAATATCCACTGTTTGCATTGACATGGATAGAATTAAAAGGGATTATTCTTAGTGAAGTAAGTCAAGCAGAGAAAGTCGATTATCATATGGCTTCACTCATATAAGGAACAAAGCAATAGCATGGAGAACCATAGGAAAATGGAGGGAAATCTGAAGTGGGAGAAATCAGAGAGGGAGTTGAACCATGAGAAACTATGAACCCTGACAAGCAAACTGAGGGTTTCAGAGTGGAGGGGGATCAAGGGAGGAAGTAATGAGATGACGGGTATTAAGGACGGCACATGCTGTGATGAGCACTGGGTACTATGAATGACTGGTGAATCTTTGAACACTACATCAAAACCTGATGATGTACTATATAGTGGCTAACTGAACATAATAAAAATAAATAAATAAATACATAAATATTTTGTAAGTGTTATTGGGAATGTAAAACCAGATAATTGCAATGAAATCACTAAAATCACTACAGAAAATGTAAAGTAATATAATTAAGGAATCAGAGTGGGGAGGGTGAAATGCATAAATACGGTCAAAAGGTATAAACTTCCAGTTCAAAAATAAATCAGTCATGGAATGTAATCTATAGCATGGTGACTATGGTTAATAACACTGTATTGTATTTTTGAAAGTTCTTATTATAAGAAACAAATTATAACTCTGTGTGGTATTGGATGTGAACTCTAGCTCATGAGTCCACTTATTTTGATCATCTTGCAATATTTATATAGATATCAAATCATTACTTTGTACTTCTGAATCTAATATGTTATATGCCAATTTTATCTCAATAAAAAAAAAACAGTGAAAAAAGAGAACATCATTTTTTTTGACAGAGAGATCACAAATAGGCAGAGAGGCAGGCAGAGAGAGTGGGGGAAGCAGGCTTCCTGCTGAGCAGAGATCCCCATGTAGGGCTCAATCACAGGAACCTGAGATCACGACCTGAGTCGAAGGCAGAGGCCCAACCCACTGAGCCACCCAGGTGCCCCAAGAACATCTTTTAACATATCTATTAGACATTTGCATTTCTTATTATTTGATAGATAATTGCTCACAAATTTTGTTATTTTACCATTAGGCTGTTATTATTTTCTTATTGATATATATGATACTATTGATTATTGGTTATAGATGATGTATATCTTGTCATCATAAATATATTCTCCATCAGTCACTTTTTAACTATATAATATCTTTGTCATTTATCAGTTTTAAATATTCATGCAATTAAATCTCTAATTCTCTATTTTCTTGGTTTCTGAATTTTGAATACTGTTTAGCAAAACCACCTATATACCAGTAATTATTAAAATGTCCTTCTATATATATTCAAATAGAATATAATTCTGAAATACAGCTTTTTTTGAAAATCTTTTTTTTTTTTGTAATTTCAAGTTTTTACTTAAATTCCAGTTAGGCAACATATAGCATAGTATTAGTTTCAGGAGTAGAATTTAGTGATTCATTACTTACATATAACACCCAGTGCTCATCACAAGAACCCTCCTTAATACCCATCACCCATTTCACACTTCCCTCCGTGAACCTCCCCTCCAGCAACCCTCAACTTGTTCTCTATAGTTAAGAGTCTGCATTATGGTTTGCCTCTCTCCTCTTTTCCTCCTGTGTTCAGCTGTTTCATTTCTTAAATTCCATATATGAGTGAAATCATACAGTATTTGTATAATACTGACTGACCTATTTCACTTATCATAATAATCTCTAGCTCCATCTAAGTCATTGCAAATGCCATGATTTCATTCTTTTTTATGGCTGAGTAATATTCATATGTATAAATATATAATAATACAAAAATATAAATGTATATAAAAATAAAATATATATATATATATAATTACATGTTATATATTTACCCATTCATCTGTAAGGTTAAGCTATTTTAAAGATCAAAAATTTATTTCTACATTTATTGCATATTAGGGCTTCAAAAGTTGTTCCAACTGTAGAGTCAATTAACATAATTAATAAATACTTTATTTTGACACCCATTAGAATTCTATTATCTTTTAAGATTTATCTAAATTTCTTTGTTTTTGTAATTTTATTTTATTTTATTTTTTTCAGTGTTCCAAGATTCATTGTTTATGCACCACACCCAGTGCTCCATGCAGTAGGTGTCCTCCTTAATACCCACTACTTAATACCCACTACTAGGCTCAACAATCCCCAAACCCCCTCCCCTCCAAAACCCTCAGTCTCAGAGTCCACAGTCTTTCATGGTTTGTCTCCCCCACCAATTTCCCCCAACTCACTTCTTCTCTTCATCTCCCAATCTCTTCCATGCTATTCCTTATACTCCACAAGTAAGTGAAACTGTATGATAACTGACTCTCTCTGCTTAACTTATTTCACTCAGCATAATCTCTTCCAGTCCCATCCATATTGATACGAAAAGTTGGGTATTCATACTTTCTGATGGACGTGTAATACTCCAATATATATATGGACCATATCTTCTTTATCCATTAGTCTGTTGAAGGATACCTTGGCTCTTTCCACTGTTTGGTCACTGTGGCCATTGCTGCTACGAACATTGGGGTACAGATAGCTCTTCTTTTCACTATGTCTGTATCTTTGGGGTAAATACACAGTAGTGCCATGCAAGATGATAGGGTAGTTCTATTTTAATTTCTTAAGGAATCTCCACACTGTTTTCCAAAGTGGCTGCACAAACTTGCTTTCCCACCAACAGTGTAAGAGAGTTCCCCTTTCTCCACATCCTCTCCAACACACGTTGTTTCCTGTCTTGTTAATTTTGGCCATTCCAACTGGTGTAAGGTGGTATCTCAATGTGGTTTTGATTTGAATCTCCCTGATGGGTAGTGATGATGAACATTTTTTCATGTGTCTGTAAGCCATTTGTATGTCTTCTTTGGGGAAGTGTCTGTTCCTGTCTTACACCCATTTTTTGACATTATTATCTGTTTTGTCCTTTATATATCTTGGACATCAGCCCTTTGTCTGTAGTGTCATTTGGGAATATCTTCTCCCATTCCGTGGGTTACCTCTTTGTTTTGTTGACTGTTTCCTTTGTTGTGTAGAAGCTTTTGATATTGATGAAGTCCCCAAAGTTAATTTTTGCTTTTGGTTCCTTTGCCTTTGGAGACATATGTTGAAAGAAGTTGCTGTGGCCAACATCGAAGAGGTTCCTGCCTATGTTCTCCTCCAGGATATTGATAGATTCCTGCCTCATGTTGAGGTTTTTTATCCATTTTGAGTTTATCTTTGTGTATGGTGTAAGAAAATGGTCGAGTTTCATTCTTCTATACATAGCTATCCAGTTTTCCCAGCACCATTTATTGAAGAGACTGTCTTTTTTCCACTGTATATTTTTTCCTGCTTTGTCAAAGATTATTTGACCATAGAGTTGTAGGTCCATATCTGGGCTCTCTGGTCTGTTCCACTGGTCTATGTGTCCGTTTTTGTGCTTTACCATGTTGTCTTCATGACAAGCTTTGTAGTAAAGCTTGAAATCAGGCAACATGATGCCCCCAGTTATGTTTTTCTTTTTCAACATTTCCTTAGCAATTCAGTGTCTTTCCTGGTTCCACACAAATTTTTGGATTGTTTGTTATAGCACTTTGAAAAATGCTCGTGGAATTTTGATCGGGATGGCATTGAAAGTATAGAGTGCTCTGGGCAGTATAGACATTTTAACAATGTTTATTCTTCCAATCCATGAGCCGGAAATGCTCTTCCATCTTTTTGTGTCTTCTTCATTTTCTTTCATGAGTGTTCTGTAGTTCCTCAAGCATAGATCCTTCATCTCTTTGGTTAGGTTTATTCCAAGGTATCTTATGGTTCTTGGTGCTATAGCAAATGGAATCGATTCTCTAATTTCCCTTCCTATACTTTCATTGTTAGGATATAAGAAAGCAACAGATTTCTGTGCATTTATTTTGTATCCTGCCACATTAAGGAATTGCTCTATGAGTTCTGGTAGTTTTGGGGTGGAGTCTTTTGGGTTTTCCATATAAAGTATCATGTCATCTATGAAGAGAGAGAATTTGACTTCTTCTTTGTCAACTTGAATACATTTATATATTTTTGTTGTCTGATTTTTGTTGCTACAAATTCTAGTACTATGTTGAAGAGCAGTGGTGAGAGTGGGCTTCCTTGTTGCGTTCCTGATCTCAAAGGGAAAGCTGTCAGCTTTTCCCTATTGAGAATGATATTCACTGTTGGTTTTTCATAGATAGATTTTATGAAGTTGAGGAATGTTTCCTCTATCCCTATACTTCAAAGAGTTTTAATCAGGAACAGATGCTGTATTTTCTCAAATGCTTTTTCTGCATCAATTGAGAACCATGTGGTTCTTCTTTCTTCTCTTATTGATTTGGTCTATCACATAGATTGATTTGTAAATGTTGAACCACCCTTGCATTCCAGGGGTCTATCCCACCTGGTCATGGTGAATAGCCTTTTTAATACCCTGTTGGATCCTATTAACTAGGATCTTGTTGAGAATCTTGGCATCCATATTCATTAGGGATATTGGTCTGAAATTCACCTTTTGGATGGGGTCTTTGTCTGGATTGGGGATCAGGGTAATGCTGGCTTCATAGAAAAAGTCTGGAAGTTTTCCTTATGTTTCTATTTTTTGAAACAACTTGAAGAGAGTAGGTATTCTTCCTTCCTTGAATGTTTGGTAGAATTCCTCAGGGAATCTTTCAGGTCCTGGGCTCTGTTTTTGTGGGTTTTTTTTGGGGGGGGGTGGGGAGGAGGTTTTGATCACTGCTTCAATCTCATTTCTAGATATTGATCTATTAAGGTTGTCAATTTTTTCCTGATTCAGTTTTGGAAGTTTATAGGTTTCCAGGAATGCATCCATTTCTTCTAGGTTGCTTAACTTATTGGCATATAACTGTTGATTATAATTTCTGATGATTGTTTCTATTTTCTTGGTGTTAATTGTGATCTCTCCCTTTTCATTCATAATTTTATGAATTTGGGTCCCTCTCTTTTCTTTTGGATTAGTTTGGCCAGTAGCTTATCGATCTTATTGATTCTTTCAAAAAACCAGCTTTTACTTTTGTTTATGTGTTTACTATATCTCTAATTTCTATCTCATTGATTTCTCCTCTTATCTTTATTATTTCTCTTCTTGTGCATGGGGTTGGCTTAATTTGTTGTTGATTTTCCAGTGCTTTAAGGTGTAAAGAGGGCTGGTGTATTCTGGATTTTTCAATCTTTTTGAGTGAGGCCTAGAAGGCTATGTATTTCCCCCTTCAGCTGCCTTTGTCATATCCCATAGGTTTATGACTGATGTGTCTTCATTCCCATTGGTTTCCACGAATTGTTTAAGTTCTTCTTTGATTTCCTAGTTGATCCAAGTATTCTTGAGCAGGATTCTTTAGCTTCCAAGTGTTTGAATTCTTTCACAACTTTTTCTTGTGTTTGAGCTCCAGGCTCAAAGGATTGTGGTCTGAGAATATGCAGAGAATAATCTCAATCTTTTGGTATCAGTTGAGCCCTAATTTGTGACTAAATATGTGCTCTATGCTGGAGAAAGTTCCATGTGTGCTTGAGAAGAATGAGTATTCTGTTGTGTCAGGGTGGAATGTTCTGTGTATATCTATGAGGTCCATCTGGTCCAATGTGTCATTCGATCGTCTTGTTTCTTTGTTGATTTTCTGCTTGGATGACCTGTCTATTACTGAGAATGGTATGTTACGATACTGTACTATTAATGTATTTATATCAATATGACTCTTGATCTTGATTAACAGTTTATTTATATAGTTGACTGCTCCCGTATTAGGGACATAAATATTTACAATTGTTAGATCTTTTTGGTGGATAGACCCTTTAGGAATTATGTAGTGTACTTCTGTATCTCTGACTACAGTCTTTAGTTTAAAAGATAATTTATCTGATATGAGAATCACTACCCCATCTTTCTTTTGAGGCCCATTGGCATGAAAGATTCTTCTCCATCCCTTCACCTTCATCCTGGATGCATCTTAGGTTGCAAATGGGTCTCTTGTACACAGCAAAAGCATGGGTCCTGTCATTGTATCCAATCTGCATTCCAGTGACATTTTATGGGAGTTTTTAGGCTGTTCACATTAAAAATTAAAATTAAATAATTAAAAATTAAAAATGATTATTGAAAGATACATTTTATTGACATACATTTTATTGCCTGTGAAGTCCTTGTTTCTTCTATAGATTATCTCTGTAAATTTCTGTTCTATGTCACCCTTTGGTTCTTTCTTCTTCTATAGAACCCACCCCTTAATATTTTTTGTAGTGTTGGCTGGGTTCACATACTCTTTTAAACCTTGCTGGTCCTGGAAGCTCTTTATCTCTCCATCAATTTAGAATGTCAGCCTTTCTGGGTAAAATATTTTTGGCTGCATGTTCTTCTCATTTAGTGCCCTGAATATGTCTTGCCAGCCCTTTCTGACTTCCCAGGTTTCTGTGGACAGGTCTGATGTTATTCTGATGGGCCTTCCTCTGTATGTAAGGAATCTCTTCCTCCTAGCTGCCCTCAGAATCTCTTGTCTAAAATTATGATTCGTCAGTCTCACAATCAAGTGCCTCGAGGTCTTTCTAGATTCGTTGATCTTGGGGGCTGTTCTTTCTTCCTCTAAGGCACAAACCTGGTTCCATTCCCCAGATTGGGAAAATTTTCACCTAGAATATGTTCAACTATATTTTCTAGTCTTCTCTCTTTCTCCACCCCCTCAGGGATGCCAATAATTCTGCTGTTGGAACGTTTCCTGGCGTTATTTATTTCCCTAATTCTGTTTTCATGGCTTTTAAGCTGTTTGTTCCATGCCTCCTCCTGATCTTTTTTCTCTATCAATTTGTCCCCTAGATCACTAATTCTATCTTCTGCCTTGGTTACCCTAGCTGTTATTTAGATTAGAATGGATCTCATTGATAGCACTTTCAACTTCTGCCGGATAAGCTCTCACTTCTGTCCTTAGAGATTCTATGTTGTCACTAATGGTTTTCTCCAACCTACCCATTGTCTGGATAATTGTTACCCTGAATTCCCTTTCTGACATACTGTTTATGTCTATATCCAATAGTTCTGATGGAGAGGGCGCAGTCTCTGAGTTTTTCTTCTGTTGGGTGTTTTCCTCCTAGTCATTTTGGTGAGAGGTGGTTGAGGGGAAATATAGGTGAATATATCAAGCACAACCCAGGCAAGGTGCACCTTGGAACACTTCAGAACAATCAGAAGTCATTGCCAAAAAGTAGGAAAAAAAGAGAAAGAGAGAGAGAGAGAAGACCCAGCCAGAATGAGCCCCAAAAGTAAGATTTATAAAGTATACAAACAAACACGGACAAACAAAAAGAGCGACAAGTAAATGACAAGAAAAAAAGAGAACTCAAGTGCTGTGAAGTGTGTAAACCTGGTGATTCACAGACCTGTACCCCTGGGGCTAATAATACATTATATGTTAATAAAAAAATAAAACATTAATAAATAAATAAATAAATAAATAGTTCCATTAAGAGAGAGAGAGAGAGAGAACCCAGCCAAAATGAACACCAAGGATAAGGTGTTCATTTTGGCTGGGTTCTCTCTCTCTCTCTTTTTTAATTTATATTTATTTATTTATATTTATTTATATATATTTATTTATATATACATATATATTTATATTTATTTATATATAAATATAATTTATCTTTATATTATACCAGAACAAAAACAAATGCACAGAAACACTGAGAGACAAAAAAGATGGGAGGGTGGTTATAAATCCTTGATGTTGACGAGGAAGGTTGTTTTGATTCTTCCTTGGTCTATCTTGATATCTTTGTTAAAGGACTCAAGTTTCCAGAGATAAAGGGAGATTAAAACTGGTTTATATATAGGGGTAGTATTGATTAGGGAAATAGGATTACCTTGAAGCTTATATCTATGTGTATATTAAAAAAAATAGAAAAGAAAAAGAAAACCCAGATATATGTATGAAAAATTTCAAGTTAAAAGGTTATTATGGAATATGTTGTACTAAACCTCTTGTTGTATTGGTTAGTAGGTTAAAAAATTAAAATGAACAAGAATAGTGAGAAGAAATTAAAAATAAAAGTTGTATCTATGAAATATACAGGTTTTAGGGTAATACCGGGAACTTAATATATTGTTTCCCCCTGATTTTGTGGTTTTACAGTTTCAAGGGGACCTGTGACGGTTGTCCTCTCTTTCTTTTGGCTTGCCTTCTGGGGGAAGGGCCTGCTGCATTGTTCTTCAGTCAGTCTTGCTTGGGTTGAGTCCTCTTGCCCCCATCAAAGGGCTGGGCTCTATGGAAACAGGTTTTTCAGACTTCTGTTCTCTGGAGATTTTTTGTTAATTGGCAGCTTTTTGTGGCTTTTCAGATGTTTAGTGGAGAGCAAACTGCACCCAGACCTCTGCGTCAGAGAGAAGTCTCAGTCTGCTCCCTTCTGGGTTGTCCAGAACACACAGACTCCCCCTCTGAAAACTCCACTGAACCATGCAACCTCCCACAGGCAGTACATGCCCCCAGCCACCATCTCAGGGGTCGCCCAAAGTGCCCGCTTCTCTCTGCACTCCCTTGCCACTAAAACTGTGAGTGATATTAGTCCAGGGAGCCTGCTTCCAGTGGCTACCTTTGCCAGGACTGCTGTCTGGGTTCCAGACCTCATGGTTGCAGAGGTTGTCACTGAGGGATTCTGACCAGAGATCACGCTGAGTTACTTCAGGTGGGTGCTGGGAACAGTCCACACCCTGGGCCCGGCCTAGAGACCACTGGCTAGTGCCCATACAGAGCTCTCTCAGGTGCAGGTGGGGATCCCGGTCACACAGTGCGAGCAGAGCACAAAAGGCTGTTGTTCTAGAGAGTGCACGCTGGCGCCCACACCAGATTCCTTCATTTGGGGCAGGAGTGTGCCCAGCCAAGCGGTGGTGCAAGCCTGCAATGCCAGGTGCTCAAGGACCAGGAACCAGAGGCTCTGCCACACTCTCTGGCATGGGTGGTCACTGGCTGTGGCCATCCTGAGTCCTTGGGCTTAAGCCTGTGCCCATGACCGCCCAATTCCACCAGATGCCCCTTAAGATCTTTTGCTCTTTTTGAGTGCTTTTAACCAGACTCCAAGTTAATGCTGGTCCCCAATCACAAGGCACTTTCATGTCGGGGTATAACTTTCCAGTGGGTCATTTCTGGTGGTTCCCTCCCCCTTCTGTTTATCCTCTGATATCAGTCTGAGCATTCCCACTCTGCTTTTCCTCTTCACTGGTGTCTTCTGCTCCCGTAGAGATCAAGAAGTGTATAATCCTACATCTCAGGCTGATTTCATGGGCATTCAGAGTGTTATGGCAGATCTTTAGCTCACTTTAGGGGACCAGTTGAAATGGGGCCTCCTATTTCTCCACCATCTTGCCCCTCCCTTCTTTATCTATATTTCTATCAATAAATATATTTCTATGCTCTCAATTCTAATCCTTTCACAAATTGTTCCCTTTTCATGACAGTACCACATTAAGTCATATCCATGGTATATTTTTATATCTACAAACTTATACCACTTCTACTTCAACATTGTTCTTTTTCAAAATTTCTTTGCCTACCTACTTGCAATTTTTTTCTTTTAGATAAATTTTACACTAAGCTTCTTAGGATCTATAAATCTCTTACTGGAATTCTGATTAAATATGCACTGAAATGAGGAATAATTTGGGGAGTTTAGCATTTTAACAATAGTTATTGATCCTATATAAGAATACAGCATGGGTCACCCTTCATTTATGCATTCTTTACATTCTTTACTAAAGTTTTCTAATTTCACTTATGTAGGTTCTCATATTTTGAAGGGCGTGAAATATTTCATAGCTATTATTTATAATGTGACTGATATTTTTTCTTTTTTATTTTAAAGATTTTTATTATTTTTTATTCAGCTAATGAACATACAGTACATGTTTTTGACATAAAGTTCAATGATTCATTAGCTGTGTATAACACCCAGTGTTCATTACAAATCATGCCCTCCTTAATTCCTATCACCCAGTTACCCCATCATCCCAACACCCTTGCTTCTGTAACTCTGTTTCCTGGAGTCCAGAGTCTCTCATGGTGTGTCTCCCTCTCTGATTTTTTCCCATTCAGTTTTCCCTCCATTGCCCTGTGGTCCTTCACTCTATTCCTTATGTTGCACATGTGAGTGAAACCACATGATGACTGTTTTTCTTTGCCTGACTTCTTTCACTTAGCATAATTTCCTCCAGTTCTATCCGTGTCCATATAAATGGAAGGTATTCATCTTTTCTGATGGCTTAGTAAAATTTCATTGTATATATGAACCACACCTTTTTATCTATTCATCTGTTGAAGGCCATCTCCACTCTTTCCACAGTTTGCTATTGTGGATATTGCTGCTATGAACATTGGGGTGCATGTGCCCCTTCTTTCATTATATCAGGATCTTTGGGGTAAATACCGAGTAGTGCAATTGCTGGGTCATCAGGTAGCCCTGTTTTTAATGTCTTGAGGAATCCCCATACCGTTTTCCAGAGTGGCTGTACCAGCTTGCATTCTCATCAACAGTGTAAGAGGGTTCCCCTTTCTCCACGTCCTCTCAAACATTTGTTTCCTGTCTTTTTTTTTTTTTCATTCTAATTGGTGTAAGGTGGTATCTCATTGTGGTTTTGATTTGTATTCCCTGATGACTAGTGATTTCGGACACTTTTTTTTGTCCTGTTAGCCATTTGTTTGCTTTCTTTGGAGAAATGTCTGTTCGTGTCTTCTGCCCTTTTTTTTTCTTAAGATTTTATTTATTTATTTGACAGAGATCACAAGTAGGCAGAGAGGAAGGCAGAGAGAGAGGGGGAAGCAGGCTCCCTGCTGACCAGAGAGCCCAATGTGGGGCTTGATCCCAGGACCCTGAGATCATGACCTGAGCCAAAGGCAGAGGCTTTAACCCACTGAGCTACTCAGGCGCCCTTCTTCTGCCCTTTTTTGACTTGATTATTTGTTTTTTGGGGTGTTGAGTTTGCAGAGTTCTTTATAGATCTTGGATATCAGCCCTTTATCCATAATGTCATTTGCAAATATATTCTCCCATTCCATAGATTCCCTCTTAGTTTTTTGACTGTTTCCTTTGCTCTGCAGCTTTTTATCTTGATGAAGTCCCAAAAGTTCATTTTGCTTTTGTTCCCCTCACCTTTACAGATGCATCTTGAAAGAAGTTGCTTTGGCCAATTGCCTTTGTTTTCCTCTAGGATTTGGTTGGACACCTGTCTCACATTGAGGCCTTTCATTCATTTTGAGTTTACCTTTGCTTATAATATAAGAGAATGGTCTAGTTTCATTCTTCTGCATGTGACTGTCCAGTTTTCCCAGGACTGCTTATTGAACAGACGGTCTTTTTCCATTGGGTATTCTTTCCTGCATTGTCAAAGATTAATTGGCGGTAGAATTGAGGGTCCATTTCTGGGGTCTCTATTCTGTTCCATTGATCTATGTCTCTGTATTGGTGCCAAGACCATACTGTCCTGATGACTATAGCATTATAATATAACTTTAAATCAGAGAACATGATGCCCCCAGCTTAGGTTTTCTTTTTCAACAGTCCCTAGCAATTTGGGGTCTTTTCTGGTTCCATACAAATTTTAATATTGTTTGTTCCAGCTCTGTGAAAAATGTCAATGTTATTTTTGTAGGGATTGTATTGAAAGTGCAAATTGCTCAGGATACCATAGACATTTTAATGCTGTTGTTCCAATCCATGAGCATGGAATGTTTTTCTATCTCTTTGTGTCTTCCTCAGTTCCTTTCATAAATGCTTTGAAATTTCTAGAGTATAACTCCTTTACCTCTTTTGTTAGGTTTATTCCTAGGTATCTTATGGTTTTTGGAGCTATTGTAAAAGGAATTGATTCCTTAATTTCTGGTTTTACAGTTATACTGTTAGTGTATAGAAATTCAACTGATTTCTGTGCATTGATTTTGTATCCTGGCACGTTGTTGAATTGCTATATGAGTTCTAGTAATTGGGAGTAGAGTCTTTTGGATTTTCCACACAAAGAATCATGTCATCTGTGAAGAGAGAGCACTTGACTTCTTTGTCAATTTGAATATCTTTCTTCCTTTTTTTTCCCCTGTATGATCTCTGAGGCTAGGATTTCCAGTACTATGTTGAACAATAATGGTAAGAGTGTGCATTCCAGTCATGTTCCTGAGGTTAAAGGAGAAGCTCTAAGTTTTTCCCCTTTGAGAATTGTATTCACTGTGGGCTTTTCATAGATGGTTTTCATGATATTGAGGTATGTTCCCTCTATCCCTATATTTTGAGAGTTTTAATCAGGAAAGGATGCTGTATTCTGTCAAATGCTTTTTCTGCATCAGTTGAAAGGGTCATATGGTTCTTGTCTCTTTTGTTAATGTGGTCTATCACATTGACTGATTTGCGAATGTTGAACCACCCTTGCATCCCAGGAATAAATCCCACCTGGCCGTGGTGAATAATCATTTCAATGTACTGTTGGATCCTATTGGCTAGGATTTTGTCAAGTATTTTGGCATCCATGTTACTGGAGGATATTAATCTGTAATTCTCCTTTTTGGTGGGGTCTTTGTCTGGTTTGGGGATCAGGGTAATGCTGGCCTCATGGAACAAGTTTAGAAGTTTTCTTTCCATTTCTATTTTTTTGAACAGCTTCAGTAAAATGGGCATGATTTCTTCTTAAATGTTTGATAAAATTCCCCAGGGAAGCCATCTGGCCCTGGACTCTTGCTTTTTGGGAGGTTTTTGATTGCTGCTTCAATTTCTTTCCTGGTTATTGGTCTGTTCAGATTGACTAATTCTTCCTGTTTCACTCTTGGTGGTTTATTAGTTTCCAGGAATGTGTCCATTTCTCCTAGATTGCTTAATTTCCTGGCATATATTTGCTGGTAATAATTTCTAATAATTGTTTCTATTTCCTTGGTGTTAGCCGTGATCGCTCCCCTTTCATTCATGATTTTTATTAATTAGGGTCATTTCCCTTTTCTTTTGGATAAGACTGGCCAGAGGTTTATAGGTCTTACTACTTCTTTCAAAGAACCAGCTTCTAGTTTCATTCACCTATTCTACTGCTTTTCTCATTTCTATTTCATTGATTTCTGCTCTAGGTTTCTAGTTCATTGATTCCTGCTCTAATCTTTATAATTTCTCTTCTCCTTCTTGGTTTAGACCTTATTTGCTGTTCTCTCTCCAGGTCCTTTAGGTGTAAGATTAGCTTATCCTTTTGGGATTTTTCTAATTATTTGAGAGTAGCTTGGATGGCTACGTATTTCACTCTAAGGCCATCTTTGCAGTATCTCATAGCCTTTGGACAGATGTGTTTTTATTATCATTAGTTTCCATGAATTGTTTAAGTTCTTCAATTTCCTGGTTGACCCAATAATTCTTTAGCAAGTGTTTGAGTTCCTTCCAAATTTCTTCTTGTGGTTGAGTTCCAGTTTCATAACATTGTGGTCTAAAAATATGCAGGGGATAATCTCAGTTTTTTGGTATATGTTGAGACCTGATTTGTGACCCAGTATGTGGTCTATTATGGAGAAAGTTCCATGTGCAGTCAAGAAGAATGAGTATTCTGTTGTTTTAGGATGGAATGTTCTGAATATATCTATGAAGTCCATCTTGTCCAATGTGTCATTCAAAATTCTTATTTCTTTTTTGATCTTCAATTTAGATGATCTGTCCATTGCTGAGAGTGGAGTGTTTAGGTCTCCTACTATTAAAGTTCTGCTATCCATATGTTTCTTTATTTTGTTTATTAATTTAGTTATATAATTGGCTGCTCCCATGTTGGGGGCATAGATATTTACAATTGTTAGATCTTCTTGTTGGATAGCCCTTTAAGTATAATATAGTGTCCCTCTATATCTCTTACTACAGTCTTTGGTTTAAAATCTAATTTGTCTGATATAAGAATTGCTACCCCAGCTTTCTTTTGAGGTCCATTGGCAGGGTAAATTACCTTCAGTATGGAGGTTTCTTTAGGTTCAAAATGAGTCTGTTGTAGATAGCATACAGATGGGTCCTGCTTTTTTTAAATTTTTCTTTCAATCTGAAACCCCGTGTCTCTTGATGGGAGCATTCAGCTTGTTCACGTTGAAAGTGACTATTAAAAAATATGGATTTAGTGCCCTTGTATTGCCTGTAAGGTCCTTGTTTCTGTTTTCTGTTTCTTTTTGGTCTATGTGACTTTTAGGGTTTCTCTTCATTTACACAATCTCCATTAATATTTCTTGTAGGGCTGGCTTACTGGTCACATATTTTTTTCAGTTCTGCCTGTTCTGAAATCTATTTATCTGGCCATCCATTTTGATTGACCATCTTGCTAGATAAAGTATTCTTGGCTGCATGTTCTTTTCATTTAGTACCCAGAATTTGTCCTGACAGGCCTTTCTGGCTTGCAAATTTTCTGTGGACAGGTCTGATGTTATTCCAATGTTCCTTCCTCTGTATGTAGGAAATCCCTTCCCCTAGCTGCTCTCAGGATAACTTCCTTGGCTCTAAGAATTGCAAGTTTCACAATTACATTTTGGGACATTGATCTATTTCAATGATTTTAAAAGTGGTTCTCTCTGCTTCTTGCATTTGAATGCTTCTTTCCTTCTCCAGATTAGGGAAGTTTTCAGCTATGATTTGCTCAGATATACCTTCCAGTCCTCTCTCTCTCTCTTCAGTCCTTTGGAGATCCCAATAATTCTGACATTGGAACATTTCATGGCATCATCGAGCTCTCTAAGTCTAATATCATTTGCTATTAGCTGCTTATTCCTAATTTGTTCAGCTTCCTTCCTTTATATCAGCTTATCCTCTTTGTCATTAATTTGTTCTTCTACCTCATTTACCCTGGCTGTTAGAGTAATCAGTTTAGACAGCATCTCACTCATGGTATTTTAAAATTTGTTCTGATTAGATCTCATTTCTGTCCTTGGAGATTCTATATTGTCACTGATGCTTTTTTCAAGCCTAACTATTGACTTCATGATTGCTTTCCTGAAATCTGTCTCTGATATCTTGCTTACATCTATATCCATTAGTTCTGTGGCAGGAGACATTGTTTGTTTGTTTCTTTGTTAGGAGTTTCTACTCCTAGTCATTCTGTCAACGGATGTTTGAACAAATGGAAAGACTCCAAAATATCAACCCTAATCCAAGCTAGATGCATCTTAGCAAAATCCAGAGTGGTCAGACACAACAACCAAAAAAAAAAAAAAAGCCAAAATGAAACACAGGAATAAAATTAATACGTTGAAAAAAATAAAAAAATAAAAATATAAAAATAATTTTTAAAGGAGGGGATTAAATTATCAGTGTGGACAAAGCAGGGTGTTTCATTGTGTTTGGGTATATTTCAGGCTGTGTGTTAGAGGACACTATGTCCCAAATTACTAGGAAAGTTAAAACTTATATATATAAAAGAGTAAAACTAAGTAGAGTGAAAATGGGCTAAAGTAAAGCATATATCAATAAAATATGAGTGTAAAAATACAAGGTAAAGGGAACCTGGGTGGCTCAGTGGGTTAAAGCCTCTGCTTTTGGCTCAGGTCATGATCCCAGGGTCCTGGAATCGAGTCCCGCATTGGGCTCTCTGCTCAACAGGGAGCCTGCTTCCTCCTCTCTCTCTTCCTGCCTCTCTGCCTACTTGTGATCTCTGTCTGTCAAATAAATAAATAAAATCTTTAAAAAAATTAAAAAAAAAACAAGGTAAAAAGCACCTATGAAAAAATGAGTTGGTGTAATAGACATGTAGTTGAAATGAGGAGAAGGCATAAAGAAGAAAACAGCAGGGGCAAACAGCATGAGAAGAGGTGAAGAAAACAAAAAGAAAGAAAGAATGACAAGAAAACGAAAATTATATCTGAAAAATAAATAAGCCATGAGGCCACACCTTGAGCTCAATATAGAATTTTTACCTTATGTTGGGATTTTACAGTCCTATAGGACTCAAAGAATTGTCATCCACTTGTCCTTCTTGCCCCTCTGTTTCTCAGATAATCCTGCTTGTGCAGAGTTTCCACACTCCTTTTCTGGAGGGGTTCTGTGGAAACTGGAATTTTGAATGTCTTTTGTACCCTGGGACCTTTCCACACCTCTTTGGGGGATCAAAGCAAAAATGGCTGCTACCAAACCTCTGGTTGGGAGCAGAAAATTCAGTCTGCCCTCTTTAATAAACTCTGTAGAACAAACAGTCTCAACTTCTGTTTACACCACTGAAAACCACAGCTTCCCATGGTGCATGCCTACGGCTATGCTCAGAGGTGTTTTCAGGGACCCAGAATTACCTCTGCCCTTTGTGATTTTAAAACCATGAATGGTTGTGGACTCACACACGCACCTGAAGCTCTGGCATCAGGTCTGCTTCTATCTTAATGCACTTTCCCAGCCACTATGGCTCTTCTGCATGTGCTGGTTCCAGACTTTTTCAGGCTGTTCAAGGAATGAGTGGCTATTGACCCACCTGGTTCGAGGTTTCTGATGATTCTCATTGAGAGTTACTTCCTGCATTTACTGACCATAACCTGCTTCCTGGCTCCAATGTTTGGGCCTTCTACCACTTCAGGAATCTCTGTTTGCTCTGTGATCCCTCATAGCCTGAGATCACAATGCCCTACTTAGAATTCTACCTGTGCATTTCCAAAGTCCCCATGCAGGGAGGGATATCTTTTACTAGAGCAGATTTCTCAGGGTTCCAATTTTGCACTCAGGTATTACATCGCTTTCCAGGCATCACTTATGATGGCTCCTTCCTCCTGTTTACCTTCTGATATATCCCTGCTGATTCAAGACTCTGCTTTTCCTACCTTGCTAAAAGAAGCTGCCCTTCTGTTTGTAAAGATCCAGATATATATTTTCACAACTCCAGTTGATTTTTTAGGTGTTCAAATGGTTTTATAGATATTCAGCTAAACTCCAGGTACCAGTTTAAATGGGGTCCTCTACTGCTCCACCATCTTGCCTTATCTGTGATTGATAATTTCATTAAAGTTGTTAATAATGGTATACATGGAAAATATTGATACTTAGTATGTTTTTATACTTGGTTACTTATTTTGTTACTTCTGATTTTTTTGATTCTCTTTAATTTTTATTTTATTGAGTTTTAATTTTTTACTGTTTTTAAAAATCAATTCCAGTATAGTTAAAATACAGTGTTATACAAGTTTCAAGTGTACAATATAGTAGTTCAACAATTCAATACATTTCTCAGTGCTCAAGATAACTGTACTCTTTACTCTCCATCATATATTTCACCCATCCCCCTGCCAAACCCCTCCCAGGTGACTGCTAGTTTGTTCTCTATAGGTAAGAGTTTGTTTCTTGGTTTCTCCCTTTCTCTCCTTTTCCCTTCATTTGTTTTGCTTCTTAAATTCCATATATGAGTGAAATCATATGGTATTTGTTTTTCTCTGACTGACTTATTTCAGTTAGCATTATACTTTCTAGTTCCATCTATGCTGTTGCAAATGGCAAGATTTTGTTCTTTTACATGATTGAATAATATTCACATATATAAATTTTTACCTCTTATCCATTTATTTATCAATGGAAACTTGGGCTGCTTTCATAATTTAGCTGTTGAGAAGAATGTGTATTCTGCTGCTGTAGGATGAAATGACCTCTCTATATCTGTCAAGTCCATCTGGTCCAGTGTGTCATTCAAAGCCCTTATTTCCTTCTTGACCTTCTGCTTAGATGATCTGCTCATTGCTATGAGTAGGGGTCTGAAGTCCCTACTATTATTGTACCATTATCAATGTGTTTCTTTAATTTTGTTATTAATTGGTTTATATAATTTGCTGCTCCCAAGTTAAAAGAATAAATATTTATAATTGTTAAATATTCTTGTTAAATAGACACGTTAATTAAGTCACTGCTTAAAAGAGAAACTGGCATTAAAAAAAAAAAAACAGCCCAAGAGCTCTGCCAAATGTCAGGACTGCTGTGGAACATTCTCTGGGTTCAGACAAGCAGGTAAGCACCATTGTTCAAATCCCCACTGCACCCTGAGGTACAGACAAGAGCAGGGTATGTGTACCCTGCCAAACCTGTCACCTTATCAAGCCCTTGGACCCTAGCTGGCGTTAGCCATAGATATTCCCTCAAGGAGTCCCCATAAAGTGAACCCAGCATGACATTCACTATGACACTCTTGGACAATACCCACTACCCTTTACCCATTTCACCAAGGTAGAAGTATCTGAAAAATGTAGTAATTAATCACAAACAAAAGTAGTATGAAAGTTTAAAATAGTCTGGAACACTGAAAAGAAATAAAATAAAATGAAAAAATAAAGTAATAAAAGTCAATTTTATCTACAAAAATAGTTAAGTGGCTTACAAAATAAAGAAAGATGTAAAATAGGACATCATATACATAAAATGTGGGTGGGAGAGTACACATATAATTCTTCTAGAATGTGTTTGAAATTAAGTTACTATCAACTTAATATAGACTACTATATAATTACGATGCTATATATAAACCTCATGGTAATCACAAACCAAAAGTCTATAATAGATACACAAAAATAAAGAGAAAGGAATCCAAGCATAACAGTAAAGAAAATCAATGACAAAAGAAGAGAGCAAGTGAAGAAGAAAGGGACAGATAACTACAAAATCAACCAGAAAACAACAAATGGCAGTAAGTACATATCTATCAACAAAACAGCATGAAGCTTCCTCAGAAAGTTAAAAACAGAACTACCCAAAGATCCAGCAATTGCACTACTAGGTATTCACCTACAGGGTACAAAAATACTGAATCAAAGGGATATATGCATCCCAAAGTTTAATATCAACAATAGCCAAATTATGGAAAGAGCACAAATGTCCATGCACCAATGAAAGGATAAAGAAGAGGTGGTGTTACTCAGCCATAAAAAGAATGAAATCTTGTCATTCATAACAGTGTGGATGTAGCTAAAGTGTATTATACTAAGCAAAACAAGTCAGTCAGAGAAAGAAAAATACTATATGATTTCATTCATATGAGGAATTTGAGAAAAAAAACAACAGATGAACATAGAAGAAGGGGGAAAAAAAGAGGGAGGCAAACCATAAGAAACTCTTAATTATAGAGAACAAACAGAGGGTTGATGGAGGGGAGGTGTGTGGAGGATGGGCTGAATGGGTGATGGGTGTTAAGAAGGGTACTTTTTGTGATGAGCACTGGATGTTACATGTAAGTGATAGATCACTAAATTCTACTCCTGAAACTAGTATTGCACTATATATTAACAAGCTAGAATATAAACAAAAAGTTGAAACTTTAAAAAAAAAAAGGAATAAAAGAGGTAAGAGGAAGCATCACTCTAAATCTTACAGAAGTAAAAAGGAGCATAGAAGAATATTATGAAAAACTATATACTAACAAATATAACTTAAATGAAAAGTTATGGCAGATAACTGAGATGAAATAAACAAATTTCTATAAAGACACAATCAAAATTCAAGGAAGAACAAAAACCTGAAAGTTTGAATAATAGAGATAATGAATTAGAAATTTTAAAAATTCTTACCAAAAAAGGCCTCAGCTCAAATGGCCTCACTGATTAAGTCTATGAAATACTTATATTGAATTAATACCAATACCTCCAAGGTCTTAAAAAATATATATAAGATGAGAGAACACTTCTCAATTCATTCTACAAGACCAATATTACTTACATGTCAAAACCAAAGACATCAAAAAGAAAGTAAACTACAAATTAACATCCCTTATGAATATAAATGCAAACATACTCAACTAAATACTAGAAAACCAAACCAGCAATATATAAAAAGGATTACAAACTATGATCAAGTGGAATTTATCTCAGAAATTGAAGGTTGGATTAAAGTATGAAAATCAATTAACATAATACACCATATTAAAAGGACAAATAACTAAAAAATACATAATTTCAATAGACACACAAAAATCATTTGACATAATCCAAGTAACCCCCATGTGATGGGATTAGTGCCTTTATAAAAAGCAGAAGAGACCAGAGACCACTCTTGTTTCACTAATATGGACACAGCAAGATGACACCATCTGCCAACCAAGAAGAGAGCCCTCACCTGACCTCAACATTTTTGGCACTCCGATTTCAGATCTCTCAGTTTCCAGATCTTTGAGAAATAAAAGCCTGCTAAGTCACTTGGTCTGTGTTATTTTCTTATAGCAGCCTGATCTGAAGAAGCTAACCTCAACAACAAAAAAACAAATAACCCAATTAAAAAATAAGCAAAAACTTTGAGTAGGCATTATCCCAGGTAGATGTACACATGGCTAATAAGTCCATGAAAAAAAAACCCTCAAATAATTAGCCATCAAGGAAATGGAAATAAAAAAGACAACATGATAACACTTCACACCCATTAGGATGGCTATAATCTATGTAGAATTTAAGAAACAAAACAAATGAACAAAGGGAAAAAAGACAGAGACACACACACACGAATCAAGAAACAGACTCTTAACTATAGAGAACAAGTTGGTGGTTACCAGAGGGAGAGGAGGAGGATGGGTTAAACAGGTGATGGCGATTAGGGATATACTTGTGATGAGCACCAGGTGTTGTATGGGTGTTGAATCACTATATTGTACACCTGAAACTAATATTACACTGTTTGTTAACTAACTGGAATTTAAATAAACACTAAAAAGAAAGACAAAATAAGTATTGGCAAGGACATGCATAGATTCAACCATAATACATTGTTGGTGAGAATGCAAATTGTTACAGACCCTTTTTCAAAGAGTTTGGCAGTTTCTTAAAAACTTGAAAATACTTGTCAAATGACTCAGTAATGTATTTTTAGGTATAACAGAAATGTAAATTTATATGTACACAAAAATCATATGTAAATGTTCATAGTAGTAGTATCCATAATAGTGTCCAAATGAAAACAACCCAAATGTCCATCAATTGGTGAATGGATAAAAATGATTTGTCTATATAATGGAATATTATCCAGTAATAAAAAAGTAACAAATATAAAATATATGTTACAATGAACCCTGAACACAATGTGATAAAATGAGAGTCCAGTCATAAAATAGTATATATTATATGATTATACTTATTTTAAATGTCTGGAATAGGCAAATCAAATCCACAGTGATAGAAAGCATACTAGAGGTTGCTGGAATAGGAGAGGAGGTGTCAATGGGAAATGACTACTAACAGACAGAATTTACCTTTTTTTTAAAGATTTTACTTATTTATTTGTCAGAGAGAGAGAGAGAGAGAGAGAGAGAGAGAGCAAAAGCAGAGGGAGCAGCAGGCAAAGAGGGAAGCAGGCTCCTGCTCAGCAGGGAGCCTGATGTGGGACTCAATCCCAAGACCCTGGGATCATGACCTGAGCTGAAGGCAGAGGCTTAACTGAGCCACCAAGGCGTCCTTAGGGAAATATCTAAAACTAGATAGTAGTGATGATTTAAAATTCTGTGAATATACCAAAATCTATTACATTCTATATTTTAAGTGGGTGGACTTTATGGCATATAAATTATCTCTCTCTTTTTATGATTTATTTATTATAGAGAGAAAGCATGAGCAAGGGGAGAGACAAAAGGAGAGGGAGAGAATCCTCAAGTAGACTTCCTGAAACATGTGGAGCCCAAAGCAGGGCTCAATCCGAGGGCCCTGATATCATGACCTGAGCAGAAATCAGAGTCAGAATTGAACTGAATGAGCCACCAGACACACCAACACATGAATTATATCTCAATAAACTCTTAAAATCAGTTTAATCCATCTTATTAAAAGACTATAAAAGGAAAACCATTTTATTATCTCAATAGATGTTTTATAATAATGTCACAAAACTTATTAATGATAAATGGTTTGGTAAGTAAAATGAACACACACTTATAATAAAACATCGTTGTGGTTAAAACTCAAGGAATATAAAGAAAGTTCCCTAACCCTATAAAGGGTATCTACATACCTAAAGCTAAAATGATACTTAATGATTAAATATAGAATGCTTTTCCCCTGGGGCACCTTGATGGCTCAGCTGGTTAAGCAGCCAATTCTTGGTGTCATTTCAGGTTATGAACTTAGGGTCCTAGAATAGAGCCTGGCATCAGGCTCTGTGTTCAGTGGGGAGTCTTGTTGAGGATTCTCTTTTCCTCTGCCCCTCTCTTGATTCTCTCTCTCTCTCTCTCTCATAAATAATCTTAAAAAAAGGAAGCTTTTCCCCATAATAGGAAATAAGTCAAGGATTTCCACTCTCACCACTTCTATTAAACATTGTTCTGGAAGTCCTAACAAGTACAATAAAGCAAAGAAAAAAAAAGGCTTTAGGGACTCAATATGTGAAAAAGTAGCACTGTCTTTATTCACAGGTGATATCACCAAACAAATTAGAAGGATCACAGAAAAGTTATAAGAACTGATAAGTAACTTTAGGGGCACAGGATACAAGGCCAATATACAAACCTTGATTGTATTTCCTTTTTTATTTAAATTCAATTTAATGAATATATACTGTATTATTAGTTTCAGAGGTAGAATTCAGTGATTCATCATTGCTTACAACACGTGGTGCTCATTACTTCAAACAAACCGAGGGTTTTAGAGGGGAAGAGGGTGAGTGGATGGTTGAGCCTGGTGGCGGGTATTAAGGAGGGCATGTAATGCATGGAGCACTGGGTATTGTATGTAAACAATGAATCTTGGAACACTGCATCAAAAACTAATGATGTATCTTATGTCGACTAAAATAACACATTAAAAAAATTACCCTTCTTAATGCCCATCACCCAGTTACCCCATCCCCCCACCTGCCTCCCTTCCATCAACCCTCAGTTTGTTCCCTATGGTTAAAAGTCTCTTATGGTTTTCCTCCCTCTCTTCTTTTCCTCTGGTTTTATTTTTCCTTCCCTTCCCTTAATGATTATCTGTTTGGTTTCTTAAATTCCATATGTGAGTGAAATCATATGGTATTTGTCTTTCTCTGACTTACTTCACTTAGCATAGTACCCTCTAGTTCCACCCACATCATTGCAAATGGAATAATTTCATTTTTTGATGGCTGAGTAATATTCCAGTGTGTGTGTGTGTGTGTGTGTGTGTGTAGAGAAAGAAAGAGAGAGAGAGAGAGTTGATATGCTCTTTACAAGAGACTAATTGTATTTCTATGTGCTAGCAATGAACAATTGGAAAATACAATTTAAAATACATTGCCACTTACAGTACATTCCCAAATGAAATATTTGGGGAGAATTTAGCAAAATATATAGAAAAACATGCAGAAACTACAAAACATAGTTGAGATAAGTTTTTTAAAAGCAATAATAAATGGAAAGCTATATCATATTAATGTCTCAGAACACCCAATGTTATTAAGATATCTATTCTTCCCAAATTGATATATAGTGTCCCGCACAATCTCCACAAACTCAATCAAAATCCCAGGATTATTTTTATTTTTTTTTAAAAAAAGAAATTGTAACTTAATTCTATTTTCCATTCAAGTATAATTAAAATGTATTGCTGTATTAGATTCAGATGTACAATATAGTGATTCTATATTTTTATCCATCCTTAGTGTTCATCATGATATGTGTACTCTTAGTCCCCTTAACCTATTTCAACCTTCCCTCCACTCACCTCCCCTCTGGTAACCACCAGGTTGTTCTCTATATTTAAGAGTGTGGCTTTTTGTTTGTCTCTTCTTTTTTTTTTCTTTCTTCATTTTTTCCCCTAAATTCCACATATGAGTAAAATATTATGGTATTTGTCTTCCTTTGACTTATTTCACTTAGTAGTATACCCTCTAGATCCATTCATGTTGCTGCAGATGGCAAAATTCTATTATTTTTTGTGGCTATATATACACTTATTTTCCTATTCGTCTATGGTTAGACACTGGATTGTAAATTCTAGAATTTATATGAAAATGCAAGACTAGAACTAAACAGAAGAAAAGAACATGATGACAAAGACAATGATAATGATGATGGTGATGATAAGACAAAGAAGGAGAAGGAGGAAGAAAAAAAGAAGGATGAGAGGGAAGAAGGGGAAAAGAAAGAGGAGAGGAAGATGAAGAAGACAAAAAGGAGAGGAGGATAGGGAAAGGGATGAAGAAGTCATCTTTCTCTAACTTATTTCACTTAGTATAATACCCACTAGGTTCATCTCTGTTGTTTCAAATGACACAATGCTATCATTTTTATGGTTGTGTTGTATTCCATTATATATATAAACCATATCTACCTTATCCATTTGTTATGGATACTTCGGTTGTTTCAATATCTTGGCTATTGTAAATAAAGTTGCAATAAGCATAGGGGTGCATATATATTTTTTTAAATTAATGTTTTAATTTTCTTTGGGTAAACACACAGTAATGAAATCATTGGATCATATGGTATTTCTATTTTTAATTTTTTAAAATATTTTATTTGTTTATTTATTTATTTGACAGAGAGAGAGAGAGAGAGACAGTGAGAGAGGGAATACAAGCAGGAGAAGTGGGAGAGGGAGAAGGAGGCTTCCCACTGAGCAGGGAGCCCGATATGAGGTTCAATCTCAGGACCCTGGGTGATCATGAACTGGGCCAAAGGCAGGTGCTTAATGACCCAGTGACCCAGGCACCCTGGTATTTTTACTTTGGGGGGAACCTCCATACTGTTTTCCACAGTGGTTGTACCCAATTTTACTCCTATCAACAGTACACGAGAATTCCTTTTTCTCCACATCCTTGCCTTGCTTTTTCTCTTCTTTTTAATTTTAGCCATTCTGAAAAGTGGAAGTTGATATCTAATTGTGGTTTCGATTTGCATTCCCTTGATTAGTGATGTTGAGCATCTTTCTCGGTGTCTGTTGGCCATCTTTGTTTTTTCTTTTGAAGAATATTCAGGCATTCTGTTCATTTAAAAATTTTTTTTGATGTTGAGTTATTAAAGTTCTTTATAGATTTTAGATGTATCATTTGTAAATATCTTTTCCCATTCAGTAAGTTGTCCTTTTGCTTTGTTGATGGGTTCCTTTGCTGTGCCAGAGCCTTTTGTTTATTTATTTAATTTTATTTTTTTTAGGATTGTTCTTAAATATTTTACTATAGATATTATAGAATGGGTATCATGTCTATTCAGAAAAGTAACATGGTGCTGAATGTAGTTTTTGAGTAACTTTTTTTTGTGAGTAACTTTTTTATTAAGTTTTTACATTTTAATTACAGTATTAGGTTCAGGTGTACAATATAGTGATGCGTTTTTTATTTTATTTTTTCAGTATTCCAAAATTCATTGTTATAACGTCACCCAGTGTCCCATGCAATACATGCCCTCTTTAATACCCACCACCAAGCTCACCCAAGCCCCCACCCCTCTCGCCTCCAAAACCCTCAGTTTGTTTCTGAGTCCACAGTCTTTCATGTTTTGTTTCCCCCTCTGATTTCCCCTAATTCATTTTTTTTAGCTAGTCCCAATAGTTTATTTTTGCTTTTGTTTCTCTTGCTTTAGGAGACATATCTAGAAAAATGTTGTTATGGATAATATCAGAGAAATTACTGCCTGTGTTCTCATCTACAATTTTTATGGTTTCAGGTCTCACATTTAGGTATACAATCCATTTTGAGTTGTTTTTTTTTATGTATGGTAGTAGAAAGCAGTCTGGTTTCATTCTTTAACATGTAGCTGTCCAGTTTTTCAAGCACCATTTATTAAAGAGACTGTATTTTCCCCATTGTATATTCTTGCCTCCTTTGTCATAGATTAATGAACCATATAAAGGGTTTATTTCTGGACTGTATTCTGTTCCATTGATCTTATTTTTTCTATTTGTGTACTAGCGTTATACTGTTTTGATTACTATAAATTTATATCTTCAAATCTGGGTTGTGATGCCTCCATTTTTGCTCTTCTTTTTAAAAAATATTTTTATTTATTTGAAAGAGAGAGAGTGAGAAAGAACACAAGCAAGGGGGAGAGGGAGAAACAGGCTCCCTGCTGAGCAGGAAGCCTAATGTGGGGCTCAATCCCAGGGTCCCAAGTTCATGAGCTCAGCTAAAGTCAGACACTTAACTGACTGAGTCACTCAGTTATCCCCATTTTTGCTCTTCTTTCTCAATGTTGTTTTACCTATTTGAGGTTATTTGTGCGTCCATACAAATTTTAGGATTATTTGTTCTAATTCTGTGAAAAAAAAAAATGTTGTTCATATTTTGATAGGGATTATATTGAATCTTCAGATTTCTCTGGACAATATGGACATTTTAACACTATTAATTCTTGTAATTCATGAGCATGGAATTTCTTTTCATTTGTTTCTGTTATCTTCATTTCTTTCATCAATATTTTCTAGTTTTCAGAGTATAAGTATTTCATCTCCTTGCTTAAGTTTATTCCAAGGTATTTTATTTTTTGGTCCAATTCTAAAGGAGCTGTTTTCTTAGTTTCTTTTTATTAGAGTATAGAAATGGTACCAATTTCTGGGTATTGATTTTGTATCCTGTCAATTTACTGAATTCATTTATTTCTTCTAGTAATTTTTGTTGTAGTCTTTAGTTTTTTTAACGTATATTATTGTATTATCTGAACATAGTAACACTTTAACTGTTTCCCTATCAATTCGGATGACTTTATTTTCTTTTTCTTGTCTGATCACTTCCACTAGGACTTTTACTATTCTACTATGGAATGAAAGTGGCAAGAGTGGGAGACTGGTAGTACTGTTAAGAAAAAAATGGGTAACAATGGTTGCATCATGATACTAAAATTATGTATATTGTATATTTTTTGTAGAACATAAATGCTATTAAGATAATTTGGCAATATCATAAAGAGAGGACATGCTTAACATCTAATGAGATAATGTCAAAAAGACACAGTAGTTGGCTTTCAGGAGTTGTTACTGGTCACGTTTCAGGCAGTTTTAGCATAAAAAGAATACCTATGGCTGTATTATAGCACTTCAAAATTAAAAGAAAAATATATTCATGCCTTCATTGCAATACTCTTTAAATACTTTCATTGTGGGGGAAGGTGGAGGAAGATTAAATTTAGAAAATCTCTGTATATGGTGGTGCAATACTCTTCTTTATGAAAGAATAACCACTAACAAATAATGAAAGAATGATAAAACACCATTCTGTCTCCTTCACTGTATGACTGATTCAGTCATTTAGTATCATCAGTCAATACTAACATTATTGAGCAAAACATTGTTAACGAACAAGATATTCACATGGCCATAAACTGTTGCTAATTACTTAGTAATTAAATAGAAGGAATTGTAGAAATCTGATAGAGATTTGATGGCCACCATTTTGACCAAGTGATCACATTAGCATCACCAGTAGAAGGATAACCTGATGTTATAAACCTCTGAATGTAATGCCATGAAAAATCCAAAACTATACCAATGATAAATTCTTGTCAAACATGTTTAACCTGAGTCATAATCATAAACATTTAGAATATATGAAATTCTACAAACCAAATAGATCATCTGAGCTCTTCAAATAAGAAGAGATCATTATAAAGGGGTCATTAGGGGAACTCTTCTAGGTTAAAAGAAACTAGAGAAACAACAAACATTCATTTATGAACACTGCTTGGATCAAGGCCTGAAAAAATTATATTTGGGGGACAATTGGGGAAATTTCAGTATGGACTATATATTAGATTATATTATTGAATTAATGACAACTTCCTTCGGGATGATGATGTGATAGAGATATTTAGCACCTTCCCAATTATCTGTACATTTCAAAATTTTCAGACTAAAATAGCAGAAGAAAAATGATTTGGTATTTTAAGCTAGAAACTTGAAGCTCTTCTGTTGCTCTGAGTATATCTTAATATCCCTATAAATTGCATAGAATAGGGTTTATAGCTTAAATGTAACTCTTGCAGGTAGGAAAATGACCACCTTACAAAAATAAGTATCAGGGTCCTCTCTAGGATGCTACGGGAGAGATCAGAAAGATGGGAGATGAGTTTTAACATGGGTAAATATAAGGCAACACACTAAAAGTTTTGAAATTACATTTATACCATGATGGATTTGAAATAAGTAAAATTTACTCTTCCTCCCTCATAATTGGAAAAAATATATATATAAAAGCACATGACCTCCTTACCCATCACCAACTTGATCTTATGTAAAATCAAGAGGCAGATACATTGAGAATACTATGTTAAGCCTAAGAATTCTAAATCACAGATTCTAAGAAAACATCCAAGCATCTACCAAGCTATTTTCCAGCACCTGTTCCTTTACTTTTACAGATCAAGGAATTGAGGACCATAAATATGACTTGCTCAAGATTACTGTGCAGCTCATTAGTAGTGCCTAGCCTTAATGCCACTCCTAACTCAGTTCCATGTGTTTTCCGGATTAAAAGACAGAGACTGAGAAGGGAATAAAAATCAAAGACAATTATCATGAAAGACTTGAAGAAGGGAAAAATAGCTTTGTTCACAAAATGCAGAATAAGAGAAATTGCCTTGGGCTGCATGAGTCTCTCAATTGAAAAACACTACTCCTTTCAAGGTGGCCAACTTTACAGAACTTTATCTTCTGCCAGATTCTAGCAACTTCTCCTCCCTTAACCCTCCCTTAGGGGTGATAACAGCTCAAGGGCTACTAATTTGGCATACGGCCTCAATCCTTTGAGTTCCTCTATATCTATCCCTTTGTAAATAGCATCTTTTGTAAAAACAAAACAAAAAACAAATAAAACAAAACAAAAACCTTGGCTTAAATAATTCTATATTGAGTGTGCTGTGTGCTCAGTTAGGACCCCAGCTAATCCACTGTTTCTAACAGATTGCATTTGAAGGTCATGTAGGGCTTAGAGCCATACAGTAATAGATAACTGGACAAATGATTTGGAGCTCAGGATAGAGGATGAAACGAGAGTTAGATATTTGGTATTCATTGGCTATAGGAGGAATTAGAAACTGTGGCAGTAGAAATAATTGCCCAGTAAGAGTGTAGAGTGAAAGGAGGACTTAAGATAGGCAAGAGCCTGCAAAGAAGGAACACTGTCACTTCCTGGAAAGCCAAATTATTGAACAGATGAGTTTTCTTAATAAGCAAGGAGCCAGACAAAAAATGAGAGGGGTAAATTGAAGGGAGTTTGTTCAGAGCATTTCTACCTCTTAGAAACACTTTTACTAGTAACTTGAGTTGGAAGGCTCTTCAGATTCTGGTGGTTATTTAAACTTTCCTGAATAGACACTACCAACTAGGATCTTTCTGACACCTTGCATTTCTGTGTTCATAATGATCCCCCCTCTTCCTGATTCATAGATTCTCCCTTTACATGTTACAAGCAATTAAGCTATAACTCATTCTTTTTTATTTAGACAGATGTTTTCTCTTGAAGTTGTATATCAATTTTATTCACAAACTTTAGAAATCTGGGATTGTCTTATTGATGTTTATAGAATAAAAAATATACCACTGAAATTCTCTCTGCAAAACCAATTTTATTAGTGGGACCTCAGTTTTCATTCTTGCTATTTTGGAAAAACTATTCTAGCTCATAATAATTTAAGAAGATGAAATATGGAGTCATAAAAGACCCTTAGCTTACTAATCAAGAAATATGGATACTAGATCTGGAAGTGAACTAAATCTCAGTGTGACTTAAAGCCTTAGCTTTTTCATCTATAACATGAGAAAAGTGGGCTAAATCAATATGTTTTCTTGGGGGCCCTGGGGAACTACTTCAGAAGACACTCCAGGAAACAAAAGGAGACTTATAAAGAGGGCTCTGGGTCCATATCCCTACTCATCCAAAGCAGTTATTCATTTTCTCTTATGAATATTTAATTAAATGTAAGATTTCATTTGAGGAAATGACTTCATCAACAGACCAACCAACCAACTGACCACCACTACCAGCAACAACAAAATCCCAAACAGACTAAATTATCCTGAGATCCCTGGTACTGATAGTCTAAGAGTCGACAGGGATAGAGAGGAGTGTCCTACCTGAAGAGGACTGTTTTTAGATCCTTCTTCATGCTTCCAGGCATGGTCATTATGCAGGCAAAGAAATATCATAGCGACTAATCTCTGCCTTCTACTTCTGGCACTGCCTCAGTCTGTTTTAATTCTAGTCTCTAGCTTTGTGGTGGCAGAAAGGGAAATCCTAACTATTATCATGATATTTTTTCTCATTCCCACTGTGCAGTATTCAGGGTTATGTGGGAAGGGGTTACTATTTAGGTAAGATGGGCCAGTCTCCAAAATTAGAAAGTAAATAGACTTTAAATGTTTCTCTCACCAAATTGTGATCTCTAATATCTCTCCTTCCATCTTTATTTATTCTTCTGTTAATTTTGTGGTTGGAACAAGTCTAAATATAAATGAAATTGCCCCCAGCTGGCCATTATCTCCAGCCAGATCCTGAAGTACAGGGAATAGTGTTGCTGTCACCACTTACTTTACATCTGGTATCTCAGAAGAGGATAGGGCAAGGGCAAGCCTTGGCCTATGCTTCCTACCAGGAATCCTGATGCTGGGCTGGGTAGAGACTGAGCCAAAGAACATAACGAAATGTGAATCTTCTCTTTGTTTTAGCAAGGAAAGGGGTGCAAAAAAGATAAACTTCCACAGAAGACATGAATTCTTTGGCAGGAATGTGGCTTCCAAGGGTGAGACATTGAAGGAGAACCCTCAGAAAATAGACTCTGACTGATTCCATTGGAACTATAGAAAGGAGAAAGAAAAAGAACTTTGAGCTCAAACTGCTGAAAGAAGCTAGGAAAAGAAGCAGTAAACATGATGTCAGAGAATGCAAGGAGTCATTCCTCCATCAGGTTGCTGCCCCTTTTTACTACTGATCCCTATTTCCATTTATTCATTTCTGAGGAGCTAATGGAGAAAGGAGTAGGGCTCAAGAGTAGAATCCCCTTGGGCTCTATAATATCAAATTTCAAGTTTTTCCAGAGACCAAGTCTTATAGACACAGTATAAAGAATTCAAGTTCAGGGTGCCTGGGTGGCTCAGGTGGTTAAGCATCTGCCTTTGGCTCAGGTCATGATCTCAAGGCTCCAGGATCAATCCCTGCATTGGGCTCCCTGCTCAGTAGGGAATCTGCTTCTCCTCCTGCCCCTCCTCCTGTTCCCCCTCTCTCTTGCTCAGGTAAATAAAATATTTAAAAAAGAATTCAAGGGGTGCCTGGGTGGCTCAGTGGGATAAAGCCTCTGCCTTCAGCTCAGGTCATGATCCCGGGGTCCTGGGATCGAGCCCTGCATTAGGTTCTCTGCTCAGCGGGGAGCCTGCTTCCCTTCCTCTCTCTCTCTCTCTCTGCCTGCCTCTCTACCTACTTGTGATCTCTATTTGTCAAATAAATAAATAAAATCTTTTAAAAAAAGAATTCAAGTTCATTTCAATAAACATTGAACTGAATGCCTACTAAATGACAGACCATGTGTTAAGTCAAGATGTTCATAGCTTAAAGGGAGAAAAAGTAAACAGAATTTCAACACAAAGTAGTAAGTGGAGTGATGGAGGCCAGGATAGTATGCTACAGAAGCATAGAGGAAGGTCACATGACAGAAAGACATATAGGTTCATAAAACATCAGAGTTGGAAAGAAACAGAATATTCAGTCCAACCTCTTCTTTGTACAGATGGAAAAAGTGAGACCCATAGTATTGAAAGGATTTGCCCAAGACCATTCAACCAGCAGTGGCAGAGCTTGACTTCTGGCTTAGAGAATCAGACTCAATTAACCTTGGGCCATTCTGTACAGACAATGACTTTCTGACTTCATTCAAGATGAGTCCTTTGGCCTATAAATTGTCCCATAATGTTAGCTTGGGAAAACATCTAAGAGAAGTTAGTAGAGGTTTTCTGCAGCATATAAAAATGCCTGTTGGGCTTTTGGAAGTCTGCCATTACCTAAGGATGCAGGAATAAGAGTTCCCAGACCTATTACCCAGAAACACTGTAATTCTGGGTGGAAAGTAGAACTCTTGGTTTTGCTTCTCTTCCTCCCACTTCAAAAATTGTACTTTCTACTGGCATTTACCCCAAAGATACAGATGTAGTAAAAAGAAGGACTGTATCTATCCCAATGTTCATAGCAGCAATGTCCGCAATAGCCAAACTGTGGAAAGAGCTGAGATGCCCTTCAACAGATGAATGGATAAAGAAGATGTGGTCCATATATACAATGGAATATTACTCAGCCATCAGAAAGTATGAATACCCAACTTTTGTAGCAACATGGATGGGACTGGAGGAGATTATGCTGAGTGAAATAAGTGAAGCAGAGAAAGTCAATTATCATATGGTTTCATTTACTTATGGAACATAAGGAATAACATGGGGTATATTAGGAGAAGGAAAGGAAAAGTGAATTGGGGGAAATTGGAGAGAGAGATGAGCCATGAGAGACTGTGGACTTTGAGAAACAAACTGAGGGTTTTAGAGGGGAGAGGTGGGGGGAATAGGTGAGCCTGGTGGTGGGTATTAAGGAGGGCATGTGTTGCTTGGAGCCCTGGGTGTGGTACACAAACAATAAATCTTGGAACACAAAAATTAAATAAAATAAAATGAGAATGGACTAAAAAAATGTAGTTTCTAATAGACTTTCAGGTAAAAAAAACAGGGTAGACAAGATTCTCTAATCCAGTTCCACTTACAAGGTTTGCTATACCTGTCAGATGGCCTTTCAACCCCTGCTTGTACTTCTCCAGCAATGTGGAGTACACTTTCTTCAGATATAAACTGTTCCATCTTAAGACAAATCTGTTAGGGAGCACTCTTATGCCAAATAGACAGATATCTACTTCTCTGATGTTTCTCCCTTTTGAGAATATTCTCATTAGGTTTATATTCTCTGTCTTTCAGAGATGCATAGGCCACTATTATGTCATTTTGAGTTTTCTCTTTTCCAGGTTCAATATTCCCATGTTCTTCAATTGTGCTCAAGAAACTTGGACTGAGGGTGCCTGGGTGGCTCAGTGGGGTAAAGCCTCTGCCTTCGGCTCAGGTCATGATCTCAGGGTCCTGGGATCAAGCCCCGCATTGGGCTCTCTGCTCAGGAGGGAGCCAGCTTCCCTTCCTCTCTCTCTCTCTGCCTGCCTCTCTACCTACTTGTGATCTCTGTCAAATAAATAAAATCTTTGAAAAAAAAAAAAAAAGAAACTTGGACTGTAACCCTCTCCCAAATTGTGATCCTCTGGACCCATTCTTACTTCGGCTTAAGGAGGGAGGCATACACTTTCATATATTGTTGATGAGACTGTTAATTGACAGAGATTTGTAATAGTTATTTGGCAAAATCTATAAACATTTGAAATATGCAAACTCAATGGACCAGGAAACTTACTTCTAAGAAGCCATTCTATAGAAAGAGCAATATCTGTATCTGTATCTTTATCTATTTATTTTAGAAATTTGATATAAACATAAGGTAAAATAAATTGTTGCCACTGATTGAAGTAGATATATATAATAATAGGGAAATATGCCCAAGGTATACTAAGTAAAAAAATATGTTGCAAGTCAATATGCACATATAAGATGCATATATATATATATATATATACACACATATATATATGTGTATATATATATGCATATATATATGTATATATATATGTGTGTGTGTGTGTGTGTGTGTGTATATATATATATATATATATATGGCTTGTTGTAACACAGAGTTGGCTTTGGGCCTTGTGGTCAGACTGGTTGGGTTTGAATATGAGCGTTTCAACTTAGTAGCATATGATCTTGGACTTCTCACAGACTTAATGTCTGTATACCTCAGTTTCCTCCTCTATAAAATGGGGATACACAAACTGCTCATTTCATGAAGTTGTTCTGAAGATTAAATGATTTAATGCACATAAATTATTAAAGTGTAATTGGCATGTAATAAAAGTTTAATTAATAGAAGCAGCAAGGGGAGAAGATGGTAGAAGAGTCTGGTCCCTTGAAATCAGCTAGATATTTATCAAATCATTCTGAACACCTGTGAATTCAACCTGAGATCTAAGGGAAAAAATGCTGTAAGTCTATAAATAGAAAATCAACTACTTTTTGCAAGTTAGGAGGTGCTGAGCAGTGAACCTGAGGGGATATACTGGAAGATAAATCATAGGAGGAGGGAGCTTCCAGAAGCTGGCTGTTGGAAAATGATATAGCAGTGAAGTACAAAATCAAAACTTTCAGAAGTCTGGTCCTCTAAGGGACATCACTGCCTGAAAGTTGCTCAGTTGGTGAAGTGGGCTAGAATCCTAGGTGGGACAGTGTGGTCTTACGATCCCCAGGGTCGCAGAAAGCATGAGTGTGCCTGAGTGCAACAGACTTCCTAAGCATTGGAGAGGGGAAGCCAGCTAGTTAGCGAGCCCTGGAGTGGTTTCTCAGCTAGGTGTTGCCATAAAGCTCAAACTGCAGTACAATTGGGCAACTGCACCCTGAGAAGGGGTCCAATAAGCAGCAAAGCCATGATGAGACCCTCTTCCCTCCCCTGGGAGGATTGGTGCTGGTTTGCATCACAGGAGTCTGTGGAGTTTGTTGCACACAAAGGTGCTTAATTGCTTTTCCCTGAGGGTGCACTGAAGAGTGTGCCATGATCGTTCAGCCCCAGGACTGGAGGTTGGGGTGCTGCCATCTTTATTTTCTTCCTTCCTTCCTTCCTTCCTTCTGTTATTTCTTTTCTTCATCCCCCTAAAGCAGTACAACAAGCCTTTAGGGAACAAAAGCCACATAGAACAACCTGAAGCAGTTTAACTGAGCCCGGCTGCCTGCTAAGAGGCAGTATAATTCTGCCTCTGAGACAAACACCTGAGAATCAATCCAACACAACCTTCTCCCAGAAGACCAGCAAGAACATCAGACCAAAACCAGGTCTACAAAATGAAAAACTCATACACTAGGGGAAAACGGTATATAGAATTAGAGATTGTTTTTCTCATGATTCTTTAGTTTTTTGGTTTAAAAATTTTCTGTCTTTTTTTCATTTTTTCCTTTCAAATAGCTCCTCATTTTATCAATTCTCTTTTAAGACCTTTTAAAACATTTTCATTTTATTCATATTTAACAGATACAGCCTTCATTTTTGGCTTCCTTTCACTGTATTCAATTTTATTTTTGTATATATATAAAATTTTTCCTTTCCATACCATTTTAGGATCAAGTGTCTTCTAACAAACAGACGAAAATACACCCAGGACAAAGTGTATCAACCTGATTGTATACCAGTTTGATTATGGTCTCTATTTTTTCCTTTATTTTTTTTCTCCTTTTTTGGTTTCAGTGTATATTTCGCTGGGGTCATGGTTGATATTTTTATTTTTATCTTTTATTTCTTTTTTGTACTCTTGTTAATCTATTCCTCTCTGGACAAAATGACCAGAAGGAGAAATTCCTAGAAAAAGGGTCAAGAGAGAGAAATCACTGCCAGAGACTTAATAAATATGGATATTGGTATAATGTCAGAGCTAGAATTCAGAACAATGATTATAAAGATAATAGCTGGGCTTGAAAAAAGTATAAAGGACACTAGAGAATCCTTTTCTGGAGACCTAATAGAACTAAGATCTAAAAGGTTGAAATCAAAGAGGCATTGCTGAGATGCAATCAATAGTGGAGGCTCTTACTGCTACAATAAATGAGGCAGCAGCGAAAATAAGTGACATAGACGATAAAATTATGGAGAATAAAGAAACTGAGCAAAGGAGAGATAAACAATTACTGGACCATGAAGGGAGAATTCAAGAGATCAGTGATAAAATAAAGTGAAACAATATTAGAGTTATTGGGGTTCCAGAGGAAGAAGAAAGAGACAGAGATGTGCAGATGGTACATTTGAGCAAATTATAGCTGGGACCCTCCCTAAACTGAGGAAGGAAACAGGCATTCAAGTCCAGGAAGCACCGAGAAATCCCCTCAAAATCAATAAAAATGGATCAGCATCCCAACATATAATAGTGAAGCTTACAAATTTCAGAGATAAAGAGACAATCTTGAAAGCAACTTGAGACAAGAGGTCTCTAACCTACAGGGGTAGAAACATTAGACTGACAGCAGACCCAACCATAGAGACTTGGCAAGCAAGAAAGGGCAGACATGATATATTCAGGGTAGTAAATGAGGAAAAAAATGCAGCCAAGTATACTTTATCAAGCAAAGCTTTCATTCAGAATGGAAGGAGAGATAAAGAGCTTCCAGGACAAGCAGAAACTAAAAGAATTTGTGATCACCAAACCAGGCCTGCAAGAAATATTAAAGGGGAATCCTCTAAGCGAAGAGACCCAAAAGTAACATAGGTCAAAAATGAACAGAGACAATACACAAAAACAGTGATTTTAGATGTAATACAATGACAATATATTAATATCTTTCAGTAGTTACTCTGAATGTAAATGGGCTAAAAACTCTAACCAAATGACACTGGGATTGTATAGAAAAAGCAGGATCCATCCATACACTGTCTACAAGAGACTCATTTTAGACCCAAGACACTTCCAGATTGAAGGGGAGGGGGTGGAGAATCATTTATCATGCTAATGGACATCAAAAGAAAACTGGGGTAACAGTCCTCATATCAGGCAAGTTAGACTTTAAACCAAAGACTGTAGTAAGGGACATAGAGGGACACTGTATTATACTTAAAGTGTCTATCTAACAAGGACATCTACCAATTATAAATATTTATGCTTCTAACTTGCAAGCAGTTATATAAAACAATTAATAATAAAATTAAAGAAATATATTGATAATAATAAATAAACAGTAGGGGACTTCAACACCCCACTCATAGCAATGGACAGATCATCTAAGCAGAAGATCAACAAGGAAACAAGGGATTTGAATGACACACTGTACCAGATGGACTTTATACTTATATATATATACACACATATATATATATGTGTGTGTATATATATATACACACACACATATATATATATATATATATATACACACACACACACACACACATATATATATATAAAATTCGATCCTAAAACAACAGAATATACATTCTTCTCAAGTGCACTTGGAACATTCTCCAAAATAGCTCATATACTGTGTCACAAATCAGGTCTCAACCGGCAGCAAAAGAGTGGGATTATTTCCTGTGTATTTTTAGACCACAGCACTTTGAAACTTGAACTCAATCACAAAAGGAAATTTGGAAGGAACTCAAATACTTGGAAGTTAAAGAGCATCCTACGAATGGGTCAACCAGGAAATTAAAGATAAATTAAACATTTCATGGAAACAAAGGAAAAAGAAAACACAACTGTTGAGCACCTGGGTGGCTCAGTCAGTTGGTCATCTGCCTTCTGCTCAGGTTATGATCCCAGCGTTCTGGGATTGAGTCCTGTGTCATGTTCCCTGCTCAGCAAGGAGCCTATTTCTCCCTTTCCATCTGCTGCTCTCTGTATTCATTCTCTCTCTCAAATAAATAAATAAAATCTTTTTAAAAACACACAACTGTTCAAAACCACTGAGATGCAACAATGGCAGTCCTAAGAGGGAAGTAACAGAAATACAAGCCTTTCTCAAGAAATTAGAAAAGTCTCAAATATACAACCTAACCATACACATAAAGGAGCTGGAGAAAGAACAGCAAATAAAGCCTAAATCAATCAGGAGAAGAGATATAATAAAGATTAGAGCAGAAATCAATGAAATAGAAACCCATAGAACAATAGAACAGATCAACAAAAGTAGGAGCTTGTTCTTTGAAAGAATGAATAAGGTAGATAAGCCCTTAGCCAGACTTATCAAAAGAAAAGAGAAAGAACCCAAATTAATAAAACCATGAATAAAAGAGGAGAGATCACCACCAACACCAAGGAAATACAATTTTAAGAACATATTATGAGTGACTATATGTCAACAAATTAGGCAACCTGGAAGAAATGGCTGTATTCATAAAATGCATAAACTACCAAAACTGAATTAGGAAGAAATAGAAAACCTGAACAGACCCAAAACTAGCAAGAAAAGTGAAGCAGTAACCAAAAATCTCCCCAAAAATAAGAGTCTGGGGCCAGACGTGTTCCCAGGGGAATTCTAACAAACCTTTAAAGAAGAACTAATACCTATCTTCTGAAACCATTTCAAACAAATAGGGAAAGAAACTTCTAATCTCATTCTATGAGGCCAGCATTACCTTGATCCCCAAACCAGACAAAGACCCCATCAAAAAGGTGAATTACAGACTAATATCTTGAGGAATATGGTGCCAAAATTCTCACTAAGATACAAGTAAGTATGATCCAACACTAAATTAAAAAGATTATTCACCCAGGACCAAGTGAGATTTATTCCTGAGCTGCAAGATTAGTCTGACATTTGCATATCAATCAAAGTGATACATCACATTAACAAAAGAAATGACAAGAACCATATGATCCTCCCGGTTGATGCAGAAAAAGCATTTGGCAATATACAGCCTCCTTTCCTGATTAAAACTTTCCACAGTGTAATGGTAGAGGAAACATACTTCAATATCATAAAAGCCATCTACCAAAAGCCCACAGCAGGTATCATTCTCAATGGGTAAAAACAGAGCTTTTTCCCTAAGGTCAGGAACATGACAGGGATGTCCATTCTCACCACTGTTCTTCAACAGTATACTAGAAGTCCTGGCCTCAATAACCAGACAACAAAAATAAATAAAAGGCATTGAAATTGGCAAAGAAGAAGTCAAAATCTCACTCTTCACAAATGACATAATACTTTATGTGAAAAACCAAAAGACTCCACCCTGAAATTGTTAGAACTCATAAGGAATTCAGTAATGTGTCAGGATATAACATCAATGCAAATAAATTAGTTGTATCTCTATACACTAACAATGATACAGAAGGGAGTGAAATTTAGGAATCAATCCCATTTACAATTGTCCCCCAAACCATAAGATACCTAGGAATAAACTTAACCAAAGAGGTAAAGGATCTGTACTCTAAAATGTACAGAACACTTATGAAAGAAAATGAGGAAGACACAAAGAAATGGAAAACCATTCCATACTCATAGATTGGAAGAATAAATAGTGTTAAAGTGTCTATGCTACTAGAACAATCTACACATTCAATATAATCCCTATCAAAATACCATCGACATTTTTCAAGGAGCTGGAACAAACAATCCCATAATTTGTATGCAACCTGAAAAGACCCCCAATAGCCAAAGGAATGTTGAAAAATAAAACCAAAGCTCATGGCACCACAATGCTGAACTTTAAGCTCTATCACAAAGTTGTAATCTTCAAGACAGTATGTTATTGGCACAAAAACAGACATATAGATCAATGGAACAGAATAGATATCCCAGAAATGGACCCTCAAATCTATGGTCCACTAATCTTCCACAAAGCAGGAAAGAATATCCAATGGAAAAAAGACAGTCTCTTCAACAAATGGTGCTGGGAAAACTGGACAACCACATGCAGAATAATGAAACTGGACCATTTTCTTTCACCATACACAAAGAGAAACTCAAAGTAGATGAAAGACCTCAATGTGAGACAGAAAAACATCAGGAGACAAAGATGAAAGACTCTTGACTCCGGAAAACAAACTCAGGGTTGCGGAATGGAAAGAGGGTAGGGAGATGGGGTAGCTGGGTGATTGGTATTAAGGAGGACACATGATGTGATGAGCACTTGGTATTATATACAGCTGATGAATTAATGACATGCATCTCTGAAACTAATGATGTATTTGTGTTGGTTAATTGAATTTAAATAAAAATATAAGCAGCAATTATAATTATTATTGTCTTATGCCTAGTTATACTCTACCTATACTATACCATGAAGACATGATACATCCAACATCATAATTGTTTTTTTTTTCCTTCATGCTTCACAATAGGTCAATTACTAAGTCTTGAGTTCATTTAGGTCAAGTCATATGTAATTCCCATTTCTGTAGAACAGAGTTGGATAACACTAATTTTATAGCTGATACTTCCCTAAGATTTCACAAATCTTTTCATTCTTTTCCTATATTAGGCTATTTGTTTGGACTGTTACAGGACTCATTCTTCTCTTTGGTCTATTGGTCTTTGGTCTACTAACCCCTGGCTCTCTTCTTACACTCACCTGCCACACATATATAACTCAGATGGAGTCTTAACCCTAAAGCTACTTATAATCATTCTCCATCCCTGAATACAGCCCACCAATGGCTTTCTACTGATTACAGCAACAGGACTTATCTTCTTTTTTTAACATGAAACAATGCTCACATGTACAATAGGCTCTCATAAAATTTCTCAGATTTTGGAAAACCTCCAACCAGGTTTTGCAGGGTAGTGAAGGACATCCACTGTAGACTGTTGGTGTATTATCCATAGAAGCAGTTTACAAGACTGTGAGTAATGAAATTAACCATTTAAATTCACTTGGCTATTTTAATGATGTATAAAGATATTTCCTGATAACTTTTAACATTTCAAAATCATTTGCAGTGATTTTTTAAATAAGTTATAAAGTTGATAGTTGTAATCTGTCAGGATCTGGGCAACATGCTCAGAATTCGATCTGAAAACCATTGATCAAGTCACCATGACTTCTTTATAACAAGACTCATACAATTCACACAGATTATAATTCAATCAGATACCTGAAACAACGCATGTATTGGCTGGTGAGATATGTTCAAACCTCCAGTCACAATGAAAGAAATAACTGGGAAATATTTCTTGTAGTCTGCATATGCAGAGTAAATGTTAGAAAGTACTTCTTTTGGTCACTAAGGCTATTTCTCTATATAATCTGTATTTTTTTTTATAAATGCAATCCTAACAGAATGTCATTAACCCAAAGAGTCAGCTGTCCATGACCTTTGCAATTGTTTGCTAAAACATTTCCAAAAGGTTTAATGTACTTTTCAAAGTGTATTTCTTAAACTTCAGCCCAGTCTTATTAGCAGCTAATTCATTTTACTACCTTCTTTGAAAGTTAAGGGACTGAGGAATGAAAATTGAAAGTGAAGTCAAAATAAATTTATTTAAACACACACAAAGATACACATACACATCAACCATGACTGGACAGTACCCCCCAAAGTCACTGTGGTTTGCAGTTGATTTTTTTCACAACTCCAACTGAGCCTGAAATTCATAAAATCATCTTTGTGTGTGTAATAATGCACACAACATATATTCACTAAACACAATGTATTAGGCAGTGTCTTCTGTTATATTCTTATTAACAGAAGCATTCATAGTTTCATCCTAATTCATATGTAAAGTAAATGTAAGTGTACTAGGTACCCTTTCTTTATCTATCCTTGTTTTTTTTTTTTCTAATAAGGAAAGTACCTGAATGTAAGGTGAAAAAGAAAAAACTGAGTAACTGCAAACTTGCAACTTACAAATCCTTACAGTCATGTTCACCAACTACAGAATTAATCAGAAATAAGACTGAGTAAGTATAAAGGTGAGGGTGATGTGTAATTCTTAGTAAGCTAGATTACAACTCCACTCAACCTTCTTTCCTGTTCAATAAAGCACATCAGAAAGCAAATTAGTGAAGATGATCTTATTGTAGGATAACCCTGAGTCTATTTTACTTGATTTTCTTTTTAGGTAAATCATTTGCAAACTTTGGTACTTTAACTCTTATGGGTAACAAATTACTTTCAACACATCAGTGGGTTGCAACACTGGATCTGGTCTTCTGAATAAAGTCCAATGCCTTTTGGCTGGCCTTCAGGAGCGGCTGTACTCTGACCCTCATGTTTTGTGATTATCCTTCCCATATCCCATTCTCTGACCAAATGGAGCTCTTCATTGTTCCTTATTCACATCAAGCCACAGTCCTTTCTCTTCATATCAAGGAGTAGTGTTGGAGCCAGAATTGAATCTGAAGCAGGCAGTCTTGCACCAGAGTCCAGATGCTTAACCACTACATTTCACTGCCTCTCATACAGTTCTTGCATTATAGTCCTTGCTCTCACCTTTATCTGAGAGAAGGTGGAATCTTCCTGTGCATCTGTGTCACCTACAGAAACTTGCATGTAGTAGGTCTACTCAGTTAACATTTCTTGAATCAAACCCTATTTTGCTAGTATGGTAAAAACATAAGGGACACTTAAATTTATTAAGGTTTAGGGAAGCTGCATTTAAGATTGTACATGATGTATTTTTATATCAGGCCCTATGGCAAAACAAAACAAAAAGACAACTGGACATAAGAAAGAAAACTCTGTGGCCTGATTCTCACAATCTAAGTCCCTATCAACTGTGAGATTACAGTTTATTGTTTATTGCTTCACAAAGATTACAGACGGCATCTAGCATAACAATTGATTCCTTCAGGCTTAAGTTAAAAGCTCTAAAATTATAAGGCAATTTACGCAGCCACTGAATTAAAATTTTACTGCTGCACGAATAGTATGTTTTGCTACTTACTTGACACTGAGTGAGTTGAATGTTTGAGCTTTTACCCCCATATGTAATATAGGGATAAGCCCTCCACAAAGTTGTTGTAAGAGTTAAGTAGCATAATGTATATAAAACTAGCACAATGCTTGCCATTGAGTAGAGGCCCCCAATATATTAGTTTTCATCTCCATCCCATCCCTTCCTTAAGAATAATTCCTAGCATGGTACTGACTACAGGAAAGGGTTATAATACACAGTGGGACACATAGTTTCTGGCCACTGACTTTGAGAAGACAATATTGACATCCATAGGATGTTAAAAAGTAAAATGGGATATTATTGCTTTCCTGGAATCTGGAAGTCATCATTATTTCCTGTCACTAACCCATCACATCAAATTTAACACCAAATCTTGAAAATACTATTTCCTAAATATCTAAAATATACCCCATTTGTAAACTCCCACACCTCTCACCCAGATGGCTGCAATAATCTCCCAATTAATCTCCTTTGGTCTTGCTCTACTTCAATCTACTCTCTACACTGTCCAGAGTGATCTTTCTGAAATGCTGATCTAATCAGTTCACTCTTTAGCTTATTACCCTTCAGTGGTGCCTCATAATGACATGATAAACCAAAAACTCCTTCTGTGCTTGCCACTCAGTTATATCTGATCCTCCTTTCCTTTACAATATCATCTCTAGTTACTTCTTATTCACACACTATACTCCAGTAAAGCTGAACTACTTGGAGTTCTACTAATTACCAAATTACCATTCTCTTTCTCTCTCATTCTCTCTCCCTCTCTCTTTCTTTCTCCTTCCATCCTCTCTCCCTTCTTGTCTGCTTGCCTGTCTCTCTATATACCTTTGTACATGTTCCAATATTTCAATGTCCTTACCATGGCTTAAAGGCATTATATCTCTTACTCCAGCCACTAGCTCCCTTACTTGAACACACGAAGCACACTCTTCACCTGAGGGTATTTCACTTGGTGTTCCCTCTGCCTGAGTTGCCCTCCCCTCACATTTACATATGGCTGCTTTCATTTCCTTCATAACTCTGTCCAAACATCAACACAATTCTACAGCATTCCACCCGACCCATCCCTTTTCATCTTCTTGCCTGCTTACTTTTCTTCATACTTTTTTATTATCTATATATGCACGTCTATGTCTTTATAGCTATATCTACACACATAAGATACACGAGCACACACACACACACACACACACACACAAACACACACACCCCATATCCCCCACTTGGAGAATATTTGCTTTATGAGAACAGAGACCTCACTTCATTTCTTTTGTTCATTGTGACATTTCTAGTGACTAACACAATGCCTGCCATAATATAAGTGTTCGACAAATATGTTAAATAAATTGAACATTCTCCCCTTGTTTCAAACATTTTTCTTTCCCACATTTCCACTATTTTCTTGGCTAATGTCTATTCAATCTTTAGGTTGTACCTTATTTGCAGCAAACAGCTGGGTTGGGTACCACTCTTTTTGCCCTCACTCCCTATGCTTTCCCTTATGTCAGTGCTAATCAGATTATTTTGCTGTGGAAAAGTTAAATGAGCCCAGATCATGGCAGTTATTGAATGCTAAGTCAAGCTACTTAGTTCTCATTAGTTATGAAGTCTTTGAAAAAAAATCATTCAGGGGAGCATAGTGACTTAAAAGCTTATATTTGAAAGATTATTCTGACTACACTATGCAGGATATATTAAAGAAAAGCAGAGAGAGCAGAGAACTGTGAGAATAGGGGGATAAGAATCAAGAAAAGGAAAGAGACTAGAAGCATGAAGAATTGAGAATGCATCTAGAGCTGCCATGAAGAAATAATTAACAGAGTTGTATAGCACTTATATATGACAATGGAAGAAGCAAACCATGTCAATGACAATGCTAAGATATCAAGACTGTATGGCTATAGAGTTGAGCCAAAGTGGTTCAAGGAGAAATCTAAGAGAGCAATATTGAAATGGAGAGCAAGCTGTTAAAAAAAAATTGAGGTCAGCAAAAAGTTAAAGGTATCCTGTGAGGCTTGGGAATCACTCCTGTTAGAACTGTGTTCCTAAGAAAGACAATGGAGAGGAAAGAGAACTCTAAGAGTGATGCTAATTATATGGCTATATCTAAAGTTCTCAGTTCATTGCTCTTTTCCAAGATTGGAGGAAAGATTTCTTCAGAATATTAATATGGTTAAAGCTAATGAAGTTCTACCTATGTGTTAAGTCTATAGTAGTTATTTGATCTGCACAACACACCTATGAACTACATTATGTTATCCCCTCTTTACAGATGAAGAAATAGAGGTTAATCAAAGTTTCATACAGCCAGCAAATGGTGAAGTTAATATTGGAACTCAGATCTTTGGACTTCTTTTTGTCACAACAGCTCTCAGGGAATAATTACCATTAAATAGACCTCTCTGTGAAGAAATCTATCTCTCTCTTAATTCAATAAATTTAAGGTTTTGGGGATGACATAACTGATGGGAAGGATGATTGGACTATGATGGATGTGCAATAAGGAAGTCTCCTGACTCTAAAATGGTTAGAGTAAAAGAGATCTACTCACCTCTGTAGAAGGCTGCCCACTCCTCAAATATGCTCTGAATGCTATCAGGGGTGAGGGAACACTCCAGTCTTTCCTCTAGAAATGAACCTGGGTTTATGGAAGACTTTGTGGAAAAAATGAAACTAACATCAGTTCTTTCCTGATTTTTTGTACTTCTAGAAATTTAGGCTTAAAATAATGTTTGAGGGTGTGAGCTCTGTTTTGATAGAAAAATATTTAAATGTACCTTGCAGTTATAAAAAGTTAAAACCGTCATTTTAATCTGGAATTAACAGTGAAGGACCAAACTTAACTTCTTTTCTATTTATTTGTGGGGTTTGGGGAGCTGGCCTCTGCTGTCTAAGCCCCCTAACATTTTGGCTACCCAGGCCATTCTATGTGTTGACATCACAACAGTACTTTCCTAGAGCCTATATTCTGCCTCCTTTCCCTGAGGCCATCTCCTCATTATGCCTGTCAGTTTTCTTCTTCTGTTTCATTGAGTTTTGCTAGTGGCAGGGAGGAGGGAAGGTTCTGGAGTTATCAGCCTCCATAATCATTCATGCCCCCCCTACCCCTAGGAAGCTGGGGCAGGGAAGGGAGGATGCAGGTTGGAACAGCAAGCTACCCGTAGGCTATAATGAGGGAAAGGGGGCCTTTGATCAGTTCCCCATTACTGGACTGTTTTTATGCATGTCTTTTTTTTTCCTTTAGAATTTATTTATTTATTTACCCATCTACTTTGTGCTGAACAGACACAGTTAGCTATCTAAAGGTCACTAGAATGGAACAATTTGGCTACAGCCCAAAGTTTCAGCTTTGCCAGGGACACTCTGTTCTACTATACCTCAGCATTGTCAAAAACACTCAATTCCAGTTTTAGTTCTCTTTCTTTCTTTCATTTTCTTTCTCCTTTTCTTAATTCCATTTTTTGATTCAGATACTCTAATTATACCTCTCTGCTTTCTGTTTCTCTTCTCCCACTTTTTACAGCCTTTATGCTTTTTTCCCCATGCTTTTTTCCCAGGCTTGACCCATCTCTTTGAGTGGATTTGAAGCAACTTTTCTTCACCACTGGGTATCTCTGGGCCTGGTGATCTTGGAAAGCAACAGATAAGGAAGAGAGAAGAGTATTGTTTTCATCTCTAAAGTGGAACTGAGTTTAGTCTCATGGTGAGGTCTTGGTAAAATGCTGAAGTAATGCAGGAACTGGTAAAATGAAGCTGTGAAACCACACTGGGTCTTACTTAGGAAAGGACTGAGGACATGTGAAAGATGTCAAATAGGGGTTGCATAGAGCACTGGGTGTTGTACATAAACGATGAATCTTGGAACACTGCATCAAAAACTAATGATGTATTTTGTGGTGACTAACATAACACAATAAAAAATGGGGAAACTACAAATTACATTTCTTGATTGCCAAAGAAATTGGGCTCAGAAATCTGAGAGGGTTTGGCACAGCCTATTTCACATGATTTCTGAAATGACCCTCTCCTTTTCATCTTCCTGCTCTCCATCTGTTTCCCACTTTAGTACATTTTCTCTCCATAATCACCATGACCACAGCTCAATGCACTACTACCACTTAGTTCATGGTTTACTTGTCTCCTCCCTCACCCCAAAACTTCTCTACCAGACTCTTGCAGAATTTCTACCAGTTCTTCTGAGGCTGCCTTGGAATCACTCTCTTAGTGCACTGGTTTATTGCTATTCTTTCTTGAGAAATTTATAAAATGACATGAAAATAAAGGCAGACAAGGCCTTGCTGAATTCAAACACATAGGCCCACTTCCCAGATCCCGGAATAAAGGAAGTTTCTCCTGCCTTTCCACAGGCATCAAACTTAGGTTGAAGGGCTTGTCTCTATTTGTTACCCTGGGCTATCTCCATGCAGATGATATCCAATCTCTTGGACCAAGGCCTCATTAAGAAACAAGAAGGCCTATTTTGAAAGATGAAGGATTGTGTCTCTTAGAGAAAACTAGACATAGAGAGGCAAGGAGAAGATCTCTGATGAAAGGAGATGAAAAATTCATATTCACTTTTATGGAAATAAGGAGGGTCAAAAAGGTGACATGACAAATATAGGCCATATGAGATTAAAAAAAAAAACTTTCTAATAATGTGAGACCACAAATAGAGCACAAGTAACTGTCAAAAGTTGTTGGATTTTTTCCAGGAAATTTTAAAGAATGAGGTATCCTCCCTGCTTTGGATAGGTCAATATTGTACTCCCTGGGAGTCTTATGATTAGTTATTGACTCTACACTTATGAAAGCCATTGACGAATTGGAGCTCATTCAGAGAAAGTTGAAGTACAACTTAAGCTATGGCTTAGAAAATCTGAAGAAGTGAAAATATCTTATTCTGGGAAAGACCAGTCCCATAAACAGTGTGATTTCCACTATCAAACAATGAAGGTTTAACATGTGGGAAAAGAACTGAATATTTGACATGTTACCTAAGTGTATATTTGGGAAGAATGAGGCAGACTCTATGAAAGATAGTAGGTGAGAATTAAGCAAGACAAGAACCTTAAATAATCCTACTCTATTTAAGCCTTGGAAGTGGGAAAGGGCACATATAACAGTCAAAATCTTAGAGCCTCTTTATACTAGTGTGTGCCCTGTAAAGGACTTACAGAACCAGAAAAAAAATAAATTTCACAGGGAGGTTAGAGTAGGTTTGAGAATTAGGAGCAAATGTGTTCCAGCTCTGATTAGAGCTAGAACAGCATCCTCCCTCCAGACTCCTTATGACCTTTTTAACCTCTCTTCCACTCCCATAGCCCAGTTCCCAATTCTTCAACAGAAGGCCATCATGAGTTTTTATTAACTGATACTTTTTCACTTCTCTAAGCTTATACATTCCACTCCAGATATGAGGAAAGTTACTTTGAATGAGTTTCCAACACTGAAATTCTGGGAAATCTGTTCAACATTCACTTGAAGCAATTCCAAGAGGCTGCTCTCTTTTCTTTGGATGCCTTGTTTTCCTATGACAACCCTTGCCCCTCCCCTGGGAGGCATTGTTGTGCAATGCAAAGAGCAAGGACTTTGGATCTTATCACAGTGAGAATCAAATTCCAGCTTAGCCTCCCACTGCCCATAAAACTCTGAGGAAATCACTTCTGGGAGTTTTAGATGCTATGCCTATAAAATGGAGATAATACCTTTCATAAGACAGGATTGCTGTTATGTCTAAATAAGATTAAGTATATAAAGTATTAAGCACAATGATTGAGAAGTAGGCATCACTTAATTATCTTTATTAATGTAATTGTCTCTAAATCTTCCCTTAAATTTCAAACTTCAGTCCTTTGACTCACCCTGAGAATTCCCTTAGCATTTGTGTCTATATATACTTGCTACAATTACTTGGGTTTAGTATGGTTGTATGCTGGGCCACTCTGGAGAAAATCCATGCCATCCTAAAAACACACCATTGTGTCATAGTCAACTGGCTCAGGTAAAACTGTTTTCTTGAAGCCATTCTAGGTCGGTATAAAGATTGATTGTCTAATAAGTCTGGTTTTGCTTAAAACAGCCTGGAGTCAGGGTCTACTTTAAGCATTTGAGAAAAGTATTTCTTGTAAACCAACACTCTAAGCTTTATCCTAACTTCCAGAAAGAGTGAGCTAGTTGTTACAGTGGGCCAACGGCCCTGTTCTAAAAGGTGTTGACCAGGAGATAGATAACGGAGGGGACCGAAATTAGCTAAAGAGCTATCCCTCCCATATAGATGCTCCAGAAGACCTTTCTCAAAATCAGAACTGTCCACTGGGGAAGTGGCAGGAAAACTTAACACGCGTTTTGCTTTCTGGACATCCTTCTGTTTGTATTGAAAAAAGATAACAGATGCTTTGGGAGATGGTTACCAAAATACCAAGTGGAAGTCTTATGTGGTATACTAGAAAGCTGTTAAGAGATTGTATCTTAAATGTTCTCACCAAAAATAAATGGTTATTGTGTGAGTTGATGGATGTGTTAAATAACCTTACTTTGATAATCATTTTGCAATATGTACATATATAACGCTATTACCTTTACACCTTAAATTTTCTCAAAGTTACATGTCAATTACATCTTATAAAGCTGAATTTTTAAAAAGGCTTGTGGCTTAGTTCATCATTATGACAGCTGGTCTTATCAGCTGCTGGAGAGGCTCTACCACTGACAGAGTAGTTTCCCCAAAGCCAACTGACCATTATGTAGAAAAGCAGAGCTCCTGGAGGCCCAAGACCTGCTGAGCTGGACATGAGAGGAAAATTGTGGTTATCACAGAACTATAGGATGGAAAATGAGATTGAGGGTGAAATAGACAGGAGAAACATTTTAAGGATCTGATGATGGCCAACATCAAATAAATAGGATTCTGCAGCATGGTGTATGCAATCCTCACAATAACATACAGAGCACGGACATCACTAGCCAGGACTCCTAGGAGTAAGAGAAAGTAAGAAGAAATAAAGGAGAGTTTCTGGGAGTAGAAACATCTAGCTGACCCTAGAGACAAAGAGCACCAGGGGCTAACCAGATCTGTAATGATTTTAAGACAGGAAAGATTAAAATTTCATGATATAACCAGCAGGATCCAAAAGAATTCATTTTTTTAAGATTTTATTTATTCATTTGACAGACACACACACACACACACACACACACACACACACAAAGAGAGAGAATAAGCTGGGAGAGCAGCAGAGGGAGAGGGAGAAGCAGGCTCCCTGCTGAGCAAGAAGCCCCCATATGGGACTTGATCTCAGGACCCCGGGCTCATGACCCAAGCCAAAGGCAGATGCTCAACTGAGAAAGCCAACCAGGCACCCTAAAAAGAATTCTTAACACTATCAAATGATAGAGCTAAACTCACAAAATGGAGTATCATAGAGATACAATTTCAATTTCTACACTTGGATACAGAGAAAAACAGCCACAGGACTATAAAACGGATGAGGACAACCAACAGTGAGGCATATAAATATAAATAAAATGTAGGGATTTGGGGTGTCTGGGTGGCTCAGCCTGTTAAAGCCTCTGCCTTCGGCCCAGGTCATGATCCCAGGGTCCTGGGAGCGAGCCCCACATTGGGCTCTCTGCTCAGCAGGGAGCCTGCTTCCTCCTCTCTCTCTGCCCACCTCTCTGGCTGCTTGTGATCTCTGTCTGTCAAATAAATAAATAAAATCTTAAAAAAAGGTAGGGATTTTAGTTCAATATGCCAGGAGAGGAATGATATAGTGGTCCAGAAAGCTAACTTGTCAATGTTGGGATGCATTAAAAGAAGTATAATGTCCAAAGTAAAGAAAGGGATAATTTTACTTAATACAAGTTTAGGTCTCATAATTTAACTGTCTCAATGATAATTTGAAGAATGTTTAGAGGAGAAAAATAGAATGATGAGGGTGCTGGAAATCATATCAGGAGGAAAAGCTATAAGAACTAAAATTGTTGAGGCTAGAAAAGAAAAGACTTAGTAGGAAAAAATAATAGTCATTTAAAAAAATTTATATTTTTCCAGTGTTCCAAAATTCATTGTTTATGCACCACACCAAGTGCTCCATGCAATACGTGCCCTCTATAATACCCACCACCAGGCTCACCCCCCCCCAAAAAAAACCCCTCAGTTTCTTTTTTAGAGTCCACAGTCTCTCATGGTTTGATTGTTTGTTTGTTTTAAATTTTTAATTAAAATATAATGTATTATTAGCCCCAGGGGTACAGGTCTGTGAATCGCCAGGTTTATACTTCACAGTACTCACCATAGCACATAACTTCCCCAATGTCCATAACCCAACCATCCTCTCCACCCTCTCCCCATGGCAACCCTCACTTTGCTTTGTGAGATTGAGTCTCTTATGGTTTGTCTCCCTCCTGATCCTATATTGTTTCATTTATTCCTTTCCTACCCCCCAAAACCCCATGTTGCCTCTCAACTTCCTCATATCAGGGAGATCATATGATAGTTGTCTTTCTGCAATTGACTTATTTCGCTAAGCATAATACCCTCTAGTCCCATCCACATCATCACAAAAGGCAAGATTTCATTTCTTTTGATGGCTGCATAGTATTGCATTGTATGTGTGTGTATATATATATATATATATATATATATATATATGTATATACGTATATATATATACACACACATATATATGCATATACATATATATGTATATATACATATATATACGTATATATACATATATATACGTATATATGTGTGTATATACATATATATGTATATACACTTCTTCTTTATCCATTCATCTGTTGATGGACATCTAGGTTCTTTCCATAGTTTGGTTATTGCGGACATTGCTGCTATAAACATTTGGGTGCACGTGCCCCTTCGGATCACTATGTTTGTATCTTTAGGGTAAATACCCAGTACTGCAATTGCTGGATCGTCGGGTAGCTCTACTTTCAACTTTTTGAGAAACCTCCATGCTGTTTTCCAGAGTGGTTGTACCAGCTTGCATTCCCACCAACAGTGTAGGAGGTTTCCCCTTTCTCCGCATCCTCACCAGCATCTGTCATTTCCTGACTTGTTAATTTTAGTCATTCTGACTGGTGTGAGGTGGTATCTCATTGTGGTTTTGATTTGTATTTCCCTGATGCTGAGTGATGTGCAACACTTTTTCATGTGTCTGTTGGCCATCTGGATGTCTTCTTTGCAGAAATGTCTATTCATGTCCTCTGTCCATTTCTTGATTGGATTATTCTTTGGGTGTTGAGTTTGCTAAGTTCTTTATAGATTTTGGACATTAGCCCTTTATCTGATATGTTGTTTGCAAATATCTTCTCCCATTCTGTCAGTTGTCTTTTGGTTTTGTAAACTGTTTCATTTTCTGTGCAGAAGCTTTTGATCTTGATGAAGTCCCAATAGTTCATCTTTGCCCTTGCTTCCATTGCCTTTGGTGATGTTCCTAGGAAGAAGTTGCTGTGGCTGAGGTCGAAGAGGTTGCTGCCTGTGTTCTCCTCAAGGATTCTGATGGATTCCTTTCTCACACTGAGGTCCTTCATCCATTTTGAGTCTATTTTCGTGTGCAGTGTGAGGAAATGGTCCAGTTTCATTTTTCTGCATGTGGCTGTCCAATTTTTCCAACACCATTTGTTGAAGAGACTGTCTTTTTTCCATTGGACATTCTTTCCTGCTTTGTCAAAGATTAGTTGACCATAGAGTTGAGCATCTATTTCTGGGCTTTCTATTCTGTTCCTTTCTATTCTATTCTATGTGTCTGTTTTTGTGGCAATACCATACTGTCTTGATGATGACAGTATTGTAATAGAGCTTGAAGTCTGGAATTGTGGTACCACCAACCTTGGCTTTCTTTTTCTACATTCCTCTGGCTATTCAGGGTCTTTTCTGGTTCCATACACATTTTAGAATTATTTGTTCCATTTCTTTGAAAAAAAAAATGGAGCGAATTTTGATATGGATTTTATTAAATGTGTAGATTGCTTTAGGAAGCATACACATTTTCACGATATTTGTTCTTCCAATCCATGAGCATGGAACATTTTTCCATTTCTTTGTGTCTTCCTCAATTTCTTTCATGAATACTTTATAGCTCTCTGAGTACAGATTCTTTGCCTCTTTGGTTAGGTTTATTCTTAGGTATCTTATGGTTTTGGGTGCAATTGAAAATGGGATTGAGTCCTTAATTTCTCTTTCTTCTGTCTTGTTGGTGTATAGAAATGCAATTGACTTCTTTACACTGATTTTATATCTTGACACTTTACTGAATTCCTGTACAAGTTCTAGCAGATTTGGAGTGGAGTCTTTTGTGTTTTCTTCATAAAGAATCATATCATCTGCAAAGAGTGATAGTTTGACTTCTTCTTTGCTGATTTGGATGACTTTAATTTCTTTTTGTTGTCTGATTGCTGAAGCTAGGACTTCTAGCACTATGTTGAATAGCAGTGGTGATAATGGACATCCCTGCCATGTTCCTGACCTTCATGGAAAAGCTTTCGGTTTTTCTCCATTTAGAGTTATATCCATTGGGGCGCCTGGGTGGCTCAGTGGGTTAAAGCCTCTGCCTTCAGCTCAGGTCATGATCTCAGGGTCCTGGGATCGAGCCCTGCATCAGGCTCTCTGCTCAGCAGGGAGCCTACTTCCCTTCCTCTCTCTCTGCCTGCCTCTTTGCCTATCTGTGATCTGCCTGTCAAATAAATAAATAAAAAATATTAAAAAAAAACTTTAGAGTTATATCCATATTGATTAGGTCCCTAGCCTTCAGTACTGCCTCTTGTTCTTTTTTTTTTTTTTTTTTTTTTTGTGGTGAGATTTTGTGCCTTGTCATTTTATCCAGATAGGCATATATGAAGGAGCGAATAAAATACTAAAAGGGTGGCAAAGCCCCCAGAAAAATGTGAGTTAAACAAATCAGAGGAGACGCCAAATCATGGGGGAAAGAAAAGGGGGTAAAAAGAAGTCCAAAAAAATTAAAAGAAAAGAAAATATAGATATTAGGCTGGTGAATAGAAGAGCCACCCACTTAATTTGGTACTTCTTTGGTCTATTAGAAGAAACTATCTCCCAAAATTTTAAAGGAAGAATAACATATATATATATATATATACATATATATATATATATATATGTGTGTGTGTGTGTGTGTGTGTGTGCGTATACACACACACGCATATATATACACACATACATGCACATACACACACACACACACACAAATAAGGGTAAACACGATGAAGGGATAGAATATGACTGTAAGATGAAAATGTTTAAAAAAATCTAAAAAAGTAGTTGATAAGATAAGTTGGCTGGGAAAAGAAAGAAAAAGAATGTGGAGAGAGTTTGCTCAGGTTGGAGACTAGAACAAAGCCCTGTGCTAAATTTAGGGTATATTTTGATCTATTAGAAGAAGTTCTATCCCAAAAATTTTTAGAAGAAAAAACCCTACGTGCATACAAAAAATAAAGATAGATACAATGAGGGATAAAATAGGACTGTAGTAATGAAGGTTCAAAAATATTTTTTTTAATGAAAGATAATTGTTAAGATAAACTAGTTAAAAATGTTAAAAGAGGAAAGAGTAAAAGTTAAAAAAATTAGAATAAGAAAAAATAAAACTAACAAAAAATTAATTAACTTTGCAAGACTAAAGAATCATGGAAAGAAAGCCATGAATTCCATGCTTCACTTTCTTCTCCTCTGGAATTCCGCTGTTCTCCTTGGTAAGTGAGCTTGGTCTGGGTGGGATTTCTTGCTGATCTTCTGGGGGAGGGGCCTGTTGTAGTGATTCTCAGGTGTCTTTGCCTGAGGCAGAATTGCACCACCCTTACCAGGGGCCAGGCTAATTAATCCGGGCGGGTTCACTTTCAAGAGCTTTTGTTCCCTGAATGCTTTCTGTAGAGTTCTGGAGGACAGGAATGAAAATGGCGGCTTCCCAATCTCTGGCCCAGAGGAGCCGAGTGCTTGGGGCCCCACTCCTCAGTGCACCCTTGGAGAAAAGCGCTCAATCACTCCCATCTCCCTGGCCTCCGGCTGCACTCCAAGCTCACCCAGCCTGTTACCAAGCGTCTCTGTCTCTGGCATACAGCTCTACCTGGAGTCTCCAAATCCCACAGATCCCTAAGCTCTTCTAGGGGGGTCTCCCCGGATCTTGTGGGGACCCCACTCACAGAGCAGTGGCCTGTGCCACAGATTACGGTTCAAGGTAACCCTGAGTTGAGAGCTCACTCCTCGGCTCCGTCTCTGTAGGTGGCTTCCCTGCTCTAATCCAAGAAATGGACTCTTAACTATGGAGAACAAACTGATGATTACCAGAGGGGAGATGGATGGGAGGATGGGTTAAATGAGTGATGGGGATTAAGGAGTGCACTTGTTATGATGAGCACTGAGAATCGTATGTAAGTGCTGAATCACTAAATTCTGCAATTGATATAGTATATTAACTAACTGGAATTTAAGTAAAAACTTAAAAAAAAAGAATCACAACACTGTATTTGCTTAGCTAGTCTCTAATCCTTTGAGGGTTGTATAGTTTCTTTTGCAAATATTCAACTCTAACATGGTAGCACAAAATCAACCATAGACAATATGTAAATAAATGGGTGTGACCATGTTCAAAATAAATTTTATTTTCAAAACCAGCCTGTGGGCCAGATTTTGTCCACAGGCCAGAGTTTGCTGACCTCTTCATCTAATTCACCAAAACAGCAAAATATTTTTTGTGTTGCCTGATATAATAATAGTAATCATAATAGTGATGGTGATGATGATGATATGATGATACATAGCTTTTATTGAGTACTTACTTTGTGATGGGCCCTGTCCTAAGCTCTTATTATGTATTATTTCATGTAATTTTCACAAAAGCTCTATAAAATAGATCCTACATTCAGTCATATATACAGATGAGGAAACTGAAACACAGAATGGTTAAGTTAGAAGTGGAGTGAAAAAAATTGGGTTTTAGTCCTGGCTTTGAAGATAAAAAAATTTTAATAGTTTCTGTGAATTTGTTTTGTTTTTCTGTAAAATAGCAATAAAAATAATACTTGTCTTGTTCTATATACACAACAAGCACTATGTACTTAACACAGTACACAAGAGTACTATGACATGGATAGAAATGTACAATGTAAAGTATCATAGAAGTGTAAGTTATCATTATCATTATTTATACTTTGTCTCATTCTAAGAAAAATTGAGCTAACATTTATTTCAAACATACCTGATTTAATCTCAAACGTGTATTTATCTTTGCCCTAATAGCTACACATTCCTCACTACTTAACTATTCTCTAAACAGAAATGGTTACTCATACAGGGCAAGTGGTTATTTGCAAGGCTGACTAATATCAAATAGGGCAGGGATTGTGTTTTCCTTGAGAATGTTTCCTTGGCGAAGTTTGTGTCCTTTCTGTGATTCATCCAGGGAAAATGAGGAGGAAGTGAAAGTCTCAATTATTGAAAACTAGACAATAGGAACCTTCAACACAATGCACCCCAAACCAATCTCATTATATTCCTTAAAACAGTTTCCTATTCATGAGATCTTGGATAATACCAGTTCAGAGAACTGTGTGTCTTTAATCTTTATTTTTTTCTAGCTTCCCCCATCAAATCAACTTCTAAGTTTCACCATTCTGTCCCAGGCCTTCATTAATTTCATTTGGAACATTGTTATTACCACCTAATTCATCTCTTGCTCTCTACTCCAATCCAGATTCCTTACTACTTCCAAAGTGATCTTGCAAGAACCTGATTTTGACCATGTCTCTTCTACTCAAAAATCTTCAATGTCTCCTTGGCATATCCTCCACAGTTTGGGTCCAAACCCCCTTCTTGTTTATTCTTCATAACCTCCCCTTTTGAAATCCTCCTCATATGTGAAAACCCAGTTAAAATTGAATCTCATTTGTAATGCTTGCCTTAAGACTTGTACTTCCACCAATGGGTATTAATAGCTCGTTTTTAATTACAACATATTAGCTAAAATTATGTATGTACAGGTCTACTTTCTACACTGGTGAATGAACACCTGAAGTGCTGTGTGAAGCAGAGTGATCCCCCCCCAAGAGATATCTTTGCCCTAATACCAGGAACATGTGAACATATTGCTTCTCATGGTAAAACAAACAAACAAACAAAAAAAAAAAAAAAAACTTTGTAAGTGTGATTAAGTTAAGCACTTTAAGATGGGGAGTTCAACATGAATCATCCACGTGGTTCAGTGTAATTACATGGGTCCTTAAAAGCAAAAAACCTTTTCCACCTGGAAAGAACCACAGAAATGTTAGTGTAGGAGAAATTGGCCTGCTCTTGCTGTCTTTGAAAAGAGATAAAGGGAACAATGAGCAAAGGTATGCAGGCAGTCTCTAGAAGTTGGAAAAGGTAAGGAAATAAATTTTCCCTTAAGGGTCCCCAAAAGGACAAAAATCCCTGCGAACACTGACCTTAATCAAATGGCTCACATATCAAAATTCCAACCAACAAAACTGTAACTTAAAAAAATTACATTTTTAAACCATCTAGTTTGTGCTGATTTGTAACGTTAGTAATAGAAGTCTAGTATCAGCTGTAATCTCAGCTGACTACCCAGCACCTAGCACAGTGCCTTGGTCTTGGGTACTCTCTATTTGGGAAATGAACTGAGAAGGGCATGTTCCAAAAATATTTCTTCATGTATATTAATAATATGAGGTTCTTCTCCCTGCTCACACCAAATTCTTCTTTTTCCACTCACCATGCCATACTATTAGGGATCCCTCCAGAATCAGTTCACAGAAAATGGATACAGTCTTTAATTTTTAGTCACAAAACAAGCCTATTTTACTGTTTATATCCAGGGCATCTGTCTCCAAGTAAATTTGCTTGATTATTCTAGAGTCTGTTTGCAAATCAAAAGTCAAAATCAATATACACAACTGCAGTCCTTGTTGTTTACTCAGCCATTTTCTGCTTTGTAATCCAGAAGCTAAGAGATACTAGATGTGGAAAGAAGAATTCTTGACTTAAAGAAGCTGTGTAGTACATTAGGCAGAACACTAAATTGAGATTCAGGAGGCCCAGGTTCCAATGCCAGCTCTACCAACAATTAGCTATGTGACTTTGGGCAAGATAACTCTCCTGTCTGAACTTCAGTTTACTCATCTATCAAATGAGTAAAAGGTCCATGTTAGTGGTTTTCAAATGATGTTAATGCTGATCCCCCTTCTGGGTTATGGCAGTTGCAGTGACAGCCCTGGAACACTAGCAGTTTTGGATTTATCTGTAGAAGCATTCATTTGAAGAAAGACTTCCATCAGGAAACAAACACCTTGAAATCTACTAAATTGGCTAATCTATAAATTATCTTCTAACTGTATCATTGAATAAGCTAAACAAGGAAGGGTGTTTTATAGGAACAAAAAGTCTGTGCTTTGGATCTGGACTACCTGATCTCAAAGCCCAGCTCTGATATTACATACCTATGTATCATAGGAAAACTCTTTAAATTTCTGTATCCCCATTTACTATCTGAAAAAGGGAGAGTAATTGCACTTACCCCAGGATTTTGTAAGGATTAAAGGTAATTATGGTTAAAATGAACAAAGTGCTTAAAAATATGCCTAGCACATAGTAAACATGAAAACAAAACAAAACACAACAAATGGCCTTGGGGAGACCAAAGGGAGAAAAAAAAGTCCTGTGCTTTTTGTAAAGGCTTTTATTTCAGTTCACATCAGAACAAGTAAAATCTACTCTAGAATGCTGTCCACTTAACCACTTCCTCTCCCACAAAAGGAGGAAGAGTGCTCTGGAGAAAGAATAACAGAAAAGGCATTTCAATTCATTTTTCTGTATCTTAACTTTCAATTCCTTTTCTTCGCACAGTGTAACTGCCCTATGGAATATAGAGATGGGGGAGTCTTGGGGGCATGGGATAGTTGCCAGGTTTCCTCAAATCTAGCTTGAACCTCCTTAAGGGAGTGATAGATATCTTTTGGATTAAAATAAAAGGTCACCTGCAAAGAAGTCTCAGTTCAGATGGGCAGACAACAGTTATGTTTAACCTGAGACAATGTTTCTCAAAGGATGGCCTCTTACCAGTGTATCAGAATTGTCTGAAAGTGTATTAAAAATGCATATTCCCATGCTCTGTTCCAGATATACTGATTTAGACTCTGTGGAATCTATATTTTACTCAATTTCCATTAACTACTACTATTCTAGATATTAAAGGAAGGATGGTGTGGGAGAAGAAGAGAAGGAGACATGAAGACAAGTAATGGTAAGAATAAGGTTTCGAGAAAAAGGATCTAAATTCAAATCCCAATTCAAACACTTATTGGCTCTGTGACCTTGAGGAAGTTACTTAACTTCTCTGAGCCTTGGTTTCTTCATTTGCAAGACAAAATAATGAACAGTAGCCACTTTACAATATTGTTGTGAGAATTAAGTGAGATGACATGTATAAAATATCTAACACAGTACCCAAAATGTGGTAAGAGCTCAATAGATGTTAACTATCATTATTTTTACAGATTTTAAGGGAATGGGCCTTGTTGGAGTTCGTGGAAATGTGTCACTGTCACTTTTCTCAAGACACATTGGCAAAAGGGTGTTTATGACTCATAGTAGCAGGTTTTTTAGGTTAAGGAGGTAGCAGCCAGACTTATAAGGGATATAGAAAAGGGGAAATAGACACAAACCATTGAAAACTATTCAATTGTCAATAGGTTTGTTTCTTTAAAAAATATTTCTTTATTTGATTTATTTGAAAGAGAGAGATAGAGCATATGCACAAGTGAGGAGAGAGGCAAAAGGAGAGAGAGACTCCACAAGAAGACTTCTCCTAAGTTTGGAGGCTAACTTGGAGCTCAATCTCACAACCCTGAGATCAGGACCTGAGCAGAAACCAAGAGTCAGATGCTTAACCAACTGAGGCACCCAGACACCCCTTCAATAGTTTCTTTTTTATTAAAATATAGTTGACATAAATCTTACATTAGTTTTAGATTTACAGCATAGTGATTCAGCCTTTATATACATTACAAAATGATCAATATGATAAATCTAGCTACCACTTGTCACCATATAAATTTGTTACACATAACTAACAATATTACCTATGCTGTATATTATATCCTCTTCTCTAACTTATTTTAGAACAGGAAGTTTGTACTTTTTAATCTCCTTTTCCTATTACACCCACCCTCCCCTCTCCCTCCCTTCTGGCAACCACCAGATTATTCTCTGTATCTATAAGTCTGTGTTTTATTTTGTCTTCTTTGTTCATTTGTTTAGTTTTGTTAGATTCCACATGTAAAATGAAACCATATGGCATTTGTCTTTTTCTGTCTAACTTATGTCATATAGCATAATATTCTCCAGATCCATTTATATTGTCACAAATGACAATATTTCTTTTTAATGACTGAGTAATATCCCATTGTATGTGTGCCACATGGTCTTTATCCATCTATCAAAGAGTACTTAGGTTGCTTTCGTATCTTGGATATTGTAAACAACACTGCAATAAACATAAAGGTTTATTTATCTTTTTAAATTAGTGTTTTCACTCTCTTCAGATCCAGAAGTGGAATTGCTAGATCATATAGTAGTTCTATATTTAATTTGGAGGGAAACTTCCATAGTGTTCTCTATAATGGCTACAATAGTGGATAGAGTTTCTTTTTCTCACATTCTCACAAGCACTTGTTATTTGTCTTTTTGAACTTAGCCATTCTGATATGGGTAAGGTAATATCTCACTGTGGTTTTGATTTACATTTCCCTAATTATCAGTGATATTGAGCATCTTTTCATGTGTCCGTTGGCCATCTGCATGTCTTCTTTAAAGAGATGTCCTTTCAGGTCTCCTGTCATTTAATTGAAATTTTTTTGTATTTATGGGCTTATCATTTTTTTTTAAATTGAGTTGTGTGAGCTCTTTATATATTTTGGTTATTAACCTCTTATTGGTTATATTATTAGCAAATATCTTCTCCCATTCAGTAAGCTGTCTTTTCATTTTGCAGAAGCTTTCTTTGTTGATGCGGCCCCATTTATTTATTTTTGCTTTTGTTGCCCTTTTCTGAGAGAAAGATCCCCAAAAATATATATTGCTCAGATCAATGTCCAAGAGCTTACTGCCTAGGTTTCCTTCTAATAGTTTTATGGTTTCTGGTCTAATATTTAAGTTTTTAATCAATTTTTAGTGCATTTTTGTATATATAGTATAAGAAAGTGGCCTTTTTTTAAAGAATTTTATCTTAAGTAGTCTTTTTATGTTCAGTTAGCCAACATATCGTACATCATAAGTTTTTGTTCTAGTGTTCAATGATTCATTAATTGAATATAACACTCAGTGTTCATCCCAACACATATCCTTCTTAATATCCATCACCCAGTTACCAATTTCCCCACCCCCTCCCTTCTATAACCCTCAGTTTATTTCCTGGAATCTGAAAGTGGCCCAGATTTATTCTTTTTCACAATTTTCCTTTTTTCCCATCACCATTTATTGAAGAGACTGTCTTTTCCCCATTGTATGTTATCTTTTTTGTGAAAGATTAATTGACTGTATAAGTGTGGGTTTATTTCTGGGCTCTCTATTCTGTTCTATTGGCCCATGTGTCTGTTTTGTTACAGTACACTAATGTTCTGATTATTATAGCTTTGTAGTATAGTTTGGAATCAGGAAGTGTGATACCTTCAGCCTTATTCTTTATCTTTCTTTCTTTCTTCTTTTTTTCATCTTTCTTCCATTTTTTAAAAATTTTATTTTAATTCCAGTGTAGTTAACATACAGTGTTGTATTAGTTTCAGGTGTTCAATATAATGATTCAACAAGTCCATGTATTACTCAGTGCTCATCAAGGTAATTGTTCTTCTTTCTTAAGATTGCTTTTGCTATTTGGGATCTTTTGTGGTTCCACACAAATTTTAAGATTATTTACTCTAGTTATATGAAAAATGTCATTAGTACTTTGATAGGGTTTTTAATGAATCTACAGCTTGTTTTGGGTAGTATGGACATTTTAATAATACTGCTTCTTCCAATTCATGAGCACAGTATATCTTTCCATTTATTTGTGTCATCTTTGATTTCTTTCACCCATGTCTTATAGTTTCCAGAGTACAGATCTTTCACCAACTTGGTTAAATTTATTCCTATGTATCTTCTTCATTTTTTAAAGATTTTATTTATTTATATGACAGAGATCACAAGTAGCAGAGAGGCAGGCAGAGAGAGAGGAAGGGAAGCAGGCTCGCTGTCGACCAGAGAGCCCAATGTGGGGCTCAATCCCAGGACCCTGAGATCATGACCCGAGCCAAAGGCAGAGGCTTTAACACACTGAGCCACCCAGGCACCCCTATATTCTTATTTTTGATGCAACTGTAATTGTAATTTGGTAGGATATGCAACTTGATGGAATCATTTTCTTAATTTCTCTTTCTGATAGTTTATGATTAGTGTATAGAAATGCAACAGATTTTTGTATGTTTATTTTTTATCTTTTAACTTTACTAAACTCATTATTAATTCTAATCATTAAGTTTTTGACTCCTGTTCCAAAAGTCACATAACCACATAAACAAGATCTGGTTTGCTGGCCACTGGTGAAGCCCAATTACTCTGCCACAAAAAAAATTCACTCAAGGTTTCCTCAAATGAATGTGTGGTGGAAGCTGTATGCATGATGGAATCATTGCTTATATGAATCTATTAATACCCTTTCAATCATCTGTCCATGGGAATAGATGGCATGCATTAAGTGTAGTGATCAACTTTATGCAAATCCAGACCAAGGAGAACCAAGGAGAACAAATTCATGTTGCTTGAATGAATGTGATTGATTACTTGTAAGTTTGTTTTTTTTTTTTTTTAAACAGTGAAGAACTATGGCTCTCTCTATTCCCCAAAAGATGAATTTTAGTTGCATTCATAAAAATAATATTGATAACATGAGGGAAAAAAATAAGTTTTCACATCACTTTTCCTTGCCCTATTTAGAGTTTTCTGACTAATTCTGAGGGGTGTGCACGACTAGAGGCACATTCAAAGATTAGCCAAAAGGGACAAAGTTCCCAAATCCATAACCTAACCTAAAAAAAAAAAAAAAAAAGATGAGAAAACTGTGGATAGTTAGAATAGAAGAAAGACAAGTAGAAAAGAAAAACAAAACAAAACAAAACAAAACAAAAAAACAACACTCTCTCCCAGCAGCTAGTTTGCCCATTGGAAGAGGAAGCTGACTAGTTCTGAAGTCCTAGAGAGAATACAGGTTGATGATAGAAATCAATGGGAAGGTGGATTACAGCTCCCTGGAAGAATGAACTGAGACTTTTTTTTTTTTTTAAGATTTTATTAATTTATTTATTTGACAGACAGAGATCACAAGTAGGCAGAGAGGCAGGCAGAGAGAGAGAGAAGAGGAAGCAGGCTCTCGGCTGAGCAGAAAGCCCAATGCGGGGCTTAATCCCAGGACACTGGGATCATGACCTGAGCCGAAGGCAGAGGCTTTAACCCACTGAGCCACCCAGGTGCCCCCTAACTGAGATCTTCAATGACAGAATAATGGGATCACTACTCATTAGATAATGACTTCCTCATCACTGGAGGACTTCAAGCAAAAAACAGCTTGAGGTTTTTCTCAAGCAAATATACCAAGAAGAACACAGATATAACTCATATATCAGATGCAAGAGTTCTCAACCTGGTGTCTTTTGCTAGAATTCAGGTAATCCATGAATTCTGATGGAAGGAATATATCTTTATTTGTAGTAACCTCTGATCATAATCTACCATTCCCTGCAATTATGAATGTAGACAACAAATTGCAATAGTATTAATAGTACTTAAAACTTTGTCTCCAATGTAAACCACAGATAATTTTAAATAATATTACATTTTTTGCAGACATCTTGAAATATCATGAATGCTCATCCTTACTTTGAAATTATAGTAGTTACTGGATCTGACAAGAGACCTCATTTCTTATTCTGTTAATAAAAAAAACCTCATAATACTATGTCACATTATTTTTGTATTTAGATATAATTTATTCCCTTTATGACCCTATATGTTTTATTTTATCATTTTTATTTTTTTAATATTTTATTTATTTATTTCAGAGAGAGAGAGAACACAAGTTGGGAGCATAAGCAGAGGGAGAAGGAGAAGTAGACTCCCTGCTGAACAGGAAGCTCAATGCAAATCTCAGTCCCAGTACCCAGAGATCACAACCTGATCCAAAAGCAGACACTTAACAGACTGAGCTATCCAGGAGCCCCATTTTCTTATAGCCTTTGTTTTTTTTTTAATTTCTTTTCAGTGTTTCAGAATTCATTGCTTATGCACCACACCCAGTGCTCCATGCAATACGTGCGCTCTATAATACCCACCACCAGGCTCATCCAACCTCCAACCACCCTCCCCTCCAAAACCCTCAGTTTGTTTCTCAGAGTCCACAGTCTCTCATGGTTCATCTCCCCCTCCAGTTTCCCCCAAATCCCTTCTCTCCAGCTCCCCATGTTCTCCGTGTTATTCCTTTTGCTCCATAAATAAGTGAAACCATGATAATTGACACTCTCTGCTTGACTTATTTCACTCAACATAATCTGTTCCAGTACTGTCCATGTTGATACAAAAGTTGGGCATTCACCTTTCTGATGGAGACACAATACTCCATAGTATATATGGACCACATCTTCTTTATCCATTCATATGATGGAGGGCATCTTGGTTCCTTCCACAGATTGGCAATTGTGGCCATTGTTGCTATGAACATTGGGATATGGATGGCCCTTCTTTTCACTACATCTGTATCTTTGGGGTAAATACCCAGTAGTGCAATTGCAAGGTCATAAGGTAGCTCTATTTTTAATTTCTTAAGGAATCTCCAAACTGTTTTCCAAAGTGGTTGCACCAACTTGCATTCCCACAAACAGTGTAAGAGGGTTCCCCTTTCTCCACATCCTCTCCAACACACATTGTTTACTGTCTTATTAATTTTGGCCATTCATTTGAATGGTGTAATCAATGTGGTTTTGATTTGAATCTCCCTGATGGCCAGTGATGATGAACATTTTTTCATGTGTCTGATAGCCATTTGTATGTCTTCATTGGAGGAGTCTCTGTTCATGGAGCCCCATTTTATACATTTTAAAATATTATTCTGAAAAGGAGGCCAGAGGGGTCTGAAGCACAAGACATGTTAAGATTCTCCAGATTAGAGGGTTGGCCCAAATTAACTTCTAAGTTTCCCTCCAAACCTGAAATTCTAGGAGTCTATGAAGCTAAAATGGATGACAAAGAGATATCAGTTTGAGAAGTAGGAAGTATTATAGCTGAATCTCTGAATTGCTGCTATTTAAACGCAAGGGATTTGAAAAAAGTCTCTGAGGAAACAGAGCCATTTTAATGGACTTTGAGGGCAGGGCAAATGAAGTCTACTGTCCTTCCTGTTGTGAAGAAAGCAGCAGAGGCTTCATAATTAAAGGGTGATCCATGGTAGCTCCTTCTAAATTAACATTTAATAAGAGTTAAACATTTGAAACCAGCCCATGACTGAAAAATAAAATAATGTATTCAAATCATGGAAGGAGGAAAACTAATTAAACAAAGATATCACATAACATACCCAGGTAGATTTTAGAATGGGAGCTGGGATGATTGTTAGCTGAAGGATTGTCCAGGTGGGCAATGGGAACATTAACATTAAAAGTTACAGTGTTTCATGTTAACTCATTAAACATTCGGAGGAAACCTATAAGGGGAAGAAAACTTATTTTTTCATTTATCCCGTTTTTAGTTTTAGGAAACTGATGTTTGGTTCAGTAACTTATCCAACGTCAAATAAGTGGTAACTGATTAAGTTTTCAACCCAGGTCTGGTTAACTGTAGAATCAATGTTAGTAGAGATAGCACTATACCACTTCTTAATGTTTAAGATTCAAGTGCAAATTGTTTTTACTACCTATGCATCCTTTGTCAAGTCAGAAAGTCATCTTTAAGGTGAGAAAAAAATAATACCAACTTTGAAGAGTTGTTATGAAGAATTGAGGTGGTAAATGGAAAGTGTTAAACATAAAAAGCACCTAATAACCATTAGCTCTTCCTGAATGGTGTGCATGGGGGTGGATATTGGTAATTATTAAACAACATGATATGTAGAGGTCCTAGCCCTGAACCTGACCAAGTAGTGAGCTACATGAGATCAGAAGCCATAGCTACTTTCCTCACTGAATCCTAAGCACCTTAGAACTAGAATACATACCATGAATGAATTAAAGAATGCATGCATTATTTGATTTAATAATAATTTTGAATTGCCATCCTATTATGGTATGAAAAATAAGATGGTATTTATGATTTTAAAAAGTTCACTTCTGCAATAAAACAGACACAGGGGCTAGGAAAAGCAAACTCAGACAATTAAAAGTTGCAGTTATGGGGGTGCCTGGGTGGCTTAGTCAGTTAAGCATCAGACTCTTGGTTTCAGTTCCCATCATTGTATTATGGGTCATGGGATCTAGTTCACACTTTGTGCTCAGTGGGGATTATACTTGAAGATTCTCTCCCTCTGCTCCTCCCCCCATTCATTCTCTCTCTGTGTCTAAAATAAATGTTTTTTTAAAGTCACAGTTTTGAAAATATTAATGACCTCTGTAAACTAACCAACTAATCCCTTCTTCTCCAAATCCAGTCTATCAGCAAGACCTGTCTATTTTACCCTTCATAATATACCCTGAATCTGATCACTTCTAATTACCTTCACTATCATAAGCCAAACTGTCATCTCTTTTCTGGACAACTGTACTAGTAACCTTCTTTCTGGTCTCTCTGCTTTCACTGTTCTCACAGAAGCCAGAGTGATCTTTTATAAAACACAAATTGGACCATATATTTCCTCCATTTAAATGAATTAATGCCACTATACTTAGAATAAAAGCTCAAATATTTACTATATTTGCGAGGCCTCTCATAATGTGGTCAGTGGTTACTGCTTGGATACTATCTCTTATGATCCACCTCCTTTTTATCACATTCCATTAATACAGAGCTTTACAATAATCCAAGGATCCTCTCTGCTCAATCCTCTCTTAGAATCTTTGTGCTTTCTATTGTCTGCCTCAAATACCTAATAAACTCCTTTTTAAAATATTTTATTTATTTATTTATTTGAGAGAGAGAGACGGAGACAGAGATAATGAGAGAGAGCACAAGCAGGGAGGAGAGGGAGAAGCAGTCTCCCACTGAGCAGAGATCCTTATTTGAGGCTCAATCCCAGGACCCTGGGATCATGACCTGAGCCAAAAGCAGATGCCTAACCAACTGAGCCACCCAGGCATCTCCCTAACACACTCCCTTTTCTCATTCAGTTTTCTGTTGAAATGTCATTCAGAGAGGCCTTTCCCTAGCATCCTTTAGAAATAAAACACACCTCTTGTCATTCTTTTCCACCTTACCCTACTTTATTTTATATAGGTTTATACTCTATCACAAAGTTTATATTTTGGTGTATCTGTGTGTTTACTGTGTCTAGGTCAGTTAGAAGGCTACCTTCAGCTCAAGTCATGATCTCAGGGTTCTGGGATCAAGCCCCACATTGGGATCCTTGCTCAGCGGGGAGTGTGCTTCTCTCTCTGCCTGCTGCTCCCCCTGCTTGTGCTCTCTCTCTCTTTCTATGACCAATAAATAAATTAATTTTTTAAAAAAGAGTGCCTAATCTGGTACTGGACTTTTTGGATTTGAATCCTGACTCCTTGGCTTCATTACTTATAGGTGTATAGCCCTGAAAAAGTTACTTAACCATTCTGTTTCTTGGTTTACTCATCTATAAAATGGGATGAGAGTGATAACTATCTCATAATGTAAAAACAAAAAGAAGTGATATAACACCATGCAGCCAAAAATAGTGTGACACATAATAAATGATATATAAGTGTTATTATTATTATTTTCTCTGTCTCAGCACTGGGATCATCTCTTGGAACGTATCAGGTGTTTAATAAATATCTATAGAATGATGATACATGTGCATAGTAAGCTTGATTTTCACAACAACTATAAGATTGAGTTAAATGTTTGAAGAGCACAGAAATGTTAGTGTTACTGACTGTTATCTCCGGGCATGTCAGAACACTAGAAACTGACTGGGTGAATGAAGAAGTCACTCATAGGGGGAGGAGAGGTAGATAGAGATGAAGATAATGAGAAAGGGAGGGGGATAAAGTGTTTGCTAGGAGGAGGTGATATTCACACACAGTGGTAACGTATTTTTTCAGTTGAACCTACACATCCCTCAAATTTGAAGTCCTCCCCTATTCTCAGTAAACAGAATACCAAGGAAAACAAAGGGCTGGACAAATAAGAAATGTGATTAAAAGAACCTGATTGACTTATTTCGCTCAGCATAATACCCTCTAGTTCCATCCACGTTGTTGCAAATGCAAGATTTCATTTCGTTTGATGGCTGCATAGTATTCCATTGTGTGTATATACCACATCTTCTTTATCCATTCACCTGTTGATGGACATCTAGATTCTTTCCATAGTTTGGTTATTGTGGGCATTTCTGCTATAAATATTCGGGTGCACATGCCCCTTCAGATCACTACAGTTGTATCTTCAGGGTAAATACCCTTATGCTGAGCAAAATAAGTCAATCAGAGAAAGACAATTATCATATGATCTCCCTGATATGAGGAATTTGAGAGGAAAATTGGGGCGTTTGGGGGATAAGGAAGGAAAAAAATGAAACAAGATGGGATCGGGAGGGAGACAAACTATAAGAGACTCTTAATCTCACAAAACAAACAGATTTGCCAGGAGGAGGGAGGGTAGGGAGAGGGTGGTTGGGTTATGGGCATTGGGGAGGGTATGTGCTATGGTGGGTATTGTGAAATATGTAAGCCTGATGATTAACAGACCTGTACCCCTGGGGCTAATAATACATTGTATGTTAATTAAAAAAAAAAAAGAAAACCCTGAATCCCTTTCTGTTTCCAAGAGTCTGAGATTCAGCAAAGACTCACCAATTCTCCTGGCAAAAGCCAAAGCACTTTCCTGAGTACCTGGGCAATCAGAACTGTATATAAAAAGATTTTGAATAAGAAATGGGTTGGGTGGGATGAAGAACTTCTGAATTATGAATGATTAAAGCCTAGATTCTTTTCTTTAGAAATAGAGTGCAGCCTCCATCTTTACTCTCTCACTCTAAAATCTCCAGTCACAGGCTGGCTATTGGCAGTGGTAGTAGGAGGGAGCTATTACCATTTGGTGGAAAAGGTGAAGAAAAGTATAGGACATGACTTAACTATATAGGTTTTTGTCTTTTTGTCCCCGGAAAATTAAGGAAAGTAAGAAGGTGACCCATCCAGAGACTGTATTACTTATTGTTATGACACACTACATTTTTGTCACAATCTGGGAAGCAAGCTGACCATTTAAGTGTGGGTTTATTTCTCGATTCTCTATTCTGTTCCACTGATCTATGTATTTATTTTTGTGCCAGTAACATCCTGTTTTGATTATTATAGATTTCTTATATATCTTGAAATTTGGGATTGTGATACCTCGAGCTTTGTTCTTTCTCAAGATTGCTTTGATTATTCAAGGTCCTATGCTGTGCCATATAAATTTTAGGATTATTTGTTCTAGTTCTGTAAAATATACTAGTGATATTTTCATACGGATTAGGTTGAATCTGTAGATTACTTTGGGTAGTATGGTCATTTTAACAATATTTATTCTTCCAATCCATGAGCATGATATAACTTTCCATTTTTTGTGTGTGTCATCTTCAGTTTATTTCATCAATTTTTGCAGCACTGGTCATCACTCCATTGCTTAAGTTTTTCCAAAGTATTTTATTCTTTTGGGTACAATTGTAAATGTGATCATTTCCTTAATTTCTTTTTTGGTACTTAATTATTAGTTTATAGAAAAGAAACAAATTTATGTCTATTAATTTTCTGTCCTGTGACTTTTCTAAATTAATTTGTCAGCTCTAGTAGTTTTCCAGAGGGGTCTTTAGAATTTTCTCTGTACAGTATCATGTCATCTGCAAATAAGGAAAGTTTTAATCCTTCCTTACCAATTTGAATGCCTTTTCTTTCCTTTTCTTGTTGGATTGCTGAAGCTAGGAGTCCCAGTCCTATGCTGAATAGAAATTGTATGAGTAGACACCCTTGATCCTGATCTTAGAGGAAAACGTCTCAGTTTTCCCCAATTGAATAGATGTTACCTGTAGGTTTTTTATATATGGTCTTTATTATATTGAGGTATGGTCCTTCTAAACCTACTTTCTTGAGAGCTTGTATCATAAGTGAATGTTGAACTTTGTTGAATGTTTTTTCTGCATTGCATGAGATAATCACATGGTTTTTGTCCTTTCTGTAGTTAATATGATGTATCATGTAGATTAATTTGTGAATATTGAACTACCCTTGTATCTCTTGAATAAATCCCACTTGATCATGAAGAATTTTTTAATGCATTATTGGATTCAATTTGCTAATATTTTGTTGAGGATTTTTGCAATTATGTTCATCAGAGATACTGGCTGATAGTTTTCATTCTTTTGTAGTGTCTTTGTTTTATTTTTATATCAAGAAAATATACAATGAGAAAAAGACTGTCTTTTCAAAAAATGGTGCTGTAAAAACTGGACAGCTGCCTGTAAAAATAATGAAATTTGATCACATTTTCACTCTATCTACAAGAATAAACTCAAAATGGATTAAAGTCTCAAATGTGAGATCTGAAACCTTAAAATACTATAAGAAAACCTAGGCAGTAATTTCTTTGACATTGGGGATAGCAACATATTTCTAGATAGGTGTCCTATGAAAAAGGAAACAAAAAATAAAATTAAAGTATTGAGACTACAGCAAAATAAAAATCTTCAGTATAGTAAAGAAAACCATCAACAAAGCAAAAAAAAAAAAAAAGCAGCCTACAGAATAAAAGATATTTTTAAATGAGATATCCAATAAGGAGTTAACATCTAAAATATAGAAAAAAAAACTCAACAATTAAAAAAAATCTGATTAAAATGGGTAAATGCCATGAATAGACACTTCTTCCAAAGAAGACATACACAAGGCCAACAGACACATGAAAAGATGCTCAACATCATTAGTCATCAGGAAAATCAAATTAAAACAACAAAAAGAGAGAGGCAAGGTGATGGAAGAGTAGGAGGATCTTGTTTCATCTGGTCCCTTGAATTTAGCTAGATATCTATCAAATCATTCTGAGAACCTATAAATTCAACCTAAGATGTAAGAAAAGAATTCTACAAATAGAAAAGCAACCACTTTTTGAAAGGTAGGAGGTGCGAATTGAATCTGAGGGGATATATTACAAGATAAATGGTGGGGGGAGTGAGTCTTTATAAGCCAGCTACTGGAAGGTGATCTAGTCCTGCACCAGAAATTTGGAACTTTTAGAAGTCTACTCCATTGAAAGTCACCCCTGCCTGAAAGGGGTTAAGTGGCAAAGGGGGGCAGAATCCTAAGTGGGACAGTGTGGTCACAGGACCCCCAGGGTCATAGAAAGAATGGGGTTGCCTGAGCCAGCAGAATTCCCAAGCATTGGAGCTGGGAAACCAGCTATGGTCAGCGAGTCTGAGAATGGGCTTTCCGCACTGTTTGCCATAAACAATGAAACATGGCATTATAGGATGAGGGACTACACTCCATGCAGGGAACCTGCAAAGGCAGAAAGGCAGCAACACTTTTCCTTCCCACAGAAAGGGTGGTACAGATGCAAGCATGATTGGACGACCACTTTCTGTATGGGGACCCTGCAAGCAGAAGGCCCCTGGTAACCCTCCCCCCATCCCTGGGAGGATTGGCACAAGTGTGCACAGCATGAGTCTGCAGAGTTTGGTGCACACAAAAGTGAGGACTACTTCTCCCTGAGGGTTTACTGAATAGAGGGGGTCGTGATCATTCAGCTCTGGGCTAGAGATTGGGGCACAGCCATTTTTATTTTCATCCTCTAAAGCAGCACAGAAAACCTTCAGGGAACAAAAGCCTCATAAAGCAACCCAAAGCAGCTTATGCTGACCCCAACTGCCTGGCAAGGGGTGGTTCAACTTTGCCCAGGCAAAGACACCTAAGAATCAGTACAGCTGTCCCCTCCCTCAGAAAACCAGCTGGAAAATCAAATGAATACCAAGTTTACTGAACACACAGAACTACAAAATTCCCAGGCTAGGGAAAATAGTATATAAGATTTGAGCTTATTTCTCATGATACTTTTAAATTTCAATTTAAAATTTTCCTTTCCTCTTTTTTTTCCTTTTCAACTAGTTTCTTATTTTATTATTTTTCTTTGTTTTTAATTCTTCACTTTAACTTTCATTACTACACTTAAATTTTATAAATATATTCTTCATTTTTTGCTTCTTTTCACTATATTCAATTTTATTTTTGTACATATATAAATTTTGCTTTCTTTAAAATTTTGGGATTTAGTGTCATCTAAGAAAGAGGCCAAAATACACATAGGACCAAATGGATCACCCTGTTGTGTCCACCTGGGAAAATATATTCTCTTCCTTTTCCCCCTTTTTCCTTATTCTTTTCTTTTTGGTTTCAGACCTCTTTGAACTTGTCTAATGTGTATTTCACTTGGGTTGTCACTGATATTTTGGACTTTGTTCCTTCAGTCATCCATCATTCTCTGGGGAAAATGACTAGAAGGAGGAATTCACAACAAAAGAAAGAGCCAGAGGTAATACTCTCTGCCATACATCTAATCAGTATGGGTATAAGTAAAATTTCAGAGCTGGAATTCAGGATAAGGATTATAAAGTTAATAGCGGGGCTATTATAAGGTTCTGAAGCTGGGATTCAGAAAAACATAAAAGACACTAGAGAAATGAAATCTAATCAGGATTAAATTAAAAATGTTTTAATTGAGATGCAGTCTAAAATGGATGCTCTAACAGGGTAAATGAGAGAGAGTTAGTAACATAGAAGGCAAGATGATGGAAAGGAAGGAAGCTGGGGAAAAAAGAAAAAAAAATCTAATGAACTATGAGGGAGAGATATGAGAAATCAGTGATACCATAAAGTGAAAAAATATTAGAATTATTGGGGTCCCAGAGGAAGAGAAAGGGAGAGAAAGAGGGAGAGAAGATATTTTGAGCAATTGTAGCCGAGAATTTCCCTAAATTGGGGAAGGAAACAGGCATTCAAGTCCAGGAGGTAGAGAGAAACCCCCTCAAAATCAATTAAAATGGATCCCACCCAAACATATAATAGTGAAGCTTGCAAATTTGAGAGACAAAGAGAAAATCCTGAAAATAGGTCAACACAAGAACTCCATAACCTAGAGGGCTGAGAACATTAGACTAGTAGCAGACCCATCCATAGAGACATGGCAGGCCAGAAAAGGGTGGTATGATATATTCAGGGTATCAATGGGAAAAACATGCAGCCATGAATACTTTATCAAGCAAGGCTGTCATTCAGAATGGAAGGAGAGATAGAGTTTCCAGGACAAGCAGAAACTAAAAGAATTTGTGATCACTAAACCAGCCCTGTAAGAAATATTAAAAGAGATCCTGTAAGCAAAGAAAGAGCCCAAAGTAACATAGACCAGAAAGAAACAGAGACAGTCTACAGAAACAAGGACTGTACAGGTAATACAAAGGTACTAAATTCATATCTTTCAATAGTTACTCTGAATGTAAATGGGCTAAATGCTCTAATAAAAAGACACAGAGAATCATTTGGATTAAAAAGCAAGACCCATTCATAAGAGACTCATTTTCTTAAAAGATTTTATTTATTTATTTGACAGACAGAGATCACAAGTAGGCAGAGGGAGAGGCAGAAAGAGGAGGAAGCAGGCTCCCTTCTGAGCAGAGAGCCCAACGTGGGGCTGGATCCCAGGACCCTAGGATCATGACCCGAGCCGAAGACAGAGGCTTTAACCCACTGAGCCACCCAGGTGCCCCAAGAGACTCATTTTCTATCAAAAGTCACCTCCAGATTGAAAGGGGGATGGAGAAACATTTATCATGCTAATAGACATCAAAAGAAAGCTGAGGTAGCAATCCTCACATCAGAGAAACTAGATTTTAAACCAAATTCTGTAGTAAGGGATATACAGGGACACTGTATCATACATAAAGCATCTATCCAACAAGGACATCTAACAATTATAAATATTTATGCTCCTAACTTGGGAGCAGAGAGTTACATAGAGAAATTAATAACACAATTAAAGAAACACATTGAAAATAATAAATAATAGTAGGGGACTTCAACATCCCACTCATAACAATGGACAGATCATCTAAGCAGAAGATCAACAAGGAAACAAAGGCTTTGAATGACACACTAGAACAGATGGAGCTTACAAATACATATACAGAGAATTTCATCCTAAAGCAACAGAATATACATTCTTTTCAAGTGCACCTGGTACATTCTCCAGAATAGCTCACATACTGTGTCACAAATCAGGACTCAACTGGCAGCAAAAGACTAGGATTATTTCCTGCATATTTTCAGACCATAGTGCTTTGAAACCTGAACTCAGTTACAAAAATAAATATGGAAGGAACTCAAATACTTGGAAATTCAAGAGCATCCTACTGAAGAACAAATGGGTCAACCAAGAAATTAAGGAAGAATTTTTTTAAAATATATGGAAACAAATAAAATAAAACTACAACTGTTCAAAACCTTTGGGATGCAACAAAGGCAGTCCTAGGGGGGACATACATAGCAACACAAGCCTTTCTCAAGAAACTAGAAAAGTCTCAAACACATATCCTAACCATACATATAAAGGACCTGGAGAAAGAACAACAAATATAGCCTAAACCAAGCAGGAGAAGAGAAATAATAAAGACGAGAGCAGAAAAAATGAAATAGAAACCAAAGATCAGTAGAACAGACCAGTTAGACTAGAAGCTGGTTATTTGAAAGAATGAATAAGATCAACAAACACCTAGTGAGACTTATCAAAAAGAAAAGAGAAAGGACCCATATTAATAAAATCATGAATGAAAGAGGAGAGATCACAACCAGTGCCAAGTAAATACAAACAATTTTAAGAGCATATTATAAGAAAATATATGTTAACAAATGAGGTAATCTGGAAGAAATGGATGCATTCCTGGAAACTTATAAACTACCAAAACTGAAACAGGAAGAACTAGAAGACTTGAACAGACCCATAACCAGCAAGGAAATTAAAGCAATAATCAAAAATCTCCCAACAAACAAGAGTACAGGGCCAGATGTCTTCTCAGGGGAAATCTAACAAATTTTTAAATAACTAATACTTATTCTTCTGAAGAAGTTTCCAAAAGTAGAAATGGAAGGAAACTTCCAAATTCATTCTATGAGGCTAGAATTACCTGGATCCCAAAACCAGACCAACACCCTAACCAAAAGGAGAACTACAGAACAAAATCCCTAATGAAAATGGATTCCAAAATTCTCACCAAGATACTAGCCAAGAGCATCCAAAGGTACAATAAAAGGATTAGGTAGGGTTTATTCCTGGGATGCAAGTGTGGTTCAACATTCACAAATCACTCAACATGATAGAACACATTAATAAAAGAAACAATAAGAACTGTATGATCGGGGCACCTGGGTGGCCCTGTCAGTTAAGCATCTGCCTTCAGCTTGGGTCGTGATCCCAGGGTCCTGGGACTGAGCCCTGCATTAGGCTCTTGGCTCAGCAGGAAGCCTGTTTCTCCCTCTCCCATTCCCCATGCTTGTGTTCCCTCTCTTGCTGTCTCTTTCTGTCAAATAAATAAATAAAATCTTTAAAAAAATAAAAAAGAACGGTGTGATCCACTCATACAGTTGTTGCAGAAAAAGCATTTAACAAAACACAGCGTCCACTCTTTTTTTTTTAAAGATTTTATTTATTTGACAGATATCACAAGTAGGCAGAGAGGCAGACAGAGAGAGAGAGAGGGAAGCAGGCTCCCCGCTGAGCAGAGAGCCCAATGTGGGACTCGATCCCAGGACCCTGAGATCATGACCTGAGCCAAAGACAGTGGCTTAACCCACTAAGCCACCCAGGTGCCCCCACAGCATCCATTCTTGATTAAAACTCTTCACAGTCTAGGGAAAGAGGGAACATACCTCAATATCTAAAAGCAGTCTAAGAAAAGTCCACAGTGAATATCATTCTCAATGGAGGAAAACTGAGAGCTTTACCCCTAAGGTCAAGAAAAAAACAGGAATGCCTACTCCCACCGTTGATCTTTAATAGTGTACTACGTGTCTTGCCCTCAGCAGACAACAAAAAGAAATAAAAGGCATTCAAATTAGCAAATGAAAATTCAAACTCTCCCTATTCACAAATGACATGGTACTTTATGTGGAAAACCTAAAAGACGTCACCCTAAAATTGCTAGAATGCAACAGGAATTCAGCAACGTGGCAGGATATAACATAAATGCAAAGAAATCGGTTGAATTTCTATACACTAACAATAAAACAAAAAAAAAAAAGAGAGAGAGAGAGAGATTAAAGAATCGATCCCACTTACAATTGCACCAAAAATCATAAGATACCTAGTAATAAACCTAACCAAAGAGGTAAAGACTCTGTGCTTCAAAATCTATGCAACGGTTATGAATAAACAGAAGAAGACACAAAGAAATGGAAAAACATTCCATGCTCATGAATTGGAAGAATAAATATTGCTAAAACGACTATGATACCCAGAGCAATCTATACATTCAATGCAATCCTTATCAAAACACGATTAACATTTTTCAAAGAGCTGGGACAAACAAAACTAAAATGTGAATGGAACCAGAAAAGACCCCCAATATCCAGAGGAATTTTGAAAATTAAAACCAAAGCTGGTGGCACCACAATGCTGGACTTCAACTTCTATTACAACACTGTAATCACAAAACAGTATGGTATTGGCATGAAAGCAGACACATAGATCAATGGAACAGAACAGAAAATCCAGAAGTGGACCTTCAACTCTGTGGTCAACTGATCTTTAATAAATCAGGAAAAAAATAGCCAATAGAAAAAAGACAGCCTCTTCAACAAATTGTACTGAGAATATCAGACAGCTATATGTAGAAGAATGAAACTGGATCATTTTCTCACACTATATGCAAAGATAAACTCAAAATGGGTGAAAGACCTCAATGTGAGACAGGAATACATCAAAACCCTAGAGGAGAACGTATGCAGCAACCTTCTTGACCTCAACCTCAACAACTTCTTGCTAGACACATCTCCAAATATAAGGGAAACAAAAGTAAAAATGAACTTTTAGGACTCATAAAGACAAAAAGCTTTTGAACAGCAAAAATAACAGTGAACAAAACTAAGACAACCCATGGAATGGGAGAAGATATTTGCAAATGACATTACAGATAAAGGGCTGGTATCCAAGGTCTGTAGCCATGACAACTTAATGTGAATTTATGAAGTGTGTAGTAGTCTCTGTCTTTCACATGTTAATGCCCTGAAGAAAATAAATTGAAAACTAATGGCAACTCAACATGAAAAAAAAAATTCTCAAACTCAACACCTCAAAAACAAATAATCAATCAAGAAATGGGCAGAAGACATAAACAGATACTTCTCCAAAGTAGAGAGATTATTTACTCTTCTCAGAGAGTGTCCCTGAGAGGTAGTGTTCACAGAGACACATCTCTGGGAATGAAGAGCCTAGCCAGCATCATTTCCTTTCCCTCACCCCCTCAGCATAAACACAGAGCCACCTGAGGAGGTGGTCCAGAGCACACACTAACTTCCTAACTTGCTTACACCAAGACTGCCATTCTCAGTCAAGCTTGCTTCAGTCCCAGCAAGGCAGGCCCATCTCCAGTGAAGACCAGCACAAAACCTTGCCCACACCATGTCTCCTGACCAGAGACTTCTGCAGGGCCTCAGTTCTGGTAGAGTTTGTGTCAGTTCTCATTTCATAAGCAGACCATAGTACACCTTGTTAAAACTTGTCTCATTCAGGACAAGGACCAAACACTACCCACATAAGACAGGGAGAAACTCTGCAGAACGACTGGCCTGAAAAATAGAGCAACCAAAACTCAACAGCAGAGCCCACATAGCACACACAAGAGGCATCACTGAAGCACAAGGCCTTGGAAACTACATGACCTCTTTTTCATAAGGCTATTGGCATTCAAGAGCAAGACACATAACTGGCTTTTATAACACAGAGAAAAAGGCAAAAAAATAGACAAAATGGAAAGGGAGGAATTTATTCTAAATGAAAGAAAAAAGACAATACCAGAGCCAGACATCTATACCCAATAGATAATTCAAAGTAACAAACATAGGGATAATAACTTGACTGAGAAAAGAATGGAAAGGACCAATGAGACCCTTACCACAGAGATAAAAGAGTTAAAAAAGAATCAAGCAGAGATGAACAATGCAATAAATGAGATTAGAAACAGCCTTGATGCAATGAACATCAGGCTGGATGTAGAAGAGGAATGAATTAGTGACCTAGAAGACAAAATAATGGAAAATTAAAAAGCTGAACAAAAGACAGAAATAATTATGCAACAAAAGCATATATGTAGGGAAGTCAGTGACTCCATCAAATGTAATAATAACATTCACATTATAGGAGTCCCAGAGGAGGAAAAGAGAAAAAAAGGATCAGAAAATTTATTTGAAGAAATACGAGCTGAAAAATGTCCTAATCTGGGGAAGGAAACAGATAATCAGATCCAAGAGACAGAGAGAACCCCCAACAAGATCAACAAAGGCAGGCCCACACCAAGACATATTGTAATAAAAACTTGAAATATATAGCGATAAAGAAAAATATCTTAAAAGAAGCAACACAAAAGAACTCCCTATCTTTCAAGAGAAATCCCATAGATGTGGCTGGAGATTTCTCAAAAGTAACTTTGCATGATATGTTCAAAGAGATAAATGGAAAAAGTCTTCACTGAAGAATACTCTTTCCATCATGCCTTTCATTCAGAACAGTAGGACAGATAAATAGTTTCTTAGACAAACAAAACATAAAGGAGTTTGTGACCATTAAACCAAACTTAAAAAAAATATTAAAGGAGGGGGCACCTAGGTGGCTCAGATGGTTGGGCTTCTGAACTTTGGCTCAGGTCATCATCTCCAGGTCCTGGGATCAAGCCCCCATGTTGGGCTCCCAGCTAACTGGGGAATCTGCTTCTGCATCTCCCCCTGCTTATGTTCTCTCTCTCTCTCTCTCTCTCTATCTCTATCTCTATCTCTATCTCTCTCAGATTAATGAATAAAATCTTAAAAACAAAGAAATATTAAAGTGTATTAAAGTGGACTCTTTGAGTGCAAAGGAGAGAACTGAAGTGACAAGGACAAGAAAGGATCAGAGTAATCTCCATAAACAATGATAAAACAAGTAATAAGATAGCACTAAATACAAATCTATCAATAATAACTTTGAAAGTACATAGACTAAATGATCCAATAAAAAGACTTGGGTGTTAATAAGTATGAAAAAAACAATGTGAATTGCACATATGTTGCATATATTTTAGATCTAAAAATATCTGAAGACTGAAAGAGAGGGGATGGAGAAACAGTCATCACACAAATGGATGGCAAAAGAAAGCACAGTGACAACACTAATATCAGACAAACTAGACATTAAACCAAAACTGTAACATAGACAAAGAAGGACACTATATCATAATAAAGGGGACAATCCAACAAGAATATCTAATAGTTGTAATTAAATATGCACACAACCTGGGAGGACCCAAATATATAAGTTACAAGGATAAAGAAACTAATTTATAAATAGTACAATAATAGTAGGGGACTTTATCACCCTACTTATATCAAAGGACAGATTTTCTAAACAGAAAATGAAAAAGGAAACAATGACTTTGAAAGACACATTGGACAAGATGGACTTAATAGGGATATGCAAAACATTCTATCAGAATACACATCCTTGGGATGCCTGGGTGGCTCAGTTGGTTAAGCAACTGCCTTCGGCTCAGGTCGTGATCCCAGAGTTCTGGGATCGAGTCCCACATTGGGCTCCTTGCTCGGCAGGGAGCCTGCTTCTTCCCTGCCTCTCCCTCTGCCTCTGTCTGCCAGTGCTTGCTTGTGCGATCGCTCGCTCGCTCTCTCTCTCTGACAAATAAATAAATAAAATATTTTAAAAAAAGAATACACATCCTTTTCAAGTGCACATTGGATATTCTCATGTTTGTTCTCTCTATTCAGGAGAACAAAACAGATCTCAAAAAACACAAAAAGACTGAGCTCATACCAGGCAAATTCTCTGACAACACTTTAAAACTAGAAGTCAACCACAAGAAAAAAAATCTAGAAAGAACACAAATATACAGAGGTTGAACAACATGATACTAAGTGATGAATGTGTCAACAAGGAAATCAAAGAACAAATAAAAAATATATACCCAAATAAATAAAATCATGAATAAAAGAGGAGAGATCACCACCAACACAAAAGAAATAAAAAAATTACAAGAACATATTATGAGCAACTATATGCTAACAAATTAGGAAATCTGGAAGAAATGGATGCATTGCTGGAACTTATAAAGTACCAAAACCAAACCAGGATGAAATAGAAAACTTGAGCAGACCCATAACCAGCAAGGAAATTGAAGTAGCAACCAAAAATCTCCCAACAAACAAGAGCCTAGGGCCAGATGGCTTCCCAGGGGAATTCTAAAAAACTTTTAAAGAATGAATACCTATTCATAAGGATTATTCACCATGACCAAATGGGATTTATTCTTGGGCTGCAAGGTTGGCTCAACATCTGCAAATCAATCAATCTGATACACTACACAAATAAAAGAAAGGACAAGATCCATATCATCTTCTCCATAGGTGCAGAAAAATATACAGCATCCTTTCATGATTAAAACTCTTCAGTGTAGGGATAGAGGGTGCATACCTAAATATCATAAAAGCCATCTATGAAAAGCCCACAGCAAATATCATTCTTAGTGGGGAAAAACTGAGAGTTTTTCCCTTAAGGTCAGGAACACGACAGGGATGCCCACCCTCACCATTATTGTTCAACATGGTACTGGAAGTCCTAGCAACAGCAATCAGACAACAAAAAGAAAAAAAAGGCATCCAAACTGGCAAAGAAGAAATCAAACTCTCTCTATTTACAGATGGCATGATATTTTATGTGAAAAACTCAAAAGACTACCCCCAAACTACTAGACTCATACAGCAATTCAGTAATGTGGCAGGATACAAAATCAATGCACAGAAATCAGTTGCTTTCTTATACACCAACAATGAAACTGTAGATAGAGAAATTAGAGAATTGATTCCTTTTACAATAGCTCCAAAACCCCTAAAATATCTAGGAATAAGCCTAACAAAAAAGTTAAATGATCTATACACTAGACACTACAGTACACTTATGAATGAAATTGAGGAAGACACAAAGATTTGGAAAAACATTCCATGCTCATGGATTGGAAGAATAAATATCATTAAAATGTCTATGCTGCCCAGAGCAATCTGTATTTTCAATGCAATCCCTATCAAAATACCATCAACATTTTTCACATTGACATTTTGTATGGAACTCAAGAAGACCCTGAATTTCCAGGGAACTGTTGAAAAAGAGAACAGAAGCTGTGGGCATCACAATGCCTGACTTCAAGCTGCATTGCAAAGCTGTGATCACCAAGACAGCATGTTATTGGCACAAAAACAGACACATAGACCAATGGAACAGAATAGAGACCCCACAGAACTCTTTGGCCAACTAATATTTGACAAATTAGGAAAGAATATCCAATGGAGAAAAGACAGTCTCCTCAATAAATGGTCCTGGGAAAACTGGGCAGCTGCATGCAGAAGAATGAAACTGGACCATTATCTTATACCTCATGCAAAGATAAATTCAAAACGAAGGAAAGACCTCAATGTGAGACAGGAATCCATCAAAATCCTGGAGAAGAATATAGGCAATAACTTCTTTGACATCAACCAGAGCAACTTCTTTCAAGACACATCTCTAAAGACAAGGGAAACAAAATAAAAACTGAACTATCAGGGCCTCATAAGATTAAAATCTACACAGCAAAGGAAACAGTCAACAAAATCAAGAGGCAACCCACAGAATGGGAGAAAATATTTGCAAATGACATTACAGATAAAGGGCTGGTATCTAAGAGCTATAAAGAACTTACCAAACTTAACACCCCAAAACACATAATCTAGTTGAATAATGGACAGAAGACATGAACAGACATTTCTCCAAAGAAGACATCCAAGTGGTCAAAAGTCACATGAAAAAAATGTTCAATATCATTAGCCATCATGGAAATAGAAATCAAAAGCACAGTGAAATACCACCTTAAACCAGTTAGAATGAAAAAAAAAAAAAGATAGGAAACAACAAATGTTGGCAAGAATGTGGAGAAAAGGGAACTCCCTCACACTGTTGTTGGGTGAGAAAGCTGGGTCTTTGATTATGTAGTGATTTGTTTAAGAATACAAACTGGTAAGAGGAAATGCAGGTTGGTGCAGCCACTTTGGAAAAAAGTGTGAAGAGTCCTCAAGAAATTAAAAATAGAGCTGCCCTATGAACCTGTAATTGCACTACTGGGTATTTACCCCCAAAATACAGATGTAGTGAAAAGAAGGGCCATATATACCCCAATGTTCATAGCAGCAATGTCCTCAAGATCCAAACGATGCAGGGAACTGAGATGTCTTTCAGCAGAAACATGGATAAAGAAGATGTGGTTCATATATACAGTGGAATATTACTCAGCCATCAGAAAGAATGAATACCTACCATTTGCACTGACATGGATGAAACTGCAGGGGATTATGCTAAGTGAAATAAGTCAAGCAGAGAAAGACAATTATCATATGGTTTCACTCATATGTGGAACATAAAGAAGGGAGGGAAAACTGAATGGGAAGAAATCAGAGAGGGAGACAAGCATGAGAGACTCTGGACTCCAGGAACCAAACAGAGTTACAGAAAGAAGGGGTTTGGGATGATGGGGTAACTGGGTGATGGGCATTAAGGAGGGCATGAGTTGTAATGAGCACTGGGTGTTATGCACAACTAATGACTTGTTGAACACTACATCAAAAACTAATGATGTACTTTATGGTGACTAACATAAAATAATAAAAAAAAGTATGATGTACTATATGTTGGCTAACTGAACATAATAAAAGAATTTTAAAAATACAGAGTGAAATAGAAAAATATACACAGAACTTGCTTATTTTAATTAAAAAAAAGAATATTCTTCCTCTCTGAGTTAATTTTCCAATTCATCTGTATTATTTTTTCATTGTCATAGTAAGCCAGTGATTGGTAGTGAACATCAAGAAGAAATAGTGTAGTTATGCTACAGAATGATTTATAAAGGCAAAGGTATATTCTTTCATCTTAAAGATTTGAGGTACTAGGTAGTATTTCTGAAAAAAAAAAAAGATTCTGCTACAAGGGATCAAATAAGAGAACCTATAGTTTTGTTTTGTTTTCCATTTGACTTATGGCTTATTCCTATCTCTGCTAGGGAAATAAGAGAATTGTGGATGGGAATATTTGGAATTATATTGCCCTTTGCCTTGATCTTACCTCTTGCCTATAGGGAGAAAAATGTGTTCAGGCTTAGCCACTAACATATCTCTTCTTAGAAGTCCTATAGCGATAAAGAATTAATTGGAGGGGTACCTTCTGTTCCTTGGAAAAAGCCACATCCACTCAATGCAATGTCTATGCTCTGTATATAATAGGAGGTACTGATTATTTGTGCACTATGTGAGCACCATATCCAGGATATGAGCACTGAGTCCTGTTTGTAGCTTGTTACCCAGGGCAACCTCTTTTATCTGAAAAAATTCTCCTAATCCCTCAGGAATTTTCCATTTAACTTCTTCCCAATCTCCATTGTGGGGGAGAGGAAGTAGCTTTACATGTACCCCCTACTACCATATTTTGACTCTTGGAGTGTTGTCATGGCAATTTTTCACCTTCTTTAGTGACCACCTATTACCTTAATGAAAGGAACTGACTGGCCTTTTGAAATTTTCACTTAAGGTTGGCTTTATTTACAAAGGGCTCCCACTTTCTGCCTGCTTATTTAGGCTATAAGGACTTATTTAGGCTATAGGACCATAGGCTAAAAGAAAGGAAGAGAATGGCAAGTAAAATTACCCTGGTTTTCAGGAGTATTTGGCATTGCACCTTCCACCCACCTTTAATCTCTTTTAAGGGCCACCAAGAGTATCCTGAACAAGAATGTAAATGACCCTTCTTGTTTTGGGGATTTTCTGATAAATCAGAGACAATCACACTCTATGTCTCATGCCAATTACTTCAGAAGAATGAGGGCTGGTTCATAACGAAGCATTCTCTCTTCTGTGGTACAGGAGGATGCCTCAAGTCACAGGATAACTTGCTCAGTGGTAGCAAACTACAGTTGCATTTGCAAAATTTTGGGATCTCCTGAAATATTTTTCTTTAAGTCTAAGTTCTCAAGAGGGATCTTCAAGGTATGAATTATTTTAGGGGAATCTGAAAAACATACAAAAATCAAAGTTTTTTCAGCTATCTCTGTAGGAGATATATTGACAGGAAACTGCCTTTTTAAGGGTTTTATTTATATATTTGACAGAGAGAGAGAAAGAGCGAGATAGAGCAAGCATAAGCAAGCAGAGCAGCAGGCAGAGGGAGAAGAAGGCTCCTTGCTGAGCAGAGAGCCCGATGTGAGACTCAATTCTAGGACCCCAGAATCATGACCTGAGCCAAAGGCAGATGCTTAACTTACTAAGCCACCCAGGTACCCCTTGGAAACTGACTTTTCTAAGAGAAAAAAACAAATATAGGAAAAGTGGTATGGACAGAGGCTATAATGTATTTCAGTCTTTTTTATTTTTTAAAGATTTTATTTATTTATTTGACACAGAGAGAGTGAGATCACAAGTAGGCAGAACAGCAGGCAGAGAGAGTGGGGGAAGCAGGCTCCCCGCTGAGCAGAGAGCTCAGTACAAGGCTCAATCCCAGGACCCTGAGATCATGACCTGAGCTGAAGGCAGAGGCTTAACCCACTGAGCCACCCAGGCACCCTTGTTTCTGTCTATTTTTTTTTAATTTTTTATTTCTTTTCAGCATAACAGTATTCATTGTTTTTTCACCACACCCAGTCTTTTTAGCTAAGAGCTCATTGTTTCAAACTGATGTTCTCCTAGAATCATATATGTTCATCTCAGGCCTAGAAGTAAACACCAGTTTCCTCTTGCCCAAGTCGTTATAGGCCACAATCTCCTTTTGATAATATTTGCCTAAATGCCTTTTAGCTTCTGGGTGTTCACTTCCAGTAACTGTAAACTCATTATCTTTTGAGGAGTCCATTCTATGTCTAGATAACTCTAATGTCAGAAAAAAAAATTATTTTCAGTTGAAATCCACCTCTGTGTGTAGCTTCTACTCATGGGTGCTAGATCTGACCTTGAAAAAACAAGTTAAAAAATAAGCTCACTTTTCTAACTATTTCTTGAGAGAATGTTTCTTCCTCTTTTCTCTATCTTTACTAAAAATATGTTCCATTTTATCTGTGTTTATTTTAACATGTGTAACATATTTTAACATTTCAGAAGTGAAATTGGACTTGGTAAGGTATGACTGGCCCTGGTAGTGCAAACATATGCAAACATAAACAAACATATTCTCTGAACTTTGTACTATAGAAATGCATATAGATGCTATATTGCCATATTGAGCCATCGCATCATTCCTATGGAAGTTATAAAACCTGCTCAGTCTTTTTCATTCATGCCCTTGTTCATGGTCAAATCCCCCATCTACCTCTGGGCTTTCCCTTAATATCCAAAGGGAAGCCTCCTCTGCCACTGGACCTTATTTTTACCTCTTTATTCTGTTTGTTTGTTTATTTATTTATTTATTTATTTATTTATTTATTATCTTCACTTAGAAGATGGCATCTTCAGAATCTTGCACACGCAATACTTCAATGGAGCCCTTTCTATCTTTTTTCTCTTTTGGCAGGTCAGAGGAAGTCAGTCTTTTCTTTAGGCTCAGTATCTAACCGTAAAATCACCACAGTTCCTTGGCCACTCGTCTACTTAAACTTACTTTTGGGCTAAGTTAAAGCTAGGGCCTGAGCCAGATAGGAAGTCAAAGGGGTTTCTGAGGACCAAGCATACCTGATTTTTACCACAGATGTAAAGAACTATGGCCAGGTGGGTTTCCTTCTGAGAACAGCTAGGCCTGAGCCCAAAGTTTCTCATGGCATGAGCAAGTGGAAGCTGAGGAAATTTTTCTGAAGAAAATCCACTTCCTGGAAAGAATCTAATTTTTCTGTGCCTTGAACATAGATGTCAACCTCTTCTGATGTGCCATTTTGTTTTAGTTTCCGAAGAACATTCTCACCAATTATCTCATCTGGAAAGAGTACACACCACTGTTTGCTGTCTCAATTTTACAGATACAGGAACTGGAACTCAGAGATGTGGAATGACTCACCCAAAGTAACACAGCAAGTAAGTGTGACCTTATTAGGTGGCAAGGCCTGCAAAAGATATGGAAGCAGAGTAACTCCTTATTTGTTCTGGTTCCACCATGAAAATTGTATAAGCTCTGGCCAGCACTTTTGATTAAAATACAAATAAGTGCAACAATCTGGGTGGATCTAGAGGGTATAATGCTAAGTGAAGTAAGTCACTCAGAGAAAAACAAAACCATATGATTTTACTCATGTGTAGAATTTAAGAAACAGAATAAATGAAGAAAGAAAAAAAAGAAGCAAACAAAAACACGAAACTTTTTAAAAAATTTTTTTCATTTAATTTCCAGTTAGCTAACATACAGTGTATTATTAGCTGTAGGTGTAGAGTTTAGTCATTTAACACTTCTATACAACACTAAGTCCTCATCACAGGTGCACTCATAAATCCCCATCACCTATTTAATTCATCCCCTCCCAACCCCCTTTTGGTAACCATCAGTCTGTTCTTTATAATTAAGAGTCTGTTTCTTGGTTTGACTCTCTTTTTTTCACCTGTGATAATTTGATTTGTTTCTTACATTCCACATATGAGTGAAATCATATGGTATTCATCTTTCTCTAACAGACTCTGAGAGAACAAATTGGTGGTTTCCATAGAGGAGATGGGTGGGGGAATGGGTGAAATAGGTGATGAAGATTAAGGCATGCACTTATCATGATGAGCACTGAGAATGTACAGAATTGTTGAATCACAAGAATAATATGTTAATTATACTTGAATAAAAAAGTAAAGGTCTTAACAGAATACACGCTTTAAAATATCAAATAATACCTCATCCCTGAGCCCCATGGTTTATGAACTTCGCTAGTGAAGAAGAGTCAATCTGACAGTTTGAAGTTTAGGAATTTTTAGAAATAATATCTCCTGTGTCTTTAAAGCTAGGACATCAACAACTAGAAACATATATATTTTTTAATTTATTTCTTTTCAACGTAACAGAATTCATTATTTATGCACCACACCCAGTGTTCCATGCAATACGTGCCCTACTAGAAACTTCTTTAAGAAACTGAATAGTCAAGGCACCTGGGTGGCTCAGCTGGTCAAGTGTTGGACTCTTGGTTTCAGCTCAGGCCTTGATATCAGGGCCGTGGGATCATGCCCCATGTCAGGTTCTACTCTCAGTGCTGAGTCTGCTTGAGATTCTTTACCTACCCTCTCCCTCCCTTTCTGCACCTCCCAATGCTCATTCTTGCTCTCTTTATCTATCTATTTCTCTCAAATAAATAAAATCTTTTAAAAAAGAAATGAAATGTTTAATCTCTATTAATTAAAAATAGGAACTAAGAACACATATAGGTAGAAAAAAATGTCAATTTAAAACAAACAGCCAATTAAACCCATATGTTCTTTATATTTTTTTTCTTATCCAAACCCAGTGAAAAATATTTTAAAACATGGAGTGTCCCATGAAGAGTTTAGGGTGGAGAGACAAGGCCAGGATTTGAGTGCAACCATTAACAGAGTACCTTAGTTCAAATGCTTCTCTTCTCTAGACCTGTTTACTTATGTGGAAAATGTTTGCCATTGATGAAAGCTAAAGAGTTTTAGGAAATCCATTCAAAATGTATTGGATACATTCAAGGTAACTCCATCAAAGAGTGCCTAAAAGAAGAAATTTCTCAGAGAACTAGGAGGCATCCTGTTTTAGGATAGAGGATTGCAGGCTAAGAAATTCTACTTCAGATGGTCATAAGACTGGTGCCACAGAGACTGCACAAGATAAAGATTTTTCAAGTGTGAGGAGGATGAAATTGAAACAGGGTTTGGTGCTGGGTCACCAAATAGGTAGACCAAAGTCAGACTAGGACATTAGCAAACAGGTACTCCAAAAAAATTTAAAAACAATCTGCTACTTTCTATTAACAAAACAAAACAAAAATCTCCAAAATAGTCATCATGAAAATTGCAGAATTTCATTCACCAATTGTGTGCTTTTGTATGCTTTTGTTTGGTTGGTTGGTTTTGGTGAGTTTTTTTGGTGTTTTCTTCTTCAGGTTTTTATCTGAATTTCAGTTAGTTATAATATAGGTGTACAATATAGTGATTTAATAGTCCCTTACAATAACCCCATGCTCATCACAAGTGCATTCCTTGTGATGCACTTGTGCATTCCTTAATCCCCATCACTTATTTAAACCAACCCCCTATCCACCTCCCCTCTGGTATACCATTAGTTTGTTCTCTGCAGTTAAAAGTCAGTTTCTTGGTTTGCTTCTCTCTCTTTTTCCACTCCTTTGCCCATTTGTTTGTTTCTCAACTTCCACATATGAAATACATACAGGAGGGAACCCTAAACACACAATTATAATAAATGATGTCTTCTTTGCCTGTTGTTTTGGCCTTCCCAGATCCCATTGCATGTGGCTTAATACAATCTATACAAGAAATGCAAGTGTCTCATCACCTTCCTTCTAAGCCCAGCCTAAGGGTAGCTTTGTCACTTTCATTAACCTAACATTTGGTCCACGTACTTTCTGCAACCAAACATTCATTGCGAGGGAAGTTACTTCAAGATATTTTGTCCTTTCTCTTGACTTCTTGAAAATCAAGGGAAAGTGTACCAAATGACTAATATGGTTTGAAGATGTTATTAAATTGAAATGGGGGGCTTCTTCATTTATTGAGGGAAGAGGTAGTACAAGACTTGTCAGATGGTTCCGGTGTCCAAGAGCCCTTACTCTCAGGAAGTTCTTATTTAAATCAAATTTAGTTTCTCTTGCTTAAACTTAACCTCTTTTACATTTGGTCTTTATTAATTTAAAAAGTTCATCCATTCTTTCTCTTTTCTTTTCTTTTAGGAGAGAGGAAAGATATATTAGAAAGACCTTTTCTTGGCCAAAGTATCTGTGAATGACCAAAGCCAAGATCCTTCCTTCTTCTTGATGTCAGTTTCCTCATCTCTAAGTCAAACAGACAAACAAACAAATAATCGTTTACTCAAAGGATTGCTGTATCATTTGATTATGAAACATCCATGGAAAGGGTAAGCACCATTTTCTGACATACAGTAGGTACAGTCAACACACTGTTTTCTCAATTCCATATCCTATGATAACAGCACCAGTATCATAACATCATAATCCAGATTTTCTGAATTCCAATCCAGTGTAGGAACTGTGATCATGATCATACTTTTGGGAATATCTAATCTGCAAAAGACTAGGAAATATGAGTCAATGAGAAAAGAAGAGTTATTAGCTTTGAAACCTGAGTAAAGGAGTCTGGACTTGATGTATAAATCAATAAGTCATTAAAAGTGTGGTTTATTGAGTTGTTGAATGACAGGATGAATGTAATGGAGCATTAACATGTCTGAATCTCCTCTCAGAGTTTCAAAGAGGTGGTACTACTGTGATACCTGACTTTAAGTAATTTCTGGCTGTGCTTTCAACTTCTCTAAAGTTCTATTTCCATACACTTGGAAATTCCTTAAGCCCTGGCATCTCCAAAGTCTCAGTTGTATGCTAATAGGCAGACTGCATCAGACAGAAGGAAGATGCCTTTACCTCTCCTCTTTCCCCCAGAAAAAGAAAAAATAATAAAGATGCAAAGTGAGTTGACATTTGGGGGAAAAAAAGCATTTTCTGCACAAGCAAAGTATTGGAAAATGGTAGCAACTGCTTATGAGATTCAGAAAACAAAGAGCAGTAGAGCTGAGTTAATGTTAACAGTGGCACATGGCTTCCAGCCAACTCAATGGGACCAGCTACATCAATATGTATGCTAGACCCAGAACAACATGCTGCTTTATTCTGTTTCAATTAGGCCCTACATAATGAAATTAAACAACACATTTCTAAATAACCAAGTGGTCTCAGAAGAAATTAAAAAGGAATTTAGAAAATACTTTGAGAAGCATGAAATAGAAAACACAACATAAAACATATAGGGTGCAACTAAAGCAGTGCTTAGCAGGAAATTTATAGTTTCAAATATTTTAAAATAAAACAGAAATTAAGTCATTTCCAGATAAACTAGAACATAAAAAATGTTACTAGAAGATACATGAGAATTACTAAAGATACATCACAACTTCTCCAACATTTGTTTTCTCTTGCCTTGTTGAGTTTTGCCATTCTGACCAGTGTGAGTTGGTATCTCAATATAGTTTTGGTTTGGATTTTCCTGATGGCTGATGATGATGAGCACTTTTTCATGTGTCTGTTAGCCATATGTATGTTTTCTTTGGAGAAGTGTCTGCTCATGTCTTTTGTCCATTTTTTGACTTGATTATCTGTTTTTTGAGTATTGAGTTTGAGAAATTCTTTATAGATTTTGGATATCAGCCCCTTGTCTATAGCGTCACTTGCATATATATTCTCCCATTCGTGGGTTGCCTCTTTGTTTTGTTGAATATATTTTTTTTCTGTGCCTTTCTGTGCCTTTTATCTTGATGAAGTCCCAAAAGCTCATTATCGCTTTTGTTTCCCTTGCCTTTGGAGACATGTCTTGAAAGAAGTTGCTGTGGTCAATGTCAAAAAAGTTACTGCTTATGTTCTTCTCTTGGATTTTGATTGATTTCTGTCTCACATTGAGGTCTTTCATCCACTTGGAGTTTATCTTTGTGTATGGTTGTTATGACTTAAGAAAGATGTATCCTGCAAGGAAAATGTGTTCTAGAAAATCTGGGCCAGAAATGGAAAGAAGAATGAATGTTTTTTTAAGAAACAAACAAAGTAAAGTTTTTGTGATGCTTCCAAAGAGGAGAATTTATCAAACCAAATGTTCAGAACTTACCTTCCTTAACTGGACTGGATAAGACTTTTCAGTGGGTCATTCTGGGAAGAGTAATTCAAAACTTAAAATCTGCAAAGGAGGTTGAAAATCATGTTCCTAAATTTCCTTCATCATGATAATCATCTGAAGGTATTTGTAAGAATAAAATATCCACATTACTGACCCATACCAGGCCACTGTACTAATTAACAGAATTAATCTCCACTCCTAGGTGATTCTCATCATGGCAATGTAGAAAAAAACTACTCCACATAATTAATTTAAAATTTTATATAATAAGTGAACAATTAATGATAATTTGTATTCATTTGTACCATGGCCTGTAGATTCTGAATTTGGAAAATAATTTTGAAACATTTATTTTCCAAATGCATATGCTATCTTTTTTTACAATAAATAAATAAATAAATAACAAATAAATAAATAAAATTTAATTAATTAATTAAAAAATAAAATGGTACACTAGAAAATACCCTCTTAATACAAAAAGAGGGCAACAGCAGAAAAATAGAAGAACAAAAAAGAAATAAAGCATATAGAACAAAAATACTAGAATGACAGATATAAAGCCAATATTGTCAGTAATTACACGATATTTAAATGAATTCAACACACCAATTTAAGAGAAAATGGTAGAATGGATTTTTACAACACCACAAAACTATTTGCTGTTTACAAGACACAGTTCAGATACAAAGACCCATATAGTTGAAAGTAAAAGGATGGAAAAAAGTTATACTATGTAAACAGAAAGCTGGAGTGGCTATACTAAAAAAAAATAAGCTTTAAGACAAATATTGTTTCTTTATATAGTAAAAGACATGCTGTAACAAGAGAAATTTTCGTCAGAAAGATGTAATAATTGTAAGCATAGGTATGACTAACAACAGAGTCTCGAACTGCATGAAGCAAAAACTGACATGGAACATTATTAATGATATATTATATGAAAGATCATACAAATATCCTCACTAAAATTAAAATTATTGAAATTAAAAAAGCATTGCCAAATCACACCAAAATGATACTAGAAATTAATAATAAAAGAGAATTTAAACTGTGCACAAATATGGGAAATTAAGCAACATAGTTCAAATAACCAGTGGGTCCAAGAGGAAATCACAAGGAAAATAAGAAAATAATTTGAGAAGTGAAAACAAAGCAACAACACACCAATCTTTTGGAATGCAGCTAGTGCAATGGTCAAAGGTAAATTTATAGTTGAAAATGCCTATATTAAAAAAGAAAAATGACATCAAATCAACAACATATCAGCCTACATAAAGAAACTAGTAAAAGAAAAAACTAAAGGCAGAGTAGTAAGATAAGGGTAATAAGAAAGATTATAGTGGAGATAAATAAAATAAAGACTAGAAAAAGAATGGGAAAGTGATCAAAACTAAAAGTTACCCTTTTTATTTTTTTTTAATTTTTTTAATTAATTAATTAATTAATTAATTATTTTTTTAAAGATTTTTTTTAATTTATTTATTTGACAGACAGAGATCACAAGTAGGCAGAGAGGCAGGCAGAGAGAGAGGAGGAAGCAGGCTCCCTGTTGAGCAGAGAGCCCGATGCAGGACTCGATCCCAAGACCCTGGGATCATGACCTGAGCCGAAAGCAGAGGCTTTAACCCACTGAGCCACCCAGGTTCCCTAATTTTTTTTATTTTAATAAACATATAATGTATTTTTATCCCCAGGGGTACAGGTCTGTGAATCCCCAGGTTTACACATTTCACAGCACTCATCATAGCACATACCCTCCCCAATGTCCATTTCCCCACCACCCTCTCCCGTCCCCCCTCCCCCCAGCAACCCTCAGTCTGTTTCTTGAGATTGAGTCTTTTATGGTTTGTCTCCCTCCCAATCCCATCTTTTCATTTTTTCTTTTCCTACCTCCCCCCAACCACCCCCCGCCTTGCATCTCCACTTCCTCATATCAAAGAGATCATATGATAGTTGTCTTTCTCCGATTGACTTATTTCGCTAAGCATGATACCCTCTAGTTCCATCCACGTCGTCGCAAATGGCAAGATTTCATGTCTTTTGATGGCTGCATAGTATTCCATTGTGTATATATACCACTTCTTCTTTATCCATTCATCTGTTGATGGACATCTAGGCTCTTTCCACAGTTTGGCTATTGTGGACATTGCTGCTATAAACATTTGGGTGCACGTGCCCCTTCAGAACACCACGTTTGTATCTTTGGGATTTATACCCAGTAGTGCAATTGCTGGGTCATAGGGTAGCTCTATTTTCAGTTTTTTGAGGAACCTCCACACTGTTTTCCAGAATGGTTGCACCAGCTTGCATTCCCACCAACAGTGTAGGAGGGTTCCCCTCTCTCCGCATCCTCGCCAGCATCTGTCATTTCTTGACTTGTTAATTTTAGCCATTCTGACTGGTGTGAGGTGGTATCTCATTGTGGTTTTGATTTGTATTTCCCTGATGCCGAGTGATGTGGAGCATTTTTTCATGTGTCTGTTGACCATCTGGATGTCTTCTTTGCAGAAATGTCTGTTCATGTCCTCTGCCCATTTCTTGACTGGATTATTTGTTCTTTGGGTATTGAGTTTGATAAGCTCTTTATAGATTTTGGATACTAGCCTTTTATCTGATATATCGTTTGCAAATATCTTCTCCCATTCTCTCAGTTGTCTTTTGGTTTTGTTAACTGTTTCCTTTGCTGTGCAAAAGCTTTTGATCTTGATAAAATCCCAATAGTTCATTTTTTCCCTTGCTTCTGTTGCCTTTGGCGATGTTCCTAGGAAGAAGTTGCTGCGGTTGAGTTCAAAGAGGTTGCTGCCTGCATTCTCCTCAAGGATTTTGATAGATTCCTTTCTCACATTGAGGTCCTTCATCCATTTTGAGTCTACTTCCGTGTGTGGTGTAAGGAAATAGTCCAATTTCATTTTTCTGCATGTGGCTGTCCAATTTTCCCAGCACCATTTGTTGAAGAGGCTGTCTTTTTTCCATTGGATATTCTCTCCTGCTTTGTCGAGGATTAGTTGACCATAGAGTTGAGGGTTTATTTCTGGGCTCTCTATTCTGTTCCATTGGTCTATATGTCCGTTTTTGTGCCAGTACCATACTGTCTTGATGATGACAGCTTTGTAATAGAGCTTGAAGTCTGGAATTGTGATGCCACCGACTTTGGCTTTCTTTTTCAATATTCCTTTGGCTATTCGAGGTCTTTTCTGGTTCCATATGAATTTTAGGATTATTTGTTCTATTTCTTTAAAAAAATGGATGGGATTTTGATAGGGATTGCATTAAGTGTGTAGATTGCTTTAGGTAGAATAGACATTTTCACAATATTTGTTCTTCCAATCCATGAGCATGGAATATTTTTCCATTTCTTTGTGTCTTCCTCAATTTCTTTCATGAGTACTTTATAGTTTTCTGAGTATAGATTCTTTGACTCTTTTTTTATATTTATTCCTAGGTATCTTATGGTTTTGGGTGCGATTGTAAATGGGACTGACTCCTCAATTTCTCTTTCTTCTGTCTTGTCGTTAGTGTAAAGAAATGCAACTGATTTCTGTGCATTGACTTTATATCCTGACACTTTACTGAATTCCTGTATAAGTTCTAGCAGTTTTGGAGTGGAGGCTTTTGGGTTTTCCACATATAGTATCAAATCATCTCCAAAGAGTGATAGTTTGACTTCTTCTTTGCCAATTTGGATGCCTTTAATTTCTTTTTGTTGTCTGATTGCTGAGGCTAGGACTTCTAGTACTATGTTGAACAGCAGTGGTGATATTGGACATCCGTGCCGTGTTCCTGACCTTAGTGGAAAAGCTTTCAGTTTTTCTCCATTGAGAATGATATTTGCGGTGGGTTTTTCATAGATGGCTTTGATAATATTGAGGTATGTGTCTTCTATCCTTACACTTTGAAGAGTTTTAATCAGGAAGGGATGCTGCACTTTGTCAAACGCTTTTTCAGCATCTATTGAGAGTATCATATGGTTCTTATTCTTTCTTTTATTAACGTAATGTATCACATTGATGGATTTGCGGATGTTGAACCAACCTTGCAGCCCTGGAATAAATCCCACTTGGTCTTGGTGAATAATCCTTTTAATGTACTGTTGGATCCTATTGGCCAGTATATTGGTGAGAATTTTTGCATCTGTGTTCATCAAAGATACTGGTCTGTAATTCTCTTTTTTGGTGGGATCCTTGTCTGGTTTTAGGATCAAGGTGATGCTGGCCTCATAGAATGCGTTTGGAAGTTTTCCTTCCATTTCTATTTTTGGAACAGTTTCAGGAGAATAGGAATTAATTCTTCTTTAAATGTTTGGTAGAATTCCCCTGGGAAGCCGTCTGGTCCTGGACTTTTGTTTGTTTGGAGATTTTTGATGACTCTTTCTATCTCCTTACTGGTTATGGGTCTGTTCAGGTTTTCTATTTCTTCCTGGTTCAGTTGTGGTAGTTTGTATGTCTCTAGAAATGTATCCATTTCTTCCAGATTGTCAAATTTGTTGGCATAGAGTTGCTCGTAGTATGTTCTTATAATTGTTTGTATTTCTTTGGTGTTGGTTGTGATCTCTCCTCTTTCATTCATGATTTTATTTATTTGCGTCCTTTTTCTTTCTTTTTTTTTTTTTTTTTTTTTTGGATAAGTCTGGCCAGGGGTTTGTCAATCTTATTAATTCTTTCAAAGAACCATCTCCTAGTTTTGTTGATTTGTTCTATTGTTTTTTTAGTTTCTATTTCATTGATTTCTGCTCTGATCTTTATGATTTCTCTTCTCCTGCTGGGTTTAGGCTTTCTTTGTTGTTCTCTCTCCAGCTCCTTTAGGTGTAGGGTTAGGTTGTGTATTTGAGACCTTTCTTGTTTCTTGAGAAAGGCTTGTACCGCTATATATTTTCCTCTCAGGACTGCCTTTGTTGTGTCCCACAGATTTTGAACCGTTGTGTTTTCATTATCATTTGTTTCCATGAATTTTTTCAATTCTTCTTTAATTCTTCATTAATTTCCTGATTGACCCATTCATTTTTAGAAGGATGCTCTTTAGTCTCCATGTATTCCCTCTTGTGATTGAGTTCTAGCTTCAGAGCATTGTGGTCTGAAAATATGCAGGGAATGATCTCAATCTTTTGGTACCGATTGAGACCTGATTTATGACCCAGGATGTGGTCTATTCTGGAGAATGTTCCATGTGCACTAGAGAAGAATGTATATTCTGTTGCTTTGGGATGGAATGTTCTGAAGATATCTGTGATGGCCATCTGGTCCAGTGTGTCATTTAAGGCCTTTATTTCCTTGTTGATCTTTTGCTTAGATGATCTGTCCATTTCAGTGAGGGGAGTGTAAAGTCCCCTGCTATTATTGTATTACTGTCAATGTATTTCTTTGATTTTGTTATTAATTGGTTTCTATAGTTGGCTGCTCCCATGTTAGGGGCATAGATATTTAAGATTGTTAGGTCTTCTTGTTGGACAGACCCTTTGAGTAGGATATAGTGTCCTTCCTCATCTCTTATTATAGTCTTTGACTTAAAATCTAATTGATCTGATATAAGGATTGCCATCCCAGCTTTCTTCTGATGTCCATTAGCATGGTACATTGTTTTCCACCCCCTCACTTTAAATCTGGAGGTGTCTTCGGGTCTAAAATGAGTTTCTTGTAGGCAGCATATTGATGGGTTTTGTTTTTTTATCCATTCTGATACCCTGTGTCTTTGGATTGGGGCATTGAGCCCATTAACATTCAGGGTAACTATTGAGAGATATGAATTTAGTGCCATTGTATTGCCTGTAAAGTGACTGGTACTGTATATTGTCTCTGTTTCTTTCTGATCTACTACTTTTAGGGTCTCTCTTTGCTTAGAGGACCCCTTTCAATATTTCCTGTAGAGCTTGTTTGGTGTTTGCAAATTCTTTCAGCGTTTGTTTTTCCTGAAAGCTCTTTATCTCTCCTTCTATTTTCAATGATAGCCTAGCTGGAAATAGTATTCTTGGCTGCATGTTTTTCTCGTTTAGTGCTCTGAAGATATCATGCCAGTTCTTTCTGGCCTGCCAGGTCTCTGTGGATAGGTCCGCTGCCAATCTAATGTTTTTACCCTTGTATGTTACAGACTTCTTTTCCCAGGCTGCTTTCAGGATTTTCTCTTTGTCGCTAAGACTTGTAAATTTTACTATCAGGTGACGAGGTGTGGACCTATTTGTATTGATTTGAGGGGCCTTCTTAGCATCTGCTGGATTTTGATGTTTGTTCCCTTTGCCATATTCAGGAAATTCTCTCCAATAATTCTCTCCAATATACCTTCTGCTCCCCTCTCTCTTTCTTCTTCTTCTGGAATCCCAATTATTCTAATGTTGTGTCGTCTTATGGTGTCGCTTATCTCTCGAATTCTCTCCTCGTGGTCCAGTATTTGTTCATCTCTCTTTTGCTCAGCTTTTTTATTCTCTGTCATTTGATCTTCTATGTCACTAATTCTTTCTTATGCCTCATTTATCCTAGCAGTGAGAGCTTCCATTTTTGATTGCACCTCATTAATAGCTTTTTTGATTTCAACTTGGTTAGATTTTAGTTCTTTTATTTCTCCAGAAAGGGCTTTTATCTCTCCAGAGAGGGTTTCTCTATTATCTTCTATGCCTTTTTCGAGCCCGGCTAGTACCTTGAGAATCGTCATTCTGAACTCTAGATCTGTCATGTTACCAATGTCCGTATTGATTCGGTCTTCAGCCTTCGGTACTGCCTATTGTTCTTTTTATTTGAGGTGAGTTTTTCTGCCTTGTCATTTTGTCCAGATAAGATTTGCTTTCTCCTGCTGTGGAATTCCTCTGTTCTTGGTGACTGAAGTTGGTTTTGGCTGGGTTTCTTGTTGATCTTCTGGGGGAGGGGCCTGTTGTAGTGATTCTCAAGTGTCTTTGCCGCAGGCAGAATTGCACCGCCCTTGCCAGGGGCCGGGCTAAGTAATCCGCTCAGGTTTGCTTTCGGGAGCTTTTGTTCCCTGAGCACTTTCCGTAGAGTTCAGGAGGATGGGAATGAAGATGGCGGCCTCCCCATCTCTCGGCCTGGAGGAGACGAGAGCTTGGGGTTCCGCTCCTCAGTGCGTTCTCAGAGCAAAGCGCCCAACCGCCCTGCCTCCCTGGCCTGTGGTCGCGCCTTGAGGAAAGCAGTCAATTGCTGGAGCTGGAGAAAAGCGCCCGGTCGCTTCCATCTCCGTGGCCTACGGCCGCGCTCCAAGCCCACCCAGCCTGCAACCGGCACAAGGTAACCCCGGGCTTAGAGCTCACTCCTCGGCTTTGTCACTGTAGCCGGCTTCCCCGCTCTAATACCTGCAAGCTCTGCGGCACTCAGACACCCCCAGTCCTTCTGTGACCCCGCGGGACCTGGGGTTATGCTGACCCCGCCTGGTTTTCCCCCTGGTTTAGCCTCTGGAGCGATGTCTCCCAGTGGAGCCGACTTTTAAAAGTCCCGATTTTGTGCTTCATTGCTCCGCCGCTTCCCGGGAGCCGGCTCCTCCCCCCGGGGTCTATCTTCCCGTCGTTTTGGATTCACTTCTCTGCAGGTCCTACCTTTCAGAAAGTGATCGATTTTCTGTTTCTAGAATTGTTGCTCTTCTTCTCTTCGATTTCCCATTGGATTTGTAGGTGTTCACAATGGTTAGATAAGCTATCTAGCTGATCTCCTGCTACCCGATGTCGTCTCAGCCTGCTACTTCTCCGCCATCTTCTCAATCCTGCCTTTTTATTTTTTAAAAAAATATGTGATTATTTATTTTGGGGTTGGAAGGCAGAGGGAGAGAGAGAGAGAGAGAGAGAGAGAGAATCTCAAGCAGGCTCCCTACTGAGTGAAAAGCCCAGCATGGGGCTGGATCCCACAACCCTGAGACCATGATCTGAGCCAAAATCAAGAATCAGATACTCAATACACTGAGCCACCTAGGCACCTCAGAAGTTACCTTTAAAAAAATATTGACAAATTTGACAGATCTTTAGCTAGACTGACGAGAAAGAGAGAGAGAGTGAGAGAGAGATTCAAGTTATCAAAAATCAGGAATGAAAGAGGGGAAATTATTACCAAGCCTAAAAAAAAGAAAATAAGGCAATACTATGAACAATGATATGCCAAAAAATTAGATAAATTAAGCTAATGAACAAACACCTAGAAACATAAAAACTAATGAGCTAATAAATGAAGATTTAGAAAATCTGAATGAACATTTAACAATTTAAGATATTCGTTAAGTAAATCAAAATAGATCAGAAACAAAAGACGCCCAGACAGTTTCTCTGGTGAATACTGGCAAGCGTTTAATTAATACAAATCTATCATAAACATTTACAGAAAAATTAAAACTTTTTCTAACTTATTTTATGAGGCCATTATTACTCTGATACTAAAACCAGAATAAAAAAAAACAAAAATAGTCTATACACCGAAGTATTATTAAAATAGAATAAAAAATCTTCAACAAAATGCTAACACACTGGATAGAAGAACATATAAATATGTTTATTACACCAATGCCATTGGGAATGCAAGGTTGATTGAATATATTAAAATTAGGAATGCCTGGGTGATTCAGTCAGCTAAGTGTTTGCCTTTGGCTTAGGTCATGATATTAGGGTCCTGGGATTGAGCCCCACTTCAGAGGGAGCCTGTTTCTCCCTCTCTCTCTGCCTGCCACTATACCTGCTTGTTTTTTCTCTCTCTTTCCCTCTGTCAAATAAATAAATCAATCTTTAAAAATATATGAAATTCAATCAATATGATATACCATATTAAAAGAATAAGGGGGAAATTACCTCAATAGAGAAAATAAATTTGTTTCTCATCTTGATAAAACAATATCTAGGGGTGCCTGGGTGGCTCAGTCACTAAGCATCTGCCTTTCGCTCAGGTAATGATCCCAGGGTCCTGGGATTGAGCCCTGTGTCAGACTCCATGCTCAGTGGAACGTCTGCTTCTCCCTCTCCTACTCCCCCTGTTTGTGTTCCCTCTCTTGTTGTGTTTCTGTCAAATAAATAAATAAAATCTTTAAAAAATAATATCTAGAATATTTTGAAGATCTAGAATTTGTGAAGTTGGAAAGTACAATAACTGAAATGAAAACTCAGTAGAGGAACTCAACATCAGATTTGGCTGAGAGAAGAATCAGTAAATTTAAAGGCAGATTAATTGAGATTATTCAGTTTGAGGAAGAGAAAGAAAAAAAAAAGAAAACCAAACAGAATCTTAGAAATGTGTAGGACACCGTGAAAACATCAGCATAAATGTGTTGGGAGTCTCAAAAGGAGAGAAATAAAAGAAAGAGATAGAAATATTCCTAAATTTATTGATCCACACATCCAAGAATTTTTTTTTAAAAGTCCAATACGATAAAGTCAAAGAGATTCACAACTATAATTGTCAAAATACTAAAACACAAGAATTCTTGAAAGCAGCTAAAGTGACTCACCACATACCAAAGAGCTTCAAAAAGAATAACAGCTGATTTCTCATCAGAAACCATGAAGGTCAGAAGACAGTGGAATGACATATTGAACTACTGAAAAAATTTCAATGAAGAATTCTATACCTCCAAAACTATCTTTGATAAAAACGAAGAATAACATGTCAATCAAGACAGCAAAACAGGAGACACCTGAGCTCTCCTCCCACAGATTCACCAATGCAAAACTACACACTGAAAAGAGATTCAGAAATCAGCTAAATAACTCATACATATTGGGCAAATGAGAAAATGCCCACATTGAAACAGGGAAACAGCTAAAATACACTCTAGCCGTGGGCCTCACACACAGTAAAACACTATACCACTTGGAGGGAATTTTCAACTCTCGAGTATTCTCTATGGAGTGAAGGCTTCAGACCTACATATAGCACCTTAACTTTTAAGACTCACACACAAGTGCCCACCCAAGATACCTAGCTCTAAAACAGAACTGGACTTGTGTCCACAGGATGATACTAAACAGTTCTTAATGGAATTGCACGCATTTGTCACAGTAATACCTGTAGAACTCGGTACAAAGAAAGTAAGAAAAATGCCTATCTCCTAGTCTTTCCCCAAAAGGTTTATCTACATACTTTAAAAACAGCTGGCTGAATGTCAGGATTCTAATTTGTCATGAATCTAGGGGCTGGTTGTCATCCTCCCTGGAGAAGGGAAGCCAGTGGACACCACACTTGCCTTCTCTCTCCAGCCTGTTGCAACAATAAAACCAAGTCACCAGTATCTCTCTGGACAGAATATATATATATATATATATATATATAATCTCTGAAACCCCATCATTTATGACTGCTGCCCATGGGATGAGCCTCTGGATAGCCCAGCTCTGATAGCCAATAGGGCTTGTGTTTACAAGTCTAATAGGACTACAGAAATAAAACACAAAAACAAACAAACAAAAAAACAGGTGCAGGAGCACTCCCTACTCTACAGATATCAACTGGACACAGCATAGAGGGAGCAGTCAAAGAAGCTCAATTCCCTAGTTTCTCCCTAGAAAGTGCTTAACAGCATATCTTCCCAGCTACTGTCTGAGGGTCCAGTTTTTAATCAGCTTGCATCTAGGTGCTGACTTCAATCCTCCACTTTGGGAAAGTGGTGCGTTTTGGCACACCCTCAAATACTGGGAACCACTAAGAACAAAGAAGGTGGCCTGGACAATTGCAGATGTTCAGGAGACAACCAAGAGCTCAGACTCAGCTGGTTGACAAGGTTTATTTCCTACAGGAGGTCACTCTGAATAATGGGAGAGGTGGACATTCTGTTTTATGTGTACAAACCAACAGAGAATGAAGGAAAACGAAGAAACAAGGGTGTTTGTTCCAAACAAAAGGACAAAATAAAACAGAAACACAACTTAATGAAATAAAGATAAGTGATCTCCTGGAAGAGTTAAAATTAACAGTCATAAAGCTGTTCACTGAGGTCAGGAGACCAATGCATGAAAAAAAGGTAAGAATTTCAACAAAAAGAAAATATAAAAAAGTACCAAACAGAAATCATAAAGCTGAAGCATACTGTAATTGAACTGGAAAATTCAATAGAGGAGTTAAAAAACAACTAGATTGAGCATACAAAAGGATCTATGAAGTCAAAAACAGGGAAGTGAATTTCATCCAAACAAAAGAACAGCAATTTAAAAAAAAAGAGAAGACGAAGAAAAGAATACAAATAGCTTAAGGGACTTATGGGACAAGAATGAGTAAATCAATATATGCAGTTTTGGGTTCCAAGAAGAGAGAGGGAGGGAGAGAGAGGAATAAAAGGCTTATTCAAAAACATAGTAGCTGAAAACATCCTTAACTTGAGAAAACAGACATCTGGATCCAGGAAACTAAAGAAAAAAGGAAGCCAAAGAAGATAACTTCAAAGAAACCCACAGTGAGATATGTTAACTAAATTGTCAAAAGTTAAAGACAAGGAATGTTAAAAGCAATAGAAAAGCAACTGGTTACATACAAGAAAACTCCCATAAAGCTATCAATATATTTTTCACCACAAACATTGCAGGCCAGAAGGAAGTAGTATGATATAATCAAAGTGCTGAAAGAAAAAAATATCAATTAAATGAGTTTTAGTATATTCACAAAGTTGTACAACAAACAACACAATTAAATTCCAACATATTCTACCACCCCAAAGACAAAATTTACATCCATCAGTAGTCACTCCTAATTCCCTCAATCCTCACTAATCTAATTTGTGTCTCTATGGATTTACATATATGATGGACATCTCTTATATAATTGTGTGAAATAATATAATATGTGACCTTTGGTATCTGCTTCTTTTTATGTAGCATGATATCTTCAAATATGATCGATGTTGTAGCTTGTATTGATAATTCATTCCATGTTATTGGTGAATAATATTCCATTTTATGCATTCATTAGTTGATTGATATTTAAATAGTTTCCATTTTGGACGGAGTTAAGATGGTGGAGTAGTAGGAGAACCCTGGGTTTGCCTCACCTCATGAACACAGCTATATAAATATCAACATTTTGAATACCCAAGAAATCAATCTGAGGACTGACAGAACAAACTATACAACTAGAACGAGAGAAGAGGCCACACTGTGAAATGTGGGAGGCGGGGAGATGTGATTTGGGGGAGAAGAAGTTCAGGGGTACTGTAAAGGGAAAGGAGTTCTGGTCATGGAGAGAGGCAAGAGGGAGAAGAAGTGCACAGGGAAAATACTTCCTCAAAGCCATTGACTGGGAAAACAGGAGGGGCTGGTTTTTGCAAGTTTTATGAAGAGCAAGTCTCAAAGACTGGAGTTTTAGAGTTCCTTTGTGTGGCCTGTGTGGAGCCCAGCAGGTGCTGCAGTGTTCCCCTGGAGAAGGAACGTAGGTAAGCCTGGTAGTAGACAGCATGATCTGAGGATCCCATGGGACACACTGGCGGAAATAGTTCTCCCTTGTTGGAGACCATCTGGGAGAGGTGGCATTGCCTCTCAGGGGACAAAAGAGCCAATGGGTACCATTTCCCTTCCCTGCCCCTGAGCATAGGTGCAGAGACACCTGCTGAGGGCAGCTAACCTGGACACTGGCTCTCGGCTGCACTTTACCTCAAAATCCATGCCCCTATGCTTTGGTGCAACTGCCCTTCTGAAACAAACCTGTATCAGTCCCAAGGAAACAAGAACCTTCCCCAGAGGACCACCATGGGTCCCTTCCATGCAGGTCTCTAGAGTATGGAGGCTTAAAACTCAGTTGACCTGCCTGAGATAGTTTGCAGTGAACTACCAGGTGAGCAGATGGCCAAGATATAGACAAGGTGAAGGCAGGAATGTAAGGGATGTCTGCATTACATGAAAGGAGATTGTTCACTTCTGGGAGGGTTTCCCAGACACTGGTGGGTGCAAATCTCCTCTCCAGGATAAGGGAAGGGGCTGGCATCATTTCTTTCTTCACACCCCCTGCAGCATAAACTAACTTTAGTAAGCAGCACAATGCCAACAGTGCCAGCCTAAACCACTTACACTAAGCCCCACCACCTACATTCTGCAGGTGCTTTTTTTTTCTGGTAAATTGTGCCTGAGAACTAAAGCAACATACCCCTTCCCAAGAAAACCAGTACAAACCCCATATATACCACATCTACTGACCATAGAGTTCTGCAAAGCTTCAGCTCTAGTGGAAATAGCATTGGGTCTCTTTTAACAAGTAGACAAGAGCATACCTTGCTAAAACTGCCATACTCTGGCTAAGGTCCAAACACTCTCCAATGCAGGCAAGGAGAAACTCCACAGAGGACTGACCTGAGGGACAGAGCAGCCATAACACAGTAGCAGAGTGTATACAGCATACACCAAAGACACTTCCTGAAGCACTAGGCCCTGGACACTATATGACCTCTTCTTCATAAAGCCACTACACTCAGGAGTGAGAAATATAATACGTTTTCCTAAACACAGGAAGAAGACAGATCTAGACAATATGCCAAAACAGAGGACAGTCAAAGGGATCACGGCCTCAGCAGTGGTGAAGGAGCCACAGCAGTGGAGAAGAGGGACAGACAGGCTAACATGCAGGGGAGAACACGAGAAAATGAATACCCATAGCAATTGCCTTGGAAAATAAGAGGGGCTGAATTGCATGACTTCTGGCAACAAATGGGACTCAAAGCCTGGAGTTTTAAAGGATAGCAGGCTTGGCTGTGATAAAGCCCTGAGGGCATTGCATCGCTGTTGGAGAGAAGGTAGACAAACAACCCATGGGCATACAGCATGAAAACAGCTATCTGAAGAGCACCTGGAGAACACAATTGGGAGGTTATTTGTTCATTTTAGAGTGCATCCCAAAAACTCAGCATTCACAGAGAGACCCCTCCGGGAACAAAGACATTGAACAGTGCCGTTTCCCTTCCCCACACCTCAGCTGGAACCAGCTCAGCACTGACACCACCTAACTTGCTTACATCAAGCCCCAGTCCCCTGCATTCTGATGGAACCACCCTCCCCAATCTCCTTTGCGTCAGTCCCAGCAAGACAGACTCTTCTCCAAGAAGATGAGTCCCAAACACCTACTTTCTCTGTGTCTCCCCACTCAGGAGTTTCATAGAGCCTTGGCACTTGTAGCAGTGGTGGCAAGCAGACAAGAGTGCACCTAGTTAAAACACACCACATACAGGCCAGGGATGAAATACTGTCCACAATAGGCAATGACAGCCAATGCAAATGACTGGCCTGAAGGATAAGTTGGTGAGGACACAACAACAGAGTGCAGGAAATACACATTAGAGACACCCACTGAAGTTCCAGGCCTGTGGGAGCTGGAACACTACATAGAAGGGCAGTACAGGACCTCTTCTTCATAATACCATTGCCCTCAAGAACAGGAGATGTAGCTGACTATCCCAACACGGAGAAATAGGCACAGAGATTTAGACAAAATGAGAGGATAGAGAAATTTATCACAAATGAAAGAACAGGACAGGGCCTCAGCCAGAGATCTAAGCAAAACAGATTTAAGATATTGTCTGATGAAGCATTTAAAGCAATGATGATGATGATACTCACTGGACTTGAGGAAAGAGTGGAAGACATAAGAAAGACCCTTAACACAGAGATAAGGAATAAATAACAGAGATAAAGGGCTCAATAAATGAAACGAGAAACATGCATGATGGAATGAACAGTAGGCTGGAAGAAGCAGAGGAATTAATTAATTACCTAGAAGACATAGTAATGGAAAGTAATCAAGTTCTACAAAAAAGAGAAAAAAAAGTTCTGGAAAGTGAGAACAGACTTAGTGAACTCATTGACTCCATCAAATATAATGACATTTGGGTTATAGGAGTCCCAAAAGAAGAAGAAAGATTATTTTTTGAATAAATAATAGCCAAAAATTTCCCTAATCTGGAAAAAGAAACATATCTGGGTCCAGGATGCACAGAGAACCCCCAACAAAATCAGTGAAGGCAGATATACACTGAGAAATATTGTAATTAAATTGGCAAAGTATAGTAATAAAGAAAATAATTTTAAAAACACCAAGAAAAGAAGACAGTAACATACCAAGGAACCCTGTAAGGTGAAGAGGGGATTCTCACAACTTTCCAAGCTAGAAGAGAGTAGCATGATACATTCAAAGTGCTGAATGAGAAAACTCAGCAGCCAATAATACTCTATCCAGCAAAGCTACCATTCAGAATAAGAAGAGAGATAAAGAATTTCCCAGACAAAGCTAAAGGAGTTCATGAGCACTAAGCCAGCTTTGTAAGAAATATTAAAGTAGAATCTTAGTGGCAATGAGAGACAAAAATTGACACTGTGATTGTAGGAAACACAAAAGAAGTTAAAATGAATATTTCTGTAAAAATCAGTCAAGGAGTTCACAAAATAAAAGAATGTAAAATATGACAACATATCCTTAAAATGTGGGGATGAGAGGAGTAAAGAGTAGGTTCAAACTTTAATGACCATAAACTTAATGTAGTCTATAAACAGAACAGGTTATATACAAACCTAATGGTGACAATATATCAAAAACTATTAACAAACGTTCAAAGAATAAAGAGAAAGAAATCCAAATATATCACTAAAGAAAATTAGTAAACCATGATAGAGAGAAAAACAAGAAAGGTTCAGAGAACAACTTCAGAAACAACTACAAGACAGGTAACAAAATGGCAATAAATACATATCTATCAATAATTATGTTGAATACAAATGGACTAAATGTTCCAATCAAAACACACAGAGTGACATAATGGATAAAAAGAAAACATACCAGTCTATATGTTGCTTACAAGAGACGTGTTTTAGACCTAACATATGCAAATTGAAGGTAAGAGGTGGAGAAATATTATCATGCAAATGGATGTCCAAAGACAGCTGGAGTAGCAATATTTATATTGGACAAATTAACTTTATTTTTGGACAAATTAACTTTATTTTTTTATTATGTTCAGTTAGTCATTGTATTAATTGCATATAACGCCCAATGCTCATCACAATATGTGCCCTCCTTAATACCCATCACCTGGCTTCCCTTTTGCCCAACCCCAGCCCCTCTGAAACCCTCAGACTGTTTCCCAGAGTCCATAGTCTCTCATGGTTTGTCTCCCTCTCTGATTTCTCATGCTTCAGTTTTTCCTCCCTTCCCCATGGCCCTCTATGTTATTGCTTATGTTCCACATATGAGTGAAACCATATAACTGTCTTTCTCTGCCTGACTTATTTCACTTAGCATAATCCCCTCCTGTTCCATCCATGTTGATGCAAATGGCGGGTATTCATCCTTTCTGATGGCTGAGTAATATTCCATTGTATATATGCACCAGTCTTCTTTATCCATTCATCTGGACAAATTAACTTTAAAACAAAGACTATAATAAGAAACAAAAAAAGACATTTATAATAGTAAAGGGAACAGTCCAACAAGAAGATAAAGCAATTGTAAATATTTATGCACCCAAAATGGAGCACTCAAATACATACATAGTTAATAAAAAATCAAGGAACTAGTTGACAATGATACAGTAATAGTTGTGGACATTAATACACCACTTACATCAATGGACAGATTATCTAAACAGAAAATAAACAAGAAAACAATGACTTTGAATGACACACTGGACCAGATTGACCTAACAGATATATTCAGAGAATTCTATCTTACAATGACAAAATACACACTCTTCTCAAGTGCACTGAAACATTCTCCAGAATATATCACAAAACAGGTCACAAAACAAACTTCAACAAATTTAAGATCAAAGTCATACCATGCATCTTTCCTAACCACAATGCTATGAAGCTAGAAGTTAACCACAAAAAAATCTGGGAAAACCATAAATACATAGAGGTTAAACAACATGCTACTAAACAATAGATGGGTCAACCAGGAAATCAAAGAAGAAATAGAAAAGTACACAGAGACAAATGAAAATGAAAACATAATTGTTCAAAAACTCTGGGATGCAGCAAAAGTGGTTATAAGAGGGAAGAGCAATAAAGGCCTATGTCAAGAAGCAAGAAAAATCTCAAATAAAAAACTTAACCCTACACCTAAAACAGAAAAAGAACAATGAACAAAACCTAAAACAAGCAGAAAGAAGGAAACAATAAAGATTAGAGAAGAAGAAAATGATATAAAGTTAAAAAATACAATAAAATGAATCAATGAAACCAAGAGATGGCTCCTTGAAAAAATGCATAAAATTCATTTATATTAGAAAAATTAACTTTATTTTTTGGACAAATTAACTTTAACCACCTCTACCAGAATTATTGAGAAAAAAAGAGAAAGGGGACAAATGCATAAATTCACAAATTGGAGATTTGATATAGGAACCAATGCCACAGAAATACAAACAATTATGAGAATATCATGAAAAACCATATGCCAACAATACTGGCATATCGGACCACCCAGAGGTAATGGATAAATTCCTAGAAACATATTAACTAAAAAAAAATTCCTGAAAGAGTAAGAAATAGAAAAATTGAACAGTTTGATAACCAACAAGGAGACTAAATCAGTAAGCAAAAAAATCCCAACAAACAAAAGTCCAGGACCAGATGGCTCCATGGGTTGATTTTACCAAGCATGTAAAGAAGAGTTAATACCCATTCTCCTCAAACTATTTCATAACATAGAAAAGGAAGGGAAATACACAAATTAATTCTATGAACCCAGCATTACCCTGATACCAAAACCAGATAAACACACCACTAAAAAAGAAAACTATAGACCAATATCCCAGATTAACATTGATGCAAAAAATTCTCAATGAAAAAAAAAATTCTCAATGAAAATTTCTCAAAGAAACGAATCCAACAATATGTTTAAAAAAGTCACTCACCAAGATAAGTGGGATTTATTCCTGGGTTGCAAGGGTAGTCCAATATTCACAAATCAATCAATATGATACATCACATCAATAAGAAAAAGGCTAAGTGATCATTTCAATAGACACAGAAAAATCACTTGACAATGTACAATATCCATTCATGATAAAACCCTCAATAAAGTAGGTTTAGTGGGCATATACCTCAACATAATACAGCCCATCTATGATAAACTCACAGCTAAAACTATCTTTAATTAGGAAAAACTGAGAGCTTTTCCTCTAAGGTCAGGCACAACACAAGGACGTCCACTCTCACTTTTATCCAACATAGCACTGCATGTCCCAGTCACAGCAATCAGAAGAAAGAAAAAGATATTAGCAGAAGACATATCTGATAAAGGTTTAGTATCCAAAATATATAAAGAATTTTTCAAACTCAACATCCAAAATACAAAAAAATCCAGTTAAGAAATGGGTAGAAGACAGGACACCTGGGTGGCTCATTAGGTTGAGTGCCTTCAGCTCAGGTCATGATTCTGTGGTCCTGGGATCGAGTCCCACACTGGGCTCCCCACTTGGTGGGGAGTCTGTTTCTACCTCTCTCTCTGCCCCTGCTCTTTCTTTCTCTCTGATAAATAAGTAAAATCTTAAAAAAGAAAGAAAGAAGGAAAGATGAAAGAAAGAAAGAAAGAAAGAAAGAAAGAAAGAAAGAAAGAAAGAAGAAAGAAAGAAAGAAAGAAAGAAAGAAAGAAAGAAAGAAAGAAAGAAAGAAAGGAAGGAAGAAAGGAAGAAACGGGTAGAAGACAGAAATAGACAATTTTTCCAAAGAAGACATCCAGGTGGTTCACAGACACATGAAAAGATGCTCAAATCATTCATCATCAGAGAAACACAAATCAAAACCACAATGAGATAAAAACTCACATCTGTCAGAATGATTAAAATCAACAACACAGGAAACAGCAGATGTTGGTGAGGATGTGGAGAAAGGGGAACACTCTTACACTGTTGGTGGGAATGCAAACATGCACAGTCCTTGTAGAAAATAATATCAAGATTCCTCAGAAAGTTAAAAATAGAAATACCCTACAACCCAGTAATTGCACCACTAGATATTTAACCAAAGGACACAAAAATACTGATTTGAAGACACACATACACCTGGATGTTTGTTTATACGGAATATTATTCAGCCATAAAATATAATGAAATCTTGCCATTTGCAAGGACACAGATGGAGCTAGAGAATATAACACTAAGTGAAATATGTCAGTCAGAAAAAGACAAATACCATAAGATTTCACTCATATGTGGAATTTAAGAAACAAATGAGCAAAGGGGAAAAAGAGAGAGAGAAACAAAACAAGAAGCTGACTCTTAGACTCTTAACTGTGGAGAAAAATCTGATGGTTACTAGACGGGAAATAAAACCCTACTTATTTTTTTTTTAAAGTGGCAAATTTCATTGAACCTACAAGCCATAGTTTGCCATCTTCTGTTCTAAATTGCTTAGGGATGCATACACACATGTATCACTACAATAAAAAGTAAATAAATCACTGCTGTAAAAACCAAGCTATGGTGGGGTGCCTGTGTGGCTCAGTCAGTTGAGCATCTGATTCGTTTCAACTTAGTTCATAAACTCAGGGTCTTGAGATTGAGCCCCTCCAGGGGCTTCCTGCTCAATGGGGATTTTGCTTCTCTCCTTCTCCCTCTGCCCCTCCCCCTGCTCATGCTTTCTCTCTCTTTCTCTCTCTCTCAAATAAATAAATAAATCCTTTGAAAAAACAAGCTATGGTTACTACTGGGGGAGAGGCGCAGTATTGTAAGAATACGGTAATGTTTAATTTCTTGTTTTCAGAGGTTATTAACAGCTATTCATTATACAGACACGCTACATTTTACATATACACTTCGTATTATTTTCTCCGTACATTTTAAATTTACTTATTTTTATTCAAGTATAATTAATATACAGTGTTATATTAGTTTCAGGTGTACAATATAATGATTCAACAACTCTATACATTACTCAGTGCTTATCATGCTAAGTGGACTCTTAATCCCTTTCACCCATTTCACCTATCCACCCACTGTCCTACAATGAATTTTTTTAATTAAAAAAAAACATAAAAGTTGACTGAAAAGTAAAATGACCAAGCAACATAAAGATACAAAAAAGAATTCCTTTTATACCATTCTTTGATACATTTAAAAAGTTTTACAGCTTATTACTCCCTTTCAAATGGGCCCACAAGAAGATTCTCATTTAAAATGTGGCAAGGAATGGAAAAAGATATATGCAAGCAACTAAGAGGGAAAAGACATTAACTCCAAACACATTTTTTTGTAAAGCCATTTCTTGGGGTTATGGGAAAGTCAAGTTTTGGGTCAGTTTAAATGTCATGCAAACTTCAGTTTAAATCAGCCCTGCCACATACTAACTAGGAGATCTTGGGCAAATGTACCTAATCATCCTTAGTTTACATATTTGCAAACTTGGGATAATAGTACCTATCTTTTAGAATTACTGTGCATCGTTTTATATATCTTTAATAATACATTTTTTGAACTTTTGCCTCCAAGTTTTAAAGACAGAAGACATGTTTCTAAAAATCAAAGAAGAACTAAATAATAAATTGTCAAGCATTAAAGTGCTCTTCAATGAAGGAATAGAAATTCAAACCCAAAGCATAAAATGGCACAACTCATTGTGATTACCAAAAGGGAGGGTGTGCCTAGTGCTCTCATGGCTTTATCTCAATCTTTCTCATGTCAGGAGCTCTGAGTGATAACCCTGCCAGGCTACCCTGCCAGGCTACCCTGTCATGTTAAGTCCAGAGAACCTTCATAAGCAGCTGACTTGGTCACAGTATAATTATCCAAGCACTTTTATGTTCTGAATAGGTTGTTTTCCACTCACCTAGATTCATAGAGTGACCTTTCAGCCCTTCTGAGAGTCAGAGGAAGATAGGGGAAGGGATAAGATTTAGTGGAGAGGCTTGGCAATTTTTTTTGTTTGCCAAACCCTCCCTGAGCACCTATTGTGTGCCAAGCCTTGTGTTGTGTCCTGGTCAGACTGACAAAGTAGAAAAATTCCTGTCTAGCTGCAGTTTCTAATCTAATAAGGAAACTGTTACAAATAAAACAATTATAATAGAGGTTGAAGGGGTTGGAACTCAGTCAAGAATGGTAAAAAGAACCAAGATTCAGGAGGTAGAATTTCCAGTATTTGAGAACAGTAAGGGAAATATTGCCACAGACCAGGTGAGAATCAATGAAATCCTAATCGCTCATGAAAATATAGCTCATTCTCTGTCTACCTAAGGGCACCTAGGTGGCTCAGTCCGTTAATCTACTGCCTTCAGAGAGTCCTGGGATCAAGCTACTGTCAAGCTCCCTGCTAAGTGGGGAGTCTGCTTCTACCTCTCCTTCTGCCCCTCTCCCCATTTATTCTCTATCTCTCTCAAATAAATTAATATAATTGAAAAAAACCCTCTATATGTTGGCTGTTCTGAACATTTAATGGTGTTCAGGAAGGGAAGGAAGGAGAGTTGGGGAGGCAGTGGTGGGAAGATGAGCTAGAGAGGTATTTGATCAGGAGTTGGATCTTGGGGGACTTTGTAATATGCAGAGCTACTGACAGCCATCAAACGGATTTGAGGATGGAAATAACATGCTCATATATTTTGTTTGTAATTGTATGTTTTATTTATTTTTTTAAAGATTTAATTTACTGGGGCACCTGGGTGGCTCAGTGGGTTAAGGCCACTGCCTTCGGCTCGGGTCATGATCCCAGGGTTCTGGGATCAAGCCCCACATTGGGCTCTCTGCTCAGCAGGGATCCTGTTTCCTCCTCTCTCTCTGCCTGCCTCTCTGCCTACTTGTGATCTCTGTCTGTCAAACAAATAAATAAAATCTTTTTTTAAAAAAAAATCTAATTTATTTATTTGAGAGATAGCGAGCCTAGAGGGAGAGTGAGAGGGAGAAACAGAATCCTTGCTGAGAAGAGAGCCTGACATGGAGCTCAATCCCAGGACCCCTGAGATCATGACTCGAGCTGAAAGCAGATGCTTACCTGACTGAGCCACCCTGGTACCCCCATTGTATGTTTTATTTTGAGATAATTGTGGATTGACATGGAATTAAAAGAAATAATACAGAGGAATCCTTTGTATTCTCTACCCTGTTTTCTCAATAATAACACTTTGCAAAACTATAATACATCACCAATAGAATAATGACTGTGATATGTTCAAGATACAGAACATTTCCACAAGGATCCCGCATATTACCCTTTTATAAACACACCCACTTCCCTCTAGTTCCCACCCATTCCACTGAGTACCCTCCCACTCTATTGAGTAATGCTGTTATAAACATTTGTGTACAGATTTTTATGTGAGCATAAATTTCCATTTCTTTAAGATTAATGTCCAAGAGTGCAATTGCTGGGTCATATGATAGTTGTGTTTCAATTATCATCAGCAACGTGATTCATCTAGTATTTTGTGTCCTCACCAGTATTTACTGATGTCACTATTTTTTTTTCCAATATAGTCATTCTGTTGGGTCTGTATTGGTAATTGTAATGGTAATCTTAATTTGCATTTCCCTAATGATTAGTGATGTTGCAAAACTTTTCATGGATTTGTCATTTTTCATGAAAGGCCTGTTCATGCATTTTGTTTATCTTCTATTTTTATTGTTTTGTTACTGTAGAATTTTGAAAGTTCTTTATACATTCTAGATATGAGACTTGTCAGAAAAGTAAATTACAAATATTTTCTCTTAGTTCATATCTTGGCTTCATACCCTTAATAGAAGTCTTTAAGACAGCAAAGCAAAATAATTTTGATGACATCTAATTTCTTAATTTTTTAATGGGGTATGCTTTTGTGTCATGTCTATTGACTTCAACAAGCCCTAAATATTAAAGATTTCCTTCTATGTTATCTTCTAAGAGTTTTACAGTTTTACATTTTACATTTAAGTCTGTGCTCCATTTTGAAGTTGTTTATAAGATGTGAGGTTTGGGTCAATTTATTTTTATGGCTATTGATATCTAATTTTCCCAACATCATGAATTGAAAATTGTATCTTTCCTTCATTGAATTGCTTTTGTAGCTGTTTGAAAAACCAACTGGCTCGGAGGAGACAAGATGGCGGGGAAGTAGGAGGAGGCACCGTTTCAACCTGTACCCCAAAGTGAACTGATTACCTACCAAAGAACTCCAATCACCCATGAAATCAGCCTGAGATCAGAATTATACACGTCTGGATCTCTACAGGGGCAAAAGATGCCAGTGGGCAGGTAAAGCAGAGTGGGAACATCAGACTGATATCAGGAGAGAAACAAAAGGGGGAGGGGGCCACCAGAGGCAACCAATTGGAAAGTAATACCCCAATATAGAGTGCCCTGTGTCTGGGGACCAGCATTAACTTGGAGTCTGGTTGAAAGCACTCAAAAAGAGCAAAGGATCGCAAGGGGAAATTGTGGGAATCAGGGCTGTAGGGACAGGGGCTTAAGTCCCCTGACCCAGGACAGCCACCCCTGGCGCTGAACTAGAGAGAGTGTGGCGGAGAAATCAAGTCTTGTTCTCTGAGCCGACAGCGTGCCTGAGAACACGTGGGGTCCGGTTCCTGTGAAGGGCTGGGAGCCTCACCATATGGCAGAACGCCGCACCATTCTTTCAGAGCCTGAGACGCGTGCATCCTACACATTCCTCTGAGAGAGGTGCGTGCAGGCACTGGCCTGGTGCTCTTAGACCCGCGCCATACTATCAGAGCTTGAGATGTGCGTGCCCCACATCCTCCCCTGGGAGAAGTGCTCTCAGACCCAGAAAGACCAGGCATTCCCAGCCCGGGCCAGCGGGAAAATCTCAGTGTGCAATTGCTTCTTGGAACCTCTCTGGTGGTCTGGAGCTGCCCAGACAGCCGCCGCTGCCGTGGTTTGCATACAAGCAGGAGATCCTGCGTCCCCAGGGACCGCGACATGGAACCTGCTCTGCCAGCAGCCGAGGGGGAGCTTATGTGTCCTGCAGCACCCACAGGGGAGCAGATTGAGGCTTCCCTCTGAGAGGGAGGTTGGGGTGCAGTTTGCTTTCCTCTAAACCTCCAAAAACCATCAAAAGCTGTCAAGGCAAGAGAGAACAAATGAACAAACATAAAAACTTCGAGAGAACAAAAGCCTGAAAAACCGGTTTCCTCAGAGCCCACCCCCTTGAGTGGGGCGGGAGGACTTAACTCAGGGAACATCATTGACTGAAAACCCAAGTGGCAGGGCCCTCCCCCAGAAAACCAACCAGGAAAAAAAAAAAAAAAGAAAAAGAAAAGACGACAAGAGAACAACCATCACTACTTCATAGATACAACTTTCATTTTTAACTCGTTCCCACTATTCTGGTTCATTTTTTTTTCTATATAGATAATTTTTTTAACCTATTTACCATCACATTGAGATGTACAGTACATCAAATTCCATAATAACCATTTAACCTGAACTTTTTGATACATATACCCATGTTTTTCTTTTGTTATTCTATTTTTTATTTTTTTTTAATTTTAGTTTAGTTTAGTCTAGTTTATTCTTTTTTTAGTTTTATTTTCTAATATTCATATAGAGTTAAACTTCAAGGTAATCTCCTTTCCCCAATCAATGCTACCCCTATAGGTAAACCAATTTTTAATCCCCCTTTATCTTAGGAAAGTTAACAAAGATATCAAGATACATCCAGGAAGAATCAAAATAACTTTCCTCACTCACACTGAGAATTTATAACCACTCTCCCATCTTTTTCTTCCACCAGTGTTTCTGTGTATTTGTGTTTGTCGTGATAGTATATAAATCTTATACTTGGAGTTCTTTTTGACGAGGTTCTTCATTTTTTTGCTTTTTTAAAAGATGTTATTTATTTATTTATTTGACAGACAGAGATCACAAGTAGGCAGAGAGGCAGGCAGAGAGAGGAGGAAGCAGGCTCCCTGCTGAACAGAGAGCCCGATGCGGGGCTCGATCCCAGGACCCTGGGATCAGGACCTTTGCTGAAGGCAGAGGCTTTAACCCACTGAGCCACCCAGGCGCCCCCTTTTTTTGCTTTTATATATATATTTTTTTTTTCTCTTGGCATGTAATTTTATCAGTCATTTTGTTTGTCTGTTTTTGTTTGTATGCTTCATAAATCTTAACTTGGGGCCCATCTGGGCTGAGTCTTCTCTTTTATCTTCCCTTTTTTTCCTGTCTCTCTCTCTCTTTTTTTTCTTTTTCTTTTTCTTTTCTTTTATCTCTAGTTTGGGTGGGGAATCCTGATTGCTCAGAAGCGTTCCAGGGTGCACCTTGACTGCACCACGGTTGATACATCCAGCTACATCCGTTCAGCCAACTCTCAACAAAATGACTAGGAGGAGGAATGCCCAACAGAAGAAAAATACAGAGGATGGGCCTCCTGCAACAGAGTTAATGGCTATCAACATAGACAATATGTCAGAAAGGGAATTCAGGCTAACAATTATCCAGGCAATAGCTAGGTTGGAGAAAGCCATGAATGACCAAACAGAATTGATTAGGGCAGAAATGAAAGCCACGAGGGATGATGTTCACAATGTTAAGGCAGAACTGAAAGCCATCAGGGATGAGGTTCACAATGCTCTCAATGAGTTCCAAACTAATCTAAATTCTCTAAAAGCTAGGGTAACCGAGACAGAAGATAGAATTAGTGATCTGGAGGACAAACAGAGAGAAAGGATCATGAGGAAGCCTGGAACAAGCAGCTAAGAAGCCATGAAAACAGAATCAGGGAAATAAATGATGCCATGAAACGTTCCGATGTCAGAATTATTGGAATCCCTGAAGGGAAGGAGAAAGAAAGAAGTCTAGAAGATATAGTGGAACAAGTTTTCCATGAAAATTTTCCCAATCTCACGAATGGAACCAGCGTTAATGCACTAGAGGCAGAACGGTTTCCCCCCAAGATTATAGATTCTCAAACGTTTCAAGACACCTGAGAGTAAGAATGAAGAATTATAATTGTAGGCAGACCCTCTTGAAGCAGCTAGGACAAAGAAGCTCCTTACGTACAGAGGAAAGCCCATCAGAATAACGTCAGACCTGTCCACAGAGACCTGGCAAGCCAGAAAGGGCTGGCAAGATATATTCAGGGCACTAAATGAGAAGAACATGCAGCCAAGAATACTTTATCCAGCAAGACTGACATTCAAAATGGGTGGAGAGATAAAGAGTTTCCAAGACCGGAAAGGCTTAAAAGACTACGCAACCACCAAGCCGACACTGCAGGAAATATTAAGGGGGGTTCTATAAAAGAGGAAAAAGCCTAAGAATAGCATTGAACAGAAATATAGAGACAATCTACGGAAAGAAAGACTTCAAAGGTAACACAATGTCAATAAAAACGTATCTATCAATAATCACTCTCAATGTGAATGGCCTAAATGTGCCCATCAAATGACACAGGGTTGCAGATTGGATAAAATGACAGGACCCATCCATATGTTGTCTACAAGAGACCCATTTTGAACCTAAAGATACACCCAGACTGAAAGTGAAGGGATGGAGAAGTATCTTTCATGCCAATGGGCCTCAAAAGAAGACCGGGATAGCGATTCTCATATTAGATAAATTACATTTTAAACTGAAGACTGTAGTCAGAGATACAGAAGGACACTACATAATTCTTAAAGGGCCTATCCACCAAGATGATCTGACAATTGTAAATATCTATGCCCCCAATATGGGAGCAGCCAATTACATAGGAAACTATTAATCAAGATAAAGAGTCATATTGATATGAATACATTAATAGTAGAAGATCTTAACATGCCTCTGTCAGTAATAGACAGATCATTGAAGGAGAAAATCAACAAATAAACAAGAGCATTGAATGACACATTAGACCAGATGGACCTCATAGATATATACAGAACATTCCACACTAAAACAACAGAATACTCATTCTTCTCAAGTGCACATGGAACCTTCTCTAGAATAGACCACATACTGGGTCACAAGTCAGGACTCAACCAATACCAAAAGACTGAGATTATTCCCTGCATATTCTCAGATCACAGTGCTTTGAAACTGGAGCTCAATCACAAATAAAAGTTTGGAAGGAACTCAAACACCTGGAAGCTAAAGACCACCTTGCTTAAGAATGCTTGGATCAACAAGGAGATCAAAGAAGAACTTCAACAATTCATGGAAACCAATGAGAATGAAGAAACTTCACTCCAAAACCTATGGGATACAGCAAAGGCGGTTCTAAGGGGGAAATTCATGGCCATCCAAGCCTCCCTCAAAAAAATGGAAAAATCCAAAATACACCAGCTGTCTCTACACCTTAAACAACTTAGAATCAACAACAAATCAAACCAATTCCACACACAAGAAGGGAAATAATCAAGATTAGAGCAGAGATCAATCAGGTAGAAACCAGAGATACAGTAGAATGTATCAATGAAACTAGAAGCTGGTTTTTTGGAAGAATGAATAAGATCGATATACCATTGGCCACACTAATCCAAAAGAAAAGAGAGAAAGCCCAAATTAATAAAATTATGAATGAAAAGGGAGAGATCACAACTAACACCAAGGAAGTAGAAACAATCATCAGAAGCTATTATCAACAGTTATATGCCAATAAGCTAAGCAACCTAGATAAAATGGATGCATTCCTAGAAAACTATAAACTCTCAAAATTGAACCAGGAAGAAATTGACAACCTGAATAGGCCGATATCTATTAACGAGATTGAAGCACTGATCAAAAACCTCCCAAAAAATAAGAGCCCAGGACCTGATGGATTCGCGGGGGAATTCTACCAAACTTTCAAAGAAGAAATAGCACCTATTCTCCTGAAGCTGTTTCAAAAAACTGAAGCAGAAGGATAACTTCCAGACTCTTTTTATGAAGCCAACATTACCCTGATCCCCAATCCAGGCAAAGACCCTTCCAAAAAGGATAATTTCAGACCAATATCACTGATGAATACGTATGCTAAGATTCTCAACAAGATCCTAGCAAACAGGATCCAACAGCACACTAAAAAGATTATCCACCATGACCCGGTGGGATTCATCCCTGGGTTGGAAGGATGGTTCAACATTCGCAAATCAATCATTGTGATAGAACAAATCAATAAGAGAAGAGAGAAGAACCACATGGTCCTCTCAATGGATGCAGAAAAAGCATTTCACAAAATCCAGCCTCCGTTCCTGATTAAAACCCTTCAAAGTATAGGGATAGAGGGAACATTCCTGAACTTCATCAAATCTATCTATGAAAGACCCACAGCAAATATCATCCTCAATGGAAAAAAGCTTGCAGCCTTCCTGTTGAGATCAGGAACATGACCAGGATGCCCACTCTCACCACTCTTGTTCAACATAGTATTAGAAGTCCTAGCAACAGCAATCAGACAACAAAGAGAAATAAAAGGTATTGAAATTAGCAATGAAGAAGTCAAACTCTCTCTCTTCACAGATGACATGATTCTTTATATGGAAAACCCAAAAGACTCTACCCCCAAACTACTAGAACTCATACAGCAATTCAGTAACGTGACAGGATACGAAGTCAATGTACAGAAATCAGTGGCTTTCTTATACACTAACAATGAAAATACAGAAAGGGAAATTAGAGAATCGATTCCATTTACTATTGCACCAAGAACCAGAAGATAAATGGGAATAAACCCAACCAAAGAGGTAAAGGATCTGTACTCGAGGAACTACAGAACACTCATGAAAGAAATTGAAGAAGACACAAAAAGATGGAAGACCATTTGTTGCTCTTGGATCAGAAGAATAAACATTGTGAAAATGTCTATACTGCCTAGAGCAATCTATACTTTTAATGACATTCTGATCAAAATTCCACCAGTATTATTCAATGAGCTGGAGCAAATAATCCTAAAATTTGTATGGGATCAGAAGAGACCCTGAATCGCTAAGGAAATGTTGAAAAACAAATATAAAACTGGCGGCATCACGTTACCTGATTTCAAGCTTTACTACAAAGCTGTGATCACCAAGACAGCATGGTACTGGCATAAAAACAGACACATGGACCAGTGGAACAGAGTAGAAAGCCCAAATATGGTCCCTCAACTCTATGGTCAAATAATCTTCGACAAAACAGGAAACAATATCCAGTGGAAAAAAGACAGTCTCTTCAATAAATAGTGCTGGGAAAACTGGACAGCTATATGTAGAAGAATGAAACCCAACCATTCTCTTACACTGTACACTAAGATAAACTCAAAATGGATAAAAGACCTCAACGTGAGTCAGGAATCCATCAGAATCCTAGAGGAGAACATAGGCAGTAATCTCTTTGATATCAGCCACAGCAGTTTCTTTCAACATATGTCTCCAAAGGAGAAGGAAACAAAAGCAAAAATGAACTTTTGGGACTTCATCAAGATCAAAAGCTTCTGCACAGCAAAGGAAACAGTCAACAAAACGAAGAGGCAACCCACGGAATGGGAGAAGATATTTGCCAATGACAGTACAGACAAAAGGTTGATATCCAACATCTATAAAGAGCTCCTCAAACTCAACACACACAAAACAGACAATCATATTTAAAAATGGGCAGAAGATATGAACAGACACTTCTCCAATGAAGACATACAAATGGCTACCAGATACATGAAAAAGTGTTCATCATCACTAGCCATCAGGGAGATTCAAATTAAAGCTACATTGAGAAGTCACCTTACGCCAGTTAGAATGGCCAAAATTAGCAAGATAGGAAACAACGTGTGTTGGAGAGGATGTGGAAAAAGGGGAACCCTCCTACACTGTTGGTGGGAATGCAAGTTGGTGCAGCCACTTTGGAGAACAGTGTGGAGATTCCTTAAGAAACTAAAAATAGAGCTTCCCTATGACCCTGCAATTGCACTACTGGGTATTTACCCCAAAGATACAGATGGAGTGAAAAGAAGGGCCATCTGTACCCCAATGTTTATAGCAACAATGGCCATGGTCGCCAAACTGTGGAAAGAACCAACATGCCCTTCAACGGACGAATGGATAAGGAAGATGTGGTCCATATACACTACGGAGTATTATGCCTCCTTCAGAAAGGATGAATACCCAACTTTTGTAGCAACATGGACGGGACTGGAAAAGATTATGCTGAGTGAAATAAGTCAAGCAGAGAGAGTCAATTATCATATGGTTTCACTTATTTGTGGAGCATAACAAATAACATGGAGGACATGGGGAGATGGAGAGGAGAAGGGAGTTGAGGGAAATTGGAAGCGGAGGTGAACCATGAGAGACTATGGACTCCGAAAAGCGACCTGAGGGTTTTGAAGGGGTGGGGGGTGGGAGGTTGGGTGAACCAGGTTGTGGGTATTAGGGAGGGCACCTATTGCTTGGAGCACTGGGTGTGGTGGAAAAACAATGAATACTGTTATGCTGAAAATAAAAAAAAATAAAAATTAAAAAAAAACAACTGGCTATATTTATGTGTCCTTTGTTCTGTTCCTATGATATATCTATCCCCCTGCCAATACTACAGTCTTGATTACTCTAGCTATATATAATTTTTTGAAGTTAAAGCAGTATTTATTCAATTTTCTTGCAATCATAATATCTAAAGTGTAAGTGGTAATTATTTAGCAAGAATATTTGGAAAGAGTACATTTCTTGCTAAATAAAATTTCTTTTAAGTCCTCTGTATTTGGGCTTTTGTACAGAAATAAATCATATTTGTATGTAAGCGTTTTTTATTTGTTTCAAATTTTTATTTAAATTCTTGTTGGTTAACATATATGTAATATTGATTTCAAGAGCTGAATTTTGTCATTCATCACTTACATACAACATCCAGTGCTCATTAGAAGTCCCCTCCTTAATATCTAGCACACATTTAGCCCATTCTCCACCCACCTCCCTTCCAGCAGCCCTCAGTTTGTTCTCTCTAGTTAATAGTCTCTTATGGTTTCCCTCTCTCTCTCTCTTTTTTCTTCCTTCCCCTATGTTCATCTGTTTTGTTTCTTAAATTCCACATACGAGTGAAATCATATGGTATTTGTCTTTCTCTGACTGACTTATTTTGCTTAGCATAATACACTCTAGTTCCATCCAGGTCATTGCGAATGACCTCTTTTGATGGCTGAGTAATCTCTCAAAAAGAACAAATAATCCAGTTAAGAAATGGGCAGAAGACATGGATAAACATTTTTCCAAAAAAAGGCATATTTGGATATAAGTTTTGAAATTGGGTACACTGATCCTTCTCACTTTATTTTCCTTCAAATTATTCTACTGATTCCAGTTCTTTAATTTTCCATATATGTTTCAGAGTTATTTACATTTATAAAAACTTTGCTGGAATTTTGATGGGAATTTCAGTAAACCTATAGATTAATTTGGTGAGAATTTACGTCTTTACTATGTTAAGACTTCCAATACATGAACGTGTTTTCTCATTCATTTAAATCATCTTCAAGTTCTGACATCAGATTTTTATAGTTCTAAATATGTTTTGTTGGTTTTATACCTAAGTATTTTAAGTTTTGACTGACTGTAAATGATATTATATTTTTAATTTCAGTGTCCATGTACTCTTTGCTAGTATATAGGAATGCAATTGTTTTTTTTTTAATTTTTTCTCATATCCTGAGACCCTATTAAACTCAATTATTAATTCTTCTTAGAGATTCCCTGAAATTTTCTGTGTAGCTTATCATGTCATCTGCAAATAAGGATAGTTTTATATCTTCCTTTCCAATCTGCATGCCACTTATTTTCTTTTCTTACTTTATTGAGTGATTAGAATTTCCAGCATGATGTTGAATAAGAGTAGGAAAAGCATACATCCTTGCTTCATTCCTTATCCTAAGTGGAAAACATTGTCTTTCACTGTTAAGATGTTAGCTATAGAATTTTGTAGATGCTTGATATTAACCTAAGGAAGTTCCCTTCTGTTCCTAATTTTCTAAGAATTTCTATCATCAATGAGTTTTGAATTTTGTCAAATGTTTTCTCTCTGTCATTTAATATGATCATTTTTTAGTTTTCTTCTTGTTCTGTTAATATGCTGAATTACATTGATTATTTTTTCTAACTTTAAACAAGTCTTTCATGAAAGCTCCCAAATTTGTGTGTTGTTTGTAATATTTCCTTATTATCTTTTTTATGTGTATAGGATCTGTAGTTATGTATTATTTTAAATCCCTGATACTGGTAATTTGTGCCTTCCCTTTTGTTTTCATTTTGCTTGCAGGAATTTGCAAAACTCACCATTTTACTCACCCTTCTAAAGAGCTAGTTCTTTGTTTCATTTATTTTTCCACTGTTTTTCTGCTTACAATTTTATCGACCAGTGTTTTTTTTTTAAGATTTTATTTATTTATTTGACAGACAGAGATCACAAGTAGGCAGAGAGGCAGGCAGAGAGAGGGGAAGGGAAGCAGGCTCCCTGCGGAGCAGAGAGCCCGATGTGGGGCTCGATCCCAGGACCCTGGGATCATGACCTGAGCTGAAGGCAGAGGCTTTAACCCACTGAGCCACCCAGGCACCCTCGACCAGTGTTTTGTTGTTTTGTTTTTTTAGAGAAAAAGAGGAGAGGCAAAAGGAAAGGGAGAGAGAGGAATCATAAGCAGGCTTCACACCCCTCACAGAGCCTGACCTGGGGCTGAATCTCACAACCCCAAGATCATGACCTGAGCCACAATCAAGAATGAGGTGCTTAACCAACCAGGCACCCTTTCTGCTTAAAGTTTTATGAACTTTACTTTGGTCTTCATTATTTCCTACCTTCTGTTTGTTTGGGGTTTATATTTCTCTTCTGTTACTAGATTATTGAGGAGGGAGCTTAGATTATTAATTTGAGACTTTCCCTCTTTTCCAATAAATGCATTTAGGACAATAAAATTTCTTCCTAGTGTTGCTTTGGGTGTGCCCTGCAAGTTTTAATCTATAGTATATTAATCTTCATTCAGTTTGGTGTATTATATAAATTCTCTTAAGACTTCGTTTTTGACCCATGTATTATTTAGTAGTGTGTTGGTTAGTAGCCAATGTTTGGAGATTTTTCTGTTATCTTTCTCTTACTGATTTTTAGTTTTATTCCATTGTGATCAGAGAATACAATTGGTATAATTTAAATTATTTTAAATTTATTTAGGTTTGTTTTAGCCCCAGGATGTGGTCTACCTTGGTATACAGTCTCTGGACACTTTTTAAAAAAAATATTTTATTTATTTATTTAACAGACAGAGATCACAAGTAGGCAAAGAGACAAGCAGAGAGAGAAAAGGAAGCAGGCTCCCTGCAGAGCAGAGAGCCCAGTGTGGGGCTCAATCCCAGGACCCTGAGATCATGACCTGAGCTGAAGGCAAAGGCTTAACCCACTGAGCCACCCAGGTGCCCCACACTGGGCACTTCTAAATAGTGTATATTCTGTTGTTATCAGGTGGAGTTTTTACAAATATTGATTACATCAACCTTTTAGTCGATAATGTTGTTGGATTCTATATATTTGCCGATTTTCTGTTTAATTGTTTTGTCAATTAGTAAGAAGGGAATATTGAAGTCTCCAATGATAATGTTTATTTGTCTATTTATCCTTTCAGTTCTATCAATTTTTTCTTCACCTATTTTGTGACTCTATTGTATTTTGCATGCATATTTTGGATTGCTATGTCTCTTTTGTGGATTGTTTTGAAACTGGGTAATGATTCAAATAGCATTAGATTCACTAAAATCTTGGCCTGAATAAGGAGAGAAAATGAGCAAGTTTAGGTGTCTGGACTTGAGACTTTTCAGGTTTCTTTATTGAAATTCATATAACCATAGTTGAAATATACTTTGGATATACTATAATCAGCTATTGGAATATTCAATTGTTGGAACAACCAAATGCACAAAATTCCACCTCTGACTTGAACAAGTGCCCATTGTGTGGTGCAAATTTGGCTAAAGAAGCCTGGTTTCACAATGTGTGTGCACTGAAAAGTAACATGTAAACTTAGTGACATCAGTGGAAATTGCCTAATGTAAACACGCACAAAATGAGCAGTTTTCAATGAATATTTCGATAATGAAATGGAGTAAAGCATATATACTTTTTTCTTTGTATTTGTATGTATATATACATATATATGAATTTATTTACATTTATATATACAAAGAAAAATGGAAATTTGTAGGATTATACCACGCTAATCCCAAAGGTTGTTTTTTTTTTTTAAGATTTTATTTATTATTTGAGAGAGAGAGCAAGAGAGCACAAGCCAGGGGAGAGGCAGAGGGAGAGAGAGAAGGCTTCACCTGAGCAGGGAGCCTGATGCAGGGCTTGATCGCAGGACCCAGAGATCATGACCTGGGCTGAAGGCAGACGCTTAACTGACTGAACCATCCAGACACCTTAATCCCAAAGGTTTATTCCAATTCTATTGCACTCTGATTTTATTCTGTTGGTAACCACAGACATAAAAAATATCTGAGGATAGCAGTATCCTTCCAAAGGCGATTATAAACTTTACCCTTTAAAGTGATGTTTCTCAGAATATTTCATAAAGTTGGTGTCCAGAGCTCTATTTTAACAAGTGACTTAGCAATTCTGATTAAGATGATCCACTGATTACATTTTAGGAAGTGTGGCTTCAAGTTCTAGATCCTGAAGTTGTTTGAGCACACATTATAGAAGGGGACCATGTGGCGTTGGACAGCAGTTATTCAAACACATACACATGCAGACACACACATATGTTCTATGTGTCTTTCATATACAGTAATCCTTATTTTTCTGTGCCCTTCAGACTTTAAATGTTTGAAATGGAACTCATTTACCACTTACTTCCAATCCCCACCTGTCAGATTTGCTGTTGTATTCGCCATCTTGGTAAATCACATCTCCATCTATGTATCCACTCTAGCTAGAAATACTAAAGTTATCCTTGACTACTGTATTTCCCTGAAGTTTAGTAAACACTGTACTCTTTCTAAAGTGTTTTTCAGTGCCATCGTCTGCCTGTAAACCCCTAGTCTTTCTTTAATTTTTTGAACTTTAGTATATATCTCATTTCCTCTGAAAATATTTTCCTTACCTAATGCCCCATCCTCACAACACAGATGTATTTATTAATAGTACACCTATGTTTGTCTTTGTGGTTATCATTCTGTATTGTAATTTATTCAATTAATGTTTGCCTTTCCTATTAGACAAAAAGCTCCTTGATGGATTCTTCATCTCTAGGTCTCCAGGGCAAGGCACAGTAAGTATTTGTTGAACTGTTTCTAAGATCTGAGGCCTTTTATGCTCTGTCCCAAGGACTGGGAGGAAGAGACCCATCCACTCTCAAGACACTATTGGGTTGAAGATATCATGGCTACCTTCAAATTTAAAGAGCTTTCTTGTAAAGAATAGACAATATTTGATTAGTCTCTGTGGTTACAAAAGCCATATGTGGAAGCTATAGGGAGACAGATTTCAGTTTAAGAGAAGAAAGAAGATTGCCAAAGGGGAAATAGGCTGCTCTGAAATGTACCGAATTTCCTGTGACTGGACATGTGAGAGCAGAATCAGAGCAGCTACTTGGAGAAAACATTACAGAGAATATTTAAACCATCATATGCCAGGGTTAGACTGAATAGCCTTTAAGGTTCCTCTAGAATGCATTCATTAAAGCAAGATGGAATAGAATACGACTGAAATGTATTCTCCTCTTAAACTTTTTCCTCCTCTAGCTGTCTTTATCTTTGTTAGTGTACTATCCCCCTTATCAACATCCCTAGCTCAAAAACACAGAATCATATATCTCTCTATCACCCCATCCCAGTTTTGTTTTTCCTTTTACCAAATTTTATAGATTCTACTTTACCTCATCACATCATCTCTTGAATCCACTCACTCCATCCACATTGATCTTGCTTTAATTCAGATATTCTTTACCTTTCCCTTGGATCATTGCAACAGCTTTCTTCTAACTCCTGGCCACGGCTATAGTAACAAAAATCCTAAAATATGATTCTAGTCATATTACTCCCATATTCAAAATTTTTCAACACACTACTAATACAAAAAAAACAAACTTGTCCTGCAATTCAGAGGTCCTCCAAAATCTAGTAGTGACCAACCTGCCCAGATGCTCCTCTGTATCTTCCCCATTTCTTTGCATGATAACACTGCTCCAGTCAGTCTATAAAACTGAACACTTCCAGAACAATCGCTGTTGTTCAATTCCCCACCCCCATACTCTGTCTCTTATTGTCTAAATTTTACATCTATCTTCAAGGACTAGCTAAAATGATATCTCTTCTATAAAGTCCATCATAAATCCTCCCCCTCACCATTACTTTACAGAGGATTTCTTTCTTCTATAAATTGTAATAGTATTTTTAAATATCTAATTTATTCATTTGAGAGAAAGAAAGAGAAAGCACAGAGAGAAAGTGAGAGAGAGAAACAGACTGCCTACTGAGTTGAGAGCTCCGTGTAGAGCTCAATCCCAAGACCCTGACTGAGATCATGACCCAAGCCAAAGGTAGCCAACTGAGCTATCCAGGCACCCCTACAAGAGTATTTTTGATTAGTGTTTGCAAGATGCATCATTTTTTAGATTTTTTTTTTAAAATTTCAGCATGCATTTGTTTATATTTAAGAGAGAGTATCTTACAGATAGCACACGTTTGAGTTTGGTTTTAAAAAATTCTGTCTGACAACCTCTACTTAGCCAGAGTAATTTGTTTATATTTTTAAATGATTCATATGACTATCTAGCTTGTGTAGTAACAATACAAACAGTTAAAATTTGTGAAAGTTTATTATGTGTTAGCTACTATTCTAAATATTTTACAAATGTATCATAAAGATTTATTTATTTATTTGAAAGAAAGACAACATGAGTGGGGAGGGGCAGAGGGAAAGAATCACAGGCAGACTCCCTGCTGAGCATGGAGCCTGACTCAGGGCTCAATTCCAGTACCCATGAGATCATGACATGAGCCAAAAACAGGAGTCAGATGCCTAACCAACTGAGCCACCCAGGTGTGTTATATAAATATATATATATATATATATATATATATATATATATATATCAATCACTTGACTGTTCTGTGTATAATTGTGTAAAATATTTAATATTTCAAGTTCCTAAGGCTTGAGTTCTTTACCTGAAAAAGAAGGATAATAATAGTACCTACCCCATGAGGTGGCTATAGGGATATAATAAAGTAAAAAATATATATATATGTACATATAGATATTATTTACATATTATTTACATAATATTTATATATGTATACATGTATACATATGTATATATTTACATATATACATACACATATATGTATATGTGTATATGTATATATGTAAATAATATCTATATTTACATATATATGTAAATAATATCTATTTTATATATATTTTTAAAAACATATATGTAAATATATATATGTAAATACATGCATGTATATATATTATATATAATATATATCTATATTTACATATAAATATATGCAAATATAGATATTATTTACATATTATTTATATATTATTCACACATATGTGTATATGCAAATAATATCTATATGTACATATATATGTGAATTATATATGTATATATGTAAATAATATCTATATTTACATATATATGTAAATAATATATATATATATATTTATATATATATATATATATATTTTTTTACTTTATTATATCCCTACAACCACCTCATGGGGTAGGTACTATTATTATCCTTCTTTTTCAGGTAAAGAACTCAAGCCTTAGGAACTTGAAATATTAAATACTTTACACAATTATACACAGAACAGTCAAGTGATTTCCCCAACAAAGCACACATGTGGCGTAAAAGAAGCTGTTGGGCCTAAGACTTGTTACTTTTGCTGTCTGAACGATAGTGCCCATGTATGGGCCAGTCTGTACTTTATTCCAAACCTACCTCAGAAATCCTCATACCATGGCTCGAAGCCGGGACCAAGAGGGGAAGATTTGAGTTTGACTTTCCTATAGATGCTGGGCAGGAAGAAGGGAGAAATATCAGAACAGGGTCATGATTTGAGAATGGGATTTATATACTGGAGATTAAGAGGCGGACAGAACTCAAGTCTTGGTTCTTTTTCTTCCTGGATGTGTAAGCTTTGGCTTCTTCTCGCTGAGCCTTAGTATTTAAGCTGGAATGTTAAAGTGGATTTTTTTTTTAATTCACAGATATGGGGCACCTGAGTGACACAGTATGTTGAACATCTGATTATACTAGCTCAAGTCTAGATCTCATGGTCATGAGTTTGAGCCCCATACTGGGAAGCTACTTAAACATTTTTTTTCAAAGACCTGTTAAAAGAAATCCATCATTTTGTGTCTATATATGTATGAGAATCCACATCATTCTTGGTACTACATCTAACCTGTTGTGCAGCCTTGAGCAAACCCCTTTCTTTCTGGACAACACTGTCCATACCAGTGACATGAAGGTCAACTGGATATTCTCTAAAGGCCCTTACACTCTGATACTTTGTGGGGGGTAAAACAGGATAAGTAGGCGATTGTTTTCCACAAAAAAAAGCCAGTGCACAGGGGTGCCTCAGTGCTCAGTCAGTTAAGTGTCTGCTTTTTGCTCAGGTCATGATCCCAGGGTCCTGGGATACAGCCCCATGTTGGGCTCCCTGCTCAGTGGGGAGCCTGATTCTCCCTCTCCCTCTGCCTCCCACTCTGCTTATTTGGGCTCTCTCTCTCTCAGTCACATAAATAAATAAAATCTTAAAAAAAAAAAAGAAGAAGAAGAAGCCAGTGGGCAGTTTGGGAGGCTTCCATCATGGTTGTTTCCTTTCTTGGTCTGGGAAGGAATAAAAAATGTCCTTAATCATCATTATTATCATCATGGTCACCAAGAAGCATGTTCTGTGGCCTATAGTGTGTGAATTATGGTTAGGAAGACTCATGTTTGGTAACAAGATATGTATAACACCTTTTTAATAATTGGCTGCAATTATACAACTCATGAAAATGTACCAAGTATCTACACCTATTAATTTCACTTATCCCCATAGCAGATTGTTTAGGATGATACATATTCTCATTCCCATTTTGCAATTGATCAAACTAAGTTTGAAGTGATTTGATAATCTTCCCCAAACCAGACAACATTGGCCTTATTAAAGGGAAACATCCAAGTCATTTTATTATTTCATAATTACCTTTTAAAATAACTGAAATACAATATTGTCATGATCAACAATTTATAAAGAGATTGTACATATATTAAACAGATTCATTGAGTAGAATGCTCTTTCTACACTCAAGAAACTTATAATTGGGGAACTAAGACATAAACATACTGATGAAAAGCACCAAATGAGTTGTACACAGTGAGAGTGGAAGAAAGGGGAAAAGCCCTGGAAGTAGAAAGGCAAATATACCTTTGAAAAAGCATTACTTTTATTATGCCTTGTGGAAGGTTTGGATGGGATGAAAGAAAGATGGTAAGACTTCCAAACAATAAGAAAAATCTGAGATGTAGAGGAAAAAGATGTCCAAGTAATGTTTAAGAATGAGTAAATAGGTTTAGTTGAGGCCAGATGATTTGGTAGGGAAACACTTAAACATTTGGGTGAGTTTAAGTGTTGGAAGGCCTGGAATGACAAGTTATTTAACTCCCATGAGACCCAAGTATTCATTTATTCTGTGAGGAAGACCATGAAATGGTCATGCAAATTGCCAGACACCACATATTCTATTACAGGTCTATGGGAGAGCTAAGACTTGACCTTGACTTTCTTCTTCACAGCAGGTACTCTTTCCAACAAAATGCAGGGTCCATGGTCTTGCCTATTTCAGAGACAGCAGCAATCAATGATTTTTACCAAACCAAAATGCATGGAGAATTTGTTTTATTATTATTGCCAAAGTTCTTCAAACACCTTGTGAGTAATCCTTTTTCTTCTTTGGAGAAATTAAGAGGTTGTGTGTCAGTATCACCTCCCCAACTCTTTCTCACATTAATATGCAATCAAGATGCTTCCTGATTCTATCTACAGCACTACATAGATTCAGTAAGGATTAGGGAGTCCCTCCAAAAAATAAGAACCAGACTATGACAAATGGACAGATTTGCTGTCAGTTGTAATAAGACAAATCAGAACACTATATCCTTTTTTAAGACCATATTTTACCTTAATGGTTTTTTTAAATTTTAAAATAAATGTCAGTTTGTAAAATGAGACTAACCTCTTTGTCTATAGCTGAATCACTCTTAAAGTTCCAGGAATCATCTTTGTTTGTTGCCTCCCTTGCTTTCACTCTTAGCTGCCAGATGCTTATTTTCTCTTCTTGTTCCTTTCCCTCTCCTAGTCTCCAGATTCCTAGAAGTTCATCCACTAATGCCCTCTTTGTTAGCAAACCATAGTCACTAATTAATCACTGGAGTTCGGGGTTCAACACTATCAGAAATTTTATCTTAGCTATAGGGCTTGTGTGTATGTCTGGCTACTGACTGACTGAAAAATATCTTTCCTAACCACTAATCGAAGTTTCAGAATGAACAAATTAAAATGGCCTCACAGAATCTGTCCTTAACTTGGAAAGGAACCAAAGAACCAAACTGTTCTTCTGACATGGATGAAAAGACCCATCTCAAAAATATGTGAACCCACTCAAAATTGCAAAAGAACATGAGCTCAGGGCACAAGCCCCGGGAAATATCTTCTGCAGAGGCAGCTGGAGAGCTACAAGGAAAATACAAAATTCTTGTCCATTTTCATCTAATCCCACGCAGATCTAAACTCATCCTTTAAGAAACACATCCTTTAATAAATACTGTGTAAATAAAAGGGGGAAGAAAGCACCTCAAACACAATTTGTGTTTTATTTTTAGCTCAATTAACTTCCATAGCCATTTAGGCTTCATGGCTTACCTGGAGAAAAGCTGAAGGGCCTTTGGGTCTCCTCAGTCCAAGCCCCCTATCCTTCAGTGCTTAAGTGGTTTTGGGCTTAGAGCCCCAGAAGTCTGACAGCTTTGAACTAGCTGGGGTAAGTCCAGTATAATTTTTGCATGTTGAAAATTAATATTTAGACAGAAATTATATTCATCATTCTCCTTCTAAACATGATTTTAGTTATATTTGTGAAATTGAGCACGTCACATGGTCTTTTCTAGGCCCTTTCTAGACCTCAGTTATCCTTTACATAAAATGGCATGAAAAAAAAAAGGTGGATTAAATCAATGGTTCTCAGATTTCACGGTATATTAGAACTACTTTTAAAAATATATATGCCAGGGGACAAGATGGCGGGAAGTAGGAGGAGGCGCCTTTTCAACCTGTACCCTAAAGTGAGCTGATTACCTACCAAAGAACTCCGATCACCCATGAAATCAGCCTGAGATCAGAATTATACACGTCTGGATCTCTACGGGGGCCAGAAGACGCCAGTGGGCAGGTAAAGTGGAGTGGGAACGTCGGACTGATATCAGAAGATAAACAAAAGGGGGAGGGAGCCACCAGAGGCGACCGATTGGAAAATAATACCCCAATACGAGAGTGCCCTGCATCTGGGGACCAGCATTAACTTGGAGTCTTGTTGAAAGCACTCAAAAGAGCAAAGGATCGCGCGGGGAAATTGTGGGAACCGGGGCGGCTAGGGACAGGGGCTTAAGTCCCCAGACCCAGGACAGCCTCCCCTGGCGCTGAGCCAGAGAGAGTGCGGCAGAGAAACCTGGTCTTTGTCCCTGAGCTGCCAGTGCGCCCAAGAACGGGTGGAGTCCGGCTCCCGTGAGGGTCTGGGAGCCACACCAGACGGCAGAACGCGCACCTTGCTGGAGATACACGCGCGCGTGCCTCACCCTCCCCTGAGAGAGGTGCATGAACGCCCAGCCTGGTGTTCTCGGACCCACGCGGCGATAGAGCCGATAGAGCCGATAGAGCTGGAGACGCCGCGCCCCAAACCCTCCCCTGGGAGAGGTGCGCGCAAGCCCGGCGCTCTTAGCCCCAGCCAGCGGGAAAAGCTCAGTGTGCGATCGCTGCTTGGAACCTTTCTGGCGGTCTGGAGCTGCCCAGACAGCCACCGCTGCCTTGGTTTTGCGTACAAGCAGGAGATCCTGCGTCCCCAGGGACCGTGACTCAGAACCTGCTCTGCCAGCGGCCCAGCGGCTGCAGCACCTCCAGGGGAGCAGACTGAGGCTTCTCTCTGAGAGGGAGGTCGGGGTGCAGTTTGCTTTCCTCTAAACCTCCAAAAACCATCAAAAGCTGTCAAGGCGAGAGAACAGAAGTGAACAAACATAAAAACCTCCAGAGAACAAAAACCTGAAAAAACTATTTTTCTCAGAGCCCACCCCCTTGAGGGGGTCGGGAGGACTTAACTCAGGGAACATCATTGACTGAAAACCCACGTGGCAGCCCCCTCCCCCAGAAAACAAATCAGGAAAGAAAAAAAAAAAAAGACTACAAGAGAACAACCACCACTACTTCATAGATACAACTTTTATTTTTAATTCTTTCCCACTATTCTGGTTCATTTTTTTTCTTTTTTTATATAGATAATTTTTAACCTATTTACCATCACAGTGAGATGTCCAGTACATCAAATTCCATAATAAACTTCTAACCTGAATTTTTTGATACATACACATGTGTTTTTCTTTTGCTTTTCTATTTTCTTAATTTTTAAAAAAAATTTTTAGTTTAGTTTAGTCCAGTTTATTCCTTTTTTATTTTTATTTTCTAATATTCATATAGAGTTAAACTTCAAGGTAACCCCCTTTCTCCAAGCAATGCTACCCCAATAGATGAACCAATTTTTAATCCCCCTTTTTCTTAGGAAAGTTGAGTCTTTTAACAAAGATATCAAGATACATCCAGGAAGAATCAAAATAACCTTCCTCGCCCACACCGAGAATCTATAACCATGCTCCCATCTTTTTCTTCTGCCAGTGTCTCTGTGTATTTATGTTTGTCCTGATAGTATATAAATCTTACACTTGGGGTTCTTTTTGAGAAGGCTCCTCCTTTTTTTGCTTATATATATATATATATATTCTCTCGTCATATACATTTATCAGTATTTTTGTTTGTCTGTTTTTGTTTGTATACTTCATAAAGCTTACCCTGGGGCCCATTTGGGCTGAACCTTCTCTTTTATCTTCCCTTTTTTTCCTGTCTCTCTCTCTCTCTCTCTCTTTTTTCTTTTTCTTTTCTTTTTTCTCTCGTTTGGGTGGGGAATCCTGAGTGCTCAGAAGTGTTCCAGGGTGCACCTTGACTGCACCACGGTCGATACATCCAGCTACATCTGTCCAGTCATCTCTCACCAAAATGACTAGGAGGAGGAATCCCCAACAGAAGAAAAATACAGAGGATGGGCCTTCTGCAACAGAGCTAATGGCTATCAACATAGACAATATGTCAGAAAGAGAATTCAGGCTAACAATTGTCCAGGCAATAGCTAGGTTGGAGAAAGCCATGGATGACCAAACGGAATTGATTAGGGCAGAATTGAAAGCGACCAGGGAGGATGTTCATAATGTTAGGGCAGAGCTGAAGGCCACCAGGGATGAGGTTCACAATGCTCTCAATGAGTTCCAATCTAATCTAAATTCTCTAAAAGCTAGGGTAACTGAGACAGAAGATAGAATTAGTGATCTGGAGGACAAACAGATAGAGAGAAGGGATCAGGAGGAAGCCTGGAACAAACAGCTTAGAAGCCACGAAAACAGAATCAGGGAAATAAATGATGCCATGAAACGTTCCAACGTCAGAATTATTGGAATCCCTGAAGGGGAGGAGAAAGAAAGAAGTCTAGAAGATATAGTGGAACAAGTTCTTCATGAAAATTTTCCCAATCTTGCGAATGGAACAAGTGTTCATGTACTAGAAGTAGAAAGGTCCCCCCCCCAAGATTATAAATTCAAAAAAAAATCCAGGCACCTCATAGTAAAATTGAGGAATCATAATTGTAGATAAAATCTCTTGAAAGCCGCTAGGACAAAGAAGCTCCTTACATACAGAGGAAAGCCCATCAGAATAACGTCAGACCTGTCCACAGAGACCTGGCAAGCCAGAAAGGGCTGGCAAGATATATTCAGGGTATTAAATGAGAAGAACATGCAGCCAAGAATACTTTATCCAGCAAGACTGACATTCAAAATGGATGGAGAGATAAAGAGTTTCCAAGACCGGAAAGGCTTAAAAGACTATGCAACCACCAAGCCAACACTGCAGGAAATATTAAGGGGGGGTTCTATAAAAGAGGAAAAATCCTAAGAATAGCATTGAACAGAAATATAGAGACAATCGACAGAAAGAAAGACTTCAAAGATAACACAATGTCAATAAAAACGTATCTCTCAATAATCACTCTCAATGTGAATGGCCTAAATGCACCCATAAAACGACACAGGGTTGCAGATTGGATAAAACGACAGGACCCATCCATATGTTGTCTACAAGAGACCCATTTTGAACCTAAAGATACACCCAGACTGAAAGTGAAGGGATGGAGAAGCATCTTTCACGCCAATGGGCCTCAAAAGAAGGCCAGGGTAGTGATTCTCATATCAGATAAATTAGATTTTAAACTAAAGACAGTAGTCAGAGATACAGAAGGACACTACAAAATTCTTAAAGGGACTATCCACCAAGATGATCTAACAATTGTAAATATCTATGCCCCCAATATGAGAGCAGCCAATTACATAAGAAAACTATTAATCAAGATAAAGAGTCATATTGATATGAATACATTAATAGTAGGAGATCTTAACAAGCCTCTCTCAGAAATAGACAGATCATCGAAGCAGAAAATCAATAAAGAAATAAGAGCATTGAATGACACATTGGACCAGATGGACCTCATAGATATATACAGAACATTCCACCCTAAAACAACAGAATACTCATTCTTCTCAAGTGCAAATGGAACCTTCTCCAGAATAGACCTCATACTGGGTCACAAATCAGGGCTCAACCAATACCAAAAGACTGAGATGATTCCCTGCATATTCTCAGATCACAATGCATTGAAACTGGAGCTCAATCACAAGGAAAAGTTCAGAAGGAACTCCAATACCTGGAAGCTAAAGACCACCTTGCTTAAGAATGCTTGGATCAACCAGGAGATCAAAGAAGAACTTAAACAATTTATGGAAACCAATGAGAATGAAGATACTTCACTCCAAAACCTATGGGATACAGCAAAGGCGGTCCTAAGGGGGAAATTCATGGCCATCCAAGCCTCCCTCAAAAAAATTGAAAAATCCAGAATACACCAGCTGTCTCTACACCTTAAAGAACTAGAGAATCAACAACAAATCAAACCAACTCCACACACAAGAAGGGAAATAATCAAGATTAGAGCAGAGATCAACGTGGTAGAAACCAGAGATACAATAGAACGTATCAAAGAAACTAGAAGCTGGTTTTTTGAAAGAATCAATAAGATCGATAAACCATTGTCCACACTAATCCAAAAGAAAAGAGAGAAAGCCCAAATTAATAAAATTATGAATGAAAAGGGAGAGATCACAACTAACACCAAGGAAGTAGAAACAATCATCAGAAGCTATTATCAACAGTTATATGCCAATAAGCTAAGCAACCTAGATGAAATGGATGCATTCCTGGAAAACTATAAACTCCCAAAATTGAACCAGGAAGAAATTGACAACCTGAATAGACCAATATCTAGTAATGAGATTGAAGCAGTGATCAAAAACCTCCCAAAAAACAAGAGCCCAGGACCTGACGGATTCCCTGGGGAATTCTATCAAACTTTCAAAGAAGAAATAATACCTATCCTCCTGAAGCTGTTTCAAAAAATTGAAGCAGAAGGAAAACTTCCAGACTCTTTTTATGAAGCCAGCATTACCCTGATCCCCAAACCAGGCAAAGACCCTACCAAAAAGGAGAATTTCAGACCGATATCACTGATGAATATGGATGCTAATATTCTCAACAAGATCCTAGCAAACAGGATCCAACAGCACATTAAAAAGATTATCCACCATGACCCGGTGGGATTCATCCCTGGGTTACAAGGATGGTTCAACATTCGCAAATCAATCAATGTGATAGAACAAATCAATAAGAGAAGAGAGAAGAACCACATGATCTTCTCAATTGATGCAGAAAAAGCTTTTGACAAAATCCAGCATCCGTTCCTGATTAAAACGCTTCAAAGTATAGGGATAGAGGGAACATTCCTGAACTTCATCAAATCTATCTATGAAAAACCCACAGCAAATATCATCCTCAATGGGAAAAAGCTCGCAGCCTTCCCATTGAGATCAGGAACACGACAAGGATGCCCACTCTCACCACACTTGTTCAACATAGTATTAGAAGTCCTAGCAACAGCAATCAGACAACAAAGAGAAATAAAAGGTATCCAAATTGTCAAGGAAGAAGTCAAACTCTCTCTCTTCGCAGATGACATGATTCTTTATATGGAAAACCCGAAAGACTCCACCCCCAAACTACTAGAACTCATACAGCAATTCAGTAATGTAGCAGGATACAAAGTCAATGTCCAGAAATCAGTGGCTTTCTTATACACTAACAATGAAAATACAGAAAGGCAAATTAGAGAATCGATTCCATTTACTATAGCACCAAAAACCATAAGATACCTCGGAATAAACCTAACCAAAGAGGTTAAAGATCTGTACTCGAGGAACTACAGAACACTCCTAAAAGAAATTGAAGAAGACACAAAAAGATGGAAGACCATTCCATGCTCTTGGATGGGAAGAATAAACATCGTTAAAATGTCTATACTGCCCAGAGCAATCTATACTTTTAATGCCATTCCGATCAAAATTCCACCAGTATTTTTCAAAAAGCTGGAGCAAATAATCCTAAAATTTGTATGGAATCAGAAGAGACCCCGAGTTGCTAAGGAAATGTTGAAAAACAAAAATAAAACTGGTGGCATCACGTTACCTGATTTCAAGCTTTACTACAAAGCTGTGATCACCAAGACAGCATGGTACTGGCATAAAAACAGACACATGGACCAGTGGAACAGAGTAGAGAGCCCAGATATGGACCCTCAACTCTATGGTCAAATAATCTTTGACAAAACAGGAAAAAATATCCAGTGGAAAAAAGACAGTCTCTTCAATAAATGGTGCTGGGAAAACTGGACAGCTATATGTAGAAGAATGAAACTTGACCATTCTCTTACACCGTACACAAAGATAAACTCGAAATGGATAAAAGACCTCAACGTGAGACAGGAATCCATCAGAATCCTCGAGGAGAACATAGGGAGTAACCTCTTTGATATCAGCCTCAGCAACTTCTTTCAAGATATGTCTCCAAAGGCAAAGGAAACAAAGGCAAAGATGAACTTTTGGGACTTCATCAAGATCAAAAGCTTCTGCATAGCAAAAGAAACAGTCAACAAAACAAAGAGGCAACCCACGGCATGGGAGAAGATATTTGCAAATGACAGTACAGATAAAAGGTTGATATCCAGGATCTATAAAGAACTCCTCAAACTCAACACACACAAAACAGATAATCATATTAAAAAATGGGCAGAAGATATGAACAGACACTTCTCCAAGGAAGACATACAAATGGCTACCAGACACATGAAAAAATGTTCATCATCACTAGCCATCAGGGAGATTCAAATCAAAACCACATTGAGATACCACCTTACACCAGTTAGAATGGCCAAAATTAGCAAGACAGGAAACAACGTGTGTTGGAGAGGATGTGGAAAAAGGGGAACCCTCTTACACTGTTGGTGGGAATGCAAACTGGTGCAGCCACTTTGGAGAACAGTGTGGAGATTCCTCAAGAAATTAAAAATAGATCTTCCCTATGACCCTGCAATTGCACTGCTGGGTATTTACCCCAAAGATACAGATGTAGTGAAAAGAAGGGCCATCTGTACCCCAATGTTTATAGCAGCAATGGCCACGGTCGCCAAACTGTGGAAAGAACCAAGATGCCCTTCAACGGATGAATGGATAAGGAAGATGTGGTCCATATACACTATGGAGTATTATGCCTCCATCAGAAAGGACGAATACCCAACTTTTGTAGCAACATGGACGGGACTGGAAGAGATTATGCTGAGTGAAATAAGTCAAACAGAGAAAGTCAAGTATCATATGGTTTCACTTATTGGTGGAGCATAACAAATAATATAGAGGACAAGGGTAGATGGAGAGGAGAAGGGAGTTGAGGGAAATTGGAAGGGGAGGTGAACCATGAGAGACTATGGACTCTGCAAAACAACCTGAGGGTTTTGAAGGGGCGGGGTGGGAGGGTGGGGGAACCAGGTGGTGGGTATTAGGGAGGGCACAGATTGCATGGAGCACTGGGTGTGGTGAAAAAACAATGAATACTGTTACGCTGAAAATAAATAAAAAAATTAATTAAAAAAATATATATATGCCTAGGAGCACTTGGTGGCTCAGTTGGTTAAAGCCTCTGCCTTCGGCTCAGGTCCTGATCCTAGGTCCTGGGATCGAGCCCCACATTGGACTCTCTGCTCGGCGGGGAGCCTGTTTCCTCCTCTCTCTCTGCCTGCCTCTCTGCCTACTTGGGATCTCTGTCTGTCAAATAAATAAATATAATCATATATATATATATATATATATATATATATATATATATAGGCACTTCAGTGGCTCAGTTGTTAAGAGTCTGCTGTCAGCTCAGGTCATGATCCCAGGGTCCTGGGATTGAGCCCCACATTGGGCTCCCTGCTCAATGGGAAGCCTGCTTCTCCCCCTCCCACTCGCCCTGCTTGTGTTCCCTCTCTCGCTGTCTCTCTCTGTCAAATAAATAAATAAAATCTTTATATAGATAGATAGATAGAAATGATACATAGATACAGATGATATAGGCAGGTGTAGATAGATAGATAGATATAGATATAGATGATAGAGATAGAGATAGAGATGGAGATAGAGATAGAGATATGCCTAAACATCAGCCATATTGGTTCTAATTTATTAAGCCTAGGGTTATAGCTCTGGGAGCTACATTTTTTATAAGCTTCTCAGGTGATACTGACAGACACTACTGAGCTCAATGCTCTCTAAACTTCCATTCCTATCTAAAAATCAAAAAAATTGTTGTCTCCTGAACAAATTTTGGCATACAAAATGTGCCATTCAGGTCACTAAGAACCTCAGACACATTATTTAGTACAATGAAAGTGTCCAGAGATCTAAAACTCTTAGCTAATGATAAAGAAAGTGACTAAAAAAGGAAAAATATCCATAAACTCAAGAATGAAATGCAGGGCTGGTCATGTGAGAGAAATCAGGGAATACTCCTGTCTGGAGTCCTTCTTCAATAACATCTTCCATTTTGAACAATATTCAATATTCAGTATCCAGCTGATTTAGAAGTAGAACATGTAGCATTTTCAATATATGTAAAAGGATTTAGATGAAAGTCACCCAGTAAGTCCAAGTTAAAGTATTTCAAATGTCCCAGTTATGGCTCCTAAGTGATGAGATCTATATGAAGCTCCTAGTCTCTGACTACCATACATCCCAGGGATGCCTGATAGTATGCCCAACTGAAAGGACCCCATCAAGAATTCTTAAAATTAAATCTGGTACATAAACTCACTATGCAAGAAAATAGACCCCAGATTTCTGCTCTTGTCCAGAGTGTTCTAGCCAATAGTTTGTCTCCATGGCAACACCGCTTTGGCTCAACCTGAAGATTAGGATGACTTCATTATATTGATAAAGGAAGGTGAGATTACTGTATACAGGAAGTTCTTAATCCAAACAGCAACAGAGTTAACAAGAAGCCATGTTTGTTCCTGTTATGAAGGACAACATTGAAGCCCACAGAACTCATGTTCTAAGCCAGCCCCACAAGGTACCTATGGCCTTCCTCCTCCCTACTTCCCCAGTATTCACTACCTGAGTGTTTTAGAGGCTTCAACTTTTAAAGACCCAACAAAACCACACCTCATTCCATGGGCATACTTTAGGTTGCCCCATGTGGCAACAGTTTTAGATGCACAGTAACCTTTATTACATGCAAGATGGATTGTCCTGGCCAAGAGCAGCTCTCAGCAGTAGAAATTGGTCCAATGAATGGAAATCATAAGAAGGCAGATTTTAGCACAAAATATAAGGGAAGGTATGCAAAATTTACTGAGTGTTCACTATATGCCAACTGCTGTAGAAGGTACTTTTTAAATTTGTTACCTTGTTTAGTCCTTGAGACTTCATAAGAAATGTATTAACCAACCTACTGGAAAGATGGGGGGGGGGGAAGACCCAACATTTTTATTGGAGGAGGCGAAATATTTGCCAATAAGTCATTCAGTTGGCAAGGAGCAAAACCAGAATTCAAACCCAGACTTCTGAGTACAAAGGTTTTCTTTTATGTATTACTCTGAAATATTATAATCTTCTATTTAAATATATGTCCCATTTTGATTATTGTTTGTATCAGATGTGAAGTTTGTCAAGATTCACAATAAGTCTTTTTTTAGTTCTTTTTTTTAAAGATTTTGTTTATTTGACAGACAGAGATCACAAGTAGGAAGAAAGGCAGACAGAGAGAGAGAGGGAGGCAGGCTCCCTGCTGAGCAGAGAGCCCGATGCAGGGCTCAATCCCAGGACCTTGGGATCATGACCTGAGCCGAAAGCAGAGGCTTTAACCCATTGGGCCACCCAGGCACCTCTTTAGTTCTTTTTTATACTTTAATTTTTATTTTTTGAGCATCTATATGAACACACATAATTTTATGTACCTGAGTTATAATTATTGAGCACCATGTTTGTCTGTTTGTTTACAATAGGTCTTTGTTAGATATGTAGAGGTGAACGTTCAGATGCTGTTCTGGAATGAAGAAGTTGAAGTACTAAGGAGCCAAATTACCTTGACATAATCTTATGAAGTCTTGCCATCACCAGAGGGGCTGAGTTACATGTCTTCAGAGATGATTATTATATTTTACCAGAGGAAGGAGAGTTCTTCCACTCTAGGGGCAAAGGAGACTTAGGGAAGTTTCTTTTTGGAGAAGGATGATATATTCAAAACAATTTTACCAGTGAAAAGCCATCTATTATCTTGGAGTAAGTGACCTTGTCTGAGCTCTTTTCATTTATCCCTCCAAGTAAAAAACAGGTCCGCATAAAAACCCATATATAAATGTTAATAATAGTCCTAAACTAGAAAAAAACTGTATTCATTTTCTAGGGCTGACATAACAAATTGTCACAAACTGGGTGGCTTAATATAACAGAAACTTACTGTCTGGAAGCCGTAACTCTAAAATCATCAGGATTTCCACACCCCCCCCCAAAGGGCTCTAAGAGAGAATCTGTTCCATGTGTCTTCATAGAATCTGGTGATTTGTTAGCAATCTTTGGTGTTTCTTGGCTTACATATGCATCACTCAAATGCTCTGACACCACATGACATTGTCCCCATGTCTTGTCACATAGTCTTCCATCTCTGCATGTCTCTGTGTGTCTAAATTTCTCTTTTGATGAGAACACCAGTCATATGGGATTATGGCACATGCTAATTATCTCATTTCAGCTATCTTTACCTTTGTAAGGTATTTCCAAATAAAGTCACATCCTCAGGTACTGGGAATTAAAGCTTCAGCATATCTTTTAGAGGACACAAAGCAACCCATAACACAGCCAAAATGTCCTACAACATGAGATGGCTAAATAAAATGTGGTGCATGCATACTATGGAATTCTACTCAGTAACAAAAAGAGTGAGCTATAGATACACACGATTTAAATATGTATTAAGTGCTTTATCTGAGTGGAATAAAAAGCAAATACTATAGAACCCTATTATCCATGGTTTCACTTTCCAGAGTTTCAGTTAACCATGGCCAACCAAGATCCAAAAGAAGATGAACTCTCTGACATCATCAGAAAGTCAATAGTAACATAAACTAAGTCACAATGCCTATATTATTCACCCCATTTCATCCTATCATGTAGGCATTTTATCATTTCACATCATCACAAGAAGAATAGTGAGTACAGTGGAATAAGATTCTTTGAAGACCACATTCACATAACTTGTATTAGAGTATATTGTTACAATTCTTCTATTTTATTAGTAATTATTGTTAATCTCTTAGTAATTATTGTTAACCTCTTACTGTGCCTAGTTTATAAATTAAACTTATCATAGGTATGTATTATTGGAAAAAATGTAGGATATATAGGTACGATCTAGTTTCAGGGATCCACTAGGAGTCTTGGAACGTATTCCCTATGGATAAGGGGGCATTATTGTATTGGAAGGTCACAAACATTTTCAAAATGCAAAAATTATAAAGATGTAAAATAAAATAGTGATTTCTGGGGTATAAGTGTGGTATGTTAGAGTAGAGTAGGTGTGATTATAAAGAGGTAGCATCAGATAAATTTTCGTGATGATGGAACAGTTTTGTATCACAATTGCAGTAATGACTACATGAGTTTACTCATGTGAAAAAATGGCATAGAACTAAACAAACACATTGTGCAAGTGTCAATTTCCTGGTTTTTATGTTGTTCTGTAGTTATATAAAATATTACATTTGGGGCTTCCTTGTAACTTCTTGTAAATGTATAATTACTTCAAAATAAAAAAAATCTTTCTTGTGATTTTATTTATTCTTCTTAAATTAATGTACAGTGTTATATTAGTTGCAGGTATACCATATAATGATTCAAAAATTCTATACATTACTCAGTGCTCATAAAGATGATGTACTCTTAATCACCTTTATTTATTTTACCCATCCCCCACCCACCCAACTCCCTTATGGTAATCACCAGTTTGTTCTCTCTATATTTACTAAATATTTTATGTATTTATTTATTTATTTGTTTATTTATTTATTTATTTATTTTAAAAAGATAAAGATAGAGAGAGAAAGAGAAAGAAAGAGCACAGAGGTGTAAAAGCAGTGAAATGCATGTTATGTGACCCTATATGATCCATAGGGTGGTAAGGCCTGGGAAAACCAATTATAAATACAATGTGATAAGTACTATAAAAGAGTTAACAGTAAAGTTCTATGGAATCTCAGAGGAGTGAATCCCTCAGTGGTTTAGGTTGAGAAAGACTTCAAGGAATAGGTAATATTCAATTTTGCAGTGTTAGGATTTCATTAGGCAGAAGACATAACATACAATAACAGAGAAATATAAGTGAACCTAAGAAATTACAAATGGTCTGCCAATGGATAAATGAATACAAAAAAAATCTATATCCATATATGTCTTCTATCTACCTATCATCCTTCTATCTATCTATTTATCTCTCATCTATCTATCTATCATCTATCTATCCGTGACTACACACGCACACACACACACACACACACACACACACACACACACTAAACCATACAGGAATATTAACTATAGTCATCATTTTGTACATTACATCCCAAGTACTTATTTACTTTATAAATGGAATTTGTACCTTATGACTATCTTAAGACAATCCTCCTTCCCCTAACACCTACCTCTGGTAACCACAAATCTGATCTCTTTTAATATGAGTTTTTTTAAGATTTCACATATAAATGAGATCATACCATACATATCATTCTTGACCTCAAGGCCCATCCATGTTGTTTCAAATGGCAGGATTTCCCTATTTTTTTATGGCTAAATGACTTTCCCTTGTAATTGTGTGTGAGCATTTGTGCATGAGTGTGTGTGTGCTTATCATCCCTTCCTGTCTGTTCATCCATCGATTGGGCATTTATGTTGTTTCCATGATGTAGTTATTACAAATAATTTTGCTATAAACATTGAGGTGCAGACGTCACTTTGACATGGTGTTTTTTTTTTCCATTAAATACATTCCAAGAAGTGTAATTTCTGTATCTTATGACAGTTCTATTTCTAACTTTTTGAGGAAACTCCAAATTGTTTTCTATAGTAACTGTACCAATTTACAATACTTCCAGCAGTGCCCTGGGGTTCTTTTTCCCACATTCTCACCAGCAGCTGTATTCTCTTGTCCTCTTAATGATAGGAACTCTAACAGTGTGGGGTGGTATCTCATTGTAGTTTTGATTTGCATTTCCCTGACAATGAGTGATATTGAGCACTGTTTCTTGGACCTCTTGGTCATTGTATATATCTTCTTTGGAGAATAGTTCATTCCTATCTTTTGCCCATTTTTTAATTGGGTTATTTGTTTTCTTGCTATTGAGTTCATGACTTCTGTATATATTTAGGTTATTAACCCCTTATCACATATATGGTTTGAATTTTTTCCATTTTGTGTTTTCTTTTCTTTTGTTTATTGCTTCTTAGCTTTTAACTTTTTACCTTGGTGCTTACGTTTTGGGTGTAATAAACTCAAAAATCATTATAATGTTAAGGATCTTTTCCCTTATATTTTCCTCTATACATTTTATGGTTTCTCTTCTTACATTTACATCTTTAATTAATTTAGAGTTAATTTTTGTCTGTGCTGTAAGATGGGGGTGTAATTTTATTCTTTTACATGTGAATATCCAATTTTATGAACACTATTTATTAAAGACACTGTTTTTTTTTTCTCATTGAGTGTTCATGTCTACCTTGTCAAGTATTAGTTGGCCATATATGCATGGGTTTATTGATGGGCTCTAAATTCTCTTCTATTGGTTTAAGTGTCTGTTTTTATGGCAGTACCACACTATTTTGATTATTATAGCTTGAAATCAGGAAGTGTGATGCATCATGTTTTGTTCTTCATCAGGGTTACTTTGACTATGTGGGATGTTTTGTTTTTCCATATAAATTTTGGAATCTTCTTTACTTCTTTAAAAAATGGAATTGGATGTGGAGAAAGGAGAACCCTATTACACTGTTGGTGGGAATGAAAGTTGGTGTGGCCACTTTGGAAAACAGTGTGGAGATTCCTCAAAAAAAAAAAAAAAGAGTTACCCTATGACCTGGCAATTGCACTACTGGGTATTTACCCCAAAGTTACAGATGTAGTGAAAAGAAGGGCCATATGTACTACAATGTTCATAGCAGCAATGGCCATAATGGCCAAACTGTGGAAAGAGCCCAGATGCCGTTCAACAGACAAACAGATAAAGAAGATGTGGTCCATATATACAATGGAATATTACTCAGCCATCAGAAAGGATTAATATCCAACCTTTGCATCAACATGGATGGGACTGGAGGAGATTATACTGAGTGAAATAAGTCAAGCAGAGAAAGTCAATTATCATATGGTTTCACTTATATTTGGAATGTAAGGAATAACATGGAGGACATTAGGAGAAGGAAGGGAAAAGTGAAAGGGTGGGGGGATTGGAGGGGAAGACAAACCATGAGAGACTGTGGATTCCAAGAAACAAACTGAGGGTTTTAAAAAGGAGGGGAATGGGTGGGTCATTGAGGCTAGTAGTGGGTATTAATGAGGGCACATATTGCATGGACCACTGGGTGTTATATGTAAACAATGAGTCTTGGAACACATCAAGAACTAATGATGTATTGTATGGTGACTAACATAACATAGTAAAAAATTAAAAATTAAAAAAGGGAATTGTAATCTTAATAAGGATTACATTAAATTGAATACACAGATGGCTTTTGGTAGAATGGACATTTTAACAATATTCATTCTTCTAATCTATGAACGTGGGACTCCTTTCTACCTTTGTCTTGTTTGATTTCTTTCATCAATGTCTTGCAGCTTTCCATGTAGGGATTTTTCACCTCCTGGATTAAATCTATCCTTAAATATTTCATTGTACTTGATGCCATTATAATTGGGATTGTTTCCTTTATTTATTTTCAAATAATTCATTGTTAGAATAAAGAAATGATATTCATTTTTACGTTAATTTTCCGTGTGTGTGAGTAAACTGATAGAAGTTTATTAAGTGAAGATACAGAAAAAGCTCTCAAGAGTCAGAGCAGTCCTGACAGGGTTGCCAACAAGGGTTGCCTTTAGGGTCAGTCTTTTATAGAAAACTAACCAAGGAACTTAGATCATTTTAACATCTCTACTGATAACACCTTCAATGACTTACTTCCTTTTTAGGGGCTGGTTATTCTTTTTTGGTCACAGGTAACTGTCATAAATACACCCACCCCATAAGATCCACTCCACAAGCCTAGGGCAGGGTGGTCCTCCACACCACATGCTTAGGCAAAGTGTTCCTACATCCCACACACCTATGGCAGAGTGGTCTGAATTTTCCCCTTATCTCTGGTTTTCCTACACCTCCACATTTTTGGGATCTCTGTGAGCCTGATCACAAGACCCCTATCTATCTTTATGTTATTTTTTTTAAAATATTTTATTTGTTTATTTGACAGACAGAGATCACAAGCAGGCAGAGAGGCAGGCAAAGAGAGAGAGAAGGGGGAAGCAGGCTCCCTGCTGAGCAGAGAGCCCAATGGCGGGCTCTATACCAGGACCCTGGGATCATGACCTGAGCCGAACACAAAGGCTTTAACCCACTGAGGCACTCAGGCACCTCAATCTTTATGTTATTTTTTAATAAAGGTTTTATTTATTTGAGAGAGATTGAGGGACAGAAAGCATGAGTAGGGGGGAGGGGCAGAGGTAGAGGGAGAAGCAACCTCCCCGCTGAGCAGGAATCCACATGCAGAGCTTAATCCTAGGATCCTGAGATCATGACCTGCGTTGAAGGCAGATGCTTAATTGACCTAGCCACCCAGGCACCCTCTATGTTATTTTTTTTTTATCCTGCAAACTTATTGAGTCATTGATTAGTTATAAGAGTTTTTGCGTGGAGTCTTTAGGATTTTCTATATGTAAAAATCATGTCATCTAGGAACAAAGGCAATTTCACATCTTTTTCAATTCTTATGTCTTTTATTTCTTTTTCTTTCCTGGTTGCTCTGGTTGGGAATTTCAGTACTATGTTGAATATTAGCAGTGAGAGTGTGCACACTTGTTCCTGATTTTAGAGGAAAAGCTTTCAGTCTCTCATCATTGAGTATGATGTCCTTGTGGATTTCTCATATATGGACTTTATTATGTTGAAGTACATTCCTTTTAAATTTAATTTGTTGAGCATTTTCATCATAAATGATTATTGAATTTTGACAAATGCTTTTTCTGTGTCTATTGAGATGAACATGTGATTTTATTCTTTCATTTTATTAATGTTTCGGAACACATTTATTGATTTTTATGTTGAACCACTTTTGCATCCCAGAGATAAATCCCTTTTTATCATGGCAAATGATCCTTTTAATGTGCTGTTGAATTTTGTTTGCTAGCATTTTATTGAGAATTTTTGCATCTATATTCATCAGGGATATTTCCCATAGTTTTCTTTTCTTATAGTGCGTTTTCCTGACTTTGGTATCAGAGTAATGCTGGCATTATACAATGAGTTTGAAAGCACTCCTCTTATCTTTAATTTATTGGAAGAGTTTGAGGAAGAATGGCATAAATTCTTTCTTAAATGTCTGGTAAAGTTCACCAGTGAAGCCATTGGGTCTTGGGCTTTTATTTGTTAGGAGGCTTTTGATTACTGACTGAATTTCATTACCAGTTATCAGTCTGGGCTTTTCTTCTTTGGGAATCTTTTGATTATTATGTCAATATTACTAGGAATTACCCTATTTAGATTCTATCTTCCTAATTCAGTCCTAGAAAATTATATGTTTCTAAGAAATTTTCCTATTCTTCTAAGTACTCCAATTTGTTGAAGTATAGTTACTGATATTAGCTTCTTATGATCTGTGGTGTCTGTAAGGACCTATTTAGCCAGAGGCTTCCATCCAGGTTAAACAAAAACCTTGTTATTTAACCCTTAAACCGTCCCTGCTCCCCTTCCCCCAGGAACTTACTTACTTAAAAACAAGTCCCTGAAACCAGCCCCAGGTAACAAAGCCCAGATACAAGGATGAGTCAGGCCAGGTGGAGACATCCGATCAGTGGGGGGTTGCATACTGTCTCCCTAGCTACCAAGGAGTATGGGCCCCACCCTTTGGGAGCCTTTTGGGTGCCAATTCTAACCAAGGTGACAGGCTAAGTCAAATGTCTACTATAGGGTAAATTGTAATTCAGTTGGTCACCTAGCATCACTGTGCAGCTTTCTCTGTGTGTTAAAATTTCATTGGCCACCTGTGTGTGGCCAGGCCCAACTGCATGGCCTCTGCCCTTAAAAACTAGTCTGTGAAACAGAGAAGGGTCACCCTCTCTTGTAAGAGGTGCGGCCCCGAACATTCGGTCTGATTCTTGATGCTTGGCGTGAAATAAAGTTTTGCTTGAACTCCACTTTATATCAGTCTCACTCCTTTAATCACAGACCCATTATTGGGGGGACCTAACAGTGTCAGTGCTAATGTCTCCTTTTTAATTTATAAGTTTGTAAACTTGGGCTCTCTCTCTTTGTTCCTTGGTTAGTCTAGCTATAAAATTTTGCCAATTTTGTTTATTTTTGTAAAAAGTCAATACTCAGTTTTTTTAAAAAATTCTTTTCTTTTGTTTTTTTCTGTTTTCTATTTCATTTATTTCTGCTTTTATTTATTGTTTCTTTCCATCTGCTAATTTGCGGCTTCATTTATTTTTCTTTTTCTAGTACCCTGAGGCACAAATTTAGGTTGTTTATTTGAGATCTTTCTTTGATTCCAGTTTTACTGGAAAATAATTTACATATTACTGTATAAATTTAAGGCATGCAGCATGATGGCTTGATTTACATACACTGTGAAGTGGTTACCAAAATAGGTTCAGCTAACATTCATCTTACCATATAAATACAATTTTTAAAAAAGAAAAGAAAATGTTTTTCTTATTCACAAAAGTATACTTTACCAAATTGCTGTAAGTTATAGATAACTTAAGAGAAAAGAGAAAAAGTTTTCCTTATATCTGAAAAACAAAAATTAAAGAACCAGCAATGTTTCCTTTAAAGTCACCAAAAAACTATAATCATCCTCATCTGTTCATTCAGTACAGTGTAATTAATTCAATTCTGGTTCTGGTTACTCTTGAATTAACAATTTTATGAATCTATCAGCTTCTTCAATAGTTCTAGAAATTCTTAGTCCAGTAAACTTATGTTTTTTTAAATGAGTCAATATTCAAAAAACACTGGTGCAAAACTAAATTTGGTTTTTTATTAAAAATGACAAGTTTTTCTTAGATTACTCACCTTGTCTTTAAAAAAGAAATCATATAAAGGTTTTTATTTACCTTTTAACCAATCTGCCTGGTAAACCAAGATTTTGTGTCTTATCAAAATAATTTCCTGTGCTTCATGTTTTCTTTATCAGGTCTTTGATTACTTAAGAAACTGAATTTCTCATATTAAGAGCTCAGATTTTATTTCTTTCTTTATTTATTTGAGAGAGACAGAGAGAGAGAACAAATAGGTGGAGGGGGAGAGGGAGAGGGAGAAACAAACTCACTGCTGAGTAGGGAGCCCTATGTGGTGTTCGAACCCAGAACTCTGGGATCATGACATAAGCTGAATGCAGATGCTTAACTGACTGAGCCACCCAGGTTCCCCAAGAGCTAGTGTTTTTATCAGCTATGTAACTTTCTGTATTTGTTTTTTAAATCTTTTAATTTTCACTTTGGTTAAATAGATAGCTAAGTATTTTTTCACAGTGATCTGTGATCCTATTTAGCCAAATGTCCAAACCTTTTGACATTTTTGACAGCTTTCCCAATTGAGTTCTAGATGGAGTAGTTTTTTTTTTTTTTAATGTTATGTTTGTTACCATACAGTACTTCATTAGTTTTTGTGTAGTGTTCCATGATTCATTGCTTGCATAGATAGTGTACTTTTGAGCTCAGACTGATTTTGAGATTTCCCAGAAGGTCCCTGGAGATTCTCAAAAGAATTTAGCTCTCACCTTATTAAAGAAAAATATTAAACCAATTAGATTTATTCATTATGTTAAATTACATGGGAAGCATTGCAAAAAAAAAGATAATAAACCTTCTTAGCTTATATGTGAATGGATATATGTTACAAATATAGATGCTCTGGGAATTGTTTGAAGTTCACAGAAATTTATCAATACCTTCTTAGTCCAAATTTATGTTAAAATGCATTTTGCAGAAATAACTAAATTCCTTATCAAAGGAACTCTCAACAGATCTATAATCATGGATATTTTAAGTCATTTATTATTCACAGTTATTCTTCTCTGAAAGCATTTGATTCTTCTTGGAAAGCAATTATAGTCAGCTATGGCAAGAATGCTCTGTGATGGCATCACTTGAATAACCTTGGAACCATGCCAGTGGACTGAGAAAGAATTTCTAAAACTATTAAGGTTTTTTTTTTGTTTGTTTTTTTGTTTTTTAAGAATGAAAGATTTACTCTCCTAATATATTTTCTATATATCATGCAATGGTGTTAGTTATAGTCATCACATCACATAGTACTTAGTACTTAGTACTTAGTACATAGTACTTAGATCACATCACATCCCTAGTAGTTAGTTATCTTATACCTGGAGGTTTGTAACTTCTGACAACCTTCCTCCAATCTGTCCTTCCCCCCAACTTGTGCCTGTTAACCACAAACCTGGTTTCTTTTTCTATAACTTTGTTATTTTTTTTTACATTCCACATCTAAGTGAGATCATACAATCTTTGTCTTTCTGTTTGATTCATTTCAGTTAGCTTAATGTTTTCAGGGTGTACCCATATTGTTGCAAATGATAGGATGTTCTCACTTTTTATGGCTGAATAATATTCCATTGTCTATACATACCACTACGTCTTTATCAATTTATCTGCTAATTGACACTTAGGTGTTTCCATGTCTTGACTATTGTAAATAATGTTGCTAAAACACGGGGGCAAAGATATCTTTTTGAGTTTGTATTTTTGTTTCTTTTAGATATATTCCCAGAAGTGAACTGTTTTGATCATATGGTCATTCTTTTTTTCATTTTTTTTTGAGATCTTTACACCATTTTACATAGTGTCTTTACCAATTTACAATAGCAACAGTATACAAGGGCTTTCTTGTTTCATCCATGCCAACATTAGTTACATCTTATCTTTTTAATAAAGTTCATTCTAACAGGTGTGAAGCAATACCTCATAGTGATTTTAATTTGCATTTCCCTAATCACTAATGACATCGAGCTTTTTTTTTTTTTTCATGTACCTATTGGTCTTTTGTATATCTTCTTTGGAGAAATATCTATCCAGCCACTTTGTCTGACCATCTGACCAGAAGGGCCGAGGAAACCTCCTGGAAGCTGTGTGGCCCAGTGGTGCTCAAACCTAGAGAAGACAGGTAGATCCAAAAGTTTGTAAAGCTAAGCAAGTGGATCTGTTTGGTGAGGGAACTTGCTGTATGGGATTGCTTGAGTTAAAACAACATTTAAGAACAAAAAAAAAAAAAAAAAAGGAAAAAAAGAGACAAGGAAGGAACAGAATCTTAACTATAGAGAACAAACAGATGGTTACCAGAAAGGAGGTTGGTGGGAGAGGGGTGGATAAAACAGGTGAAGGTGATTTAGAGTATACTTCTCTTGATGAGCACTGAGTATTATATGAAATTGTTGAATCACTATGTTGTACATGGAGTAACTTATACAACATTATGTATTAACTACACTGGAATTTTAAAAAAAACATACAAAAAGTTTTGCCAGTGTGAGAGCTGCTTCTCCTATTGTGCCCAGGCAGGGAACTTAATTCATAGCCCACTCTTTTTTGAATATGCTCTTTAGCCTGACTGACTAGGTAACTCAACCAGAGCACATAGGAAACTGCATAGCCCATTAAACAGCTTTCTGTACAGTGTCACTTAAACAGACAGCACAAACTATAATTTCCCTGTCTGCATAGCAAAACTGGTGGCCTCACATGACAAAGTAGCTGAATGCACACTTAGGACAGATTCGTATCCCCAGACAATAAGCTCTGCAAATCCTGGGTCCCATCCTGCTGTCCTGCCAATTCAAGGAAGCTACTTCAGAGCATTATACTACAGAATATAGTACCCAACCATCTAGTATGCATGAACAGAATATCCAAGAAATCATGGAGTCTATTCTACAGCTTCAATTGGATAGAAAATCAACTGAGCAGTCCTATACAATGTTCTCAGCCAGGGTTACACACATCCCTGTGCTCAGAGCCCAAAGAAGTTGCCTTGACCTACAATAAACCATGATAGCAGGTCTCCTCCACCCAAGGACATTATCAGCAGACACACAGAGAAACTGAAACTCAGTTAACTAGTAAAAACTGTTCTCTTGAAATGCAAACATGTAAATCTGGAAGAGGAGTCTGATTACTGAAATGCATACATACCAGTGTTAGAAATCAAGAATCTCTCTCTCTCTCTCTCACACACACATACACATAACCAAAGGGAACTAATAACATTCTGATGACTGATTCTCAAGAATTGGAGATCTGTGAACTGTCAAATATTTCATAATAATCCTCTTAAAGAAGTTTAGTGAACCACAACACACACACACACACACACACACACACAGAAAAACAACTAAATAAAATTAGGAAACAATGCATAAACAAAATGGAAAGTTTGAAGAGAAAATAGCAACCATCAAAAAAAAAAAAAACCCTTCCCAGCAATCTAAGAATTAAAAAATACTGTAACTGAACTGAATAATTCAATAACGTTTCTTTTTTAAAAGATTTTATTTGTTTATTTTAAAGAGAGAGTGAGCATGACAGAGAGAGAGAGAGAGAGAGAGAGAGAGAGAGATTATGAGCATGGGGCAGGGCAGAAGGAGAAGCAGACTCCCTGATGAGCAGGGATCCCAATGCAGGACTTGGTTCCAAGACTCTGAGATAATACCTGAGCCAAAGGTAACCAACTGAACGACCCAGGTGTGCTGCCTAAAACTAATATAACACTATGTTAATTATACTGGAATTAAAAGTTTACAAATAAAATAAATGGAAGGAAACATTCTAACTAGAGCAATCAGGGAAGAAAAAAATAAAATCTGCGAAAATTATAAAAGAAGTGACATTATTTCTTTTTGCAGAAGACTTGATTTTATATAGAGGAATCCTAAAGATTCAAGCAAAAAAAAAATAGATCTAATCAATGAATTCAGTAAGGTTACAGGATACAAAATTAACCTTCAAAAAACAGTGGTATTTATTTTTTTAAAAACTAGTTTCCACACCTAGGATCAAGACCCGAGCTGAGATCAAGAATTGGACACTTAATCTACTAAGCTACTGAGGTGCATCTCAAGTCAGTAGCATTTCTACATACCAACAATTTTTTTGTAAACTAAATAAATAAAACCATCTAATTTACAATAGCATCAAAACAATAAAATAGTTGTAATAAATTTAACTAAGTAGGTGAAATATTTCTATTTTTAAAACTAAGTTATTGATAAAATAAATTAAAGCCATTAATAAATGGAAAGGTACCTTATGTTCATAAATGGGAAGCATTAATATTATAATTGAAATGCATGGAGTACTGGGTGTACTCCATGTACCAATGAATCTTGGAACACTGAAAAAATAAAAGTAAATTAAAAATAAAAATAAAATAAAATGCCAATAATAACAAAAGCTATCTATAGGTTAAATGCAATCCCTAACAAGATTCAAATTGTAATTTTGCAGAATCAGAAAAAAAACACTCCTAAAGTTTATATGGAACCACAAGAGACCCAGAAAAGCCAAGAAATATTAAGAAAGTACAACAAAGCAGGAGGCATTACAATTTTTTATTTCAAATATACTATAAACCTATAGTTATCAAAACTGTATAATACTGGCATAAAAACTAACAAATAGATCAATGAAACAGAATTGAGATATCAGAAATAAACCAAAGTATATAATGTCAACCATTACTTGACAAGAGAGTCAAAAGTATTCAAAGGAGAACAGAGAGTCTTTTCAATAAATGGTACTGGGATTACTGGGTATTCATAAGTAAAAGAATGAAATTGGACCCATATCTTCTGTCACACATAAATGTTAATGCACAAAGGATTAAAAACTTTAATGTGAAACCTAAATTTGTAAAACTCCTAGAAAAAAAAGTAGGAATAAATCTTATTGACATAGGTCTTCATAATGATTTTTTGATATGACACTTAAAGCACAAGAAACATAATTTTAAAAAAAAAGTGGGACATCAAACTAAAAAGCCTGTACATCAAAAGAAACCAACAACAAAGTGAAAACACAACCTATGAAATGAGAAAAAATATTTGCAAACCATGTATCTGATAAGGGGTTAATACCTAGAATATTATAAAACCCTCATATAACTAAATAGCAAAAACCAAAGAACCTAATTAAAGAAAGACAAAGTGGCTGGATAGACATTTCTCCAAAGAAGATATACAAAAGACCAATAGGTACATGGAAAAAAAAAAGCTCAATGACATTAGTGATTAGGGAAATGCAAATTAAAATCACAATGAGGTACTGCTTTACACCTGTTAGAATGAACTGTATTAAAAAGATAAGATGTAACTAATGTTGGCATGGGTGAAACAAAAACCCCTTGTACACCGTTACTATTGTAAATTGGTAAAGACACTATGTAAAATGGTATAAAGAATTCTCAAAAAAATGAAAAAAGAATTACCATATGATCAAGACAGTTCACTTCTGGGAATATATCTAAAAGAAACAAAAATACAAACTCAAAAAGATATCTTTGTGGCAAAGGAGATAAGATGGCAGAGAAGTAGCAGGCTGAGACGACATCAGGTAGCTGGAAATCAGCTAGATAGCTTATCAAACCATTGCGAACACCTACAAATCCAACAGGAGATGGAAGAGAAGAAGAGCAACAATTCTAGAAACAGAAAATTGACCGCATTCTGAAAGGTAGGACTGGCAGAGAAGTGAATCCAAAGCGAAGGTAAAGATAGACCGCAGGGGGAGGGGCTGGATCCGGACAAGCGGCGGAGCAAAGGAGCACAAAATCAGAACATTTAAAAGTCTGTTCCTATGAGGGACATCACTACAGAGCTAAACCGGGGTGAAGCCCATGCGGGGACAGTGTGGCCTCAGGTCTCGCGGGGTCACAGAAGGATCAGGGGTGTCTGAGTGTCACAGAGCTCACAGGTATTAGAGCGGGGAAGCTGGCTACAGAGACAGAGCCGAGGAGTGAGCTCTCAATTCAGGGTTACCTTGAACCATAATCCGTGGCACAGGCCACTGATCTGTGAGTGGGGTACCCACAAGATCTGGGGAGGCCCCCCTGGAAGAGCTCAGGGATCTGTGGAGTTCGGAGACTCCAAGCAGAGCTGTGTGCCAGAAACAGAGATGCTTGGTAACAGGCTGGGTGAGCTTGGAGCACAGCTGGAGGCCAGGGAGATGGGAGTGATTGAATGCTTTTCTCCAAGGGTGAGCAGAGGAGTGGGGCCCTGAGCACTTGGCTCCTCCAGGCCGGAGATTGAGAGGCCACCATTTTCATTCCCATCCTCTAGAACTCTACAGTAAGCGTTCAGGGAACAAAAGCTCCTGAAAGCGAACCCGAGCAGATTACTTAGCCTGGCCCCTGGTAAGGGCGGTGCAATTCTGCCTCGGGCAAAGACACTTGAGAATCACTACAACAGGTCCCTCGCCCAGAGGATCAACAAGAAATCCAGCCAAGCCCAAATTCACTTACCAAGGAGAATAGCGGAATTCCAGAGGAGGAGAAAGCGAAGTATGGAATTCATGGACTTCTCCCCATGATTCTTTAGTCTTACAAAGTTAATTAATTTTTTTACTTTTTTTTCTTCTGCTAATTTTTTAAAAAATTTTACCCTTTCCTCTTTTAACGTTTTTTAACTAGTTTATCTTAACAATACCATTCAGTAAACAAACAAACAAACAAACAAAAAAACAACTTTTTTGAACCTTCATAATTATAGTCATATTTTACCCTCCATTGTACCTAACTTTATTTTTTGTATACACATAGGGTTTTTTCTTCTAAAAAATTTGGGGTACAACTTCTAATAGATCAAAATACACCCTAAATCTAGCACCAGGCTTGTTCTAGTCTCCAGCCCGAGCAAATTCTCTATACTTTCTTTTTCTTTATTCTCCCAACCAACCTACTTTATCAACTCCTTTTTTAGAAATTTAAAAAAAAAATTTTCGTCTTTATAGTCATATTCCATCTCTTCATTGTGTTTAACCTTATATATGTTTTTCCTTCTTTAAAATTTTGGGAGGTAGTTTCTTCTAAGAGACCAGAATACTTCCAAAATTAAGTGGGTGATCTGTTCTAGTTACCAGTCTAATTATATATATATTTTTTTCTTTTTTATATTTTTTTCTTTATTTGTTTTCTTTTTTTAATTTGTTTTTCTTCTGAATTTCTTTTTGCCCTCTTTCTCTCCCCCATGATTTGGGGTCCCTTCTGATTTGCTTAAAGCACATTTTCCTGGGGTCTTTGTCACCCTTTTAGTATTTTATTTTCTCCTTCATATATTCATATCTGGAAAAAATGACAAGGCACAAAATCTCACCACAAAAAAAAAAAAAAAAAAGAACAAGAGGCAGTACCGAAGGCTAGGGACCTAATCAATACAGACTTTGGTAATATGTCAGATCTAGAGTTCAGAATGAGGATTCTCAAGGTGCTAGCCAGGCTCGAAAAAGGCAAGGAAGATATTAGAGAAATCTTGTCTGGAAAAATAAAAGCTCTTCCTGGAGAAATAAAAGGACTAAAATTTAACCAACTTGAAATCAAAAAAGCTATTAATGAGGTGCAATAAAAAACGGAGGCTCTTACGGCTAGGATAAATGAGGAAGAAGAAAGAATTAGTGATATAGAAAACCAAATGACAGAGAATAAAGAAGCTGAGCAAAAGAGAGACAAACAACTACTGGAACATGAGGGGAGATTTTGAGAGGTAAGTGACACCATAAGATGAAATAACATTGAATAATTGGGATTCCAGAAGAAGAAGAAAGAGAAAGGGGAGCAGAAGGTATATTGGAGAGAATTATTGTAGAGAATTTCCTGAATATGGCAAAGGGAACAAACATCAAAATCCAGGAGGTGCAGAGAACGCCCACCAAAATCAGTAAGAATAGTTCCACACCTCATCATCTAATAGTAAAATTGACAAGTCTTAGCATCAAAGACAAAATCCTCAAAGCAGCCCAGGACAAGAAGTCTGTAACATACAATGGTAAAAATATTAGATTGGCAGTGGACTAATCCACAGAGACCTCGCAGGCCAGAAAGAACTGGCATGATATATTCAGAGCAGTAAAAGAGAAAAAGATGCAGCCAAGAATACTATTTCCAGCTAGGCTATCATTGAAAATAGAAGGAGAGATAGAAAGTTTCCAGAACAAAGAAAAACTGAAAGAATTTGCGAACACCAAACCAGCTCTACAGGAAATATTGAAAGGGGTCCTCTAAGCAAAGAGAAAGCCTAAAAGTAGTAGATCAGAAAGGAACAGAGACAATATACATTAACAGTCACCTTACAGACTATGCAATGGCACTAAATTCATACCTTACAATAGTTACCCTGACTGGTAATGGGCTAAATGCCCCAGTCAAAAGACACAGGGTATCAGAATGGATTAAGAAAAAAAAAGAATCAATATGCTGCCTACAAGAAACTCATTTTAGACCCAAAGACACTTCCAGATTTAAAGTGAGGGGTTGGAAAACCATTTACCATGCTAATGGACATCAAAAGAAAGCTGGGGTGGCAATCCTTATATCAGATCAATTAGATTTTAAGCCAAAGATTATAATAAGAGATGAGGAAGGACACTATATTATACTCAAAGGGTCTGTCCAACAAGAAAATCTAACAATTTTAAATATCTATGCCCCTAACATGGGAGCAGCCAACTATATAAACCAATTAATAACAAAATCAAAGAAACACATCAACAATAATACAATAAGAGTAGGGGACTTTAACACTCCCTTCACTGAAATGGACAGATCATCTAAGCAAAAGATCGACAAGGAAATAAATGGCCTTAACTGACACACTGGACCAGATGGACATCACAGATATATTCAGAACATTCCATCCAAAAGCAACAGAATACACATTCTTCTCTAATGCACATGGAACATTCTCCAGAATAGATCACATCCTGGGTCATAAATCAAGGCTCAACCGGTATCAAAAGACTGGGATCATTCCCTGCATATTTTCAGACCACAATGCTCTGAGGCTAGAAATCAATCACAAGAGGAAATTTAGAAAGAACCCAAATACATGGAGACTAAACAGCATCCTTCTACAGAATGAATGGGTTAACCAGGAAATTACAGAAGAATTGAAAAAATTCATGCAAACAAATGATAAGGAAAACACAAAAGTTTAAAATCTATGGCACACAGCAAAGGCAGTCCTGAGAGGAAAATATATAGCAGTACAAGCCTTTCTCAAGAAACAAGAAAGGTCTCAAAGACACAACCTAACCCTACACCTAAAGGAGCTGCAGAAAGAACAACAAAGAAAGCCTAAACCCAGCAGGAGAAGAGAAATACTAAAGATCAGAGCAGATATCAATGAAATGGAAACAACAACAACAAAAAAAATAGAACAAATCAATGAAACTAGGAGCTGATTCTTTGAAAGAATTAATAAGATTGATAAATCCCTGGCCAGACCTATCAAAAAGAAAAGAGAAGGGACCCAAATAAATAAAATCATGAATGAAAGAGGAGAGATCACAACCAACACCCATGAAATACAACTATATGAACATATTATGAGCAAATCTACACCAACAAATTTGACAATCTGGAAGAAATGGATGCATTCCTAGAGACATATAAACTACCACACCTGAACCAGGAAGAAATAGAAAACCTGAACAGACCCATAACCAGTAAGGAGATTGAAACAGTCATTAAAAATCTCCAAACAAACAAAAGCCCAGGGCCAGATGGCTTCCCAGGGGAATTCTACCATGCATTTAAAGATGAATTAATTCCTATCCTCCTGAAACTGTTCCAAAAAATAGAAATGGAAGGAAAACTTCCAAACTCTTTTTATGAAGCCAGCATCACCTTGATCCCAAAACCATACAAGGATCCCATCAAAAAAGAGAATTACAGACCAATATCCTTGATGAACACAGATGTGAATATTCTGACCAAAATACTAGCCAATAGGATCCAACGGTACATTAAATGGCTTATTCATCACGACCAAGTGGGATTTATTCCAGGGCTGCAAGGTTGGTTCAACATCCATAAATCAATCAATGTAATACAATACATTAATAAAAGAAAGAACAAGAACCATACGATACTCTCAAGAGATGCTGAAAAAGCATTTGACAAAGTACAGCATCCCTTCCTGATCAAAACTCTTCAAAGTGTAGGGATAGAGGGCACATACCTCAATATTATCAAAGCCATCTATGAAAACACCACTGCAAATATCATTCTCAATGGAGAAAAACTGAGAGCTTTTCTGCTAAGGTCAGGAACATGGCAGGGATGTCCAGTATCACCACTGCTATTCAACATAGTACTAGAAGTCCTAGCCTCAGCAATCAGGCAACAAAAAGAAATTAAAGGCATCCAAATTGGCAAAGAAGAAGTCAAACTATCACTCTTTGCAGATGATATGATACTATATGTGGAAAACCAAAAAGACTCCACTCCAAATCTGCTAGAACTTGTACAGGAATTCAGTAAAGTGTCAGGATATAAAATCAATGCATAAAAATCAGTCGCATTTCTTAACACCAACAACAGGACAGAAGAAAGAGAAATTAAGGAGTCAATCCTATTTTCAATTGCACCCAATATCATAAGATACCTAGGAATAAACCTAACCAAAGAGGCAAACAATCTATACTCAGAAAACTCTAAGTACTCATGAAAGAAACTGAGGAAGACACAAAGAAATGGAAAAATGTTCCATGCTCATGGATTGGAAGAACAAATATTGTGAAAATGTTTATGCTACCTAAAGCAATCTACACATTTAATGCAATCCCTATCAAAATTCCCTCCATTTTTTTTTCAAAGAAATGGAACAAACAATTCTAAAACGTGTATGGAACCATAAAAGACCCTGAATAGCCAGAGGAATGTTGAAAAAGAAAGCCAAGGTTGGTGGCATCACAATTCTAGACTTCAAGCTCTATTACAATGCAGTCATCATCAAGACAGTATGGTATTGCCACAAAAACAGACACATAGATCAATGGAACAGAATAGAAAGCCCAGAAATAGACTCTCAACTCTATGGTCAACTAATCTTTGACAAAGCAGGAAAGAATGTCCAATGGAAAAAAGACAGTCTCTTCAACAAATGGTGTTGGAAAAATTGGACAGCCACATGCAGAAAAATGAAACTGGACCATTTCCTCACACTGCACATGAAAATAGACTCAAAATGGATGAAGGACCTCAGTGTGAGAAAGGAATCCATCAGAATCCTTGAGGAGAACACAGGCAGCAACCTCTTCGACCTCTGCCACAGCAACTTCTTTCTAGGAACATCACTAAAGGCAAGGGAAGCAAGGGCAAAGATGAACTATTGGGACTTCATCAAGATTAAAAGCTTCTGCACAGAAAAGGAAACAGTTTACAAAACCAAAAAACAACTGACAGAATGAGAGAAGATATTTCCAAATGACATATCAGATAAAGGGTTAGTGTCCAAAATCTATAAAGAGTTTAGCAAACTCAACACCCAAAGAACAAATAATCCAGTCAAGAAATGGGCAGAGGACATGAACAGACATTTCTGCAAAGAAGACATCCAGATGGCCAACAGACACATGAAAAAGTGCTCCACATCACTTGGCATCAGGGAAATACAAATCAAAACCACAATGAGATACCACCTCACACCAGTCAGAATGGCTAAAATTAACAAGTCAGGGAATGACCGATGCTGGCGAGGATGCAGAGAAAGGGGAACCCTCCTACACTGTTGGTGGGAATGCAAGCTGGTACAACCACTCTGGAAAACAGCATGGAGGTTCCTCAAAAAGTTGAAAATAGAGCTACCTGATGATCCAGCAATTGCAGTACTGGGTATTTACCCTAAAGATACAAACATAGTGATCTGAAGGGGCACGTGCACCAAAATGTTTATAGCAGCACTGTCCACAATAACCAAACTCTGGAAAGAAGCTAGATGTCCATCAACAGATGAATGGATAAAGAAGAAGTGGTGTATATAATCAATGGAATGCTATGCAGTCATGAAAAGAAATGAAATCTTGCCATTTGCAACGACGTGAATGGAACTAGAGGGTATCATGCTTAGGGAAATAAGTCAATCAGAGAAAGACAACAATCACATGATCTCCCTGATATGAGGAAGTGGAGATGCAACATGGGGTGTTAGGGGGGTAGGAGAAGAATAAATGAAACAAGATGGGATCGGGAGGGAGACAAACCATAAGTGACTCAATCTCACAAAACAAACCGAGGGTTGCCAGGGGGAGGAGGGTAGGGAGAGGTTGGTGGGGTTATGGACATTGGGAAGGGTATGTGCAATGGTGAGTGCTATGAAGTGTGTAAACCTGGCAAGTCACAGACCTGTACCCCTTGGGCTAATAATACATTATATGTTTATAAAAAAATTATTTAAAAAAAGATATCTTTGCCCACATTGGTAAAATGTACCCCACCTTAAGCACACGGTAATAACAACATCCCACTTCTAGAAGAATTTGAAGCCTTTATTACATTTATAGTATTGGAAGCAGGGAAAAAAAAAAAAAACTTAAACCTAGTTCATGTCCTGAATAGACTGACTCAAAACTTTATACTGCTAAGCTGACCGCAGAAGAGACATGCCCATTTTCACACATAAATTGTATGTATATGAGTGTCTTCTGGTCTTCTACTTATTATGCATGGCATTCAATCAAAATCTTGAAAATACATCAAAAAGCAAAAAAAAAAAATTATTGAGATAAAATGCAACCAACAAAACCAGACACAGAGATGACCAAGATGTTGGAAATATTAGAAAGGAATTTGAAGATAACTACTGTTAAAGGACCTAGTGGAAAATGGAAGGTTACAAATATGAATAAATAGCTAATTCAGCAGAGATATAAATACCATAATAATCACGTGGGACTTTATCATAGGAAATATGTTTGCATGCATTGACTGCAACTATAAATCTTTCAGGAATGCATGGAGCAACTTACCTGAGGATATAAAAATATTAATGATAACTGATTGAAAGAGATAAGAAATACCTCTGACCTAGTGGTGAGTGTTTTTTTTTTTTAAATTTGGTATTACCAGAGTTGTATTCAAAATCAGCCCCAAATCCAAAAGTATATACCAGGCACAGGCAGGAAAATTTCCAAGTGAAGTTCTCCCTTATTATTCTGAGGAGAGGAAAGAAAAGGACTACTAAGAAAAAGACAGAGTTGGAGAAATTACCAGGTTGTTTTTCTTTCCTTTTATATATATATATATATATATATATATATATATATATATATATATATATATATCTTCTGTCCCATCCCAGGCCTCCATGTAACAGTACAGTAGTATTCACACTGACACACTGAGAAGCAGTGGCTAAGCAAGTACTTAGAACTTTGAGGTAGGAGAACCTACCTTCCTTCCTTCCATCCTTCCTTCCTTCCTCCCTTCTCTTTTTCTTTCTTTTTTCTTTATTTCTTTTCTTTTTTTAGAACCATTCTTTCTGACCAGAAAAGCTATGATCCTAAGATCATTGGGAATATGCCCATTGCCTTTTTTCTTTCTCTGTCATCCCTCCGCTTGGACCTAAATACACAAAAAGTCCCAGGAAGAATATGAGAAGGGCTTGAGGCAGTCAGATGGTAAGATTAAGAGAATTCACTGAGAGGAGGGAGATAAAGAGGCAATCCCATGCATCTGTGTATGAACTCTAGGATTCATGCTGGACTGATTCAAATATAATTTCAGAAACTTTACAAACTGGACTGACACTGGAACCATAGCACACAGAATGTAGGTTGGAATTTGTAGCCTGAACATAGCACAATGAGTTGTCTGTTTAAAGAATCATGAAAAATAAATCATCGTTCTCCCTAGAATGGAAGAAAAAAGCCCTCATAGTTTTATGACATAATATCCAAAATTTCCAGGATATGATAAAAATCATTTGACACTATACAAGTAAGAAAAATTCAACTCATAAAATAATAAATGATTAGCAAATGCCAATACTGATATAACTGTTGGAATTATCAGACAAAACTGTAAAGCAACTAGGGGCTACTGGGTAGCTCAGTCTGTTAAGCAGCTGAGTCTTGATTTTGTCTCAGGTCATGATCTCAGGGTCATGGGTCAGCTCCTGTCAACACAGGACTCCATGCTCAGTGGGGAGTCTGCTTCTCTCTCTCTCTCGCTCTCGCTCTCTCACTCTCTCTCTCTCCCTCCCGCCTCTCTCTCCTTCTACCCCTTCCCCAATTCATGTTCTTTCTCTCTCTAAAATAAATAAATAAACCTTTAAAAAAATCTTTAAAACAACTAACTAAATACAACATTGATTGCTCTAAGAAGTAAAGGTGAACACTCATGAAAGGAATGAAAAGATATGGAGGCTCAGTGAAGATATAGAAAATGTAGATAAGAACAGATGGAAATTTTGTAACTGAACAACAAATTCAAAAAAATACAAATGAAATCATAGAATGGAGATAAGAAGAGAGTCAGCAAACTTAAAGTTACAGCTAATGACACCAAAAGTGAGTTCTTTGAAAAGATTAATAAAATAACAGTGTGGTACTGGTGAAAGAATAGATATATAGATCAATTGAAAAGTGTTGAGTCCAAAAATAGACCCAAATATGTAAGGCCAATTGATGTCTGTGAGTGTGTGTGTGTGTGTGTGTGTGTTTAATTTTATTAGGATCAAATAGACATCTGTATGCCTGCCTCTTCCAGATTTGATTCAGTAGATGTGTGTTGGGGTCTGGGAATTTTTATTTTGAAGTCTTTGAATGAGACCCCTCACTCCGGCCCTCACTGAGAACTATTGAGAGAAACTGTCAAGGATGACTAAAAGCCAGCAGCATTTTACAATAACATGTTTGGGAACCATATAAATGGGAAAAGGGATGACATTTGACATAAATGTGAGACATTCATTCTTTTAGAGTATAAGTTATGGTAAAGGAGTGAAATTGGTCTGAGTTTGAGATACATGGAAATTAAACTGGTAAGAGAATTTGGTATAGCATTTTAAATTATCTCACAGGTCAGGTGATGGGATTTTGCATTTATTCTGTAGGCATCAAGGAACCACTGGAAATTTTGGAGTAAGGATATAGCGGATCCCATTTATTTATTAATTAATTTAAAAAACATTTCGTCATTAACTGCTGAGTATGGCAGTGTGAGCTAGGTACAGTGTTACAATGGTAACACAGCACAGAGAATGGAGTGGAAACAGGAAAGTCTGAAAAACTCACTTAGATGTGATTGAAATAGTCCTGGAATGAGATACTGGGTAGAAAAGGGGGGCAAATATAAAGGCTTAAATTAAGGTAGTAGAAGTGGGAGAAAGAGGAGAATCTGGATTAGAGACAGCCAGAAAATTAAATACAGTGGGCTTGAAGAACTACTGGGGAGGGAGAGAAAAGGGGAACTGAAGAAGATATCAAGTTTCCGGTTGAGCATCCTGGAGAGACAATGGTGCTAAAGGAGTTGAGGAGAGAGATAAATATCAATAATTTCCATTGTGAAACTCTTGTATGTACTTAGCTTCCTCGATGATGGAGCTGATATTCAACTGATCTGTATCTGTACGACCAGGGTTTTTCAACTTGGACAATATTGACATTTTGAGCCAGCTAATTCCTTATTGGGTGTATGGTGGGGGGAGGAGAGGGTTGTTTTGTGCATTGTTGGTTATTTAGCAGCATCACTGACCTCTTCTTACTAGATACCAGTAACATTTCCCCAGTCACAACAATAAAAATTGTCTCTAGAAATTGTAAAATATTCCCTGGGGAATAAATTCATCCTCAGTTCAGAACAACTGTTGTATGTCCATATTAATTGCTGAAACTTTAAAACACCTTAACGCTAGTTGGTAAATAGCCACCTTATATCTCTCAAAACTACTCCCCATTGCCATGATTTCCTTAGTACCTCCTTTAGCTCTTCTCACTATCAAGTATTGCCTGACACAGGAGTGGGCCACTAGGATCTTGCTCCAGTGTCATGGGCCTGTGTCCATTCCCACTGATCATTGTTTTTGTTATACAGCTTGTCAATATTTTAATATTACTTCTGAACATCCTCAAAGAAACCCAGTTTTTAAATATCTTCCTTTATCTCCATCTATGAGTCCTAACTTTCTTAGCATTCCCAACCCCCAATATTATTTTCCCTTACATTAGCATTAATGCATTCCAGATATTTGTAGAGTACTGCATACCTATTCTCTGTGTCTTATCAGCAAATGTGTCTGGAAAAGCAGCTCCTTTAATCTTTTCCTGTCAATCAGATCTTCCTACTTCTTCAGTCATATCTACAGCTTCTCTCTATGCCTGTGTCCTCATCATTCAGGACCTCTAATAGCCCCACACTGACTCAGACATCCTAGGTGTTATCTCATCAAAGTCACGTAGTTCCATGACACCATGTCTCTCAGAACACTCCTGGAAATAACTTTGGCCCCTTTCAATTACATTATCATATTTCAAAACCATATCTAATGTGAGAAAAGCTCATCCTCACACACATCCCAATGCCACAGAGAACCAAATGTTCACATGTCTGAGGCCAAAAATATTATATGATGGTGGACAATGGTAACATTTCCAGGAAGTATTCCCAAAGTGACTGGTAAAGAGCTACTTTCTCTTATTTTGCCCTGCCTGGAAGTCAACTGCAATATAGTTTTCTTCTCAGTCTTCCATTCCTTATATAGTCCTCAGCACTCACACAAGCACACACACACACACACACACACACACACACACACACACACACACTCCTAAGATGCGTTTATTCTGATTGCTCGTAAGGTAAATACATCCTTATTCAGGAATTTTCTTCTTATTAGGACTTACCTAAGTATGTCTTAATTTTTTCCCTTAAACTATAAGGACGGGTATCTAATATGTATGCTAGTAGTTGTAGACCAATAGTAAGAACTCACTGTGTTCATGAATGTGAATCTTTAAAGGAAGAGGAAAGCATAGGTTCTGCTAATATTCTACAATATTAATACAGTCAGTAAAAGTTTTAAAGGGGAAGGTTGTTACAGTCAAAAAAAATCCTAGTGGCCTGATGTTTGTGGGTGCTTTTTTACAAGATTGGAAGATGAAGATACAATAACACATAGGATATATAAATGCCATGGCATTGCCCCCAAATAAAAAAAAATAATGCTATCATGCAACCTTAAAAGTGATGGTTATGAAGATTACATGAAACACAAAAATGCTATGAGATATTGGCAAGTAAGAAAAAGAGACAGGTATATGAAAACTTCTATTTTGTTTTGTTTTGTTTTATTTCTTAAATCTACACATAGCAATGTCTCTCAAAAACCTAAGTCAAAATCCCAGCAATGTTAATGGGAGAGTACTGGCAGTGTGGGTAAATTTTCTTTTCCCTATGTAGCCAGTTTCAAATAGTTCTTATATTATTGTAATGATAAATGATGCTAAATTTGCAAATTTATAAAATGGGATAAGAATTCTCTCCAAAGATGTATTTGACAAATATTTATTTAGGTGCCTGCCTCACTCAGTCAGTGAAGCATGCAACTCTTGGTCTTAGTGTTGTAAGTTTGAGCCCCATGTTGGGTGTAGGTATTATTTAAAAATTAAAAAAAAACTTAAAAAAAAACAAATATTTATTGGACATCTACAATATGTCATGAATCTATTAGGCACAAGATCACAAGGAATAAGTATCATAATAACCTATCAAGAGTAGTAAAAAGGTACCATTTTTTTTGAGAATCTTAAAGAATAAGGCATACAACTATCTTCTTAGCTGGTTTTGATTTAAACCGCTGGATTATATAACCTCTGACATTAGTTCCAGTTCTTTGGGTCTCCAAACAAATGGTAGGATCTAAGTTTAATAAACTACCACAGAAAAACAGGACAGTTCTTTCGTTCAGAGATGGTCAGAAACTTGAAATCAGTCAACAACAGATCAATTTTTTCTTTCTTTTTATCTATGAAATATGAAGTTGGAATATGTGTTCTGTAAAAGCCATCCAGCCCCTATCATATCAGCCTCAAAGAACAAAAACAAAAACAAAACACAGGAAGACCAACGTGTATGAGAATAAACTACAAATACATAGAACTTTGGGAATGAGGGTAACTCCATTGAGAGGCTGCTCAGATAACCTTTTTTTTCTGAAGTTTCTATTTAAATTCCAGTTAGTTAACATGCAGTATAATATTAGTTTTGGGTGTACAATATAGTGGTTCAACACTTTCGTACAACACCTGGTGCTCATCACAACAACTGCACTCCTTAATCCCCATCTCCAAAGTAACCCATCTCCCCACCTACTTCCCCTGGTAACCATCAGGTTGTTCTCTATAGTTAAGAGTTTGTTTCATGGTTTACCTTTCTATTTTTTTCTTTTGATTTGTTTGTTTTGTTTCTTAAATTTCACATATAAGTGAATCATATGGTATTTGTTTTTCTTTGATTGACTTATTTTACTTAGCATAAAAAACTTCAGGTCCACCCATGCCATTGCAAGTGGCAAGACTTTATACTTTTTTTTAAAAGATTTTATTTATTTATTTGACAGACAGAGATCACAAGCAGGCAGAGAGGCAGGCAGAGAGAGAGGAGGAAGCAGGTTCCCCACTGAGGAGAGAGCCCAATGCAGGGCTTGATCCCAGGACCCTGGGATCATGACCTGAGCTGAAGGCAGAGGCTTTAACCCACTGAGCCACCCAGGCACCCCAACTTTATTCTTTTTTAATGGCTGAATATATTATTATTGTTAAAATTAATAATAACAGATATGGATATATAGATATATCACATTTTTAGCCATTCATCAGTGGATGGACACTTGGGCTATTTCTAAAATTTGTCCATTATAGATAATGTTGCTATAAACATTGGAGTACATGTATCCCTTTGAATTAGTATTTTTTGTATTCTTTGTGTAAATACCTAGTAATGCAATTGTTGGTCATAGGGCAGCTTTATTTTTAACTTTTTGAAGAACCTCCATACTGTTTTCCAAAGTGGTTTCAACGGTATGCATTCCTAGCAACAGTGCACAAGTGTTCCTTTTTTCTCTGCACCCTCACCAACACCTGCTGCTTTTGTGTTGCTGATTTTAGCCATTCTGACTGGTGTGAGGTGGCATCTCATTGTACTTTTGATTTGTGTTTCCCTTATGATGAGTGATGTTGAGCATCTTTTCATGTGTCTATTAGCCATCTGGATGTCTTCTTTGGAAAAATGTCTATTCATGATTTCTGGCCATTTTTAAATTAGATTGTTGTATATGACTAATGAATCACTGAATTCTATCTCTGAATGTAATAATACAGTATATGCTAAATTGAATTTAAATAAAAATTTTTTAAAAATTAATTTAATTTAATTTTAAAAATAGATTATTCATTTGAGGGGTGTCGAATTTTGTAAGTTCTTTTTATATTTGGGATACCAGCCCTTTATCAGATATGTCATTTTAAATATCTTTTGGCACTTAGTAGGTTGCCTTTTTGTTTGTTGCCAAAAGATGCAGAAAAAATACAATATCTATTCATGATAAAATCCCTCAATAAAGTAAGTTTAGGGGGAACATACATCAACATGGTAAAAGAAATTATAGAAAAAAATACCACAGCCAATGTCATCCTCAATGGGAAAAGACTAGGAGATTTTCATCTGCAGTCAGGCATAAAACAGGAATATCCATTCACACCATGGTTACTAACATAGAACTGGAAGTCCTAGCAACAATAATCAAATGAAAAGAAATATAAGACATTCAAATCAGCAGGGAAGAAGTACAACTTTCACTATTTGCAGAAGATATGATACTCTGGGTAGAAAACCCAAAAGCACTACTGAAAAATTGGTAGAACTGATACACAAATTCAATAAAGTTGCAGAAAACAAAATCTACTTATAGAAATCACATGACCTTTAAGATGTGAGATTTTATGGTCATTCTTGAGTTGATTAAACTGGGGGTTTTGATAATGGTATAGGATGGGGACTACCCTCTGTTTTCTACTAAGCTTCATGGCTGAACATGCTGAATTTCTCAAGTGTTAGGGTATCCTGGATGACCTTCTTGACTAACAGATCTCATAGAAGCATAAAATAATACAGTAGCAATAATAGCTATCAGTTTTTTAATGCACTAGGAATAGTATATATATTATTTGATCAGACTAAATAATATTTGTATAGAACCTTCAAGCTGAACCATTTGCCTGGAACACCTTCTTCCCCTTTTCTTGCTAACTCCTACTCACATATAAAATTTGTCTGAGGCACCATCTCTTCCACTGAGGCTTCCTTAACCCTACCTATGCTGGTCAGGGCCCTTCTAACCTCTTCACATATTTCTGTCATAGCACTAATCCTCATGTCTTGTCATTATTCATTTGTTTGGCTCACCCACTAGATCTTATATTTCTCATAGATAATGTGTCTTATTTATTTTATTATTTTTATTAGTTTCAGAAGTAGAACTTAGTGATTCATCAGTGCATAAGACACTCAATGCTGAGGTGGAAGAGCAATATGGCGGAGAAGTAGGAGAACCTGTTTCAACCAGTCCCCTAAAGTGAGCTAAATATATACCAGAACACTCTGAGAACCCATGAAATCAGCCTGAGATGTACAATTATATACTTCTGGAACTCGACCAGATCAGAAGACATCAGTGGAGAGGGAGCACCTTGCCTGGATAGTGGTTGATATATTCAGCTATATAATCCCTCAACCACTTCTCAAAAAAATGACTAAGAGGAGGAACAACAAACAGAGCAAAAACTCAGAGACTGTGCCCTCTGCCACAGAACTATTGGATATGGACATAAATAGTATGTCCGAAAGGGAATTCAGGGTAACAATTACCCAGGCAATGGCTATGTTGGAGAAAACCATTAGTTACAACATAGAATCTCTAAGGATGGAAGTGAGAGCTGATCTGGCAGAAGTTAAAAACACTATCAGTGAGGTCAAATCTGATCTAAATACTCTAACAGCTAGGTAACCAAGGCAGATCGAATTAGTGATCTAGAAGACAAACTGATAGAAAAGAAGGATTCAGGAGAAGGCCTGGAGCAAACAGCTTAGAAGTCAGGAAAACAGAATTAGGGAAATAAATGATGCCATGAAACATTCCAATGTTAGAATTATTGGGATCCCTTAGGGAGTGGAGAAAGAGAGAAGACTAGAAGATATAGTTGGACAAATTCCTGATGAAAATTTCCCTGTCTGGGGAATAGAACAAGTTTTTGTGTCCTAGAAACAGAAAGGGCGCTCCCCCAAGATCAATGATTCTGGAAAGACCTCAAGACACATAATTATAAAATTCACAAATCACAATTTTAGACAAGAGGTCCTAAGGACAGCCAGGGGGAAGAGATTCTTATGTATAGAGGAAGGTTCATCAGAAGAACATCAGACCTGTCCACAGAAACCTGGCAAGCCAGAAAGGGCTGGCAAGACATATTCAGGGCACTAAATGAGAAGAACGTGCAGCCAAGAAGACATTATCCAGCAAGGCTGACATTCAAAATGGATGGAGAGATAAAGAGCTCCCAAGGCTGGCAAGGTTTTAAAAAGTATGTGACCAGCAAGCTGGCACTACAAAAATTATTTTTTTTACTACAAGAAATATTAAAGGGGGATCTATGAAGGAAGAAAAAAACCAAAGAGTGATATAGAACACAAATTTATGGAGACAATCTACAGAAACAAAGACTTCACAGGCAACGTGATGTCATGGACTCTGAAAAACAACCTGAGGGTTTTGAAGGGGCGGGGTGGGAGGGTGGGGGAACCAGGTGGTGGGTATTAGGGAGGGCACAGATTGCATGGAGCACTGGGTGTGGTGAAAAAACAATGAATACTGTTACGCTGAAAATAAATAAAAAATTAAAAAAAAAGAGTTACCTTTCAATAATCACTCTCAATGTGAACAGCTTAAATGCTCCCATAAAATGGCACAGGGTTGCAGACTGGATAAAATGATATGATGCATCCATATGCTATCTATAAGAGACATATTTGGAACCTAAAGATACACCCAAACTGAAAGTGAAGGGATGGAGAAGCATCTTTCATGCCAATGGGTTTCAAAAGAAAGCTGGGGTAGCAATTCCCATGTCATATAAATTAGATTTTAAGCTAAAGACTGTAGTCAGAGATAGAGATGGACACTACATCATTCTTAAAATGTCTATCCCCCAGGAAGAACTAAGAATTGTAAATATTTATGCCCCCAATATGGGAGAAGCCAACTACATAAGCCAACTGTTAATCAAAATGAAGAGTCATATTGATATGAATACATTAATTGTAGGGGATCTTAACATGCTACCCTCAGTAATAGGCATATCATGCAAGCAGAAAATCAATAAAGAAACAAGAGCTTTGAATGACACTTTGGACCAGATGGACCTCATAAATAAACCCAGGGATTCCATCAAGTCCTGGGCTCTTGTTTTTTGGAAGGTTTTGATCACTGTTTCAATCCCATTACTAGATATTGGTCTATTCAGGTTGTCAATTTCTTTCTGTTTCAGTCTTGGAAGTTTATAGGTTTCCAGGAATGCATCCATTTCTTCTAGGTTGCTTAACTTATTGGCATATAACTGTTGATAATAATTTCTGATGATTGTTTCTATTTCCTTGGTGTTAGTCATGATCTTTCCCCTTTCATTCATAAAATTATTAATTTGAAGAAATAAAGCTATTCTCCTTAAGCTGTTTCAAAAAATAGAAACAGAAGGAAAACTTCCAGACTCTTTCTATGAAACCAGCATTACCCTGATCCCCAAACCAGGCAAAGACCCCATCCAAAAGGAGAATTTCAGACCAATATCCCTGATGAATATGGATGCTGAGATTCTCAACAAGATCCTAGTTAATAGGATCCAACAGGACATTAAAAAGACTATCCACCATGACCAGGTGGGATTTATCCCTGGGATGCAAGACAGCATGGTACCAGCACTAAAACAGACACATAGACCAGTGGAACAGAGTAGAGAGCCCAGATATGGATTCACAACTCTATGGTCAAATGATCTTTGACAAAGCAGGAAAAAATATTCAGTGGAAAAAAGACAGTTTATTCAACGAGTGGTGCTGGGAAAATTGGACAGCTATGTATAGAAGAATGAAACCTGACCATTCTCTTACACCATACACAAAGATAAACTGGAAATGGATAAAAGACCTCAATGTGAGGTAGAAATCTATCAAAATCCTAGAGGAGAACATAGGCAATAACCTCTTTGACATCAGCCACAGCAACTTCTTTCAAGACATGTCTCAGGGCACCTGGGTGGCTCAGTGGGTTAAAGCCTCTGCCTTTGGCTCAGGTCATGATTCCAGGGTCCTGGGATGGAGCCCCGCATCGGGCTTTCTGCTCAGCAGGGAGCCTGCTTCTTCCTCTCTCTCTGCCTGCCTCTCTGCCTACTTGTGATCTCTGTCTGTCAAATAAATAAATAAAATCTTTAAAAAAAAAGACATGTCTCCAAAGGCAAAGGAAACAAAAGCAAAAATGAACTTTTGGGACTTCATCAAGATCAAAAGCTTCTGCACAGCAAAGGAAACAGTCAATAAAACAAAGAGGCACCCCACTGAATAGGAGAAGATACTTGCAAATGACACTACAAAGGGCTGATATCCAAGATCTATAAAGAACTCCTCAAGCTCAACACTCAAAAAACAGATAATCATATCAAAAAATGGGCAGAAGACATGAACATACACATCTCCAAAGAAGACATACAAATGGCTAATAAACACAAGAAAAAATGTTCATCATCATTAGCCACCAGGGAGATTCAAATCAGAACCACATTGAGATACCACCTTACACCAGTTAGAATGGCCAAAATTAACAAGATAGTAAACAACATGTGTTGTAGAGGATGTGGAGAAAGAGGAACCCTCTTATACTGTTGGTGAGAATGCAAGTTGGTACAGCCACTTTGGAAAACAGTGTGGAGATTCCTTATGAAATTAAAAATAAAGCTATCCTATGATCCTGCAAGTGCACTACTGGGTATTTACCCCAAAGATACAGATGTAGTGAAAAGAAGGGCCATCTGTACCCCAATGTTCATAGCACCAATGGCCACAGTCACCAAACTGGAAAGAACCAAGATGCCCTTCAACAGACCAATGGATGAAGAAGATATGGTCCATATATACAATGGAATATCATGCCTCCATCAGAAAAGATGAATACCCAACTTTTGTATCAACATGGACGGGACTGGAAGAGATTATGCTGAGTGAAATAAGTCAAGCAGAGAGAGTCAATTATCATATAGTTTCATTTACTTGTGGAGCATAAGGAATAACATGGAGGACATTAGGAGAAGGAAAGGAAAAGTGAATTGGGGAAAATAGGAGGTGAGACGAACCATGAGAGACTGTGGTCTCTGAGAAACAAACTGAGTGTTTTGGAGGGGAGGGGGTCAGGGGGTTAGGTGAGCCTGGTGGTGGGTAGTAAAGAGGGCATGTATTGCATGGAGCACTGGGTGTGGTGCATAAACAACCAATCTTAGAACACTGAAGAAAATAAAATTAAATTAGAAAAAAAATTAAATTAACATTTGGGACTTTCTGCACAACAAAGGAAACAGTCATTACTCAATGCTCATTACATCAATTGCCCTATTAATGCCCCTCACCCAGTTATCCTTTCTCCCCACCCACCTCCCCTGCAGCAACCCTCAGTTTCTTTCCTAGAGTTCAGCATATGTTATGATTTGTCTCCCTCTCAATTTTCATCTTATTTTATTTTTCCTTCCCTAACACTATGTTCATCTGTTTTGTTTCTTAAATTTCACATTATGAGTGAAATCATATGATATTTGTCTTTCTGATTTATTCACTTAGTATAATATCCTCTTATTCCATCCACATTGCTGCAAATGGCAAGATTTCTTTTTTTGTGATTCAGTAATATTTCATTGTATGTATGTACGTATGTGTGTATGTATTTATGTATCTTCTTTATCCATTCACCTTCTTTACCCATTCATCTATTGAAGCACATCTGGGCTCTTTCCATATTTGAATATTGTGGACATTGCTGCTAAAAACATTGGGGTGCACAAACCCCTTTGAATCATTATGTTTTTATCCTTTGGATAAATACCTGATGGTGCAATTTATGGATCAAAAAGTAGCTCTATTGTTAACTTTTTGAGGAACCTCCATACTGTTTTCCACAGTGTCTGTACCAGTTAGCATTCCCACCAGCAATGTAAGAGGGTTTCCATTTCTCTGCATTCTCACCAACATTAATTGTTTCCTGTCTTGTTAATTTTAGCCATTCTGACTGGTGTGAGGTGGTATCTCATTGTGGTTTTGATTTGTATTTCCCTCATGATAAGTGATGTTGAGCATTTTTTATGTGTCTGTATATCTTCTTTGGAGAAATGTCTGTTCATGTCTTCTGCCCATTTCTTGACCGTATTTTTTGTTTGTTTGTTTGGTGTCGAGTTTGAGAAGTTTTTTTTTATAGATTTTGGATACTAGCCCTTTAACTGATAAGACATTCACACTACCTTCTCCCATTCCATAGGTTGCCTTTTAGTTTTGCTGGCTGCTTCCTTTGCCGTACAAAACCTTTTTATATTGTTGATGTTCCAATAGTTCATTTTTTTTTTTTGCTTTTAAAGAACCTAGCACAAATGTGTCTGTAAATATTTTTTACAAGATAGAGTATAACAAATATGTACATACATAAATATATAAATAAAATAGTTAATGTTATCTTTATAATTACTCCTTAATAAATGTAACAAACATTATATTTTGCTAGCACAGTGAGTCTCAAACTTTTGGGGGACATCTGAGCAGTTGAGGGTACTTGTTAAATAGGCAGATTCTTGGCCCCTTTTGACCTGGGCCATCAAGGCATGTCACCTCTACCATCAGATGAATCCGCAGCTCTCATTGCCCATCTGTATTCTATTCAGAATAATATGAAGAAATGAGGATGAGAGAAAAAATTGATCCTGGTTCCATTTAGACAAGCTAAGGTGAGGGTGGGGAAGGATCATCTTGGAGATGGGCTCATCATGAAAACTGATATTTAAATTAACTACTACTTGGCAAGGAATTTCTCATACTTCCAGTCTGTCATCTATTATGAGGAATAGACAGACTGGAAGAATTGGTTCATCATCTTCAGAGAATTGCAAGATTTCAGAGAATGAAGAAGCCTCAGTAGTCATCTTTTCCCTTGTACAGGTGGGGAAATTGAGGCACCAAATAAAAAAGGAATTTTCACATAGTAATGAAGTGGTAAGTCTGGTACTAAAGACCAGGATTCTTAACCTCTATACTAACTATAATTTCCACTAGCAAATAATGAGTCTAATTGTGAATTCCTATGTACTGTAACACATTGATAAGAGAAATCTTTTAAGAAGATGAGTAGGATATACTTTCTGATACCTCTCAAATCACATCACACAGGAAGAAGTCTACTTTCACAGAAGTGGTCTACCATAGTGGAAATAGTCTAGGCATTGGAACAGAGAGATCCAAGTTCAAATGTTGTGTCTACTACTTATTAGCTATGTAAATGTGGATGTGTTACTTAATCTCTTCAAGCCTTGGTTTCTTAATTTATGAAATAGTTCTAATAATAACTTTCTCTTGGTATTAATATAAAGATTAAGTAAGAATATTCATAAAGCACCTAGCATACTTCCTCACACATTTTATGTACTCAACAAATGGTAGCTATTATTGTTACATCCCAGAGATGGTTTATTCTGCCACATAAATCAAATAGGAGTTTTGGTATGGTGGAATCCTGGTTAGTGGGAAAAAATGACAACTTTTTTCTCCACCACTGTATTCTGCTTAGGAGGAGTAAAACAACCCAAGTTATTCTTAGGCCAACCCACCGTTCATCTTTCTGCTACTAAAGAACATATCTCCTCCTCAGAGAACTGGAAAAACTGAAGAGTTGGTATTAAGTCTCTGGGATTAAAAAAATATTTGTAATCCCTTGATTTACACTGAGGAAGAGGTCAAGAGTGACATTGTAACAGCATATCACTATGTATATATATATCTAGGAGGCAGTGATATGCTCTTCACCAAGTCATCTGGGACAGGAAAAAAATCAGTAAGGACAGTACAAAGAACAGAATAATAAACTGGTTCAGAAAACCTTGATTCGAGACTGGGAGCCATCACTTATAAGCTGTGTAGTTTTTGGTAAGTTACTTTATATCCCAAAGCACTTCAGTTAGCTCATTATTTGAATGTGGAAGCTGGACAACATAGCGATAATAATCAATGACATCTGTGTCATTGACATCTTTATTGCATCTTTATTGCAAAGCTTCCAATATAATACTAAGACCTCCTTCTAGTTCTAACTTTCTATGATCCTCAAAAGTAAATGACACTAAATGAGAGTAGGAGGAATTGAGACATAAGCAAGGAAGGTATCCAAAGTGTGGAGGTTTGCATTTCCCTGACAATGAGTGATGATAACCATCTTTTCATGTGTATGTTGACCATCTGGATGTATTCTTTGGTGAAGTGTCTGTTCATTTATCTTCAAATATTTAACTGGATTATTTATTTTTGAGTGTAAGCTGTATAAATTCTTTCAATGTTTTGGACAATAATCCTTTTTGAATATGTAATTTACAAGTATCTTTTCCCATTCCATAGTTTGCCTTTTAGTTTTGTTGATTGTTTTCTTCATTGTGCACAACCTTTTTATTTTTATGTAATCCCAAAAGTTCATTTTTGCTTTTATTTCCTTTGCCTTGGAGACATAGCTATAAAAATATTGCTACAGCCAATTCTTGTGCTTTCTTTTGGGATTTTTATGGTTTTGGGTCTCACACATGTCTTTAATACATTTTGAATTTATTTTTGTGTATGATGTAAGAATGTGGTCTAGTTTCATTCTTTTTCATGTTGCTGTCCAGGTTTCCCAACACAATTTATTGAAGAGACTGTCTTTTTCTCATTGGATATTCTTTCCTACTTTGTCTAAGATTAATTGGCCGTATAGTTGTGGGCTCATTTTGGGGTTTTCTATTCTGTTCTATTGATCAATGTGTCTATTTTTGTGCCAGAACCATACTGTTCTGATCTCTTCAGCTTTGTAATATGACTTGAAGTCTAGAATTGTTATACCTTCAGTTTTGTTTTTCTTTTATAAGATTGCTTTGGCTATTTGGGGTCTTTTGTGGTTCCATGCATATTTCAGTTCTATGAAAAATGTTATTGGTATTTTGATAGGGATTGCATTAAATGTGTGGATTGCTTTGGGTAGTATAGACATTTTAACAATGTTTGCTTTTCCAATCCGTAAGCATAGAATGTCTTTCTACTTCTTTGTGTCTTCAATTTTACAATCGGTATTTTATAGTTTTCGGAGTGCAGGTATTTCATCTATTTGGTTAGGTTTATTCTTAGGTATCTTACTATCATAAGTGGGATTGTTTTCTTAATTTATCTTTCTGCTGCTTCATTATCAGTGTATAGAAATGCAATAGATTTCTACATATTGATTTTGTATCCTGCACCTTTATTGAATTCATTTACCAGTTCTAGTAGATTTGAGTGGAGTTGTTAGTATTTTCTATATAGAGAATCATATCATCTGCAAATACTGAAAATTTTATTTCTTCCTTATCAAATTGGATGCTCTTCATTTCTTTTTGTTGTCTAATTTTATTGAGTTAATCAGACATGCTTGTGGAATCCCTTTCCCAAACATCTTTACTAACAGATGAATGTAAGTCTAAAGAGTCAAGTGGAATCATGCTCTGAAATAAGGGGTAGAAAAATGAGTCTAGCATATTTTTCTGGCAAAAAGACTCCATGATTCCAAAATTCTCCTCAAAGTTTAAGGTACTAAGGCCCAGGGACTGAGAGGCAAGTGATGGCCCAGAGTGAGAAGTCCTTTTGCCTTTCACTGAAGGCAAATAAGCAGGATGACCTGAGACATGTCATTTCCTAAATACTCTATTCCATCATCCACAGAGGCCTGGCCACCACCAGAGAAAATTACAGCAAGACACTGACCCTCAGGCCTTCCCCAAAAGGTAATAGGAGATGCTATCTCAACAGACATGAACTCAGTTCCCTTAAGATTCATGATATAGTTCTGAACAAGCTTCCCCTCATGCACCCTTTTGTCTTTCTCAACCTTTTATTTTCTGAATGATGCAGGGCTTGAGGAATGAGAAACAGCAGCTGAATTAGCCAGCAGAACTTGAGCATCAGAACTAGGCCATGTCTCAGAGGACTGCTGCAGGAGACCCTTTCCATCCATCTATAGCTGGACTTGGAGGGCACACTGGGCATTAGTGGGACTAGGAACCCAAAATATAATCCAAAATCTAGGCCACATTTCCTTTTTCCCTCACTAACTTGACTGCTTTCCACTCACTTGTTTATGGTTCTATGGAGAAGCCCAGAGCAGCATGAAAAGATGTATTCATGTTGCGTTCAGAATTCCTAGAAATGCTTTCAGCAAAGTATGCCAGAGAGACATTACAGAGCAGCAACCCAAGCCTGACATGGAAGTCTAGAGAGGAAAAAGGGAGCCAACTCAAACTCGGGTATGTGTCACTCCCCTACTTTCTCATTCTAAGTGTACTTACAAGTCCCAAACTTTCAGCATTTGCAAAAGGATTCAATAAAACAAATGCAAATGAAATTCTTACCCTGGTGCACGGTGAGGGCTCAACAAATGCTTATTCTCTCTCCTAGCCATGGAACCTATATAAACATTCTACATACCTTCCATGAAAACAAAAGAAAGTGGTATATTTGCTAGAGCATCAGAGTTAGAGTCAGAAGATCTTGGAATCATCCCTAGAATAATACCTGGTACCTAGTAGGTGTTCAGTAAGTATATGTGGGTTAAATGACTGACTTAAGTTCTGCTATTAACATATTTTGTGACCATGAGCAAGTCACTTACCTTTTCTGAGCCTCAAATTTCCTATCTGTAAAATGATGACAATAATCCATGCCAAGCCTACCCCACAAAACTGTTGAGGACTACATGGTAAAATGGATATGGAAATGTAGCTGTTAGAGGTAATTATTGTTGTATTTAGAATCTAGGTCATAGAAATTCCCCAAAATTCCCTAAAAGAGAGTATAAACTTCAAAATCTACTAGCATAGCTAAGGTTATGTGAAGGGAGAGTAGGAGGAAGGAAAAGCCGGGAAAAGCTAGTCAATGACAATATGAAGTTCTCAGTTTATCAATTTTATTCAAAAGGTGATGAAGGAGACCTAGACCCTATTAAGGACTCAAAGTACCCCAAAACAAAGGTGTGTCATCTTCCTGACTCCTGAAGGATTTTACTCAAATCTGAGAATCAGTGTAGCACAGTGGCAATGGCACATATTCTGGAATCAAACATCCTAATTTAATCTAGGTCCTGTCACATAATATATGTGTGACCCTGAACAAGCCACCTGAACTCTCTGTAGCTTAGTTTCTTTATCTGAGAGTGAAAGTGATAGAAATAGTACTTACCCCATAGACTATTACAAGGTTTAAAAGAGTGAAGATATGGAAATACGTTAAGACTTGAGTCTGTCATAGAGTAAACACTATAGAAATTTACTGTTGGCTGTTATTGGTATTACATAAACAGTGTCATCATTTCAAGGAGTGTGTTATAGGAATTCTGACACTTTTCTTGGCTTCTGCTTTACTGACCCCTTGAAATCCAGCCCCTTCAATGAGTACTACTCCACAAAGTCCAAGTCTTCCAACTCTGCAATGGTTTTCTACACCATTGCTTGTTTGCAGCTATAAAACAAAACAAAACAAAATGAAAAAAAAAAAAAAAACTAAACCATCAACTCTTTCCCGACTTTCCCCTTCTCTTCTTCCATGAATTAATATTAGAGCTAGTATTCAATGCAACTACCAAGGCAAACTTGGAAGGCTCTGAAACACCAACCATTTTATTTTTAAAAATTACTAAAAATGTAATCAAGACCACATTAAAGAAAACATTCACCTTCTTGCCAATTTTATTGTTCTTTTTCCTAACTGGAGAAGCTCTCTTCCTGCTTGTTCTAAAAAAAAGTCAAAAATGGAAAATTCAACAAGCATGTCAAATGTTTTAATGAATACTGAAGTATGATATCCATTGCCTTAGGAATGTAATTTCCGCTACCTTTCCCAAGGAGTGATTATGAAGATCAAGTGGAAAATCAATCATTTATTGATGTATGTAATATTTACTAATGATATAATCTCTGTCAGGTTAAGAAGACATAGTTTCACTCTCGGGGGCTTTGGTCTAAGTGAGTGAGGAAAATAATGTCTGTATAGTGTTATAAGTGGGACAGAGGTTTTCACAAAGACAAAAGTGATCTAACCCTGCTTAGATGGGGATAGGTAATGATTCCCGAAGGAAGAGACATAAGACATATATAAAAAAGTGTTCTAGGCAGAGAGATTAGCTGTAAAGTTCTAAAAATGTTATTTAGTGTGGTCAGATAAAGCACTGTGCCTAGAACATACATCAGCAACTGGTAGCAATTATTACAATTGTTCCTACTATTGCCGTATTGCCAGTGGCAGAAAGAACAGTAGCTATCACTATCCAAATGGTAATTATTCTGTAAGATGTAGCTATTGGAAGTATGGAGGAGAACTAAATTACCGTGCCTCTCAACTATGTTAACTCATGCTGTCTGTATGCATCCTTGCTCTAATTTTGAGGTAGTCTCTATCTCAAGACAATTTTGCCCTAATTTCCTTTTAGTAAGCATTTCAGGAACATTTCCTCAAATTCCACATGCCCTGACTATCTCCCACCTCAGATTCACCACCTACAGTAAAGAATTACTGAGAGCACAGTACCGTTTGGAGAAAATAGAAATGGGTTCCCAATATTTGACAAGAGATAAGGAATCATAATTCTAATTCTGGTACTTCTGGGAAAATCCCTTATCCTCCTTGGGCCTGTTTCCCCATCCATAAATGGGGATTGGGGTCTACCACACAATGTCTTATGTTCTTTACAGCACTACCATTTAGTGAGGGTCCCTCTTCTTCCCCTAGCATGATGAATGACCAAAAGTAGTGACTACAAGTACAGAAGGGTTAGATATATGTATCTGTGCTGATTAAGATTTGTATCAGTCCCAGATAGGGCTGTGCTTGGAAATCTCCAGTGACTCCAAGGCTGTTTGGCACTGATGATTCAGTGACCTTCATACCACACAGAGCTTCCTACAGCAAGCCCAGAGAAGGGAAGGAGATAGGATGATTATCTCTGAGCAGATCCCCCAGCTTCTAGCCCACTAGAAGTCAGGTGCTTGGGCCTAACAGAAAACCCCAAAGGGAATCTACAAGTCAGTACACCAGTCTTGACTGTGCACACCAGAAATGCAAGAGCACAGAGGAATGAATACTACTAAATATTCGATTCTCACTCTTTGCTAAGTTCTTCAAAGATACTCAAGTATTATTATCCTTATTCATAGATCAGACTTAGGAGAAATGCATTTGTTTATTTATTCAACAGATATTTATCAACATCTGCTATGATCCAGGCATGTTCTGGATACTAAAATATCACAGTGAACCTGAAAGTAATATAATACTGCATGTAAACTATACTGGAATTAAAATATAAAAACTTAATGCAAAATAAATAATAAATAATAATTTAAAGAAAAACAGGGAATAACTCAGAAAAGTCCCTGTAGTCACAAACATATAGCAGAAACAGAAAATAAATAACTAAACATAAGCAAGTAGCAAAATGTCAAATAGCAATAAATGCTATGGAAAAAACAATGGAGTAATGACTATGAAGTAATTGGATAGAGGCCACAGGTAGCTTGGATAGTTTTTTAGGAAAGGCTTCTCTATGGAGAGGATGTTGAAGCTGAGACCTGAAAATAGAAGACAAAACCAGTCGCGTTAAAGAATTCCAGAAAAAGGGAATTTTAAATGCAAAGACCCTAAGATTAGAAAGAACTCGTATTTAAAGAACAGAAAGAGCAACAGTGTCTAGAGTTATCACAAAGCAGAGCGTGTTACAAAATGAAGTCAGAGAGGCCTAGTCCACATAAGACTTTGTGGGCTAGTATAAAGATCATGGACTTTATTCTGAAAACAATGGGGGGAAAAGATGCTTTTAAACACAGAAGTATTAGGTTCTGAATTCTACTTATGAGAAGTCACACAGAAAGTAAGTAGAAGAGCCTAGAATTCAAATTTTATCTGTCTTTATTTAAACATTCCCAGGCCCTATCTCACAAAGCTATTGCACAACCCAAACCATGCCCCCACTGGAGGGCCTCACGCAGAATAATTTGTAGACAAAAGATTGGAGGAACAAACAGACTCTTCAGCCACCTAGACTTGGAAGACTTCTTGGACTGTGCATGTATGTGTTTGTGTTATCAAGGGCATGGGGGAGGAATGTAAAGAGGTTATTAACTTTCGAAAAGTTTAAAAAACTAAGATGGACATAAAGGCCAGTTTGAGAGGGCATAATCAGACTTCAAATTCCAGCTCTATCAATCATTAACTATATGACCTTGAGCAGGTCCCTTGACCTCTCTGAACTTCAACTCAGTTTTATCAGCAGTTAAATGGAAATAATAATGCCTACCTCTATGTCAAAGTGTTCTAAGGGAGATAAGAAAATATTTCATAAATAATCTCAGTGCAGAGTTTTGCACACAATATTTATGTAGTGTGTATTACTTTTATTAGATTGAAAAGTTACAGAAAGAAGAAAAACAGGTGACTAAAAGAGAAGCAATAGACCAGTGAGTGTGCTTTCATTCTCAGAACCAATCAGGTCAAGCCTCTCGCTTGTAGGCCATGGGACAAGATTTTTCAACATTAATCTTCCTATGACAGCTGATGCACTAGGATAGGGTATTGAGGTCTCTTGCATTGGGTAAGATTTCCTTCCAGACCATTTTTCTGCATGTTACAAGTCTTGCACAGCAGTATCTTTACTTAGCCTTTAAGGAAAAACATACAGAGACTGAGATGGATCCAAATACTTGGATTACAATGCAGGTTATGGTGACCTCAGGAAATAAGAGTTACCATTTCCTGGACATTTACTCCAATCCCAGTGCTTTACATCCATTGTTACTAGCACATTTAATTCTTATAAATAACTTTAGAGGAGATAAGGCAATTGTTCCCATTCAGCATATAAAAAAGCTGAACAGAAAAGTGACTTGTCTAAGGTCACTCATCTAGCAGGTAGCAGGGTTATAATTTGAACTCTGTGTAGTTCCAAAACCCATATTTTTGATTTTATTTGGGCCACACTGCAATCTTTCCTCTTTTTGGGCTTCTAAGTGTGTGACCTTAGAAAAGTAACTCTACCTCTCTAAATATCAATTCCCTAACCTCAAAACTGGGGATAGTAATTTATAGCTCACAGTATTATGAAGACTGGCAAGAATATGCATGAAGTGTTTCAGTACAGCAAATACTTAGAAAAGTTTTACCTAATATCATTAGCTTATTGCCAAGTTTTAATGATATGGTTTGAACATCCATGGTCATAGTTTCAATTCCTCACTTACTATGCCAGATAGGAGGCCTACCAGAATCTTCTAATCCCCACACTTCCTTTCTGGATAAGAAATTGCTAGGTTATCTCAGGATCTGCTGGATCACACAGCAGCAATTCCTGGAAAATCCAGAGTTGTAATAGAGAAAAAGCCAGTACCCCACCTAGCAAAGTACGTCATGAGGCTGAGAAGGATAGACCTGGGTGTGGCCTGCAACCTGGCTGCTGACTGCCTTGTCACATGAGGATTAACCTTATGATTCAAGCTTCCTTAAAGCATACAGTTAACAGAAAGCAAAATGAGCTTTCTCCCAAATTCATCAAAGGATTTCTGGAAGGACAAGTGAGAGGTAGAGGGTGGGGATCCATTTAGTAGTTGTCTATTATCAGCCAATGCATAAACAACCTAGACTACATGGCATTCCTCTGGGATGAACAGGCCTATTATTTGGAAGAAACTGTGGTTTGCTCTGATCCTACTTTACTGCACTACTAAAGAAGTAATGTGAGCAGCAAGTGATAACTGAAGAGAAGGAAAACAGAACGGGGGGAATCTAAAAGAGATATTCAAAATCACCTAGGCTGGGGCACCTGGGTAACTCTGTCAGTTAAGTGTCTGCCTTTGGCTCAGGTCATGATCCTGGGAACTAGCACCACCTTGGGCTCCCTGCTGAGCAGGAGTCTGCTTCTCCCTCTCTTCCCAGTTAGTTCTTGCTCATGTTCATTCATGCTCGCTGTCGCTCTTTTTTTCTCTTTCTCAAATAATAAAAAAAAAATTTTTAAAATCACTTAGGCCCAGGACCCCCAAACCTGACTGCACAAGAATAAGGGGGTATACTCAAAACCACAGACATGCAAATTGGAGTTTCCTGAAAGCAAACCCATTGATTTGGATAATCAGTCAGGTTTGGGAGCCACTTAGGTAATACCGAAGCTTTCACTAGCACCCCCCAAAATTAGAGAGAAAACACTTTCTTCTAATGAACTTTCCTTTTAGTAGCCTCATAAAATGAATTTCCTCAGATGTTTATACATGCATTCAATTATTTTTCTCTATCTTTCAGTAAAACTTTGTGGTTTTCTTCACTTGGATTTTTTTTAAGATTTTATTTTACTTATTTATTTGACAGAGAGAGACACATCAAGAGAAGGAACACAAGCAGGGGGAGTGGGAGAGGTAGAAGAAGGCTTCCCGCCAAGCAGAGAGCCTGATGGGGGCTCAATCCCAGGACCCTGGGATCATGACCCAAGCCAAAGGCAGACACTTAACAACTGAGCCATCCAGGTGCCCCTCTTCACTTGGATTTAACACCAATCTTGTGAAGGTTATTCCTTGGTATCTTCTATTTTTCCCCAGTTTCACTGAGGCATATTTGACAAATAAAAGTTGTATATATTTAAGTTTTATATACAGTTTTGATATGCATATACAGTGTGAAATTATTAAAACAATCAAGGTAATTAAAATATCCATCACCTCACATAGTTATGATTTTTTTGTGTGTATGCATGGTGAAAAGACTTAAGATCAACTCCCTAAGCAAGTATCAAATATACAATACAGTGTTAACTATAATCACCACAAAGTACATTAAATCCTCAGAATTAACCTTACATAACTCAACTTTTTGTACCTTTTGATATCAACTTCTCCCCATTTTTTCCATTCCCCAGTCCCTGTCAACTATACTATTCTACTTTCTGATTTTATGAGTTTGACTTTTTAGATTCCGTATATAAGTGAGACCATGCAGTATTTGTCTTTCTTTGTCTGGCTTATTGCACTTTGCATAGTATCCCCCACTTCAACCTTATTGTCTCAAATGACAACCCAAGAGCAAATCAATCAACCAATCAATAACCTAATTAAAGGGAAATGAGTGCATGAATACAAATTTCCCAAAAGAGGTCATACAGATGGCCAACAGGTATATGAAAGGTGCTCAACCTCACTCAGTAATCATCAGAGAAATGTAAACCCAAACCACAATTAAATACCACCTGCTATCTGTTAGGATGACTATTATAAAATAAAGTTTTAAAAAGCAACAAGAAACAAACTGAAGGTTCCTGGAGGGGAAGTGGATGGGGGGATGGGGTAACTGGGTAATGGGCATTAAGGAGGACACTTGATGTAATGAACACTGGGTGTTACATGCAACCGATAAATAACTAAATTCTACTTCTGAAACTAATAATACACTACATGCTAATTAAATTAAATTTTAAATAATTCTGTTTCTTAATTTTTTATTTCTTTTCAGTATAACAGTATTCATTGTTTTTGCACCACACCCAGCGCTCCATGCAATCCGTGCCCTCCCTAATACCCACCACCTGGTTCCCCCAACCTCCCACCTCTCGCCCCTTCAAAACCCTCAGGTTGTTTTTCAGAGTCCATAGTTTCCATGGTTCACCTCCCCTTCCAATTTCCCTCAATTCCCTTCTCCTCTCCATCTACACTTGTCCTCCATGTTATTTGTTATGCTCCACAAATACGTGAAACCATATGATAATTGACTCTCTCTGCTTGACTTATTTCACTCAGCATAATCTTTTCCAGTCCCATCCATGTTGCTACAAAAGTTGGGTATTCATCCTTTCTGATGGAGGCATAATACTCCGTAGTGTATATGGACCACATCTTCCTTATCCATTCGTCCGTTGAAGGGCATCTTGGTTCTTTCCACAGTTTGGTGACCGTGGCCATTGCTGCTATAAACATTGGGGTACAGATAGCCCTTCTTTTCACTACATCTGTATCTTTGGGGTAAATACCCAGTAGTGCAATTGCAGGGTCATAGGGAAGCTCTATTTTTAATTTCTTGAGGAATCTCCACACTGTTCTCCAAAGTGGCTGCACCAGTTTGCATTCCCACCAACAGTGTAGGAGGGTTTCCCTTTCTCCACATCCTCTCCAACACACGTTGTTTCCTGTCTTGCTAATTTTGGCCATTCTAACTGGTGTAAGGTGGTATCTCAATGTGGTTTTGATTTGAATCTCCCTGATGGCTAATGATGATGAACATTTTTTCATGTGTCTGATAGCCATTTGTATGTCTTCATTGGAGAAGTGTCTGTTCATATCTTCTGCCCATTTTTTAATATGATTGTCTGTTTTGTGTGTGTTGAGATTGAGGACTTCTTTATAGATCCTGGATATCAACCTTTTGTTTGTACTGTCATTGGCAAATATCTTCTCCCATTCCGTGGGTTGCCTCTTTGTTTTGTTGACTGTTTCCTTCGCTGTGCAGAAGCTTTTGATCTTGATGAAGTCCCAAAAGTTCATTTTCACTTTTGTTTCCTTCTCCTATATATTCTCTCGTCATATACTTTTATCAGTATTTTTGTTTGTCTGTTTTTGTTTGTATACGTCATAAATCTTACCCTGGGTCCCATTTGGGCTGAACCTTCTCTTTTATCTTCCCTTTTTTTCCTGTCTCTCTCTCTCTCTCTTTTTTCTTTTTCTTTTGTTTTTTCTCTTGTTTGGGTGGGGAATCCTGAGTGCTCAGAAGCGTTCCAGGGTGCACCTTGACTGCACCATGGTCGATACATCCAGCTACATCTGTCCAGTCATCTCTCACCAAAATGACGAGGAGGAGGAATCCCCAACAGAAGAAAAATACACATATATATAACATTATATATATAATATTAATATATAATTATATATAAAATATATATAATTATATATTATATATCATATATATTAAATATATATATGATATATATAATATATGTATATATAATATATATAAATATAAATATATATTTATATTTATATATTATAAATATAATTATAATTCTATATTAATATAATATAATATAATATATTTATATTATATTATATATATTTATATATATTTATATTATAAATATTTATAATATATAATATATAATATATATTATATAATTATAATTATATTTTTATATATTACATTTATAATATATCAAATATTATATAAATATATTAAATATTATATTATTTAATATATTATATTATATTATTGATTATTTAATATATATTATATTAAATAATATATACATATATTATATACATTTATATATTTATATATATTTATATTCATATATTTATATATAATATATATGTAATATATATATATTTATATATATAATATATATATATTATATATATAAACAAAAAATGTAAGAACCATGTCAAAAACAACGCCAAGTATAAGATTTATATACTATCAGGACAAACATAAATACACAGAGACACTGGCAGAAGAAAAAGATGGGAGCATGGTTATAGATTCTCAGTGTGGGCAAGGAAGGTTATTTTGATTCTTCCTGGATGCATCTTGATATCTTTGTTATGGACTCAACTTTCCTAAGAAAAAGGGGGATTAAAAATTGGTTCACCTATAGGGGTACCATTGATTGGAGAAAGGGGGTTACCTTGAAGTTTAACTCTATATGAATATTAGAAATGTAACTCTATATGAATATTAGAAAATAAAAATAAAAAAGGAATAAACTGGAGTAAACTAAACTAAAATTTTTTAAAAATTAAAAAAATAGAAAAGAAAAAGAAAAACACATGTGTATGTATCAAAAAATTCAGGTTAGAAGTTTATTATGGAATTTGATGTACTGGACATCTCACTGTGATGGTAAATAGGTTAAAAAATTATCTATATAAAAAAAGAAAAAAAAATGAACCAGAATTGTGGGAATGAGTTAAAAATAAAAGTTGTATCTATGAAATAGTGGTGGTTGTTCTCTTGTAGTCTTTTTTTTTTCCTTTCCTGATTTGTTTTCTGGGGGAGTGGGCTGCCACGTGGGTTTTCAGTCAATGATGTTCCCTGAGTTAAGTCCTCCAGCCCCCCTCAAGGGGGTGGGCTCTGAGGAAAACAGTTTTTTCAGGGTTTTGTTCTCTGGAGGTTTTTATGTTTGTTCACTTCTTTTCTCTCGCCTTGACAGCTTTTGATGGTTTTTGGAGGTTTAGAGGAAAGCAAACTGCACCCCGACCTCCCTCTCAGAGAGAAGCCTCAGTCTGCTCCCCTGCAGGTGCTGCAGCTGCTGGGACGCTGGCAAGCAGGTTCTGAGTCACGGTCCCTGGGGATGCAGGATCTCCTGCTTGTACCCAAAACCACGGAAGCGGCGGCAGTCTGGAAAGCTCCAGACCGCCAGAGAGGTTCCAAGCAGCGATCACACACTGAGATTTTCCCGCTGACCGGGGCTGGGACTGCCTGGTCTTTCCAGGTCTAAGAGCGCTGGGCTTGCCCACACCTCTCCCAGGGGAGGGTGTGGGGTGCGGGCGTCTCCGGCTCTAGCACGGCGCGGGTCCCAGAACACCAGACTGGGCGTTCATGCACCTCTCTCAGGGGAGGGTGAGGCGCGCGCGCATCTCAGGCAAGGTGAGCATTCTGCGGTCTGGTGTGGCTCCCAGCCCCTCATGGGAGCTGGACTCCACTTGTTCTTGGGCGCGCTGGTGGCTCAGGGACCAAGACCTGGTTTCTCCGCCACACTCTCTCTGGCTCAGCGCCAGGGGAGGCTGTCCTGAGTCTGGGGACTTAAGCCCCTGTCCCTAGCCGTGGCGATTCCCACAATTTCCCCACGTGATCCGTAGCTCTTTTGAGTGCTTTCAACCAGACTCCAAGTTAATGCTGGTCCCCAGACGCAGGGCACTCTCATATTAGGGTATTATTTTCCAATCGGTCACCTCTGGTGGCTCCCTCCCCCTTTTGTTTATCTCCAATATCAGTCTGATGTTCCCACTCCACTTTACCTGCCCACTGGCGTCTTCTGCCCCCCCCCCGTAGAGATCCAGACGTGTATAATTCTGATCTCAGGCTGATTTCATGGGTGATTGGAGTTCTTTGGTAGGTAATCAGCTCACTTTAAGGTACAGGTTGAAAAGGCTCCTCCTCCTACTTCCCCGCCATCCTGTCTCTGATCGGGAGGTTTTTGATCACTGCTTCAATCTCGTTACTAGATATCGGTCTATTCAGGTTGTCAATTTCTTCCTGGTTCAATTTTTGGAGTTTATAGTTTTCTAGGATTGCATCCATTTCATCTAGGTTGCTTAGCTTATTGGCATATAACTGTTGATAATAACTTCTGATGATTGTTTCCACTTCCTTCATGTTAGTTGTGATCTCTCCCTTTTCACTCATAATTTTATTAATTTGGGCTTTCTCTCTTTTCTTTTGGATTACTGTGGCCAATGGTTTATTGATCTCATGGAATCTTTCAAAAAATCAGTTTCTAGAGAAGAGTCAAGATGGCGGAGAAGTAGCAGGATGAGATGACATCGTGTAGCAGGAGATCAGCTAGATAGCTTATCTAACCATTGTGAACACCTACAAATCCAACGGGAAATCGAAGAGAAGAAGAGCAACAATTCTAGAAACAGAAAATCGATCACTTTCTGAAAGGTAGGACCTGCGGAGAAGTGAATCCAAAGCGACGGGAAGATAGACCCCGGGGAGAGGGGCCGGCTCCAGGCAAACGGTGGAGCAACGGAGCACAAAATCGGGACTTTTAAAAGTCTGCTCCACTGGGAGACATCGCACCAGAGGCTAAAACGGGGGGAAACCCAGGCGGGGTGAGCATAACCCCAGGTCCCGCGCGGTCACAGAAGGACCGGGGGTGTCTGAGTGCCACAGATCTCCCAGGTATTAGAGCAGGGAAGATGGCTACAGCGACAAACCCAAGGAGTGAGCTCTCAGCCCGGGGTTACCTAGTGCCAGTGGCAGGCTGGGTGGGCTCGGAGAATGGCCAGAGGCAACAGAGACAGAAGCAAGCGGGCGCATTTCTCCAGGTTCCATCAATTGACTGCTTTCCTCAAGGCACGACCACAGGCCAGGGAGGCAGGGCGGTTGGGAGCTTTTCTCTGAGGGCGCACTGAGGAACAGAACCCCAAGCTCTCGGCTCCTCCGGGCCGAGAGATTGGGAGGCCGCCATCTTCATTCCCGTGCTCCGGAACTCTACGGAAAGCACTCAGGGAACAGAAGCTCCTGAAAGAAAACCCGAGGGGATTACTTAGCCTGGCCCCTGGCAAGGGCGGTGCAATTCCTTCTGCAGCAAAGACACTTGAGAATCACTACAACAGGCCCCTCCCCCAGAAGATCAACAAGAAACCCATCAAAACCAACTTCACTCACCAAGAACAGAGGAATTCCACAGCAGGAGAAAGCAAATCTTATCTGGACAAAATGACAATGTGGAAAAATTACCTCAATAAAAAGAAGAAGAGGCCGTACTGAAGGCTGGAGACCTAATCAATACGGACATTGGTAACATGACAGATCTAGAGTTCAGAACGACAATTCTCAAGGTTCTAGCCGGGCTCGAAAAAGGCATAGAAGATATTAGAGAAACCCTCTCCGGAGAGATAAAAGCCCTTTCTGGAGAAATAAAAGAATTAAAATCTAACCAAATTGAAATCAAAAAAGCTATTAATGAGGTGCAATCAAAAATGGAAGCTCTCACCGCTAGGATGAATGAGGCAGAAGAAAGAATTAGTGACATAGAAGACCAAATGACAGAGAAGAAAGAAGCTGAGCAAAAGAGAGAAAAACAAATACTGGACCATGAGGAGAGAATTCGAGAGATAAGCGACACCATAAGACAACACAACATTAGAATAATTGGGATTCCAGAAGAAGAAAGAGAGAGGGGAGCAGAAGGTATATTGGAGAGAATTATTGGAGAGAATTTCCCTAATATGGCAAAGGGAACAAACATCAAAATCGAGGAAATGCTAAGAACGCCCCTCAAAATCATTAAATATAGGTCCACATCTCGTCACCTGATAGGAAAATTTGCAAGTCTTAGTGACAAACAGAAAATCCAGAAAGCAGCCCGGGAAAAGAAGTCTGTAACATACAAGGGTAAAAACATTAGATTGGCAGTGGACCTATCCACCGAGACCTGGCAGGCCAGAAAGAACTGGCATGATATATTCAGAGCACTAAACGAGAAAAACATGCAGCCAAGAATACTATATCCGGCTAGGCTATCCTTCAAAATAGAAGTAGAGATAAAGAGCTTCTAGGACAAACAAAAGCTGAAAGAATGTGAAAACACCAAACCAGCTCTACAGGAAATATTGAAAGGTGTCCTCTAAGCAAAGAGAGACCCTAAAAGTAGTAGATCAGAAAGAAACAGAGACAATATACAGTAACAGTCACCTTACAAGCAATACAATGGCACTAAATTCATATCTCTCAATAGTTACCCTTAATGTTAATGGGCTAAATGCCCCAATCCAAAGACAGAGGGTATCAGAATGGATAAAAAAACAAAACCCATCAATATGCTGCCTACAAGAAACTCATTTTAGACCGAAGACACCTCCAGATTTAAAGTGAGGGGGTGGAAAACAATGTACCATGCTAATGGACATCAGAAGAAAGCTGGGGTAGCACTCCTTATATCACATCAATTAGATTTTAAGCCAAAGTCTATAATAAGAGATGAGGAAGGACACTATATTCTACTCAAAGGGTCTGTCCAACAAGAAGACCTAACAATCTTAAATATCTATGCCCCTAACATGGGAGCAGCCAACTATATAAACCAATTAATAACAAAATCAAAGAAATACATCGACAGTAATACAATAATAGCAGGGGACTTTAACACTCCCCTCACTGAAATGGACAGATCATCTAAGCAAAATATCAACAAGGAAATAAAGGCCTTAAATGACACACTGGACCAGATGGACATCACAGATATCTTCAAAACATTCCATCCCAAAGAAACAGAATATACATTCTTCTCTAGTGCACATGGAACATTCTCCAGAATAGACCACATCATGGGTCTTAAATCAGGTCTCAATCGGTACCAAAAGATTGAGATCATTCCCTGCATATTTTCAGACCACAATGCTCTGAAGCTAGAACACGATCACAAGAGGAAATTTGGAAAGAACGCAAATACATGGAGACTAAACACCATCCTTCTAAAAAATGAATGGGTCAACCAGGAAATTAAAGAAGAATTGAAAAAATTCATCGAAACAAATGATAATGAAAACACAACGGTTCAAAATCTGTGGGACACAACAAAGGCAGTCCTGAGAGGAAAATATATAGTGGTACAAGCCTTTCTCAAGAAACAAGAAAGGTCTCAAATACACAACCGAACCCTACACCTAAAGGAGCTGGAGAGAGAACAACAAAGAAAGTCTAAACCCAGAAGGAGAAGAGAAATCATAAAGATCAGAACAGAAATCAATGAAATAGAAACTAAAAACACAATAGAACAAATCAACAAAACTAGGAGCTTGTTCTTTGAAAGAATTAATAAGATTGACAAACCTCTGGCCAGACTTATCAAAAAGAAAAGAGAAAGGACACAAATAAATAAAATCATGAATGAAAGAGGAGAGATCACAACCAACACCAAAGAAATACAAATAATTATGAGAACATACTACGAGCAAATCTACGCCAACAAATTTGACAATCTGGAAGAAATGGATACATTTCTAGAGACATATAAACTACCACAACTGAACCAGGAAGAAATAGACAACCTGAACAGACCCATAACCAGTAAGGAGATTGAAACAGTCATCAAAAATCTCCAAACAAACAAAAGTCCAGGACCAGACGGCTTCCCAGGGGAATTCTACCAAACATTTAAAGAAGAATTAATTCCTATTCTCCTGAAACTGTTCCAAAAATAGAAATGGAAGGAAAACTCCCAAACTCATTCTATGAGGCCAGCATCACCTTGATCCCAAAACCAGACAAGGATCCCATCAAAAAAGAGAATTACAGACCAATATCCTTGATGCGATATTGGTGCGATACAGATGCGAAAATTCTCACCAAAATACTGGCCAATAGGATCCAACAGTACATTAAAAGGATTATTCACCATGACCAAGAGGGATTTATTCCAGGGCTGCAAGGTTGGTTCAACATCCATAAATCAATCAATGTAATACAATACATTAATAAAAGAAAGAACAAGAACCATACGATAATCTCAATAGATGCTGAAAAAGCATTTGACAAAGTGCAGCATCCCTTCCTGATCAAAACTCTTCAAAGTGTAGGGATAGAGGGCACATACCTCAATATTATCAAAGCCATCTATGAAAAACCCACCACAAATATCATTCTCAATGGAGAAAAACTGAAAGCTTTTCCGCTAAGGTCAGGAACACGGCAGGGATGTCCGTTATCACCACTGCTGTTCAACATAATACTAGAAGTCCTAGCCTCAGCAATCAGACAACAAAAAGAAATTAAAGGCATCCAAATTGGCAAAGAAGAAGTCAAACTATCACTCTTTGCAGATGATATGATACTATATGTGGAAAACCCAAAAGCCTCCTCTCCAAAACTGCTAGAACTTATACAGGAATTCAGTAAAGTGTCAGGATATAAAGTCAATGCAAAGAAATCAGTCGCATTTCTTTACACTAATGACAAGAGAGAAGAAAGAGAAATTGAGGAGTCAGTCCCATTTACAATCTCACCCAAAACCATAAGATACCTAGGAATAAATCTATCCAAAGAGGCAAATAATTTATACTCAGAAAACTATAACGTACTCATGAAAGAAATTGAGGAAGGCACAAAGAAATGGAAAAATATTCCATGCTCTTGGATTGGAAGAACAAATATTGTGAAAATGTCTACTCTACCTAAAGCAATCTACACACTTAATGCAATCCCTATCAAAATCCCATCCATTTTTTTAAAAGAAATAAAACAAATAATCCTAAAATTTATATGGAACCAGAAAAGACCTCGAATAGCCAAAGGAATACTGAAGAAGAAAGCCAAAGTCGGTGGCATCACAATTCCAGGCTTCAAGCTCTATTACAAAGCTGTCATCATCAAGACAGTATGGTACTGGCACAAAAACAGACACATAGATCAATGGAACAGAATAGAGAGCCCAGAAATAGACCCTCAACTCTATGGTCAACTAATCTTCGACAAAGCAGGAAAGAATATCCGATGGAAAAAAGACAGCCTCTTCAACAAATGGTGCTGGGAAAATTGGACAGCCACATGCAGAAAAATGAAATTGGACTATTTCCTTACACCACACATGAAAATAGACTCAAAATGGATGAAGGACCTCAATGTGAGACAGGAATCCATCAAAATCCTTGAGGAGAATGCAATCAGCAACCTCTTTGACCTCAACCGCAGCAACTTCTTCCTGGGAACAATGCCAAAGGCAACAGAAGCAAGGGCAAAAATGAACTATTGGGATTTCATCAAGATCAAAAGCTTTTGCACAGCAAAGGAAACAGTTAACAAAACCAAAAGACAACTGACAGAATGGGAGAAGATATTTGCAAACAACATATCAGATAATGGGCTAGTATCCAAAATCTATAAAGAGCTTAGCAAACTGAATACCCAAAGAACAAATAATCCAGTCAAGAAATGGGCAGAGGACATGAACAGACATTTCTGCAAAGAAGACATCCAGATGGCCAACAGACACATGAAAAAATGCTCCACATCACTCGGCATCAGGGAAATACAAATCAAAACCACAATGAGATACCACCTCACACCAGTCAGAATGGCTAAAATTAACAAGTCAAGAAATGACAGATGCTGGCGAGGATGTGGAGAGAGGGGAACCCTCCTACACTGCTGGTGGGAATGCAAGCTGGTGCAACCACTCTGGAAAACAGTGTGGAGATTCCTCAAAAAACTGAAAATAGAGCTACCCTATGACCCAGCGATTGCACTACTGGGTATATATCCTAAAGATTCAAACGTGGTGCTCCAAAGGGGCACGTGCACCTGAATGTTTATAGCAGTAATGTCCGCAATAGCCAAACTGTGCAAAGAACCTAGATGTCCTTCAACAGATGAATGGATAAAGAAGAAGTGGTATATATACACAATGGAATATTATGCAGCCATCAAAATACATGAAATCTTGCCATTTGTGACGACGTGGATGGAACTAAAGGGTATTATGCTTAGCGAAATAAGTCAATCAGAGAAAGACAACTATCAACTGATCTCTTTGATATGAGGAAGTGGAGATGCAATGCGTGGGATTGGGGGGAAGCAGGAAAAGAAAAAATGAAAAGATGGGATTGGGAGGGAGACAAACCATAAAAGACCCAATCTCAAAAAACAGACTGAGGGTTGCTGGGGGGAGGGGGGATGGGAGAGGGTGGTGGCGAAATGGACATTGGGCAGGGTATGTTCTATGATGAGTGCTGTGAAATGTGTAAACCTGGTGATTCACAGACCTGTACCCCTGGGGATAAAAATACATTATATGTTTTAAATAAATAAATAAATAAATAAATAAATAAATAAATAAACCAGCTTCTATTTTCATTTATACATTCCACTGTATCTCTGGTTTCTACCTCATTGATCTCTGCTCTAATCTTGATTATGTCCCTTCTTGTGTGTGGAATTGGTTTGATTTATTGTTGATTCTAAGTTCTTTAAGGTGTAGAGACAGCTGGTGTATTCTGGATTTTTCAATTTTTTTGAGGGAGACTTGAATGGCTATGTATTTCCCCCTTAGAACCGCCTTTGCTGTATCCCATAGGTTTTGGAGTGAAGTGTCTTCATTCTCATTGGTTTCCATGAATTGTTGAAGTTCTTCTTTGATCTCCTTGTTGATCCAAGCATTCTTAAGCAAGGTGGTCTTTAGCTTCCAGGTGTTTGAGCTCCTTCCGAAGTTTTCCTTGTGATTGAACTCCAGTTTCAAAGCATTGTGATCTGAGAATATACAGGGAATAATCTCAGTCTTTTGGTATCAGTTGAGTCCTGATTTGTGACCCAGTATGTGGTCTATTCTGGAGAAGGTTCCATGTGCACTTGAGAAGAATGAGTATTCTGTTGTTTTAGGGTGGAATGTTCTGTATATATCTATGAGGTCCATCTGGTCCAATGTGTCATTCAATGCTCTTGTTTCTTTTCTGCTTGGATGATCTCTCTATTACTGAGAGAGGCGTGTTAAGATCTCCTACTATTAATGTATTTATATCAATATGACTCTTTATCTTGATTAATAGTTTCCTTATGTAATTGGCTGCTCCCATATTGGGGGCGTAGATATTTACAGTTGTTAGATCATCTTGTTGGATAGGCCCTTTAAGAATTATGTAGTGTCCTTCTGTATCTCTGACTATAGTCTTCAGTTTAAAATCTAATTTATCTGATATGAGAATCGCTACCCTGGCCTTCTTTTGAGGCCCAGTGACATGAAAGATGCTTCTCCATCCCTTCACTTTCAGTCTGGGTGTACCTTTAGGTTCAAAATGGGTCTCTTGTAGACAACATATGGATGGGTCCTGTCGTTTTATCCAATCTGCAACCCTGTGTCATTTGATGGGTGCATTTAGGCCATTCACATTGAGAGTGATTATTGAGAGATACGTTTTTGTTGATATCGTGTTACCTTTGAAGTCTTTCTTTCTGTTGATTGTCACTCTATTTCTGTTCAATGCTATTCTTAGGCTTTTTCCTCTTTTATAGAACCCCCCTTAATATTTCCTGCAGTGTCGGCTTGGTGGTTGCATAGTTTTTTAAGCCTTTCCGGTCTTGGAAACTCTTTATCTCTCCATCCATTTTGAATGTCAGTCTTGCTGGATAAAGTATTCTTGGCTGCATGTTCTTCTCATTTCGTGTCCTGAATATATCTTGCCAGCCCTTTCTGGCTTGCCAGGTCTCTGTGGACAGGTCTGCCGTTATTCTGATGGGCTTTCCTCTGTACGTAAGGAGATTCTTTGTCCTAGCTGCTTTCAAGAGGGTCTGCCTACAAATGTAATTCTTCATTCTTACTCTCAGGTGTCTCGAGGACTTTCGAGAATCTATAATCTTGGGGGGAAACCTTTCTGCCTCTAGTGCATGAACACTGGTTCCATTCGTGAGATTGGGAAAATTTTCATGGAAAACTTGTTCCACTATATCTTCTAGACTTCTTTCTTTCTCTCCCCTTCAGGGATTCCAATAATTCTGACATTGGAATGTTTCATGGCATCATTTATTTCCCTGATTCTGTTTTCGTGGCTTCTATGCCGTTTGTTCCAGGCTTCTTCCTGATCCTTTCTCTCTATCTGTTTGTCCTCCAGATCACTAATTCTATCTTCTGTCTCGGTTACCCTAGCTTTTAGAGAATTTAGATTAGATTGGAACTCATTGAGAGCATTGTGAACCTCATCCCTGATGGCTTTCAGTTCTGCCTTAACATTGTGAACATCATCCCTCGTGGCTTTCAGTTCTGCCCTAATCAATTCTCTTTGGTCATCCGTGGCTTTCTTCAACCTAGCTATTGCCTGGATAATTGTTAGCCTGAATTCCCTTTCCGACATATTGTCTATGTCGATAGCCATTAGCTCTGTCACATAAGGCCCATCCTCCGTATTTTTCTTCTGTTGGGCATTCCTCCTCCTAGTCATTTTGGTGAGAGATGACTGGACATATGTAGCTGGATGTATCAACCGTGGTGCAGTCAAGGTGCACCCTGCAACTCTTCTGAGCAATCAGGATTCCCCACCCAAACGAGAGACAAAAGAAAAGAAAAAGAAAGAGAGACAGAGAGAGAGAGAGAGGGAGAGAGAGACAGGAAAGAAAGGGAAGATAAAAGAGAAGACTCAGCCCAAATGGGCCCCAAGGTACGATTTATGAAGTATACAATCAAAAACAGACAAACAAAAGGACTGATAAAAGTATATGACAAGAGAAAAAAATATATATATATAAAAGCAAAAAAAAGGGAGAAGCTCATCAAAAAGAACCCCAAGTTTAAGATTTATATACTATCAGGACAAACACAAATACACAGAAACACTTAGCAGAAGAAAAAGATGGGAGAGTGGTTATAATTTCTCAGTGTGGGCGAGGAAGGTTATTTTTATTCTTCCTGGGTGCATCTTGATATCTTTGTTAAAGGACTCAACTTTCCTAGGATAAAGGAGGATTAAAAATTGGTTTACCTATAGGGGTAGCATTGATTGGGGAAAGGGTATTACCTTGAAGTTTAACTCTATATGAATATTAGAAAATAAGAATAAAAAAGAATAAACTAGACTAAAGTAAACTAAAATTTTAAAAAAATAGAAAAGCAAAAGAAAAACACAGGTGTATGTATTAAAAAGTTCAGGTTAGAAGGTTATTATGGAATTTGATATACTGGACATCTCACTGTGATGGTCAGTAGGTTAACAAAAATTATCTATATATTACAAAAATGAACCGGAATAGTGGGAACGAGTTAAAAATAAAAGTTGTATCTATGAACTAGTGGTGGTTGTTCTTTTTTCGTCTTTTTTTTTCTTCTTTCCTGGTTGGTTTTCTGGGGGAGGGGGCTGCCACGTGGGTTTTCAGTCAATGATGTTCCCTGAGTTAAGTCCTCCAGCCCCCCTCAAGGGGGTGAGCTCTGAGGAAACCGGTTTTTCAGGCTTTTGTTCTCTGGAGGTTTTTATGTTTGTTCATTTCTTTTCTCTCGACTTGACAATTTTTGATGGTTTTTTGAGGTTTTGAGGAAAGGGAACTGCACCCCAACCTCCCTCTCAGAGAGAAGTCTCAGTCTGCTCCCCTGTGGGTGCTGCACAGCCCATATAGATTCCCCCTTGGCTGCTGGCAGAGCAGGTTCTGAGTCACAGTCCCTGGGGATGCAGGATCTCCTGCTTGTACCCAAAACCATGGCAGCGGCGGCTGTCTGGGCAGCTCCAGGCCACCAGAGAGGTTCCAAGCAGCAGTCACACACTGAGGTTTTCCCACTGGCCCCGGCTGGGAGTGCCTGGTCTTTCCGGGTCTAAGAGCGCCGGGCTTGTGTGCACCTCTCTCAGGGGAGGGTGTGGGGCACGCGCTTCTCAGGCTCTGATAGTATGGTACAGGTCTAAGAGTGCGGGGCTGGGCCTTTGTGCACCTCTCTCAGGGGAGAGTGTGGGGCGTGCGCGTCGCAGGCTCTGATAGTATGGTGTGGTGTTCTGCTGGCTGGCGAGGCTCCCAGCCCCTCACAGGAGCCGCGCCCCACGTGTTCTCGGGCGCCCTGGTGGCTCAGCGACCAATTCCTGGTTTCTCCACTGCACTCTCTCTGACTCAGCGCCAGGGGAGGCTGTCCTGAGTCTGGGGACTTAAGCCCCTGTCCCTAGCCACCCTGATTTCCACGATTTCCCCCCCGCGAGCCTTTGCTCTTTTTGAGTGCTTTCAACCAGACTCCAAGTTAATGCTGGTCCCCAGACGCAGGGCACTCTCATATTGGGGTATTACTTTCCAATCGATCGCCTCTGGTGGCTCCCTCCCCCTTTTGTTTCTCTTCCAATATCAGTCTGATGTTCCCACTCTGCTTTACCTGCCCACTGGCATCTTCTGCCCCTGTAGATATCCAGACGTGTATAATTCTGATCTCAGGCTGATTTCATGGGTGATCGGAGTTCTTTGGTAGGTAATCAGCTCACTTTAGGGTACAGGTTGAAACGGTGCCTCCTCCTACTTCCCCGCCATCTTGTCTCCCCTCCCTTAAATAATTCTTTAAAAACAAGAGATAACAGATTTTGGCAAGGATGTGAGGAAAATGGAAACTTTAGGCACTGAGAATGTAATTTGGTACAACCACTATGGAAAACAGTGTGAAGGTTCCTAAAAAATTAAAAATAGAAATGCCATATGATCCAGAAATACCATTTCTGGGTATATATCCAAAGGAAATGAAATCAGTTTTTAAGGAGATATCACCTTTTCATGTTTGTTGCAACATTATTCATAAAAACCAAGATATGAAAGCAATATTATTAACAGAGAAAAGATTAACATCTATAACAAGCCTAGAAAGTCTAGGAATTATAAAAGAAAAAGTACAAATAGTGGAAAAAAGCAATTCACAGAAGAACAAATACAAATGGCCAATAAATATATGAGAAGAAGCTCAAGTGCACTAGTAATCAAGAAAATGCAAATAAAATGAATTATGAGATATCATTTTTAATGCACCTTATTGGGAAAGATTTTAAAGAATTATATTATCCAGCATTGGTGAAGATATAAGAAAACCCAATGTTGAAAGTATGAAAGTATAAATTGATGCAGTTATTCTGGAGTGACAGTTTGGAACAATGACAAAATGCAAATGATGATGTCTTGTTATTTTTCCTCTTGAAATCTGTTTCATGGAAGTATTTGCACATGTGCACAAAGATAAGTCCTAGGATTTTCCTTGTAATATTGTAATTGCAAAATCTTTCAAGCTACTTAAAAAATCAATCAACTGAGAACTTATTAGGTACATTATGGTACTATTAAATAATGAATATGATGTAGCTTTACATGAGAGTGAGGCTGCTCAATATGCACAAAGGCAACAATTTCTCTGATGAGTAAAGAAGAAAAGTGCAGAACAATATAAAGACTATAAGTCTACTTATATAAAAATACATAAAGCCAGTTTCCCCACTCCCATACCTGCGAACTCTGCCCCACTCAGTCACCTCCAGTCTTCCTGTGACCCCCAGAATTCTGAGACCACGCTTTCCCAGCTAGGGTTCCACTCCCCCACCCCCTGCATAGCCACCTAAGCAATGTCTCTCACTGGAGCAGACTTCCAAAATTCCAATTTTGTGCTCTTTTGCTCTATCATTTGCCAATAGCAGGTTGATAAAGTCTCCCTCTCCCCACAGTCTATCTTTCCATATATCACCCTGGATTCACTTCTTCTCACCTTCTACCTTGCAGAAAATAGCCACTTCTTTATTTGTAGAGTTGCAGCTATTCTTTTCTTCAATCTCAGGTTGAGTTCACAGGTATTCAGAATGATTTCATAGCTATCTAGCTGAATTCCTAGGATCAGACAAAATTAAGATCTCCTACTCTTCCATCATCTTGGACTCTTCTAGGATCCAACAGTATATTTAAAGTATTATTCACCATGACCAGGTGGGTTTTATTCCTGGGATGCAATGGTGGTTCAACATTCACAAATAAATCAATGTGGTAGATCACATCAATAAAAGAAGAAGCAAGAACCATGTGATCCTCTCAATTGATGCAGAAAAAGCATTTGACAAAATACAGCATCCTTTCCCAATTAAAACTCTTCAAAATATAGAGATAGAGGGAACATACCTCAATATCATAAAAGCCACCTATTAAAAGCCCACAGCAAATATAATTCTCAATAGGTAAAAACTGAGAGCTTTTCCCTTAAGGTCAGGAAGATGACTGGGGTGCCCACTCTCACCACTGTATTCAACATGGTACTGGAATCCTAACCTCAGCAATCAGACAACAAAAACAAATAAAAGGCATTTAAATTGGCAAAGAAGACGTCAAACTCTCTCTTCCCAGATGACGTGATACTCCTTTATGGAAAATCCAAAAGATTGCCCCTCCAAATTTCTAGAACTCATACAGTAATTCAACAACATGGCAGGGTACAAATTCAATGCACAGAAATCAGTTGCATTTCATACACTAACAATGTAACAGAAGAAAGAAAAATTAGGGAATCAATTCCATTTACAATAGCACCAAAAACCATAAGATATTTAAGAATAAACCTAACCAAAGAGGTAAATGCTCGATACTCTAGAAACTACAGAACATTTATGAAAAAAAAATGGAGGAAGACACAAAGAGATGGAGAAATAGTCCATGCTCATGGATTGGAAGAATAAACATTGTGAAAATGTTCATGCTTCCCAGATCAGCCTACACTTTCAATGCAATCCCTATCAAAAAACCAACAACATTTTTCACAGAGCTGGAACAAACAATCCTAAAATTTGCATGGAACTAGAAAAGACCCTGAATCACCAAAGGAATGTTGAAAAAGAAAACAGAAGCTGAGGGCATCACAATGCCTGACTTCAAGCTATATTACAAAGCTGTGATCATCAAGACAGCATGGTACTGGCATAAAAACAGACACATAGATCAACGGAACAGAATAGAGACCCCAGAAATGGGCCCTCAGCTCTATGGTCAACTAATCTTTGACAAAACAGGAAAGAATATCCAATGGAAAAAAAGACAATCTCTCCAAAGACGGTGCTGGAAAAATTGGACAGCCACAGATAGAAAAATGAAACTGGACCATTTTATTACACCCTACACAAAGATAAACTCAAAATGAATGAAAGGCCTAAATGTGAGACAAGAATTCATCAAAATCCCAAAGGAAAACATATGCAATAACCTCTTTGACATTGGCCACAGTGACTTCTTTCAAGGCACACATCTCTAAGGGCATGGGAAACAAAAGCAAAAATGAACTTTTGTGACTTCATCAAGATAAAAAGCTTTTTCACAGCAAAGGAAACAGTCAACAAAACTAAGAGGCAACCCATGGAATGGGAAAAGTTATTTGCAAATGACATTACAGATAAAGGGCTGGTATCCAAGATCTACAAAGAATTTCTCAAACTCAACACCAAAAACCAAATAATCCAGTCAAGAAATTGGCAGAAGACATGAACAGATACCTCTCCAGATAAGACATACAAGTAGCTAATAGACACATGAAAAAAAAATGTGCAACATCACTAACCATCAGGGAAATACAAATCAAAACCACAATTAGATACCACCTTACACCAGTTAGAATGGCCAAAATTTACAAGGCAAGAAACAAGTGCTGATAAGGATGTGGAGAAAGGAGAACACTTTCACAGTGTTGGTAGGAATACAAGCTGGTATAGCCACTCTGGAAAACAGTATGTATGTTCCTCAAGACATTAAAAATATACCTACCTTATGATCCAGAAATTGCACTACTGGGTATTTACCCCAAAGATACACATGTAGTGAAAAGAAGGGGCAAATGCACCCCAAAGTCCATAGCAGCAATGTCCACAATAGTCAAACTGTGGAAGGAACCAAGATGTCTTTCAACAGATGAATGGGTAAAGAAGAAGATGCGGTTCATATATACAATGGAATATTACTCAGCCATCACAAAGGATGGATATTCACAATTTGCATAGACCTGGATGGAACTGGAGAGGATTATGCTAAATGAAATATGTCAATGAGAAAAAGGCAATTATCATATAGTTTCACTCACGTGGAACAAAAGGAATAGCATGGAGGACCGCAAGAGAAGGGAGGGAAAACTGAATGGGAAGAAATCAGAGATAGAGACAAACCACAAGTGACTCTGGACTCCAGGAACCAAACTGAGGGTTACAGAAGGGAGGGGTTGGGGGTGGGGTAACTGGGTGGTGGGTTTTAAGGAGGGCACATGTGATGAGCACTGGGTGTTATACACAACTACTGAATCATTGAACACTATATCAAAAACTAATGATGTAATATATGTTGGCTAATTCAACATAATAAAAAAATTAAAGTCTTAAAAATTAAAAAAAAATTATATATACATATATATACACATATATGTATGTGTATATATATGTATATATATTATTTACACAAGCCTACAAATGAGAAACACATAATTTTTTAATGAATAGAAAAAAGCCTGGAAGGATACAAACCTAATGGAAATTAGTGGTTATCTCAGGGAAAAGGGATGAAATTGCTGCAGAGAAAGGTCAGTGAAGGAGTTTAACAGCTTTTTGCACTTTCTATGTCATATGTGTATGTTTTAAATGTAATATTTATAAAGTACCTAGAACAATGTGTAACATTCAAATAAGCACTATATTCATGTATGCTATGATTACTTTTGTTGTTATTCTATATGGGTTGACATTTTTTATAGTAACTATACACCACTTAATAACAGAAAACAAAAATCAAAACACAAATTAATAGGGGGAAAGACCAAAAGGGCTCTACTGTGGTCGAAGCCAAATTTGAGAGAAGGGTAGGGACAGAGCTACCTGCATTACCTTTCCTTTATACCTTTCCTGTAGCAGTCTTTCAAGACACTCCAGAGAATAGTTTAGAAATCACTAAGTTCATTAGATCAGTCCTATTCTTAGGCAGATCAAGGAATCAAAGCCCAGAGAAGGAAGACACTTTCCCCAACATTACATAGGAAGTGAGTGGCAAAGCACAGATTCATCCCAATGCTATAATTTGCAAGCATAGCATTCATATCCCTATTAGTACAAGCTACAACATCACAACTCCTTCATAGAATTGTAGGGTGAATGAGCTCCTTGTACCTCATTTAGCCTTTAATAGTCCTGTCAGCACAGAAACCCCTTTGCAAGTTCCCTGGCAATAATAATAATAATAATAATAATAATAATAATAATGATAACCTTGCCTTTATTATTGTAAGAGAGTTTTTGTTATGGTTGTTTTGCAACAGTTTTGGACTGAACAAGTTATTTCTTCAGTTTCACAGTTTCAGTTTCACATGAATACCTGTTATTTTGGAGACACTGGAGACACAGTCAATATAGAGTAGAGGAAGACACAAAAAAGTAATTCATTATATTGCAATGTGATTATTTCTATTAACAATACAGAAGAAGAAGCAACAAATAATTTATGAAAGTGAAAGGAGGACAGAAATCTCAGCAAAAGTCATAAAGAAGGAGGTGTACTTGAGGATGATCTTGAAGAATGAATAGAAGCTCACCAGGTGGAATTAGAATGGGGAGACAGCATTCCAGATGAAGGGGATAGCAACTGCAGAGGCATGCTTAGGGAACAGCAAATATTACTGAAAGCCTGGAACATGGGGATGAGGATAATGGAACACTGAGTACTGAAGAGGAAATGATAGGGTGACCCTGGAAAATTAGCCCAGGGTCAAATTCTACCAAACTTATCTGTTGAAATAAGCAGTTTTGAGTATATTTTGTAGGCAGGAGCAGAAGTGGGTTTTAATAGTATTATTCTCTTGGAAGTACCACCCATGGTCCCAGCTCTGTGGGTCATGGTTTCTAGCTTCTTAGCCACCCTACAAGTGATTGGTCTGTATCCTCCTTAGTATGTAAAAGCAGACATCGAACAGTCGCTGGGGAGAGAGGTGATATCTGAGGAATTACCTAGTTTTCCACTTTACTCAAGACTAGCCAGACAGACGATGACCCCTATACTTTACTTTCAGTTTATAGAAGGAAATTGGTATACTGAGAGGTTAAGTAAATTGCCCAAGGTGAAGTGAACCACTTCATTCAACTGCCTTTAGTCAATGTGTGATGGCATAATTCACAGTCCATTACACTTGTTTCCATGACTCCTACAAGTTTAAGAGCTACTTGAGGGCAGGGACTATGTCAATTCACTTGTGTCCACACCCCTAACCCAGGATTTTCTCAGGAGATGTTTGATGGGTAAACAAATTATGGAAGGAGCTTTTCAAGTTCAAATCCAAGTTCCAGCCTCTTTTTCAGCCTCATTTTTTTCATGCCTACAGCCATTTCCTTTTGACAATGGAAACCCCTTTCCACTAGCTCTTCTTGTTTCCACTGATATCAATTGTCCTCTTAACTTCAAGTGAGCATTTACTCCTTTGGTGAATAGAACACTATGTGGATCTTCCTCTTTTGCTAGCTTTCTGAGAGGATTTTATTTAGGGATGAGGTTTAATATAAAACTCTCAGTTGCTAAGATAGTTGCTAAGATAGCCCACTCCAAAAAAAAAGCAAGGCTACCTTAAAAGTGGCAGGGTTCTGACATGCATTCCCTCTTGTTAATATCCTTTCCATCCTCCAACTAAGAAATGCTAACCATTACAAGAGGTCATCAAATTGAGTAATAAACATGAATGGTTAAGATTCTGTGGCTGGGATAATGGAAGGCTATCTCTGACCATCCCTCTGTCTCGTGTGTGTGTGTGTGTGTGTGTGTGTGTGTGTGTGTGTGTGTGTGTGTGTGTGTTTTAATGATTCTGTGAATTTCACCAAATAAACTTCATGCTAGATAGGAAAGGACATCTGACAGTAGGGTTTAGATTGAGCACTTGGCTAGGGAAGGTGGCAGGGAAAGTTTAACATAATTCCATGTCTTAGTCCTAGAATAAAGCCAGAACATTTGATTGAGACAAGAGTCAGGCCCTCACTGAGATTAGGTCTCTGACTCCATTTTCCCCTTACAGCTGGTATCTCTGACCCTTTTTCCATTGTAATTTCAGCCTTATCTGGACATTTAGCACCAATTCTGACTTAGAATATAAGGAACTTAGGCCCTGTTCTATCCACAAGGACAAACAATTAGCCACCACCAACCCATTTATTTTAGACTGACCTTGTCCTCTTATACTGTCCTGTTTACTAGCTCTGTCAGGTTCCCTGTGTGTGAATCCCCACTGTAAATGTTCTAGGATCCTAACATCCTTTACCAGTTCCTTTTGAGTCTTACAACACCACTCCCCCCCCCCCCGGCAGATCACTGGACCAAGGCTGAAAGTCTGCCACTTAATGCCAATTGTCAGCCCAAATTTTCAAATATTTTTTAATGTTGGTTGCTCCATAACTATGTTCCATCTACCAACTTTTCAGAACAATTACTACTGTGTGCCTCTATTTGAATCACACCTTTCTCAATGGCTTGGTAGACTGAGTACGAGGAAAGAAGTGAGCTTTGGATGTAAAGAAGGCAATGACATATTGTCTTCAGAAAATCTGTATGTGTCACTAAAATCAAAGAGTAAGAATCTTAAAGAATAAATTTGCCTTATGCCTCATGTTGAACAATTAGACAAGTGTGGGCAGATGGATTGGCTGTGAAAGAATATAAAAAACTAGCTGCCTGGAATCTAGGGGTAGTGTCTATGCTTTTCCTTCCCTTTCCCTAGCCCATGATGGGATTGGGAAGGCCAAGGTCACTGCCAGACCCACTTGTCAGGTTGTCCTGGTTACCTGCACTGACATGCTCTTCGGGAAGTTGAAGTTGAATGTTTACTCTAGAAAATTAAAAGGGAAGAGTATTCCAGAAGCCCTCCCTCATTGAAAACTTGTAGAAAGGCATACAGCAATGTGGGCATCCAGCCTCTGAAATCATGTCTGTCAGCCACACTAGCCTATATGAAGGTAGGGACTATCTCTTTCCCAGTGCCAGGAATCTATTAGATGTATAATAAATAGTTGTCAATTGAGTGAATGAATGGAGGGAATTACTTTGTTTCCTTGAAGTTAATGACAGCTAATTTTGTACACCAATTTGTGGAGGCTGAGTTATGACTGGGGTTCTAGATACTGCAAGTGTTCCGAGGATTTTTATGCCATGGCAAAATATAAGGGAAAAACCCCTCAGGTCCTTGGTATACATTAGTTATGGTTGAAGTTCCTATCATTTTGGCTCACTTGTTCCTTTCCAGTTCAGTACTTCTGCAGTTTCAACACCAGCACCATTCTTGGGTAGAGAAAATTTTATGAGGCTGAGAATTCCAGGGCATCCCACTTACACCACTCAAAATTGTTCATTATTCAGAAAAATACCAACCACCTTTCCGTTTCCAGTTGGGAGACTCCTCCCCCTCTTTCACCTACACTTTCTCTATCCCTTAAAGTCACACACAATTTCCCTTTCATTAGAGCAGGGCTTGCCAACCTTTTATAAGATAAAACTCTTCATTTTGAAGTAACTATAGGGACACCTGGGTAGCACAGTCAATTAAGTGTCTGACTCTTGGTTTCAGCTCAGGCTGTGATCTCAAGTCATGCGATCCATGTTGGTCTCCATTTTCAGTGTGAAGTCTGCTTAAGACTCTCTCCCTCTGCCCCTCTTCCTTGTAGTCTCTTTCTCCCTAAAGTAAATAAATAAATCTTTTTTTTTTAAAGAAAGAATTATAAATTTGCAAGAAGCTACAATGACATACAGGGAAGTCCTGCACACTGTTCTCCAACTTACCCTCCCTAACAATTTCAATTTACATAACAATGCTACAAGGTTAAAATTAGGAAATCAGCCTTGGCACAATGTGAGTGTATAGTTCTATATCCAGTTTTCACATGTGTGGATTCCTATGAACACTTCTGAATACAAGATTCATAACGTTCCCTTTACCACAAAAATCTTCCCTTTTATAAAAACCTTCTGCCTAGACATCTCTGTTTGTCACTACTAATGTTTTCAACTCTATAATTTTGTAATTTCAAGAAAACAATGCATAAGATTCATCCAAGATGTTACATGTATCAATAGTTTATCTTATTACTGAATAGTTTATCTTAAGGATATATCAGAGTTTGATTACCAGTCCATGTATTATATTTCAGGGTTTTTTAATGTTTCAAGTTTTTATTTAAATTCTAGGTAGTTAATATATTGTGTAATATTAGTTTCAGGAATCTAATTTAGTGATTCATCATTTACACTCAGTGCTCATCGCAAGTGCCTTCCTTAATACCCATCACATATTTAGCCCATCCCTCTGCTCCCCTCCCCTCCAGTAATACTCAGTTTGTTCTCTGTAGTTAAGAGTCTCTTTTACGGTTTGCCTCCCCTTCTTTTTTTTCTTTCCACTTTGCTCATCTGTTTTGTTTCCTAAATTTCACATATGAGTGAAATCATATAGTATTTTTCTTTCTCTAACTGACTTCTTTGCCTTAGCATAATATACTAGCTCCATCCATCTCACTGCAAATGGCAAAATTTCATTCTTTTTATGGCTAAGTAATATTATATTTCACATATATCCTATATGCCACATCTTGTTTATTCATTCATCAGCTGATGGACATATGAGCTCTTTCCATACTTTGGCTATTGTTGGTACTGCAGCTAAACAGAAATACAAACAATTTTAAGAGAATATATGAAAAATTATATGCCAAAATTGGACAATCTGGAAATAATGGATAAATTCTGACAAACATGAACTACCAAAACTGAAACAGTAAGAAATAGAAAATTTGGGGGCACCTGGGTGGCTCAGTGGGTTAAAGCCTCTGCCTTTGGCTCAGGTCATGATCCCAGGGTCTTGGGATCGAGCCCCGCATTGGGCTCTCTGCTCAGCAGGGAGCCTGCTTCCTCCTCTCTCTCTCTGCCTGCTTCTCTGCCTACTTGTGATCTCTGTTGAGTAAATAAATAAAATCTTCAAAAAAAAAAAAAAGAAGTAGAAAATTTGAGGAGGTCAAAAACCACCAAAAATTGAACCAGTAATCAAAAATCTACAAAGTCCAGAGACAGATGACTTCCCAGGGGAATTCCCCAAAGCATTTAAAGAAAAGTTAATACTTATTCTTCTCAAACTCTTTCAAAAAACAGAAATGCAAGGAAAACTTCCAAACTCATTTCCTGAGGTCAGCCTTAATTTGATTCCAAACCCAAAGACCCCACTAAAAAGGAGAATTACAGGCCAGTATCCCTGAGGAAAATGGATTAAAAAATTCTTAACAAGATACCAGCAAATTGAATACAATACAGTAAAAGGATTATTCACCACAATCAAGTGGAATTTATTTTGGGACTTCAAAGGTGGTTCAGTATTTGCAAATCAATCAACATGATACACCACATTAATAAAAGAAAGGAAAAACATATGATCCTCTCAATAGATGCAGACAAAACATTTGACAAAGTACAGCATCCATTCTTGATTAAAACCCTCGATGAAACAGGGAACTCTTAATAATTTTATATAGTACCCTAAATAATTTAGTACTAAAGATTTATTTCAGGCAAACTGATCATATCATGGAAACATTACTTCTTCACTTGTTTTTCCTTTTTTATGTTCAATTTGCCAACATATAGTGCCTTTGCTTTTTTATATGATTTTAAAATAGTTTTGTTCATAAAAAATAAAAATAGATAGTTTTGTACATATATATAGAAATATAAATTATAACTCTGGTGTTAAATATACATTTGAATTTGAAAGAATTGACATCCTTACAATATTGAATCCAATCCATGAACATGGTATGCTAGTTCATTTATTTAGACGTTCATTGATTTCTTTCATAAGCATTTTGCATTTTTCGATATACAATGTCTATACATATTTTATTAGATTTGTACATAAGTAATTCATTTTTGAGTGACTGTAAGTGTTCCTTATTTTAGCTTTGCTTTTCACATGTTCATTTTTTTGAATGATTTTATTTATTTATTTGATAGGCAGAGAGATCACAAGTAGGCAGAGAGGTAGGCAGAGAGAGAGGAGGAAGCAGGCTCCCCACTGAGCAGAGAGCCTGACACAGGACTTGATCCCAGGACCCTGAGATCATAACCCTAGCCGAAGGCAGAGGCTCAGCCCACTGAGCCACTCAGGTGCCCTCACATGTTCATTCTTAATATATAAAATATAATTGCTTTTTATATGTCAGTCTTGTAGCCTGCAAACTTGTTGAACTCTATTAGTTTTGGGAATTTTTAAATAGATTTCATGGTATTTTCTATGCAGGCAACCATATAATCTGTAAATAAGTAGAGATTTCTTTCTTTCTTTCTTTCAATCTATATGTCTTTAAAAAAAAAAAAATCTTGTCTTAGTGCACTCGCTAGAACTTCCAGTAATATGTTCAATTGAAATGCTCAAAGCAGGGGCACCTGGGTGGCTCAGTGGGTTAGAGCCTCTGCCTTCGGCTCGGGTCGTGATCCCTGGGTCCTGGGATCGAGCCCCACATCAGGCTCTCTGCTCAGCGGGGAGTGTGCTTCTCCCTCTCTCTCTGCCTGCCTCTCTGCCTACTTGTGATCTATGTCTGTCAAATAAATAAATAAATAAATAAATAAATAAATAAATAAACGAAATACTCAAAGCAGAATTCTTGCCTTGTTCTCAATCTGAGAGACAAAACATGCAGTCTTTCATTATTAAATATGTTACCTGTGCATTTGTTTCTTCGTGTTCATTGTCAAAGTTTCCCTCAATTTCTAGTTCCTAAGAGTTTTTACATGACTGGATGTTGAGTTTTGTCAAACACTTTTTTTTGTACCAATTTATATATTCATGATATTTTCTTTTTTTCTTTAAAGACTTTGTTTAAATTCAAGTTAGTTTACATACAGGGTAGTATTAGTTTTAGGGGTAGAGTTTAGTCATTCATCAGTTGCATATAACACACACTGCTCACAACATAAAGTATCTTCCTTAATGCCCATCACTCAATTATACCATCCCCCACCCACATCCCCTCCAGCAGCCCTCAGTTTGTTCCATATACTTAAAAGTCTCTTATGGTTTGCCTCCCCCTCTGTCTTTGCCTTACTTTACATTTCCTTCCCTATGTTTCTTCCCTATGTTTCCTTACCTATGTTCATCTGTTTTGTATCTTAAATTCCACATGTGAGTGAAATCATATGGTATTTGTCTTTCTCTGATTGACTCACTTCACTTAGCATTATACACTCTAGTTCTATCCATGTTATTGCAAATGGCAAGATTTCATTATTTTTGATGACTAAGTAATATTCCATTGTACATATATACCACCTGTTCTTTATCCATTCATTAGTTGACGAAAATTTGGCTCTTCCTGTGTTTTAGCTATTGTGGATAGTGCTATAAACATTGAAGTGCATGTGCTCCTTCAAATTACTATTTTTGTATTCTTTGTATAAATATCTAGTAGTACAATTGCTGAGTCAGAGGGTAGTTCCACTTTTAAATTTTTGAGGAATCTCCATACTGTTTTCCAGAATGGCTGCACTAGTTTGCATTCTCCCCAACAGTGTAACTGGGTTCCCCTTTCCCCACATCCTTGCCAACATCTTTTGCTTCTTGAGTTGTTCATTTTTAGCTATTGTGACCAGTGTGAGGTGGTGCCTCACTGTGACTGGTTGATTGATTAATTGATTTTTAATATATAATGTATTTTTTGCTTCAGGAGTACAGATCTGTCAATTTTATGTCTTACACAATTCACAGCACTCACCATAGCACATGCCCTCCCCAATGTATATAACCTAACCACCCTCTCCCCCCCAACCCCCCAGAAACCCCTAGTTTGTTTCATGAGATTAAGAGTCTTTTCTGGTTTTTCTCCCTCCCCGGTCCCATCTTGTTTCATTTTCTCCCTCCCTTACCACCAAGAACCCCCGCCCTGCCTCACAAATTCCTCATATCAGAGATATCGTATGATAATTTTCTTTCTCTGATTGACTTATTTTGCTTAGCATAATACCCTCTAGTTCCATGCATGTCATTGCAAATGGCAATATTTTAGGGGATTTTTGATGGCTGATTATATAGATAGATAGATATAGGTAGATAGATCTATATCTATCTATCTATCTATCTATCTATCATCTATCTATATCTATCTATCTATCTATCTATCTATCTCTCTATATATATCTCCCACATCTTCTTTATCCATTTACCTGTTGATGGATATCTAGGTTCTGTCCATAGTTTGGCTATTGTGGACATTGTTTCTTTAAGCATTTGAGTGCACATGCCCCTTCAGATCACTACATTTGGATCTTTAGGGTAAATACCTACTAGTGTGATTGCTGGGTCATAAGGGAGCTCTATTTTCAATTTTTGAGGAACCTCCATACTGTTTTCCAGAGTGGTGGCACCAGCTTGCATTCCCATCAACAGTGTAGGAGGGTTCCCCTTTCTCTGCATCCTCGCCAACATCTGTCATTTCCTGACTTGTCAATTTTAGCCATTCTGACTGGTTTGAGGTGTTATCTCACTATGATTTTGATTTGTATTTCCCTGATTGTGAATGATGTTGAGCTTTTTTTTTTTTCATTTGTTTGTTAGCCATCTGTATGTCTTCTTTGGAGAAATGTCTGTTCATGTCTTCTGCCCATTTCTTAACTGGATTTTTAAATTTTGGGGTGTTGAGTTTGAGAAGTTCTTTTCAAAACCTGCCCTTTATCCAATATGTCATTTGCAAATATCTTCTCTCATTACATAGATTGCTTTCTTTTATTTAAATTCAAGTGTTAATTTTGGGATAGAATTTAGTGATTCATCAGTTGCACATAACGCTTAGTGCTCATTATATCAAGTGCCCTCCTTAATGCCCATCACCCAGTTACCCCAACCCCCCCACCTCCCTTCCCAGTAACCCTGTTTGTTCTCTACAATTAAGAGTGTCTTATGGTTTGTCTCCCTATCTATTTTTATCCTATTGTATTTTTCCTTCCCTTCCCCATGTTCCTCAATTTTGTTTCTTAAATTCCACATATGAATGAAATCATATGGCATTTGTCTTTCTCTGACTTAGTTCCATTAGCATAATACAAATTTCGTTCCTTATGATGGTTGAGTAATATTCCATTATATATATAACTTCTTTTTTAAAAATATTTAAATTCATTTTAAGTAACATATGCTCTATTATTAGTTTTAGAGGTAGAATTCAGTGACTCATCAGTTGCATAAAACACCCAGTGCTCATTTCCTTAAGTGCACTTCTGAATGCCCATCACCCAATTATCCATGTGCCTGTCCAGTTTTCCCAATACCATTTGTTTAAGAGACTGTATATTTTCCATTGTATATTTTTTCCTGCTTTGTTGAAGATTAGTTGACGATATAACTATGGATCCATTTCTGGGTTATCTATTGTGTTCCACTGATCTATGGGTCTGTTTTTGTGCCAGTACATACTGTCTTGATGACTACAGCTTTGTAATATAGATTGAAGTCTAGAATTGTGATGTCTCCCCCTTTTCTTTTCTTTTTTAATTTATTAATTTATTATTATTATGTTCAGTTAGCCAACTCCGGAGTGGAACTATGTGCCAGAGACAGAGATGCTTGGTCACAGTCTGGGTGAGTTTGGAGTGCAGCTGGGGACGAGGGAGTCAGGAGTAACTGAGTGCTTTTCTCCGAGCGGGGCAGGAGGCCGGGGAGGCAGGAGTGATTGAGCACTTTTCTCTGAGGGCGCACTGAGGAGTGGGACCTGAGCTCTCAGCTCCTCCAGCCCAGAGATTGGGAAGCTGTCATTTTCATTCCCATCCTCCAGAACTCTACAGAAAGCATTCAGGGAACAAAAGCTTCTGAAAGTGAACATGAGCGGATTACTTAGCCTGGCTCCTGGAAAGGGTGGTGCAATTCTGCCTCGGGCAAAGACACTTCAGAATCACTACAACAGGCCTCTCTCCCAGAAGATCAACAAGAAATCCAGCCAAGACCAAGTTCACTTACCAAGGAGAATAGCGGAATTCCAGAGGAGGAGAAAGCAAAGCATGGAATTCATGGCTTTCTCCCCATGATTCTTTAGTCTTGCAAAGTTATTTAATTTTTTAAATTTTATTATTTCTATTCTTCTGCTATTTTTTTAACTTTTACCGTTTCCTTTTTAACATTTTTTCTTAAAGTTTTTAAACTAGTTTATCTTAACAATACCTTTCATAAAAAATTATCTTTTCTGAACCTTCATCATTAAAGTCATATTTTAACCTTCATTGTATCTAACTTTTTTGTATACACATAGGGTTTTTTCTTCTAAAAAACTTGGGGTACAACTTCTTGTAATAGATCAAAATACACCTAAATCTAGCACCGGGCTTATTCTAGTCTCCAGCCTGAGCAAATTCTCTCCACATTCTTTTTCTTTATTCTCCCAACCAACTCACCTTATCAACTCCTTTTTTAGAAATTAAAAAAATTTTTTTTCATCTTTATAATCATATTCCATCACTTCATTGTGTTTACCCTAATATATGTTTTTCATTCTTTAAAATTTTAGGTGGTAGTTTCTTATAAGACACCAAAATACTCCCAAAAGTAACTGGGTGATCCTGTTCTAGTCACCAGTCTAATAAATATATATATTTTTCTTTCTTTTTTTTTAAAAAGATTTTATTTATTTATTTGACAGAGATCACAAGTAAGCAAAGAGGCAGGCAGAGAGAGAGAGAGAGAGGAGGAAGCAGGCTCCCTGCTGAGCAGAGAGCCCGATGCTGGACTCGATCCCAGGACCCTGGAATCATGACCTGAGCCGAAGGCAGAGGCTTTAACCCACTGAGCCACCCAGGTGCCCCATATTTTTCTTTTTTATATTTTTTCACTATTTGTTTTCTTTTTTTAATTTTTTTTTCTTCTGAACTTCTTTTTACCCCCTTTCTCTGCCCCCCGCCCATGATTTGGGTCTCTTCTGATTTGGCTAAAGCACACTTTCCTGGGGTCTTTGTCACCCTTTTAGAGTTATATTTGTTCCTTCATATATTCTTAACTGGACAAAATGACAAGGAGAAAAAACTCACCACAAAAAAAAAAAAAAGAAAAGAAAAGAAAGGAAAAGAAAAAGAGGCAGTACCAAAGGCTAGGGACCTAATCATTACGGACATTGGTAATATGTCAGATCTAGAGATCAGAATGACTATCCTCAAGGTGCTAGCTGGGCTTGAAAAAGGCATGGAAGATATTAGAGAAACACTGCCCGGAGAAATAAAAGCCCTTTCTAGAGAAATAAAAGAACTAAAATCTAACCAAGTTGAAATTTAAAAAGCTACTAATGAGGTGCAATAAAAAATGGAGGCTCTTACTGCTAGGATAAATGAGGCAGAAGAAAGAATTAGTGATATAGAAGACCAAATGACAGAGAATAAAGAAGCTGAGCAAAAAAGAGACAAACAAATACTGGACCATGAGGGGAGAATTTGAGAGATAAGTGACACCATAAGATGAAACATCATTAGAATAATTGGGATTCCAGAGGAAGAAGAAAGAGAAAGGAGAGTAGAAGGTATATTAGAGAGAAGTATTGTAGAGAATTTCCCTAATATGGCAAAGGGAACAAGCATCAGAATTCAGGAGGTGCAGAGAATCCCCCTCAAAATCAATAAGAATAGGTCCTCACCCTGACCTCTAATAGTAAAATTGACAAGTCTTAGTGACAAAGAGAAAATCCTGAAAGCAGCCCAGGACAAGAAGTCTGTAAGATACAAGGGTAAAAATATTAAACTCGCAGCAGACTTATCCACAGAGACCTGGCAGGCCAGAAAGAACTGGCATGATATATTCAGAGCACTAAATGAGAAAAACATGCAGCCAAGAATACTATATCCAGCTAGGCTATCATTGAAAATAGAAGGAGAGATAAAAAAGCTTCCAGGATAAACAAAAACTGAAAGAATTTGCAAACACCAAACCAGCTCTACAGGAAATATTGAAAGGTGTCCTCTAAGCAAAGAGAGAACCTAAAAGTAGTAGATCAGAAAGGAACAGAGACAATATACATTAACAGTCACCTTACAGGCAATACAATGGCACTAAATTCATATCTCTCAATAGTTATCCTGACTGTTAATGGGCTAAATGCCCCAGTCAAAATACACAGGGTATCAGAATGGATTAAAAAAAAAAAGAATCAATATGCTGCCTACAAGAAACTCATTTTAGACCCAAAGACTTCCAGATTTAAAGTGAGGAGTTGGAAATCCATTTACCATGCTAATGGACATCAAAAGAAAGCTGGGGTGGCAATCCTTATATCAGATCAATTAGATTTTAAGCCAAAGATTATAATAAGAGATGAGGAAGGACAATATAACATACTCAAAGGGTCTGTCCAACAAGAAGACCTAACAATCTTAAATATCTATGCCCCTAACATGGGAGCAGCCAACTATATAAACCAATTAATAACAAAATCAAAGAAACACATCAACAATAATACGATAATAGTAGGGCACTTTAACACTCCCTCGCTGAAAAGGACAGATCATCTAAGCAAACGATCAACAAGGAAATAAATGGCCTTAAATGACACACTGGACCAGATGGACATCACAGATATCTTCAGAACATTCCATCCGAAAGCAACAGAATACACATTCTTCTCTAATGCACATGGAACATTCTCCAGAATAGATCACATCCTGGGTCATAAATCAAGGCTCAACCGGTATCAAAAGACTGGGATCATTCCCTGCATATTTTCAGACCACAATGCTCTGAAGCTAGAAATCAATCACAAGAGGAAATTTGAAAGTACCCAAATACATGGAGACTAAATAGCATCCTTCTACAGAATGAATGGATCAACCAGGAAATTACAGAAGAATTGAAAAAAATTCATGCAAACAAATGATAAGGAAAACATGAAAGTTTAAAATCTATGGGACACAGCAAAGGCAGTCCTGAGAGGAAAATATATAGTGATACAAGCCTTTCTTAAGAAACAAGAAAGGTCTCAAATACACAACCTAACCCTACAACTAAAGGAGCTGCAGAAAGAACAACAAAGAAAGCCTAAACCCAGCAGGAGAAGAGAAATCATAAAGATCAGAGCAGAAGTCAATGAAATGGAAACTAAAAAAAAAAAAAAAAAAAAAAAAAAAGAACAAATCAACAAAACTAGGAGCTGATTCTTTGAAAGAATTAATAAGATTGACAAACCCCTGGCCAGACTTACTAAAAATAGAAGAGAAAGGACCCAAATTAATAAAATTATGAATGAAAGAGGAGAGATCACAACCAACACCCATGAAATACAAACAATTATAAGAACATATTATGACCAACACTACTCCAACAAATTTGACAACCTGCAAGAAATGGATGCATTCCTACAGACATATAAACTACCGCACCTGAACCAGGAAGAAATAGAAAACATGAACAGACCCCTAACCAGTAAGGAGATTGAAACAGTCATCAAAAATCTCCAAACAAACAAAAGCCCAGGGCCAGATGGCTACCCAGGGGAATTCTACCAAACATTTAAAGAAGTATTAATTCCTATCTTCCTGAAACTGTTCCAAAAAATAGAAATGGAAGGAAAAGTTCCAAACTCATTCTATGAGGCCAGCATCACCTTGATCCCAAAACCAGACAAGGATCCCATCAAAAAAGAGAATTACAGACCAATATCCTTGATGAATACAGATGTGAATATTCTGACCAAAATACTAGCCAATAGGCTCCAACGGTACATTAAAAGGATTATTCACCACGACCAAGTGGGATTTATTCCAGGGCTGCAAGTTTGGTTCAACATCCATAAATCAATCAATGTGATACAATACATTAATAAAGGAAAGAACAAGAACCACATGATGCTCTCAATAGATGCTGAAAAAGCATTTGAGAAAGTACAGCATCCCTTCCTGATCAAAACTCTTCAAAGTGTAGGGGTAGAGGGCACATACCTCAATATTATCAAAGCCATCTATGAAAACACCACTGCAAATATCATTCTCAATGGAGAAAAACTGAGAGCTTTCCTGCTAAGGTCAGGAACACAGCAGGAATGTCCAGTATCACCACTGCTATTCAACATAGTAATAGAAGTCCTAGCCTCAGCAATCAGGCAATAAAAAGAAATTAAAGGCATCCAAATTGGCAAAGAAGAAGTCAAACTATCACTCTTTGCAGATGATATGATACTATATGTGGAAAACCCAAAAGGCTCCACTCCAAATCTGCTAGAACTTGTACAGGAATTCAGTAAAGTGTCAGGATATAAAATCAATGCACAGAAATCAGTTGCATTTCTTAACATCAACAACAGGACAGAAGAAAGAGAAATTAAGGAGTCAATCCCATTTTCAATTGCACCCAAAACCATAAGATACCTAGGAATAAACCTAACCAAAGAGGCAAAGAATCTATACTCAGAAAACTCTAAGTACTCATGAAAGAAACTGAGGAAGACACAAAGAAATGGAAAAATGTTCCATGCTCTTGGATTGGAAGAACAAATATTGTGAAAATGTCTATGTTACCTAAGGCAATCTACACATTTATTGCAATCCCTATCAAAATCCAATCCATTCTTTTCAAAGAAATAGAACAAATAATCCTAAAATTTGTATGGAACCAGAAAAAACCTTGAATAGCCAGAGGAATATTGAAAAAGAAAGCCAAAGTTGGTGGCATCACAATTCCGGACTTCAAGCTCTATTACAAAGCTGTCATCATCAAGACAGTATGGTACTGGCACAAAAACAGACACATAGATCAGTGGAACAGAATAGAGAGCCCAGAAATAGAACCTCAATTCTATGGTCAAATACTCTTCGACAAAGCAGGAAAGAATGTCCAATGGAAAAAAGACAGCCTCTTCAACAAATGGTGTTGGGAAAAATGGACAGCCACATGCAGAAAAATGAAATTGGACTATTTCCTTACACCACACATGAAAATAGACTCAAAATGGATGAAGGATTCAATGTGAGAAAGGAATCCATCAGAATCCTTGAGGAGAACACAGGCAGCAACCTCTTCGACCTCAGCCACAGCAACTTCTTCCTAGCAGCATTGCCAAAGGCAACAGAAGCAAGGGCAAAAATGAACTATTGAGACTTCATCAAGATCAAAAGCTTTTGCACAGCAAGGGAAACGGTTAACAAAACCAAAAGACAACTGACAGAGTGGGAGAAGATATTTGCAAATGACATATCAGATAAAGGGCTAGCATCCAAAATTTATAAAAAGCTTGGCAAACTCAACACCCAAAGAACAAATAATCCAATCAAGAAATGAGCAGAGGACATGAACAGACATTTCTGCAAAGAAGACATCCAGATGGCCAACAGACACATGAAAAAGTGCTCCACATCACTTGGTATCAGGGAAATACAAATCAAAACTACAATGAGATACCACCTCACACCAGTCAGAATGGCTAAAATTAACGAGTCAGGAAACGACAGATGTTGGTGAGGATGCGGAGAAAGGGGAAACCTCATACACTGTTGGTGGGAATGCAAGCTGGTACAACCACTCTGGAAAACAGCATGGAGGTTCCTCAAAAAAGTTGAAAACAGAGCTACCTTATGACCCAGCAATTGCAGTACTGGGTATTTACCCTAAAGATACAAATGTAGTGATCCAAAGGGGCATGTGCACCCGAATGTTTATAGCAGCAATGTCCACAATAGCCAAACTATAGAAAGCACCTAGATGTCCATCAACAGATGAACAGATAAAGAAGAAGTGGTATATATACACAATGGAATACTATGCAGCCATCAAAAGAAATGAAATCTTGCCATTTGCGACGATGTGGATGGAACTAGAGTGTATTATGCTTAGCGAAATAAGTCAATTGGAGAAAGACAACTATCATATGATCTCCCTGATATGAGGAAGTGGAGATGCAACGTGGGCGGGTTTGGGGGGCAGGAAAAGAATAAATGAAACAAGATGGGATTGAGAGGGAGACAAACCATAAGAGACTCTTAATGTCACAAAACGAACCGAGGGTGGCCGGGGGAAGGGGGAAGGGAGAGGGTGGTGGGGTTATGGACATTGGGGAGGGTATGTGCTATGGTGAGTGCTGTGAAGTGTGTAAACGGGGTTGATTCATAGACCTGTACCCCTGGAGCTAATAATATATTATATGTTTATAAAAATTTTAAAAAATTAAAAAAAAACATAATAACTTACCAAAGTCTACTTGTATCAACATTTTATCAGTTGCGTGAAATAAGAAATCTTACCCTGTTGTATATCCCTTTACACCACCACTTTATGTATGTATGTATGTATGTATGTATGTATATATGTATTTATGTGATCTTTATACCCAGTGTGGAGCTCAAACTCATGACCCTGGATCCAAGAGTCACATGCTTTTCTCACTGAGACAGCCAGTATTTCCTCTACATACACTGAGAACCACATCAGACAGTATAAAAATTTTTCTTTCAATTCTTGAGCACAATTTAAACATTTGAGAAAAGGAAAGTCTATTGTATTTACCCTTATTTTTGCACTTTCCTTTGTAGTTTTCTTCCTACATGATGCTGCAAGATTCCTTCTTTTATTTTCTTGTTTTTTAGAGAACTTCCCTAACCCAGTACTTTATTTATTTATTTATTTATTTAGTTAGTTAGTTAGTTAGTTATGTTACTCACCATAAAATACATCTTTAGTTTTTGATGCAGTGTTCCAAGATTCATTGTTTACATCCAAAACCCATTGTTTACATCCAACATCCATGCAATACAAGTCCTCCTTAATAGCCACCACCAGATTTGCCCATCCCTCCATCACCCCCAAACCCCTCAGTTTATTTCTCAGAGTCCACCATCTCTCATGGTTCACCTCCCCCTCCAATTTCCCCTAATTCACTTTTCCTTTCCTTCTTCAAGTGTCCTCCATATTATTACTTATGTTCCACAAGTAAGTGAAACCATATTGACTTTCTCTGCTTGACTTATTTGACTCAGCATAATCTCCTCCAGTCCCATCCATGTTGATGCAAAGGTTGGGTATTCATACTTTCTGATGGCTGAGTAATATTCCATTGTATATATGGACCACATCTTCTCTATCCATTCATATGCTGAAGGGAATCTTGGCTCTTTCCACAGTTTGACGATTGTTGATATTGCTGCTTTGATTATTGGGGTATGTATGGCCCTTATTTTCACTACATCTGTATCTCTGGTGTAATACCCAATAGTGCAATTGCTGGGACATAGGATAGCTCTATTTTTAATATTTTGAGGAATCTCCACACTGTTTTCCAAAGTGGCTGCACCTACTTGCATTCCCACCAACAGTGTAAGAGGGTTGCTCTTTCTCCAGATCCTCTCCAACATTTGTTGATTCCTGACTTGTTAATCTTTGCAGTTCTAACTGGTGTAAGATGGTATCTCAATGTGGTTTTGATTTGAATTTCCCTGATGGCTAAGGATGATGAACATTTTTTCACGTGTCTGCTAGCCATTTGTATGCCTTCACTGGAGAAGTATCTGTTCATGTCTTCTGCCCATTTTTTTTTTTTACTTCATTATCTGCTTTTTGGGTGTTGAGTATGAGAAGTTATTTATAGATCTTGGATATCAGCCCTTTGTCTGTAGTGTCATTTGTGAATATCTTCTCCCATTCTGTGACTTTAGATCAAGTTTACTGGTTACAAATATTCTCAGTTTCCCTTTATAGGAGTTTTCCCTTTCATATTTAAAGATATTTCACTGCATACAAAATTCTGGGTTAATAGTTCTTTTCTTCAACACTTGCAAAAAACATTGTGTGTCTTCCTTCTGACCTCCACGGTTTTATTTTTGTTTTTAAGATTTTATTTATGTATTTGAGATGAAAGGAGGGGCAAAAGGAGAGGGAGAAGCAGACTCCCCGCTGAGAGTGGAGCCTGACCAGGGCTTGATCCCAGGACCCCAAAATAATGGCCTAAGCTGGAGGCAGAGCTCAACTGACTGAGCCTCCAGGCGCCCCTGGCCTCCATGTTTGGGGATAATATGTCCTCCCATTTAAGTTGTTTTACCCACATAAGTAGTAAGGCATTTCTCTCTCAAATTTTTCAAGATCTGTTTTTTTCCCCAAAAATATTAATAGCGACTTTATAGGCCTTTTCCATGTCTTTCTCAATGGCTTCTTCTAAGTCTTTCAAGGGAGACCCAAAAGTCTTTATGCAGGTAGGATTCCTGGTGTACTTTTTTGAGATGTTTGTAAATTATTCACTTTTACTCCACCATCCCTCATTCTCCTCACCACTACACATACACACCCAGGAAAGCCTTTATAGACCTGCAAAGATTTTAATGGCTGAGATAAAATTAGCTTATATACTTTGCATTTCCACAGGGGACATTGCACTATTAGAAATTTTTACAGAAGTGAATCACTGATGTTGGAAATTTAAGAATTATGTTAAGCAAGGCACCTAGGTAGCTCAGTCAGTTTAAAGTCTACCTCCTGGGATCAAGCCTTGAGTCAAACTCCCTGCTCACAGGGAATCTGCTTTTCCCTCTAACCCCTGCTCATGTTATTTTGTTATCTTTCATATTTTCTTTTTCTCTCTCTCAAATAAATAAATAAGTTGTTTTAAAAGATTAAAAAGAAAAGAACTATGTTAAGCTAGGGGAGGGCAGGGGCAAAGAAGCAATATAATCATTTTAAAATGCTCATAGATAGCTATCTATTTCATTTTGATATCAAGTTTATCCTTCTCATGGATGTCTACACACTACAAAATCCAGAAGGCAAGTAACCTAATGCAGTGTAGTGAAGATAACTTTGATATGGGTATCAGGTGACATGGACTATACTACCAATGTACCTGAAATTAGCCTTGATATAATTTTTAAAAATTCTTGTAGCATCAAAAAAAACCTGCATTCAAGTTTCAGCAATCCCACCAGTCACTTTTATTTATCTTGAGAAAGTCATTTTTCTCTGGGCCTCATTTTCCCGTTCTGTAATAGGAAAAGTTGAACTCAATATATTCCATCTCTATGACAGTGTAAGTATATTAGGTGGTTCTGTTGTGGTCTTACTGAGAAGTTATAGCAATAGCCACAGATGGGGCTCAGTAAGGCATTGTATAAATGACAATTTAAGTGTCTGGTTAAGGAGGCAGATGAATATATGCATGATCACTGTCTTTAGTCTCCATTTTGCAAGGAAAAAAATGATCCATACTTGTCACTTCCTCTCTTGGTGAAAATCTTCAGAATGAGAGACCCTTTGACACCTGGCCAATATGGTATCTAAAATCATGAAGTGTTTTTGGACACTGGGTGAACCATGGTGCCAAATAGATATGGGTTCAAATACTGATTCTCTCACTTACTGACTCTATGACTTTGGGGAGCTTATTTTGTGTCTTTGAGCCTTGTCTGTCAAATGATGATCAAAATCATGTAGTCCTTGTATATGGGGGGGGGCTTAATAAATAATGATGTTATATTCCCTGGCATAAACTAGGTAAATAAGGTGTTTATCTTCACCCCTTTTATAGTTTGCTCTGAGGTATCTTGTTGGTAGCAGAAAGCAGATGATCACACTGGAAAGGAGCACCAAATTTAGCACCATCCACACATGCAGAGTAGCAGTCAATTTTTCCTAAAGGAGTAAAACAGAACTTTTAGTGAAAACCTTTACTGAAAACTTCTGGTGAAAATTCAGAGGCTTTCCTATGGGACCAGGAGTACAGATTTTTCTCATGTTTCTCTACTCCAGGGACCAGTTAGTAACAAATGAAATGAAATATTCTGACTGAGACCTTGGATATGGCTTCTGAAAGAAACCCAGGAGTGTTAGTGAATAATGTTTCTCTTGAATAATACTTCCCTCATCCCACTTTACCTTAAGGACTGAAACTCTGGTTCCCAATGCCCAGCAGGCCACTACTTGCTGAAACATGTTTTTACTCTGGGAAACTCCTTTGAATGTTGAGCAGGAGATCCTTAATGTCTGGGAAATAAACAAGTAGCCCAACAAGGATATAATTCAGGAGCCAGTAATGCAGGATTATGAAACTACAAGACAAGTAATCTCAACTACCATGGGACTCCTGGAAACTACATGAAAGCTCAAGTAGACCACCAAGCCATCAGGCCCCATATAGCTCAAAACCCCTCTATGGCACCATTAGATCCTGAATGTAATGAAACCCAATGGTCCTACCTTTATTCCCCATTCACTATAAACCATCATGGAATGAGAAAAGTAGGAAATGGGACCAGCTCATCTTTTTATCAAGCTACCAAGCATGGTGATTCAGTTGCTGAGAGCCCCTTGACTGCAAGGTTCACACTTGTCTTGTATGTCTTTCATAAAGTGAACACTAAATATTCACTGAATGATAGATGAATGAATAGATGAATGAATGCCGTGCTAAGAAGAACATGGAAGAATCTTTTCCAAAAAGATTAGGAAACCTAGGTTTTAGTTGCCAGTAACCAGCATAGAATGTTGAACAAGGTATCTTTCTCTGCTGCTCACTGCCTGTGTTTAACGTGAGATTATCTCAATAGGTCCTGTGCATTTAATTCCTCGTTGATTTTTTTGATGCCTTTGGGTATGTTCACCAGCCCTGGTTCAGGAGCTTATCACTAGATGCTCCTCTGCCATCTTCCAAGCCTGTTGAGTTATTAGAATGATGTGGGTGGAGAATTTCTTATGGAGAAAGGCAGGAAGCAAGGTATGAATAACATGTGCTATGAACAGGCTTAAAAGGCCTAAGCTCCAACCCCAGTTCTGCTATTCTAGCTATTCAGCCTTGGATGAGTAAATTCCTCAATTTGTATCAACCTGGTTAATGAAGGGCCAAATTGGAGAGTTTGGGCCAGCCAAAGGGTATAAGCTACTCTCAATTTTTAATGACAGAAACTTTCATATATGGACAAAGCAGAACAGGCTTTACTGTGAATAGTAGAAGGCTTGGGATTCTGCTATCTAGATAAAGAGGCTGGGGCTTTCTTGTCAAAAGATGAAGTTTATGTCTCTAAATGCTGGTTTCTTTCCACTATTCAAAGACAGAAATTTTAATCCCTCTAAACTAGAAATAAATAGAAAAAGGGAAGATAATACTAATGTTTCTTAAGCAATTACTATGTAATAAATATGGTAAAGCATGTCAACATATACTTCAATTTGAAAAAAATAGTGAAAACACAAAAATTAATAATCAACTATAACCCTTAAAATTAAAAATTAAATAAATAGTAAAATAAGCCCTCCTTCATATTGCATTCCACTATCAAAGAATAACCAGTGTTAACAATCTGGTATATGTCATATATCACTTCTTAAATGAAGCTTTCCATCATCACCCTATTTAAATTTGTTATCCCTTCCACCAGCATTTTGGTATCCTCTTTCCTCTTTATTCTTCCTCCATAGCACTTATCCTCACCAGCTGCACTATTTTAATTTATTTATTTATTTATTCATTCATTGTCTGCCTTCCCAATTTATTTATTTATTGTCTGTCCTCCTAATACCTCAAAAAATGAAAACTACATGAAGTTAGGGATTTAAGTCTTTTGGGCTCACTGCTAAAACCTCTGTACCTAGGTCTTTGGTTAGTATGTATCAGACACTCAATAAACAAACAAATTAGTCCTTCATATTTTTGTAATTTTATATAAGTATATCTGTATATCTCAAATTATATGCCCATATATACATATATATGTTTTAAGAAAAAATAACTCATTTATATTCTTCTGAAATTTGTTCTTTCACTTATCTATTTGGTCATTACATTTTATCCTTTTGAAGAATTATATAGCATTCTCCTTTGTGAATAATTTATTCAACAATTCATCTATTGGTGAATATTTAACCATATAAATGTTTTTACTATTAAAAACTTCTGTGATGACCCTCTTTGTGCAATTATCTGTAAGTATATGTGTTTTAATTTATACAGAGTCAAGTTCCAAAAGTAAGATTTTTTTGAAGATTTTATTTTTTTATTTGAGAGAGAGAGCACAAGGAGGGGAGAGGTTGAGGGAGATGTAGTCTTCCTGCTGAGCAGGGAGTCTGAGGTGGGGCTGGCTAGATCCCAGAACCCTGAGATCATGACCTGAGCCAAAGGCAGAGGCTTAACTGACTGAGTCACCCTGGTGTTCCCAAAGGTAAGATTGATGGGTTAAATAAAAGGGTATGTACATTTTCCAGTGTCTTTTACTTTATGAAATTTGCTCATCTACCCTGAGAGATAGATGTAAATATCATTTTAAGGGTGAAAAAGCTGAGTCTTTGATGATGTAGTGATTTGTTTAAGAATACACACTGGGTGTGATGCATAAATAATGAATCTTGGAACACTGAAAAAATAAAAGAAAATTTAAATATCCAAAAGAAAAGAAAAAAATACAAACTGGTAAGAGGGAATGCAAGTTGGTAAGTTGGTGTGGCCACTTTGGAAAAACAGTGTGGAGTTTCCTCAGAAAACTAAAAAATAGGGCTATTCTATGACCTGACAATTACACTACTGGGTATTTACCCCAAAGATACAGATGTAATGAAAAGAAGGGCCATATGTACCCCAATGTTCATAGGAGCAATGTCCACAATCACCAAACTGTGGAAAGAGCTGAAATGCCCCCCAACAGACGAATGGATAAAGAAGATGTGGTCCACATATGTAATGGAATATTACTCGGCCATCAGAAAGGATGAAATTTTGCATCAACATGGATAGGACTGGAGATTATGCTGAGTGAAATAAGTCAAGCAGAGAAATTCAATTATCATATGGTTTCACTTACTTGTGGAACACAAGGAATAACATGGAGAACATTAGGAGAAGGAAAGGAAAAGGGAAATGGGGCAAATCCGAGGGGGACGTGAACTATGAGAGACTGTGGACTTTGAGAAACAAAGTGAGAGTTTTAAGGGGAAGGGGGTGGGGGATGGGTGAGTATGGTGGTGGGTATTAAGGAGGGGCACATATTGCATAGAACACTGGGTGTTATACATAAACAATGAATCTTGGAACACTACATCAAAAATTAATGATGTATTGTATAGTGACTAACATAACACAACTTAAAAAAAATACAAACTGGTCAGTAGCATAGCTAAAGTCTAAACATAAGGCCTATCTTGATTCTAGATTTCCCCAGTCTTTCCACTATACCATGTGGCTTTATGAGTGAAGAACAAATGAGACTACAACTGTGACACAGTGGCAGGGGAAAGGTCAAAATGTTAAACTCCCTAAAGTTGATTTAGATCCAGAATCTAAATTCAAGTCCTACTTACTCCTTTAATCTAATATTACTAAACAATTGAGGTATGGTTAGCCCCACTTCCCAGCTGTGTGGGTATATGCAAATTATTTTACTTCCCTGAACCTCAGATTTTTCATCTATAATGTAACTATGAATGATGTCCTGTCTTACAAGGTGGTTATAAGATTCAAGTAAGTTCCTATATGGGAAAGCCCTTTTTAAACTGTTATATGCTTTACACTTCTTTTTTTTTCTTGAAACCTATTTAGAATTGGAAATTCTTCAGCCAGTCTGAGCAATACTGCCTTTGCCAATGCCTGAAATCTTCATAAGAAGCCCATGAAATAAGCAGAAATCAATGTTCCCATGTACAAATAAGAACACTAAGTTGCAAAAAGGTAACACGACTTAGATTCATGCTTCCAAAGATTGTAATTCCCCAGGAATTATATAGTCCTGCAGTTTTTTAAACTGGGCTCCTGTGTGCCCAGAGCTCTTTGATTGAAATTTCAAAATTACATTTCAAATACTTTATAAAAAATATGCAAACTCAAATGTGTTCTAGGCAGGGTTTTAATATATTTGAAATGCTAACACATAAACCTGGGCTTATGTGTAACTTCATTTTCATGCAGATCCCATAATAAACCAACAGTCAATACATATGTGAAACTCCTTGCAACTATAGCATTGACTGGGAATGTTGGAGCTCAACATTCAGCTCTTTTTGAATTCAGGCCGGTGCATGTCTGCCCATATCAGATTCTAACAACTTATCCTGTATTTATCAGGACATATAAAGATTTTCATAAAATTGTGCAACTAAAGTTGGATGTTATCACTTAAGCCTATTTAAAACTGTGCTAGTTAAAATGGCTTGATTGTTTTATTTGACTTTATAAGTAAATTATATTCATTGAAATATGATCATTTTCAGATATGAATTATATCACATCAGTTCTCTATTCAAAACCCTCCATGGGGAAATGGACATTGGGGAGGGTATGTGCTATGATGAGTGCTGTGAAATGTGTAAGCCTGGTGATTCACAGACCTGTACCCCTGGGGATAAAAATACATTATATGTTTATTAAAATTAAAAAAAAAACCTCCAAAGACTTCCCATCCTACTCAGAGCAATGGAAGTATTTACTATGACCTACAAATATGTCGCCTCTCATAACTTCTCTGATCTCTTCTCCTAGCAATTTCCTCCAAATACAGTGACCTTCTCAATGTTTCTAGAAGCAAAAGACATAGTCTTTCAAGGTTTAGCTAAAATAAAGTATTTTTCTCAATTAGGCTTTTCCTGATGAATCTATTGAAAACTGAACTATTCTCCCAGAATTCTCCATTCTCCTTCTCTTCTTATTTTTCCCCCACAGCATTTATCACCATTTGAAATAGTATGCATTTTATTTTCAATATCCCCCTAACTTAATGTTATTTCCATAAAGGGTGGAATTTTTGTCTTTCTTATTTATCTCTATATTCCAAACACCCAGAACATTGTCAGGCACACAGTAGGTGTTCAATACATATTTGTTGAATAAATGAAACTATAAATATATTTAAAACTAATAAAATACCATTCATATATAAATATACTCAGATTACATGTAAGATTTTATTTCAGCATAAAGAATAGACTTGCTAAAAATCACTTAAAGACTATTGATCAAGTCCCGAGTTTTCATATTACATATAAAAAGTAGACCCAGAAGGGAGGAATCTCACAAAGACCCCATAGTGAATGAACACGCTTTGTCTCCTGCCTTTTACAAACTTGACTTGTTTCATTTTTACCAGGTTACTCCAAAAACCTCTGTTAAGAAGAAACAAGAAGTCCAGGGCCTGCAGAAGAGGACAGGTTGATCCAGATCAGGGGTAAGAAAGCCAAGAAAGATGCCTCAGGAAACTGGGGCAAAGTCAATAGCAGGGTCTTCAGGAAAGTACTGGGCTTAAGGTTACAGGGTGAGAAGTTGAAGATTTAGGGGAAAAGTGAAGTGACAAGTTGGTAGCCAAGGAAATCCCAGAGATACTCAGTAGATGTTCTCATTTGGCAAGGCTCTCAGGGCAGCAGATGTACATGGCCAGCTTCAGGGCAGCTGCAACTGGAACCTGCCTCCAAATCCCTTCTGATAATATGCTGCCTTCTGCAGTTTCTAAACTAGAACACTTCTAAAATGTCTTAATGTAATCAAGGACTCACAAGGCTAAAGCTCTTGAATGTACCTTCTAAGATCATCTAGTCTCATAACCTCATCTTCTGAAGGATGTACTGAGGCCCAATAAGTAATACAGCCAGAAAAAGGTAGTATTGTAGTTGAGTCATGGTTTCTTTTTTCCCACCCAAATGCCCCTTCTACTAGTATAAGGAAATCTGGACAGGACAATAATGGGTAATCAAGTCCATCTCCACCATGACCATTTGATATTTGAATCACAATAAAAGGAGTATCCAACCTCTCTGTGGACATTTCCAATAATGTAATTTTGGAGCACCTTTCTGGCTCAGTTGGTGAAGTGTGCAATTCTTGATCTTGGGGTTGTGGGTTTTGGCCCTGCATTGGTGGGCAGAGATCACTTTAAAAAAATAAAAATCTTAAAAAATAGGATTTCACTCCAAAGCAAGGCAGCACATTTTTATACATATAGTTGTGAGAATTAAAAAGCTTATTACTTGCCATTATAATGAATTAAAATGCCTGTGGATTCTACCCAGAGTTATCCATTATATCCCTGAGGGCCACAGAGATTCTACCTACTCCTTCTGGTCTAAGACAGCTCTTTAGAGGTCTGAAAACAGGATCAATACTCCATTCTATGCTTCAATCTAAGAACCTCTACATTTTTAACTACTTTTTTTTAAAGATTTTATTTATTTATTTGACAGATAGAGATTGCAAGTAGGCAGAGAGGCAGGCAGAGAGAGAGGAGGAAGCAGGCTCCCTGCTGAGCAGAGAGCCCGATGTGGGGCTCAATCCCAAAACCCTGAGATCATGACCTGAGCCAAAGGCAGAGGCTTTAACCCACTGAGCAACCCAAGTGCCCCATTTTTAGCTACTTTTACAGGACCTGGGCTTTAGGTCCTTTTCCTATCTTCTCTCTTCTCTCTGGACATTCTTCTGTTTCTCTGATGTTACCCTTAAAGTGGAGGAAGAACTTCAGGCTGGGCACAGTCCTTTAAGGGAGTTTGACCAGGACAGAATTTTCTCTGTCTAGGTTCTACATGTTAACTAACACAGCTCAAGGGCACCTTGGCTTTGGAGGCAGCCGAAACTCACTGTCTGTACCAGATCAACAAGAACCCCTAAATTCCTTCACAAGGATTTGCCTGAATTCTTGTTTTCTGTCAGACTGATTAGGAGCTTGGAGTCATCATTTCTATCACACAAGAATAAAAAAGCTGAAAAAAATTGATCACTTAGAGAATTATGTGCCCTGGGAAAGCCTTACAAATTAGAGATATAGGGGCACCTGGGTGGCTCAGTGGGTTAAGCCTCTGCCTTTGGCTCGGGTTATGATCTCAGGGTCCTGGAATCAAGCCCCGCATCGGGCTCTCTGCTCATCAGGGAGCCTGCTTCCCCCTCTCTCTCTGCCTGCTGCTCTGCCTGCTTGTGATCTCTCTCTCCCTCTGTTAAATAAGTAAAAAAAAAAATTAGAGATATAGGCTGAAGGATACAGGTAATTATAGCTTACGATAGCAGAAACTCATAAAGAGAAACATCCATAAGAACCAATCCCTGGGTAGGAAAACTTAATCTATAATTGATAAATTAGTGGAAGCTCAGGGAGGACAACTTTGAGACTTAAAAACTGCAGGGAAGCCAAGTCTTAGGAGGACACTTACACTTTCATAAGTTTTACTTCCAGGAGGCCCATCATGTTCTCACAATGAAGATCAGAAGAAAAAAAACCTTGGTTCTTCCAACAGTTGAGAGGGAAAGTAGCCATTTTGAAAGAGAGAGAGAGAGAGAGAGAGAGAACTAGAGCATTCTGTTCTTCTTAGTAGGGCCTGTCGTCAAGGGAATTTATTTTACTAGAGCCTACCTGAACTAGGAAAAAGGTAATGTCTAAATTCAGATTACTCTAGCCTTCCATTTCAGGGAAGGGAAATAATGCAACTCAAGCCCCCTCTAGCTTTCCAAGTGAGTCAAAGGAAATATCCCAATCCAACTTCATCTAGCTTTTCTACTTCACCTAAGGGAAAGAAACTGAGAAGCATTTCTGAAAGTCATATCTCAGGAGTAGAGTTAAAAACAAAACAAAACAAAACATTGAAACCTAACTGTAGGACCAAAGAATTATTTTTTTCTTCCTCACACTTTTCTACTACATTGATAATAATAGTTATCTTATATAATAATGGGTTTAAATCTAAAAGAACTGTATTTCTTACATCTTATTTAAGAAGTGTCTAGGGAAACACAAAGATAACAGAGGAGAGAAAAAACAAGGATATCAGAGGAAATTTTATCCTTTGACACCTACAACTATAGCAAATGGTAAATACAAACTAACTTTAGCCAAATAATATAAGGCCTCATACTTAAAGTCTTATTTACTTCAGTTCTTTTTATTCAGTATATCATGCCAAGCTTTCATCAAAAAAATCACAAAACATATTAAAAGACTAAAAGAAGCACATTTGAAGAGACAAAGCAAAAATTGGAAACAGATTCAAATAGGGCAGAGATATTAGAATTATCAAACTTGGAAATTAAAATAACGATGTTTAATATCCTAAGGAATTTAATAGAAAAATTAGGCAACATGCAAGAACAGATGGGTAATGTAAACAAAGAGATAGAAACTCTAAGGAAGAGTCAGAAGAAAATTCTAGAAATTTTAAAAACTCTGTTATGGATATAACTCTGTTATGGATATAAAGAATGTCTCTGATATAAAGAATGTCTCTGATATAAAGAATGTTAGATATATAAAGATATCTAAGAGAAATATCAGAGAGATATTTCTGTTAGATAATAATTTCTGTTAGATAATAACAGATAATAATTCTGTTAATATTAACAGAATGTTAATTCTGTTTGAGAGACTTTGTTGAAAGACTATGTCTCATTAACAGACTAGACATGGTTGAGGACATGGTCTCATCAATAGCCTAGACATGATTGAGACTACAGTAATAACTATTTATGAGACTAGACATAGTGAACTTGAAGAAATATCATTAAAAAATCCCCAAAACTAAAATACAAATAAAAATAAATATATCTAATAAAATGTCCAAGAACTGAGTGACAATTACAGAAGGTAACATATATGTAATAGAAACCCAAGGAAATAGAAAGGAGAAAAAAAACAGAGGAAATGTTTGGAATAATAAAAGCTGAGAATCTTCCGAAAAAATTATAGGTATAAAGCCACAGATACAGGAAACTCAAAGAACACCAAGAAAGATAAATAACAACAAAAATAAATCTACATATCATATTACAACTTCAAAAATAAATAATTTTGGGAAACACTAAATAAAATAAAAACAACTATCAGAAATTATTATCAAGAGTTATATGCCACGAGACCTCTGCTCTGTGTGGAACGATGTGGTCTGGAGTCCCTGTGAGCAGACTGAGGGTGCCTGGAAGCAGGTCAAGAAAGTCTGCGCCTCAGTTCCCAACTCCTTTTAATTCAATAGGGGAATTGAATTCCTCAATTCCATCAGATATGACCGGACATTAATTTTCATTTTCATCAAGACATTTGTCTGCTTCAAGGGAATAGAAGATGCAACTTGATCAGATCATGGTTTAAGATATTCAGCCATATATCCATTCAACTACCTCTCACTAAAATGACTAGGAGGAGGAACACACAACAGAGGAAAAATTCAGAGACTATGCCCTCTGCCACAGAACTATTGGATATGGACATAAACAGTATGTCAGAAAGGGAACTCAGGGTAACAATTATCCAGGCAATGGCTAAGTTGGAGAAGACCATTAGTGGCAACGTAGAAACTCTAAGGGTAGAAGCAAGGGCTGATCAGGCAGTACTAAAGAATGCTATCAGTGAGATCCAATCTAATTCAAATCTATAGTGCAAACTTCAGGGCAACTATTCAAAAAAGCAAAAAAAAAAAAGGCAAAAACAAGCATATGCTAAGTGTGAAAACGGAAACAGAGAAAATAATTAAAACCAGAGAAGATAGAAAAAGAGTGAAAGACAAAGATGAATATGACAGTGAAAAATAAGAAGAGATTTTTAAAAAGGATGAGAGGAACAAATAGAAAAAAAGAGCAATACAGTAGATATTAATCCAATGATATCTTTAATCACTTTAATTGTAATGGTTTAAATATGCCAATTTAAATATGGGGACCATAAGACTGGATAAAAAAAACAAAACAAACAAAACCAAACAACATGTTGCTGCAAGAAACCCACTTTAAATATAAAGAAGCACTAGATTTAAAAGTAAAGGAATGTAGAAAAATATCTAGACATACCTATAAAGAAGTTGCAACTGACATCAAAAATGTTACTGCCTATGTTCTTCTCTAGGATTTTATGGTTTCCTATCTCACATTTAGGTCTTTAATACATTTTGAATTTATTTCTGTGTATGGTTGAGAACATGATACAGTTTAATTCTTTTAAACCATTAACAACTTGATTAGATTAGATTAGATTAAATTTACAACTAATACAAGTTCATTTTCAAATAACACTATATTGACTGATGGATAGTGTAAATACAAAGAATTTCCAGTTTTGCCTTCCTGTCCCTTATAAAACTGCTATCATTCATTTCACTTGTTCATAAGCTAAAATCATAGAATATATTATTACTATTATTATTTTAAACAAAATGATATCTATTGGATCAGTTAAGAATAGAAAAATAGTACATCATTAGTTTTTGATGTAGAGTTCAATGACTCATTAGTTACATATAACACCCAGTGCTCGTCACAGCACGTGCCCTCCTTAATACCCATCATCCTGTTACCCCCTTTCCCCACCTCCTCCCTTCTGAAACCCTCAGTTTGTTTCCCAGCATCCATAGTCTCTCATTGTTCATCTCCCTTTCTGATTTCTCCCCTTTTGGATTTCCCTCCCTTTCCCTATTGTCCTCCAATGCTATTGCTTATGTTCCATATATGAATGAAACCACATGATAATTGTCTTTCTCTGCTTGACTTACTTCACTTAGCATAATCTCCCCCAGTTCCATCCATATTGATGCAAATGGTGGGTATTCATTACCTAAAAAAAGAATAGAAAAATAAAATATTTTATTCTATCTTCATTTACTCCTTTTCAAATGTTCTTCCTCTGTGTAGATTCAAGTTTCTGATACATCATTTTACTTCTCCCTTAAAAACTTTTTCTAACATATCTTGCATGGCAGGTGTATTGGCAGAAAATTCTCTTGAGTTGTTTTCATCTTAGAAAGTCTTTATTGTTCCTTACTTTTGAAGGATAATTCTACTGGATACAAAATTCTAGAGTTTGGTGGGGTTTGTCTTTCAATACTTCAAATATTTCAATATTTCAGGTATTTCACTCCACTCTTTTTGCTTGTATGGTTTCTGAGAAGTATGATGGAGTTTCTATTCTTGCTTGTAGATAACATATTTCTCCCTCGCTCTTCTTTAAGGACTTTCTATTTATCGTTGATTTTTGAAGTATTCTTTTAAAATTTTATTTTATTTTTTCAGTGTTCCAAGATACATTGTTTATGCACCATACGCAGTGCTCCATGCAATACACGCCCTTCTTAATACCCACCACCAGGCTCACCCATCCCCCGACCCCCTCCCTTCCAAAACCCTCAGTTTCTTTCTCAGAGTTTGTCTCCCCCTCCTATTTCCCTCAATTCACTTTTCCTTTCCTTCTGCTAACGTCCTCCATGCCATTCCTTATGCTCCACAAGTAAGTGAAACCATAGGATAATCAACTTTCTCTGCTTGAGGTATTTCACTCAACATAATCCAGTTAAGTCTCCTGCTCCTGGAAGTAATAATAAATATTTTATTTATTTACTTAAGAGAGAGCAAGAGTACGAGAGCACAAGCTGGGTGAGCAGAAGAAGGAGAGGGAGAAACAGGGTCCCCACTGGGGAGAGAGCATGATGTGAGGTTTGATGCTAGGATCCTGGGATCATGACCTAAGCTGAAAGCAGAAGCTTAACTCACTGAGCCACCCTGGAGCCCTACCACATATTTAAAGAAGAGTTAATATCTATTCTTCCAAACCAGCAAGGAAGACGTACAACTTCCACTATTTGCAGAAGACATAATACTCTACATAGAAAACTCAAAAGTCTCCGCCAAAAACTGCTGGAACTTTGAGGCCACGTTTATTGCTATCAATACCCCTGCATCAGACACAAACCTTTTCCCTGGGGAGAGGGTAATCATACCCTATTCCATAACTCTCTTAAGAATCCACTTCTGACTGGCTATGCAGATGAATAAAAAGAACCTGGACCACTACCCAATGGGGACTACAGCACTGGATTGGCCCATAACTCTGAACAGGGACCAGGAAAAATATATGGGAATTTAAACTCACCTTCCTTTCTTGTATCAAGTGATGACCAGTATACCAATCTTCCATCTCTTTGCTTATGGCAGGAGATAGCTTAAATAAATAATTTAGGTTGCTCCATGAAATAATGCTATAACTGATAAATTCAGTAAAGTCCCAGGTTACAAAATCAATGTACAGAAATATTTTGCATTTCCATATACCAGTAATGAAAGAGCAGAAATAGAAATTAAGGAATCAGTCCCACATACAAATGCACCAAAAACAAATAAGATGCCTAGGGATAAACCTAACCAGAGATGAAAGACCTGTACTCTGAAATATATAAAACATTGATGAAAGACATTGAAGATCAAAACCATATGGTACTGGCATAAAAATAGACACATAGATCAATAAAGCAGTATATAAAACCTAGAAATAAACCCACAATTATATGACCAATTAATCTTCATCATTGTAGGAAAGAATATACAATTGGAAAAAGACAGTGTCTTCATGAAAAGTGGACAGCAATATGCAAAAGAATGAACCTGGACCACTCTTTTATACCATATGCAAAAATAAATTCAAAACAGATGACCGTCCTAAATGTGAGACAGACAAACATCAAAATCCTAGAGAACACAGGCAATAATCTTTTTTTAAGATTTTTATTTATTTATTTGACAGGCAGAGATCACAAGTAGGCAGAGATGCAGGCAGAGAGAGAGAGAGAGGAGGAAGCAGGCTCCCTGCTGAGCAGAGAACCCAATGTGGGGCTTGATCCCACAACACCGGGATCATGACCTGAGCAGAAGGCAGAGGATTTAACCCACTGAGCCACTCAGGAGTCCCAGCAGTAATCTTTTTGACATCAGCCATAACAACTTCTTACTGGCTATTTCTCCTGAGGCAAGGGAAACAAAAGCAAAAATAAAATATTGGGACTTCATCAAAATAAAAAGCTTTGGCACAATGAAGGAAACAATCAACAAAACTAGAAGACAACCTATGGAATGGGAGAAGATATTTCAAAAGACATATCTGATAAAGGGTTATTTTCTAAAATATATAAAGAACTTATAAGACTCAACACCCATGAAATGAATAATCCAATTAAAAATGGGCAGAAAATATAAAAATACTTTTCTTTAAAGGAGATATACAGATGGACAACAGATGTGAAATGACGTGAAAGACATCAATTACCATTAAGAAAGCGCAAATCAAGACTACAAAGAGATATCACATTCTTTTAGAAGTGGTCTGGTTAAATAATTTTCCAAGTCCAAAATTTCCCAGCACCATTTATATCAGAGACCGGGCTCTTTCCATTGTATGTTTTTGGCTCCTTTGCCATAAATTAATTGTCCATATATGTGTGGGTTTATTTAGGGGCTTTTAGTTCTGTTCCATTGATCCATGTGTCTGCATTCATGACAATATTATGCTGTTTTGATTACTATAAGTTTGTAGTATAGTTCAAAGTCAGAGAGCCTAGTACTTTCAGCTTTGTTCTTCCTTAAGATTGTTTTGGCTAGGGGTGCCTGGGTGGCTCAGTGGGTTAAAGCCTCTGCCTTCAGTTCAGGTCATGATCTCAGGGTCCTGGGATCGAGCCCCATATTGGGCTCTCTGCTCAACAGGGAGCCTGCTTCCCCCTCTCTCTCTGCCTGCCTTTCTGCCTACTTGTGATCTCTGTCAAATAAATAAATAAAATCTTTTTTAACAAAAGATTGTTTTGGCTATTTGGGATCTTCTGTGGTTCTATACAAATTTCAGAATTATTTGTTCTGGTTTTCTGAAAAATGCCATTGGAATTTTGATAGGGATTGCCTTGAATCTATAGATTGCTTTAGATAGCACAGACATTTTAAGTGTTAATTCTTCCAATTCATTGATATGAAATATATTTCCATTTGCTTGTGCCTTCTTCAATTTCACTTATTAGTGCCTTACAGTTTATAGTGTACAGGTCTTTCACCTCTTTGGTTAAATTTATTTCTAGTTATTTAATTCCTTGTGATATAATCATAAATTTATTGCTTTCTTAATTTCTCTTTCTGATAGTTTATTAGTTTATAGAGATGCCACAGATTTCTGCATATTGGTTTTGTCACCTGCAACTTTACTGAGTTTGTGCATTAGTTCAAACATCTTTTGGTGGAGACTAGGATTTTCTTTACATAGTATCATGTCATTTGCAAATAGTGCCAATTTTACTTTTCCTTTCTAATTTGGTTGTCTTTTATTTATTTTTCTTGCCTTATTGCTGTTGCTAGGATTTCCAATGGTGTATTGGAAAAAAAGTGGTAAGATTGGGCTTTCTTGTCTTGTTTTTGACCTTAGAGGAAAAGCCTTCAGCTTTTACCATTGAATATGATGTTAGCTGTGGATTTGTAATATTTGGACTTTATTATGTTGATGTACATTCCTTCTATATCCAGTTTGTAGAGAGTTTTTATCATAAATTGAAGTCAAATTTTGTTAAATGCTGTCTACACATCTACTATCATGATTATGGTTTTTATGTTACATTTTGTTAATTTGGTGCATCAAGTTAATTAATTTGCAGATGTTGAGCCATCTTACCCTCACTGAATACATTCCAATTGATTATGGTATGTATTTCTTTTAATGCATTGTTGAATTAAGCTTATTAATATTTGATTGAGGTTTTTGCATTTATATTCATCAGAGATATTACCCTATAATTTTCCCTTTTTTGTGTGTTGCGCTTGTCTGGTTTTGGTAATGTTAGCCTTGTAAAATGATTTTGGAAGCCAACCCTCCGCTTTATTTTTTTTAAGAATTTTAAAAGGATAACTATTAAATCTGTTTTTGAATGTTTGGTAGAACTCACCAATAAACTATCTGGTTTGGGATTCCATTTGTTAAGAGTTTTTGATTACTGATTTAATCTCCTTACTAGGAACTGATCTATTCAGATATTCTCCTTCTTCTTGATTCAGTCTTACAAGATATGTTTCTAGAAACTTATCTACTTCTAAATTGTCCAATTTGTTAGTGTATAATTGTTCATAATAGTTTCTTATCATCCTTTCTACATCTGTAACCTCTTTCATCAAATTTTACTTATTTGAGCCTTCTCTCTACTCTTGGTGAATTTAGCTAAAGGTTGGTCAATTTTGCTAATGTTTTCTAAAAACCAGCTCTTGGTTTTGTTGATCTTTTCCATTGTCATTTTGGTCTTTATTTCATTACATCTGCTTTGATCTGGATCATTTTTTTTTCCTTCTACTAACTTTGTGTTTTGTTCATTCTTTTTCTAGTTACCTTAGCTGTGAAGTTATGTTCTTTATTTGAGTTTTTTGTTTTTTGTTTTTTGTTTTGTTTTGTTTTGTTTGAGGCCAGACTGTATTGCTATAAACTTCCAACTTAGGATGCTTTTGCTACAACCCATAGGTTTTGATATGTCATACTTCTGTTCTCATTTATAGGTGTTTTTAAAAATGTGTTCTTTTATTTCTTCAATGTAGAAACTTGCAACTTGTTCAGTTGCATGTTGTTTAATCTCCAAATTTTTGTGTTTTTTTCTACTTGTAATAGTTTTCTAATTTCATACTACTATGGTCAGAAAAGATGGGTGATATGATTTCAATCTCTTAAATGTGTTGATATTTATTTTCTGGCTAACCTGTGATCTGTCCTATTCCATGTGCACTTGAAAAGAATGTAGGGGGGAGACAAGATGGCGGGGAAGTAGGAGGAGGCGCCTTTTCAACCTGCACCCTAAAGTGAGCTGATTACCTACCAAAGAACTCCGATCACCCATGAAATCAGCCTGAGATCAGAATCATACACGTCTGGATCTCTACGGTGGCCAGAAGACGCCAGTGGGCAGGTAAAGTCGAGTGGGAACGTCGGACTGGTATCGGAAGAAAAACAAAAGGGGGAGGGAGCCACCAGAGGCGACCGACTGGAAAATAATACCCCAATACAAGAGTGCCCGGCATCTGGGGACCAGCATTAACTTGGAGTCTTGTTGAAAGCACTCAAAAGAGCAAAGACTCGCGTGGGGAAATTGTGGGAATCGGGGCGGATAGGGATAGGGGCTTAAGTCCCCAGACCCAGGGCAGCATCCCCTGGCGCTGAGCCAGAGAGTGCGGCGGAGAAACCTGGTCTTTGTCCCGGAGCCGCCAGTGCGCCGGAGAACGGGTGGAGTCCGGCTCCCGTGAGGGGCTGGGAGCCACACCAGACGGCAGAACGTGCACCTTACTGGAGATGTGCGCGTGCCTCAACCTCCCCTGAGAGAGGTGCACGAACGCCCAGCCTGGTGTTCTGGGACCCACGCGGTGATAGACCCACGCGGCGATAGAGCCGATAGAGCTGGAGGTGCCACGCCCCAAACCATCCCCTGGGAGAGGTGTGCGCAAGCCCTGAGCTCTCAGCCCCAGCCAGCGGGAAAATCTCAGTGTGTGATTGCTGCTTGGAACCTCTCTGGCGGTCTGGAGCTGCCCAGACAGCCACAGCTGCCTTGGTTTTGCGTACAAGCAGGAGATCCTGCGTCCCCAGGGACCGTGACTCAGAACCTGCTCTGCCAGCGGCCCAGCGGCTGCAGCACCTGCAGGGGAGCAGACTGAGGCTTCTCTCTGAGAGGGAGGTTGGGGTGCAGTTTTCTTTCCTCTAAACCTCCAAAAACCATCAAAAGCTGTCAAGGCGAGAGAAAAGAAGTGAACAAACATAAAAACCTCCAGAGAACAAAAACCTGAAAAAAACGTTTTTCTCAGAGCCCACCCCCTTGAGGGGGTCGGGAGGACTTAACTCAGGGAACATCATTGACTGAAAACCCACGTGGCAGCCCCCTCCCCCAGAAAACAAATCAGGAAGAAAAAAAAAAAAAGACTACAAGAGAACAACCACCACTACTTCATAGATACAACTTTTATTTTTAATTCTTTCCCACTATTCTGGTTCATTTTTTTTTCTTTTTTTATATAGATAATTTTTTAACCTATTTACCATCACAGTGAGATGTCCAGTACATCAAATTCCATGATAAACTTCTAACCTGAATTTTTTTGATACATACACATGTGTTTTTCTTTTGCTTTTCTATTTTCTTAATTTTTAAAAAAATTTTTAATTTAGTTTAGTCCAGTTTATTCCTTTTTTATTTTTATTTTCTAATATTCATATAGAGTTAAACTTCAAGGTAACCCCCTTTCTCCAAGCAATGCTACCCCTATAGGTGAACCAATTTTTAATCCCCCTTTTTCTTAGGAAAGTTGAGTCCTTTAACAAAGATATCAAGATACATCCAGGAAGAATCAAAATAACCTTCCTCGCCCACACTGAGAATCTATAACCATGCTCCCATCTTTTTCTTCTGCCAGTGTCTCTGTGTATTTATGTTTGTCTGGATAGTATATAAATCTTATACTTGGGGTTCTTCTTGACGAGGCTCCTCCTTTTTTTTGCTTATATATATATATTTTTTCTCTCGTCATATACTTTTATCAGTCTTTTTGTTTGTCTGTTTTTGTTTGTATACGTCATAAACCTTACCCTGGGGCCCATTTGGGCTGAACCTTCACTTTTATCTTCCCTTTTTTTCCTGTCTCTCTCTCTCCCTCTTTTTTCTTTTTCTTTTCTTTTTTCTCTCATTTGGGTGGGGAATCCTGAGTGCTCAGAAGCGTTCCAGGGTGCACCTTGACTGCACCACGGTCAATACATCCAGCTACATCTGTCCAGTCATCTCTCACCAAAATGACTAGGAGGAGGAATCCCCAACAGAAGAAAAATACAGAGGATGGGCCTTCTGCAACAGAGCTAACGGCTATCAACATAGACAATATGTCAGAAAGAGAATTCAGGCTAACAATTATCCAGGCAATAGCTAGGTTGGAGAAAGCCATGGATGACCAAACAGAATTGATTAGGGCAGAATTGAAAGCGACCAGAGAGGAGGTCCATAATGTTAGGGCAGAGCTGAAGGCCACCAGGGATGAGGTTCACAACGCTCTCAATGAGTTCCAATCTAATCTAAATTCTCTAAAAGCTAGGGTAACTGAGACAGAAGATAGAATTAGTGATCTGGAGGACAAACAAATAGAGAGAAAGGATCAGGAGGAAGCCTGGAACAAACAGCTTAGAAGCCACGAAAACAGAATCAGGGAAATAAATGATGCCATGAAACGTTCCAACGTCAGAATTATTGGAATCCCTGAAGGGGAGGAGAACGAAAGAAGTCTAGAAGATATAGTGGAACAAATTTTTCATGAAAATTTTCCCAATCTTGCGAATGGAACAAGTGTTCATGTACTAGAAGTAGAAAGGTCCCCCCCAAGATTATAAATTCAAAAAAAACATCCAGGCACCTCATAGTAAAATTGAGGAATCATAATTGTAGATACAATCTCTTGAAAGCCGCTAGGACAAAGAAGCTCCTTACATACAGAGGAAAGCCCATCAGAATAACATCAGACCTGTCCACAGAGACCTGGCAAGCCAGAAAGGGCTGGCAAGATATATTCAGGGCACTAAATGAGAAGAACATGCAGCCAAGAATACTTTATCCAGCAAGACTGACATTCAAAATGGATGGAGAGATAAAGAGTTTCCAAGACCGGCAAGGCTTGAAAGACTATGCAACCACCAAGCCGACACTGCAGGAAATATTAAGGGGGGTTCTATAAAAGAGGAAAAATCCTAAGAATAACATTGAACAGAAATATAGAGACAATCGACAGAAAGAAAGACTTCAAAGATAACACAATGTCAATAAAAACGTATCTCTCAATAATCACTCTCAATGTCAATGGCCTAAAT